>NC_133658.1:901673257-902303487 GCF_037893015.1 Macrotis lagotis
AAAGAAGAGAGAAATTCTGACTCTGACTGCTATCTAAGACTTCAGATTCTTTATCTATAATCTTGTCCTACCTCCCAAACTCCATTCTTGCATTTCCAACTCTTTGCTGGGCATCTTTTCTCTAAATCATAAATTACTCATCATAATATTTCCTGGAAGAAATCCTCTCCAAATGCTTTGTGGTGGTATATAGGCAACCCAATTGGCTTGAATTCTTAAGTCAGTACCAATGGATCATAAGATCTGGTAGTTTCTGTCAAGTTGCAACTGGCAGGGGTCTAGTGACAGCCTCTTTTTTATTCACTGAAGCAGATTGGGCATTTAAGGATGACTCATTTGGCCTTGGTTTTCCAGGACTCTATTAAAAATACAAAATTCCTGGGGCAGCTAGGTGGTGCAATGGATAGAGCATCCACCCTGGAGTCAGGAGGACCTGAGTTCAAATTTGACCTCAGACACTTAATAATTCCCTAACTGTGTGCCTTGGGCAAGTCACTCTTAACCCCATTGCCTTAAATAATAAAAATAAAATTATTTTTAAAAGTCAAAAAAAATACCAAATTCCTGCCCACTTATGCTTCCACAGTAATGATCCCAGAGTAATGGAGAAACAGGCATTATTTGATGTTAGTGATGAACTCATTGAGGACAATTAGGTGTCCTGGCTGTCTTCTTATTTTTCTTGTATTTTAATTCCTCCTAAAAGAATTGGTTCTTGAAAGCCCAGGACCTAATTATATATAAGATATTATATTGACTGCAAAGAATGAATCCATGCCAGACATCAATCCTTTTCTGAGTTAAGAACCAGTTTCCTGAATGAGTCAAAAAAGGAGCTTTACTATTGGAAGACCACCTGGACATGGTCCTGAGGTGACTCTTAAAGAATACAAAACTATTTCAGAAAACAACAGTAAAGGAAAAATTTGACCCCTGATACAAAGCAGGAGGGATTTCTTTCTTTTCCTGACTCCTCTATCAGGCATGATGGCTGGTGGCTAAACTCCTCATCCAGAGGGAGCTATTTCATCCTGCAGCTGGAGAATCAGTTCCAGAGGCATAGCTGAGGAAGGCAAGAAGCAGGTACACTGAGATGTCATTGCTGGAAGCAGCTTCAAGGAGTGAGACCTCTGGCAGCAAAGAAGAAGGCTGAGTATGGACTGGAGAATAGAGTAAGGACCCTTAAATAGGAGAAATGGAGAGTAATGCAGAGGACCCTTAAACAGGAGTAATGCAGAGAGGTATATTTGGATGGGGCGGCTAGGTGGTACAGTGGATAGAGCACTGGCCCTGGAGTCAGGAGTACCTCAGTTCAAATCCAGCCTCAGAAACTTAATTACCTAACTGTGTGACTTTGGGCAAGTCACTCAACCCCATTGCCTTGCACAAGGGGGTCTTAAAAAAAGAGGTCTATTTGGACTACCTGTAAGTAACCTGCCTTTGATCACCCTCCCAATGTGGAGACTTTGGAGATGCCCCTTTAGCTGGAGATAACTAGTGCTCTAAATTCCATGGATATGTCCTTGATGGGAGATTTGAAATGACATCTAAAAAGAAAGAAGTTGATAAGAATGAGAATATCCTTACAAAAATGATCCAGTAGAGGTACTGGGCATACAAAACAAGGCAAAAACAATCTCTACCCTCAAGGAGTTCAGTCTCATGAGGGAGCTGAGACTAGTTTTAATATAAAGCCCAAAGTCATGAAGTAGGCTGGAAGAGTAAACAAACAAAAAAATTAATCCTATCATAGAAAGCTATTATGGTGACATGAATACTGTCACATATTCCAAAATATCTACAAGAAAAGCCTCAAAGAAAAACCCAGATAAGCTACCAATTTATCTAGAATTCCTAGAAGATATAAAATGATAGCTTTATTTTTAAAAAATTTGAAATTATTTTATAAATGTAATGAGAACATAGAGAAGAAAATTAGATAATGAGAGTTATGGAATGAAGAATTGGAAAGGGAATTAATAGCTTGGCACAAGAGACACAAAAGCTTGCCCAAACAAGAAACTTCAATTTCATGAGAAAACAAGAAATATTAAAATAAAGTTAGAAGTCTGAAAAAAATGAAAGTAAATATAAAATATCTCATAGCAAAAATAACTGAGCTGGAAAAAGCATAGAGAAGAAAAACATTTACAAACAAATATACATTAATATCAATTTTACAAAAATTAATAATCATTGAAAGCTTTGACTGGAAAAAATGGCCAAGCCATCATAATTCAAGAGATTAACAAAGCAAAATAAAAAAAACCCTGCCCAGATCTCTTAGAAACAATCCACTGATCACCTCCTAAAAGGAATCCCCAAATGAAAACTACCAGGAACATTTTTAACCAAAATCCAGAGCTTTGGGGGCATAGAAAAGATGCTGCAAGCATCCAGAAAGAATTTGAGTACTGAAGAGCTCCTGTCATGTATTATTTAGCAGTCACCCCTTTGAATGAGTGAAAATATAATATTCTAGAAGGCATATGATATAGGCTAACAACCAAGAACAATTCATTCAATGAATTGAATATAATCCTTCATGGAGGAAAATAGATCTTTAATGAAATAGAAAATATTCAAACATTCTTGATGAAAACATAAGAGTTGCCTTTTTGTAATGGCAAAGCATTGGAAATTGAGGAGATGCCCATTAATCGGGGGATAACTGAACAAATTGTAATATATGTATGTGATGGAACACTATTGCTCTATAAGAAATCATGAGGGACTGGATTTCAGAAAAGCCTGGAAAGACTTGAATGAATTGATGTGGAATGAAATAAGCAGAACCAGAAGAACATTATACACCCTAACAACAACATGAGGTGATGAGTGACTATGATAGACTTGTTCATTTCAGTAACACAATAATCAAAGACAATTTTAAAAGATTTATGATGGAAAGTACCATCCATATCCAGAGAAGGAATTGTGGAGTTTAAATGAAGGTCAAAGCTTATTATCCTCAATTTTTAAAAGTCGTCTTAAGTATTGTCATTTTTCTCTCTCGTTTTCTTTCTTCCATTTGGATTTGATTCTTCTCTCACAACATGAGCAATATGGATTTATTGTTTAGCATGGTTATGAATGTACAGTCTATATCAGATGGCTTTCTATCAGGGGAAAGGGGGGAAGGGAGGGAGGGAGAAAATATAAAACTCAAAACCTTGTAAAAAATGACTGATAAAAACTACTGTTGCATGTAGTTAGAAAAATAAATAAAATATTTTTTTAAAAAAGAAAGAAAAGGGGGCGGCTAGGTGGTGCAGTGGATAAAGCACCAGCCCTGGAGTCAGGAGTACCTGGGTTCAAATCCAGTCTCAGACATTTAATAATTACCTAGCTGTGTGGCCTTGGGCAAGCCACTTAACCCCTTTTGCCTTGCAAAAAAACCAAACAAACCTAGGAAAGAAAGAAAGAAAGAAAGAAAGAAAGAAAGAAAGAAAGAAAGAAAGAAAGAAAGAAAGAAAGAAAGGAAGGAAGGAAGGAAGGAAGGAAGGAAGGAAGGAAGGAAGGAAAGAAAGAAAGAAAGAAAGAAAGAAAAAGAAAAGATCTGTAATATAAACTTTAAAGTGAAAATACAGGAATTAAGAAAAAAATAAAAAGTAAACATGATCACAAGGGATCTAAACAAAGATAAACTCACATTCTAATAAGGGGAGATGATATATATGTCTCTTATGAATGTTTTGATTATCAGAGAGGATAGCAGTCTAATAAGACAGAAGGATTGGAGACCACTCTGTTATGTCTTGGATTTGCTTTGTTTTTGTTTATCTTAAAAGAAGAATGGAAAGGGAGGGGAAGAGAAAAGGAAAACAAACTCATATAATCAAGGTACACAAGTAGACATATATAAAAAAAACAGAGGAATGTCACTCTCTGTAAATTGATCAAAGGAGGGGAGAATGCACACCGAGAAATTTGGGTACAGGGAAATAGGGAAAGGAGAAAAGATAGAAAAGGAAATCAAATGGAGGCAAGATTAAGGGAGGGATTTGTCATAAGCAAAACAAACAGTTCTAAAAATATTTGAAACTTTTTGCAGTAACAAATAATTGGAAACTGAAGGGGTCTATCATTTGAGGAATAGTTAAACAAGTTATGGCATAAGAATGGGATAGAATGCTATTGTGCTATAAGAAATAAGGAAAGGGTACCACCTCACTACTATCAGATTGACCAAAATAACAAAATAGGAAATTGATCAATGTTGGAGAGAATATGGGAAAATTGGAACACTGATGCATTGTTGGTAGAGTTGTGAACTGCTAACCATTCCAGAGAGCAATTTGGAACTATGTCCTTTGATGCAGTAATATTAAATCATACCCCAAAGAGATCATAAAAAAGGGGGAAAAGACCCACATGTACAAAAAATATTTATAGCAGGTCTTTTTATAGTGACAAAGAATTGGAAATTGAGGTGATGCCCATCATTTGGGGAATGGCCGAACAAGCTATGGTATTATGAAAGTTATGGAGTTCTGTAAGAAATCATGAGAGAAGGGGCAGCTAGGTGGCATAGTGGATAAAGCACCGGCCCTGGAGTCAGGAGTACCTGGGTTCAAATCCGGTCTCAGACACTTAATATTACCTAGCTGTGCGGCCTTGGGCGAGCTACTTAACCCCGTTTGCCTTGCAAAAAAAAAAATCATGAGAGGCTTGATTTCAGAAAAGGATGGAAAGACCTGCATGAACTGATGCTAAGTGAAATGAGCAGAATCAGGAGAGCATTGTGCACACTGACAGCAATAGCTTGAGATGATCAACTTTAATGGATACAAACTCCTCTCAATAGTTCAGTGCTCTAGGTTAACCATGAGAGACTCCTTGAGGGAAAAGTTACCCATATCCAGAGAAAAAACTATGGAGTCTGAATGGAGAACAAAACAAACTATATTCACTTTTTTAAACTTCTTTTATGTTTCTACTTTCTTTCTCATGTTTTCCCCTTTAGTTCTCATTTTTCTTTCAAAACATGACTGATATCAGATTGACTAAGATAACAAAATAGGAAAATGATCAGTGTTGGAGAGCATATGGGAAATATTTTAACAAGATTGTACATGTGCAATCTATATCAGATTGTTTGCTGCCATGAGAGGAGAGTGGGAAAGGAGGGTCATAGAAATAGATGGAACTCAAAAGTTTGCAAAAGGGTGAATGCTGAAAACTATCATTGCAATATTTATAGCAACTTTATATGAGGTGACAAAGAATTGGATATTGAAGGGATGATGGAAAAGTGTGTAGCTAATTGATATGCAAGTGGATGAATGTTGAAAAACTTTTATAATATGTAATTGGAAAAATAAAATATCAAAAACTGTATATGCATGTAATTTGGGAAAATATTTAGACTAATTTTTTAAAAAATGAGAAAAGGGATGGTTTCAGAGAAACCTGAGACTACTTTGATCCAGAGCAAAATGAGCAGAATGAGAATAATCTACACAATAAAGACAAATGATTTTGAAAGATTTAGGAATTCTGTTCAATGAAATAACCAACCAGTGTAATAACAAACAATTGCCAAAGGACACATGATGAAACATTCTACCCATCTTCTAATAAAAAGGTGATACTTCTGATCTCTGATACCTTTTCCCATTCACTTAGCTACCACATTCATTTGTACCTTTATACCTTCTTGCCTGGATTATTGCCACAAGTTTTAAATTGTTTTCTGTGTTTCAAGTCTCTCACCACTCTTGTTCATCTTACAAAGATATCTAAGTAATTTTCCTTAAATAGATTACACCATGTGACTCTTGCACTCAATCATTTCCTGTGGTCAGAATAAATATATGTGATCCTTGTCTCAAAACTGATTGATTTGAGACATTGTCCCATATGATGAAGATGAATACCCTTCCCTGCAAGAGGAGCAGGGTGGAGCGGGTAAAATGTAGAGCTCTAATCTCCTTCAGTCATCTTCAAGCTTTAAGACACATTGGACACTTCTAGATTCCAGCTTCAAGAGGGAAGATGCATTTAAGTTTGTGGAAATAAGAAAACTCCTAAAGACATGAAAGGAGCTCCAACATGTTCTTGTCATTGCTGGTTACAAGAGACTTCAGGGAATTTTCCCCTTGGGTAAAATCTAGAATCCTTTAGAACCCAATGGGAGAACTCTTTCTGAATTTTCAGGTATATATTCTCCTATATAGACTTTCTCTGATTTCTGTCTAACTAAAATTTAAAATAAAAGAATTGTTTTCCCTATTCCCTATGTGTATTTATTGTGGAACTTGTATTTGGTGGGAAACGGGTCAAGTCTTGAAGGAAGTTTGAGGATCCAATTCTCCTAACCATAATGAAAAACAGATTAGAAATTAGATGGAATCTGATTACATCCCCTAGACTAATAATATTTAAAGAAACAAATAGTTATTGTTGGTGGTGGTTGTTCTTAGTTCTGGAAGAATATCATAATATCTGGGAGCTGTTGCTATGTCATGCAAATGAATTGAATTTAAATGAGGGAGTGTTTGTGCAAAGGCACCAGCCTCACTTTCTCCTCTGGATCCATCTGGGTCCAATGGTTAGATATGGATCAGAACAACTGGAGATGGCCCTGGAAGAGGTTCAAGACCTTGATCTTTTTAATTGATCTGTTTGATTGAAGTAACTCTCATTTGGTGATTAAGGTTAGTTAAGAAAGAGCTGAGACAAAGAATGGTCACTTTTACCTAGTTCAAAAAAGTCACCAGAGTGAATCATGAACAAAGGTTCTCTGCCTCTGTGTTTGTCCTCTGATGGAATCCATTGCCTGAAGCACCCTAGATTAGCTTAAATTTATCCTGTGCCAACATCTCTTCCAACTATTTCAGGAATACCCCTTCCTCAAATTGCCCTTTGGTTCTCCCTCTTGTGGCTTTAGTCTTTAGATACAAGGGCCCATTGGCATTTATCTACAGTGTCCTGGTGGGCATATCCCTATTCCTATCTATATTAAAGATGCATTTCTGTTCTGTTATTTATTTTTAACCCCTGATTCCTCTGGTGTTTCTGGGGTGACAAAACATACAATATATATTCAGGGTTCAGTAAAAATCAGGGGAAGGCACCAGCCCTGATGCATAAGATGGGGTTGCAGAAGATGGAATTTGAGTTGGGTTTGAGGGAAGCTATGAATTGGAGGTGAAGAAGGAAGACATTCTAGTTATGGAGGGCAGTGCTGAAAATAAATTTTGGGAAGAATATAACTGACTCCATTTTGCCCTATATTTTCTTTTTTGTTTGTTTCTGAATGATACCTTCTTGATTTTTAATATGTTAACATAGTCTCTTGTAATGACTATATAAATATCTATATATACATATGTATGTGTGTGTATGTGTCTCTCTATATAAATTTCTCTTCTTCTCAGGGGGGCAGGACAATGGAGTTACATAACAATGGAGTGACTTCAATGACAATTGAAGGATTTTTGAGGCTCAAAGGTGACATACCAGTGATCCTTTGTGAGTGTTGAGTAAATGATTTAAAAAAAATTTAAATTTTTTTTAAAAAGAGTTAATGATTTTAAATTGATATGAATAATGAATTTAATAATAATAATTTAGTTTCTAGAGATCCTTTACACCAGTAGGCTCTGGGTTTAAGAAAATAGTAAAAACAAAGTAGCAGAAGTCATTTATGTATCATGACAAGTCCTGCATTTTTCTCTGAGCTGTACTTGCATGAGTTAAATGAAATGTATCCTGTAACTTGTATTAACCCAAGCATTGTACTCTACAATAATAACGTACCCCCAAAACTATGCTTGGATGGTCACAAGGGATGTAATTGGGCCTGCACAATGAGCTTGACCTGGGGAGATCACTCAAGCCCCCAAGCTGATTGGTCTATCAAGGATATATCCTTTACCTGAACTATATCAGGTGGAATTCCAAACAGGAAATAATCTTGTGATTGGCTAATCAATTCCTAACAAAGAAAGTAATAAACTGCTACCTGCTTATGGGAACTCTTCTGACATATTCAGATTAGAGACTACTCAGTAAAAACTCCGTTAACATGAGTGAATTCGAGTCAAATCTGGAGTTGCTGGTGGCCGTCAGAAAGCACATCTTGACCAGCTTAAGGGCAACCTTGAACAACAGTTCAGGTTGCAGACTCAAGCCCTTGCTCTGGACTTCCTTCTTTATTTTGTAATTTTTTTTATAAGTTATACACTTAAATAGAAAATGAGAAAAGAAAAGAATTGCTGTCCATATAAAAGGATTCAATGTAAAACAAGTGTTCTACTTGTATGAACATGACTCCCAAGATTTGGACTTAGTGTTGTCCTGAGACAATCATTCAAGCTCCAAAACTGATTATCCTATGATCCACTTCCCACTTATATATGCTTCCATTAGAGCCATTGGAGCGCCAATCAGGGGAGTGATTCTGAGATTTGCAAATCAATTAATTAAATAAATACTTACTTGATAACTGTCACTCTGTCTCTGGTCATCTCTGTTACAACCAGGTTAGAGACTGGCTCAGTAAAAATTCTGTTAACTAGCTAGATACCAGGACAGATACATAGATACTTAGATGCATAGATACATAGATACATAGATATCCATAAACACAGACAAATACTCATGCACATATGTGTAAACCCATATTATGTTTATTTCCTCCTATCTTCTATATTTCTCTGAAGGTAGATAGTATTTTCCTTCATAAACCTGAGTCTTTCCATGTTTTTCCAAATTAACCAGCTTTTCACTTTCTATACCACAGCAATGTTTCTTTTATATATTTATTTGCAAGGCAAATGGGGTTAAGTGGCTTGCCCAAGGCCACACAGCTAGGTAATTATTAAGTGTCTGAGGTCGGATTTGAACTCAGGTCCTCCTGACTCCAGGGCCGGTGCTCTATCCACTGCACCACCTAGCCACCATCAATGTTTCTTTTTGAAATCAAACAGCATCTTTCTTCCTAGGATCTTTGAAGTTAATATGGATATTCTACTATAGTCAGAATGACTTGGTTGCTCAAAGTTATTCTTAAAACAATACTGATCTTACTGTATACAATGTTCTCTTGGTTCTGCTCATTTCGTTCTTCATTATTTCATGGAATTATACTTTTGTGACTGGGGTCTACTTTTATGAACACGATCAGACTGAGGACATCGCCTACAAGTCATGTTTTTGGATGGGGTATCAAGTACCAGCTAGATAATTGGCCCAACCTACTCCATCCACTGGTTGGTGAATAACATCCCTGCTCTTATCTATAGACTCTTGCTTCAGATTGAGTCTTCTTTTTGCCTTTCTTGTCTGAGACTGTTGGGTCCCTTTAGAGACCCTCTTTATGAAGTGTCTTCAAGGTAAGAGATCTCCCTGACCTTAACTTTAATTTTTGATTTTGGTTTCTGGTACTCTCTTGTCTCAAGTTTCTGGTACCCTGGTTTCTATTTTATTTCTTTGTTTGCATTAAGATCATGCCACTATGTGGGAATTTAGTTTACATTCAACTAATAGCAGCCCATGACAGGGTTAGAAACTTTGCTCTAGGAGCAGCGCTAGGTGGCACAGTGGATAGAGAGAGCACCGGCCTTAAACATTTGACTTACTAGCTATATGACCTTGGGCAAGTACTGTGTCAGTGCAATGAAGAATGGTTAAATCTTACTATTTTATTTTGTTGTTCAAACCGGGGGATTTATTAAATAAACCATTCCAAGAAGAGTCTTGATAATACTAGCAGGAAGGTTAAAATGTCTGGAATTTTAGTCAAATTTGGAAATTTATAGACTGGGCAAAGAAGAGAACTTTAAGAACCGTTAGAGAAACCTTGAAATGGTAATTGCTTGCTATGTAGTAGGATAAAAAGCCAAAAAAGGTTGCGTTTTGTTTTTTCTTTTCTTCCTCTCTCTCCCTCCCTCCTTTTCTGCCTGTACACATTAGGGAGATGAAAGAGTTAGAGGATAAATGATTCAGTGAAGCAAAGATCTTTTTACATACACACCCACACCTACCCACAACACAGAATGATTGTTTTTTTGTTTTACAGCTAGACAAGTTCATTTCACTGGTTATGTGACAGATTTAGGGGTTGCATTCTGGAATGGTATTGACACAACTCTTTCCTGGCCCATGAGAAAGAGAAGTTTCCGTGAACCAGGAAACAATCAAAAGATAATTGAATTTGATTGGAACATCTAGTTAGATATTTACGTAATCATACAAACTAATGGTACATACCAATTGGTGTAGATTTAACTTTTTGAATTGGTGTATATACCCTGAAACTGTAAATTTTGCTATAACTTATATGATAATCCTATTTAATTTTATTATAGATTATGTATTTGAATCTTATGAATTGTCTTTCTCTTTGTTCATACAAGATGAGCTTATTTAAGAAAGCAATTTGTCGGGGCAGCTAGGTGGCACAGTGGATAAAGCATGGGCCCTGGAGTCAGGAGTACTTGGGTTCAAATCCAGTCTCAGACACTTAATAATTACCTAGCTGTGTGGCCTTGGGCAAGCCACTTAACCCCATTTGCCTTGCAAAAAAACAAACAAAAAAAAGAATGAAAGCAATTTGAAAATACCTTGTTACTTGTGTGAATGATATATTAGAATTTAATGTTTTTATTATAGCCCAATCTGTTAAAGTTTTTTTAATTGCTTAGAATCTTTAATGGGTTTTATGTATGTGTATGTGACATCATTTCAGGAATACCAGAATTGTGACAAATCAAGAGAAAAAAATTATAGTGCAATAGGCAAATTAGTTTTTAAAATTTAGTTTAATTTAATTTAATATGAATATTCTATTATAAATAGAATGACTTGGTTGCTCAAAGTTATTCTTAAAACAATATTGATCTTAATGCATACAATGTTTTCTTGGTTCTGCTCATTTCACTATTCATTATTTCATGGAGTTATACCTTTATGACTGGGGTCTACTTTTATGAGCAATTTTAATAAGTCATTAGTTGTTCTTTTAACAATGATGGATACAAAATTTTTAAAGGAGAATTTAAGGAATGAATGAAATAAAGATCCTAGGAAAGATTTAAAGATAATAAGGAAGGTGTGAGCCTTTTTTTATGAAAGATGGTTTAAGCATGTTGAGAATGTATGAGCAAGTTTGTTTAAGTAGTAATATTGAGTGTGAAAATTTTATAGTTTGATCTGAAAGTCAATATAGAAAAAAATTATAAAGAGCTAGGAACAAATTGATAAGTAATGGGTTCTTTTTGAGAATGTAGAACCCAGATTTGACATGTCATCTAGTAACTTGAATATGGATTGAACGACTAAAATTAGGATGGATGAAGCTTTCTGGAGAGCTATTTGGAACTATGCCCAAAGGGCAACAAAAATATGCATACCCTTTGACACAGCAATACCACTACTGGGTCTATATCCTGAAGAGATGATGAAAAAGGATAAAAACATCACTTGTACAAAAATATTCATAGCAGCCCTGTTTGTGGTGGCAAAGATTTGGAAATCAAGTAAATGTCCTTCAATTGGGGAATGGCTTAGCAAACTGTGGTATATGTATGTCATGGAACACTATTGTTCTATTAGAAACCAGGAGGGATGGGATTTCAGGGAAGCCTGGAGGGATTTGCATGAACTGATGCTGAGTGAGATGAGCAGAACCAGAAAAACACTGTACACCCTAACAGCAACATGGGAGTGAGATCGATCAACCTTGAAGGACTCGCTCATTCCAGCAGTGCAACAATCAGGGACAATTTTGGGCTGTCTGCAAAGGAGAGTGCCATCTGTATCCAGATGTGGAGTTTGAACAAAGTTCAAGGACTGTTACCTTCAATTTAGGGAAAAAAAGCTATCTTATTGTCTGATCTTGTTACCTCTTAGACTTCTTGTCTCTTCTTTAAGGATGTGATTTCTCGCTCCTCACACTCAATTTGGATCAAGGTACAACATGGAAACAAAGTAAAGACTGATATATTGCTTTCTGGGGGGGGGGAGTAAGATTGGGGGAAAATTGTAAAACTCAAATATCTTTAATATAAATAAATTAAAATAAAAATAAAATAAAATTAGGATGGATGGGGTGGACAGGGCAGGAGCGCTAGGATCAATCCTTTTTCTGGGGTCTCTGTCAACTGCCTTTATTTTGTAAACTTGCTAGATTCCTAGGTCATCAGTCCTAGGAAAAGAGTTTCTTTGCGTTATGTAGTTCCTAAAGAACTGTATGATTAATTCATAAGATATGAGATTTTCCATGGTAAAGCTTTATAGTTTAGCTACAGAGAATTACTGACCTTCATTTATCTCTGGTGTACAGAGAATCACTGACCCCCAATTCACCCCTGATATACAGGGAGGAGAAATGAGCAGGATTGATCTCATGCACATAATTAAAAGTTTGAATATTTAAAAGAAACCTCTGAATATCCTTGATGAGTCCTGGCCAGAATCTCAAAGCCATATTAATTAACACTGCCAACCTTTTCAGGAACTAGTCATTCCTGAATGTAAACACCATAATTCTTGAGGTTTGGGGAGGGATGGTTCCCTCCCCAGACAACCTGGAAAATTTGGTTTTATTCCACAAAAAATTGACAAAAAGTCTTTCTTTGTTCTCAAGATATATAAGCTTTTTTTTTTTTAGATTTTTCAAGGCAATGGGGTTAAGTAGCTTGCCCAAGGCCACTTGGCTAGGTGATTGATTATTAAGTGTCTGAGGTCGGATTTGAACCCAGGTACTCCTGACTCCAAGACCAATGCTCTATTCACTGCGCCACCTAGCCGCCCCAAGATATATAAGTTCTAATAAGACAGCTTAATTGGAGTCTTACCCATGGAGAGGACTTTCTGCCTGGGACTTTCCTGATTGGGTCTCGGAAGGCTGTACCCCAGGACTCCCCAGTCTCTGTTGATTCAGATGTTTAAGCTCCCCTGAATCGGTGGTGCTTTCACTTAATATTTGTTCATGGAGACTTTGCTATTCTTTTTTTATTATATTAGGATTTATTGATTATTTTTGCTGTAAAACTGATTTATTTCCACCTGTTTTATAATCACTTTATTAAATATACTGTTTAGTTTTGTTGGTGTGAACATGTCATTTTGTAGGAGCGAATTGAAACCAAAACTCATTAATCAAACAACTAAACTGATTTACTGAGAATTTACCAGTGTGTGTATAATATAGAAGTGATTTCGTTTTTTGGGTTTTTTTTTTTCAAGGCAATGGGGTTAAGTGGCTTGCCCAAGGCCACACAGCTAAGTAATTATTAAGCGTCTGAGGCAGGATTTGACTCAGGTACTACTGACTCCAAGGTCAGTGTTCTATCCACTGTGCCACCTAGCTGCCCCTAGAAGTGATTTCTAATGATTGATCTTTACACCAGGATGGGTTTAAGCTTGAGAAGAAAAGAAAAACAAGTGAAGAATGTTAAATGAAATATCTCTTATGTATGTGTATGACCCGGCAAACTTGTAGTGCAATTGCATGAGAGGAAAAAATAACCATATCCAGTCCTAAACTGTGATTAGTGTAAGTTGCCATTTTTGAGATAAAAAGCTCATGGGACTGTAATTGATAATGTTTTGAGTTTTGAATTTAGGTATAGTTGTCTAATGGATCATGAAGTCAGTAATCAATCATTAGAGAGAAGTTCCACAAACTACTAAGAGGGAATGTGATCCTAAACTGTTTGTATCTGGGGAAAAATTGAGAGGATGATCTTGGCATAGCCAAAGGTAGGATCATTTTGGCTTCGTTCTTCCATTGTGTTATTTCCTTTTGAACGGGAATATTTCTCGCCTGGTTATTCCTGAGTCTGTGAAATGGAATTACTACTGTATGGTTGGTTGCCAACTATATTGTTTGTCCTTCTCTCTCAAAGACCATGGCATCAGGGAGGTGATGCCATGACATGCACATGAATTGGATTTGGGTTAAGGGGTACTGTGCAAAATCCCACCCTTACTTTCTTCCCAGGAGCCATCTGGGTACAGGGATCAGATATGAATGAGGACAACTAGAGATATCCTTGGATGCAAGGCAATTGGGATTAAGTGACTTGTCCAAGGTCACACAGTTAGTAAGTATCAAATGTCTGAGGTTGAATTGAACTCAGGTCCTTTTGACTCCAGGGCCAGTGTTCCATCCACTATGCCACCTGGCTGTCTTTATCATCTATGACTCTTACCTGAAAAAGACAGAGCGCTAAGGATACTTTATCCTGGAATATATATTCTGTGCCCTTAGGTCATGGTCTGAAAGACCAATTTGATGCTGTTAGAATCATGTCCTTGATTTATCCTTTTATAGCAAATTTCTATTATCAGAGCAAGTGGTTAGTAGCAGATATGAGCACAATGAAAATATGTAAGATCTTACTGTTTTCACTCTAAATGTGTAGTCATTTCATATCCCAAACAACTAAGAAAATTAGTACTTGAGTTTTCACATCTGCCCAATATTTACATAGGAGCATGGGCAGTTAGATGGCTCAGTGGGTACAGCACTAGCCCTGAAGTCCGAATTCCTGACTTCCTGAATTCAAATCCCACCTCAGATAATTACCAGCTAGTTGTGTGATCTTGGGCAAGTCATTTAACTCTGATTGTCTTGTATTCAGGGCGATCTCCAGTCATCGTGATTCATATCTGGTCACTGGACCCAGATGGCTCTGAAGGAGAAAGTGAAATTAGTGATTGGTGACACCCCTCACTCAAATCTAATCCATTTGCATGTAATAACATCACATCCCTGATATCATGGTCTACTTTGAGAATGAAGGACAGAAGCTAGGTATCGCAGTGAATAAAGAATGAAGGACAAACTTCCTTAGTATCAGTTTATCAGCAGCAGCAATATTGTAAGATTAAGTCTCTGGAGTAGCTCATTCTTTCTAAATAATATGGGAAAAAATGTGAAATGAAGATACAAACAATATTATATCATTATCCCATAGACTAAGGCTGGAACATATCTGAGCTATGATAAAAATGCATGTATGTAAGAGCTGACCTATTTGAACTAAAATTATAGCCCTTTCTATATCCTAGACAACTTAGTAAATGGATTTTTGTATAAAATAAGGTTCTTAAATGTTTTGAAATGATGAAATAATTGCATTAATGATGTAATCGTTTATGGCTTCAAGCTGTCATTCTATTGATAATTAAAACTAAATCAGAAATATCTTCAATTTTGGGGCAGCTAGGTGGCGTAGTGGATAAAGCACTGGCCTTGGAGTCAGGAGTACCTGGGTTCAAATCCAGTCTCAGACACTTAATAATTACCTAGCTGCGTGGCCTTGGGCGGGCCACTTAACCTCGTTTGCCTCGCAAAAACCTAAAAAAAAGAAATAACTTCAATTTTGTTTTGAAGAGAATGCTAATGAAGTTTTTTGAGAATGACTTATAAAATATTTTGTTACATCAGTAGAAAAGTGGAAAATCAATTTTATTTGAGTTAATTATTTAATGTGGAAATAACCTTATTATAAACAACTTATTTTATGTGTGCTGTTTTTAAATTGATTACTTAGGGTTATCCCAAGTCTTTTGCCACAACTGAAGTTAATTCATTTGTGTATCATAGATCATCTTATAAATGGTCTATATTTCTATGTGACATTTAGATCCTTTTATCTCTGTTCCTCCTGAAAGGGCATTAAATGAATTGGAATTTTTAAATTAAGTGGTATTTAAATTTGGAGGTCTAAAATAAGATAATTGTAAGGTAAACAACTGAACAAAAATTTTGAGAAAATGACAGGATATAATGGATAAATATATGTGTTTATACATATATATATATATATATATATATATATATATGGAATATGGGAAGCTTTTAAAGTTCTGCCATCTTAGTATTTAAAATATTTATTTTGTATTTTCATTTGTATTTGATGACTTATATATATATATATATATATATATATATATATATATCCTTTAGTTTGTAGTTAAAGCTTATGTTAGGTATAGTTTAATTATAGTAAACAGCCTGGTATTTTTATTAACATAAATTCTCTGTGGGCTCCTTTTGATGTCTTCCTTATAACTCTATAATTAATATCATGGGGGTGGCTAGGTGGCGTAGTGGATAAAGCACCAGCCTTGGAGGCAGGAGTATCTAGGTTCAAATCTGATCTCAGACACTTAATAGTTACCTGCCTTGGGCAAGCCACTTAACCCCATTTGACTTGCAAAAACCTAAAAAAAAAAAAAAAGATATTTGTTATAATTAGTATCATGGGGGCAGCTAGGTGACAGTGGATAGAGCACTGACCCTGGAGTCAGGAGTACCTGAGTTCAAATCTGGCCTCAGACCTTTAATAATTGCCTAGCTGTGTGACCTTGGGCAAGTCACTTAACCCCATTGTCTTAAATAAATAAAAAAGTAATATCGTAACTATATGGTTTGAGCTGATTTTTACATGAACTAGCTTTTGACTAATATTATATTTAGATGCTTTGCAAGATTTTAACAGGAACATCTGAGGAGTCTCTACAAGTAACCTGGAACCCAAGAAACAAATCAACTAAATTGTCCCAAGAAAAGGTGTTTCTGGGGTGCATGGGACAAGATGAAATATGCTCATCAACTGAACTTTGGGAGTGGAATCCTGGGTTATCATTATTGTATTACTGGAGTTTTTTTATTTCATGGTATTTGTTTACTGGGTTTTCTTGGCACATCTTCCCTCTTGCTTATGTTTTCCCTCTTCTCTTTTGGTCCTATTTTGCTCTGCTAGCTCACTGTGTCTCAGAGTCAGTGGCCTTTTTGTTGTGTCCCCCACCTCTTTAGAATACCAACTATTGCTATGTCCCAAAAGTTTCAACTACTCTTATTAGTCTTTAGATGATCTAGTAATGCCTTTGGGAGGACTATTAATATGGGCTCTGTAATGACTACTCTATATGTTAGAACAATTCACTGGGAAGCATGGAGTCACACAATAATTAGTCAATTAGAAGACTTCTGAAGTACAAAGTTAACATGCCATTGAGCCTTTGTGAGTGAACTCTAGCCAACTTTGGAGATGGCTGTAGCATCCAGAAGCCACAGAACCAGCCATGAGTAGCTCATGGGCAACCTTTGAACAGCCGCTGCAGATTCAAAACCTCATTCTGGACTTCTAATCCTGCTGGCTTATTGTGCCTACAGATGTCTTCTCCCTTAACTCCCGCCCCATTCCCTGCCCAAAGTTTCTAGAAACTAGTTCACCATTTTTCAACTCCCTTTTGAGCAGCTGACAGCTCTCTCACCCTCTCCCTCTCTCCCTTGCAAGCTCTTCTCAGACAATAAATGCTTTGTAATCTGGGATTGGACTGTTTCATTTAGGCCTCTTTTTGGGCATGGGCTCTGCTTTTAATAGTTGTCATCATTAGACCATGAGCTCTTAATGGATTATTTTGTATACCTTCCAAAGTTTAGGAAATGGTAACCACTTAAATTATTTTTTGATGCTTGCCTAATTGAATGCCACACTCCTCCTTAACTGCCAAGACTACAAAACTCTGGATACTAATGTTTTAGGAAGTTGTTCCCTTTTTTTTATCCTCTTATAAAGCAAGTCCCCAACAAATGCTAAATATTCTCTTCAGCCTAGTTGTAATTGGCTATCTTATGCTAACAAGGATACATTTTTTCCTTTGTAACAAATTAAGCATCTTCATTTTTTTTCAGTAAGTACCTTTCCCTACTTTTCTGGTAGACTGTTGCTATGGTATGGGTTTGCCACATTTCCTTCTCCAGCTCATTTTATAGAAGAGGAAACTGAAGTAAACAGAATGAAGTGCTTTGCCCAGGGTCACACAGCTAAGTAATTGAGGTTGAATTTGAACTCAGATCCTTCCAATTCCAGTGCCCTTTCCACTGTGTTGCTGAGGTGGCCTTCTGGTAGAATAGGTCTTAAAACCACAGAATTTCGCCATGTGTGCTCAGTAAATGTTTATCAACTGACTGATCTGAGAATCACCTACGAGGAGGTGACAATTAATCTCAGGAACTGATAAGATTAACAAGTCAAAATTACCCTTCTCTACCTTGGCATTGTGGCCCCCCTCCCCACCGTGGAAATTCCCAGCAAATGCATGTCCTTCTCAAATTCCTCCCTGTCTCCAAGAGCCTCTCTTCTTTGACAAACATGGGATCTTTTCCCACATTTTACCCCCTTCTCAACTGCTACTACTGCTCTTCCCAAGATACCTGGTAGAGAACTACTTAGTTTAGTATCTCTTTGTATTTACTCAAGACTGCCCCAACCTGTGCCAGCAATGCTCTCCCATCTGGCTTCCTTCAAATCCCAATGAAAATCCCACCTTTGGGCAGAAGCCTTTTGCAATCCTCCTCAATCCTAGTGCTTCCCTCTGAGATTTCCAATTTACCTATCTCTAGCCTGTTTGTCAGTGCCTGGACATCATCTTCCCCATTAGACTGGGAACCTCCTTGGAAGCATAGACTGTCTAACCTTTCTTAGCCCAACCTAGCACAGAGATGCTGAATAAGCCTTAGTAGGTTTACTGATTGGTCATATCTATCTATCTATCTATCTATCTATCTATCTATCTATCTATCTATCTATATATATATATATATATATATATGTATATATCTATACGCCACCCTAAGAGTGAAGTCAGATTTCCTGGGATTCTGTGACTTCAGATTCCCAAGACAATTTTTCTGCCACCTCAACTTCTGTTTGCCCCCTTCTCAATGCTCTTCACATGGCCAATCTTTAACCAAGTTTCTACCTTCACAGTATCCTCATGGAAGACCCCTTCTCTCCACCCACATCACCATCTTTCTATCTCAATTCTTTATCAGCTCTCATGGGGACCAGTAAAGTGACCTCCTACTGAAGTCCCTCCTCTATTCAAATCAGCCTCCCCTTAGCAACCAAAGTGGTCTTCTTCAAAAGCATGTGTGATCAGATCATTCAGTAAACACCGGAGGCTCCCTATGGTCTCCAGGAGGTAAATATCAACTTTGAATTGATAGTTAAAGTCTTTCATAGTTTAATCCCAACTACTCCAGGCTTATAGACCCATGTGACCTTCTAGTTCATCCATCTCTAAGATGGCACTGTTTAATTCCATCAGAAGACAAGTCAGTTCATCATGCTAAGAGAAAGAGAGCAACATTCTTGGTAATTACTTTCAGAAGACTCTTGCCAGAGTTCTACTTAACAGGCTGATCTTTCACATGAGAGATGGGCATCTCCCTGAGAACCTGTGTGGCTTCAGAAACAACTGAGGAATGGTCAATAAGCTATTTGCTGCCCAACAATTGCAGAACAGGTATCTATATGCAATGTTCATCAATTTGACCAAGACCTATGAGTCTATCAGTTATAAGGGCTTGTGGATTATCATGGCAAAATTTGGTTGCCCAGAGTTCATCAGGATTGTATGTCATTTCATGATAGCATATTTGAACATGGATGGATTCTGGATAATGGATGATGCTCTCAAGTTTTCCCAGTCACCAGTGAAGAGGAGCAGGGCTGTGTGCTTGCTCCCATGCTTTTCAGCATGTTTTTAGTGAATGATTTAACTTAAAAAGGCTACAAGCCAGGGGCGGCTGGGTGGTGCAGCGGATAGAACACCAGTCCTGGAGTCAAGAGGATCTGAGTTGAAATCCAGCCTCAGAGATCTAGCTGTGTGATCTTAGGCAAATCATTTAACCCCAATGCCTCACAAAAACAAAAACAAAAAAGGCTTCAAGCCAAGACTAAAATGGAGGAATAGTTGGTACAGGATTTTCTATTTGTGGATGATTGTATACTCAATGCAACCTCTGAAGCAGTGATGAACCAGAGTGTGGATCTGCTGCTTATGCTAATTTTGGCCTAACAGTTGACACCAAGAAAACACAGATTCTTCACCAGGGTAGCAACACACCATCTATCCATGGGTAGAACCATTATCAATTATAAAAAAATGGAAAAATATTGTTGTGGATAAGTTCACTTACCTTGGCAGTATAATTTCCAGGTAGGAATGGTGAGGCTGACACAATGCATTACCAGAGATAGCTCAGATTTGGAAGGTGCCAAAGGAAAGTGTGGGAGAAAAGCTGAAGATCTAATAAAACCGCTGACCTCGTTGTTGAAAGCCAATGAGACCTGGACAACCTACCAGCACGATGTCAGGAAACTGAACCACTTCCATATGAATTGTCTTGGGAAGATTCTGAAGATCACATGGCAAGATAAGGTACCAGACACTGAGGTCCTTTTTCAAAATGAATTAGCAAACATTCAAACTCTACTGCAGAGAGTGTAACTCTCCAATGGGTTAGCTATGTTGTGCAAACGCCAACTTACACATCGGAAAAAGAGATACAGAAACACTCAACATCTCTCTGAAGAACTGGAATAGGGGCAGCTAGGTGGCGCTGTGGATAGAGCACCAACCCTGGAGTCAGGAGGACCTGAGTTCAAATCCAGATTCAGACACTTAATAATTACCTAGCTGTGTGGCCTTGACCAAGCCACTTAACCCCATTGCCTTGCAAAAACCTAACAAAAATAAAGAACTCTGGAATTATGAGACATGGGAGACACTGGCATAGAACTGCCCAGCATTGTGAGCCCACATCAAAGAAACACTGTGTTCTATTGAACAAAGGAGAATTGCAATAGCCCTAAAAAAGTGAGAAGGGCAATTTTAGAGACATCTTCACTCCAAATGTTCATATGAGCTACTTGTGCCAGACCAGTAGTAGAGACTTCTGAGATCGTATCAGTCCAATCAGCCAGACACACTGTATCTTGATCCCAACATTGTGATGTAATTTTGGTCCTCTTGGAGCTTGAAGGATGAACAATAATCCATTTCTCATCTCTGTCTTAACAGAAGTTATACTCCATTCCTAAAATCTCTTCTCATCTATCCCTAATTCTTTGACTATTTGCCAGTCACAGTACCAACAAGACTTCCAAGGACATGACCCTGGGCATCCTAACCATCTCAACTCTGGTACTTCCTCCAGTCCAGTGATTCACATTCCAGAGAACCAAACCAGATCAATCAGTCTGCCAAGCTCTTTCCCCTTTTCTCTCCCTCCCTCCACCAACACCTTCTGCCTTCGTGGATTGTGATCAAAACAATACTATGGAATATGGCCCATCAATCAACTCCCTCAGAATTTCTCTCACCCAATCTGGGTTGTAGCAAATCAAGGCCTGCTCCAAGGGCCTCACTCATCTCTTAGAATCTAACCTTTCCAAGAGCAGGAGCTACTTTACTAGTATGTTTTTGTTTTTAAGTTTTTAAATTAGCAGCTTGAAGTCAGGAAGACTCATACTCCTGAGTTCAAATCTGGCTTCAGATGCTTACTAGCTGGGTGACCCTGGGGCAAGTCCTTTCACCCTGTTTGCCTCAGTTTCTTCATCTGTAAAAGGATCCAGAGAAGGAAATGGCAAATCATTTTGCTTTCTTTTTTAAAAGGTTTTAAATTTTTTTTTGTTTTTACAAGACAATGAGGTTAAGTGACTTGCTTAGGCCACACAACTGAGTAATTATTAAGTGTCTGAGACCACATTTGAACTCAGGTCTCCAGGGCCAGTGCCCTATATATTGTGCCTAGGGGCTCCACACTTTGCTATCTTTGCCAAGAAAACCCTTAATGGGATCATGGAGAATCAGACACTACTGAGAAAGAAAAACCCTAGAACAAAAAAAATGCTTAATGTGTGCTTTTTCAGCCATCATTGGAATTTCTACTTTTGTTCCAAATCAGTCTTTTGTAGAATCATTTTAAAAATCCTATTTTCTCAACTTTTGTCTCAAATCCTGGACCGCGCCTGAATCTTGTCAATAGTAATAATCAGGACTAGGGGGGGCAACTAGGTGGTGCAGGGGGTAGAGCACCACCCTGGAGTCAAAGAGTACCTGAGTTCAAATCCAAACCACTTAATAATTACTGCCTTGCAAAAAAAAATAGTCATCAGGACTAGCATATGACCACCTTGGGAAGTAGGTATTATTTTTCCTCATTAAACAAATTGGGAAACTGAGGCAGATTGCAGGTTAGTTATGTGACTTGCCCTGTTCTTAATCAATTGTTCAGTTACATTTGACCCATTGAGATTTTCTTGGCAGAGATACTAGAGTGGTTGACATTTCCTTCTCCAGCTCATTTTACAGTTGAGGAAACTGAGGCAAACAGGGTGAAGGAATTCCTGAGTCACTGGATTTGAAATCAGAAAATAACCAAGCCCAGCAGCACTATGGTGCCCCATAGTGGCTCAATCAGAATCTAGTCTTTTCCTAGTCTTTTCCAAGACCTAACTCTTGTTGAAATGGAAACTAAGTCAAAGTTGAGGAGTGATTAGTGCGGGAACTCAGAAAGGCTTAGGTGTCCTGGCCTAATTCAGTGATGAATAGTATTTCCAAAACTCCACTAGGTGTCGACACATAGAGAAGAGTAGAACAGTACTGCTTCTGACCACTGGAGGGAGGGAGGGAGGAAGAATTCGTATTCTGGTGGACCAATCCACACCTTGTCCCTTGATCCGAGGCTGATCATGGAATTCTGATTTTGTTCCTTACCCAATAAATTGTATATGGAAAATGGTTTAGGCAGATTTTTAAAGGCAGGGTGAATGGACTTTGGATATCCCTTTGGATTTTCTCTGGAATTAGATAGAATTAGAATCTTTGGATTATTTTGTCTCTGAGTAGGCAGGACTGCATCCCTAAATGCAGACACCAGAATTTTTCTTCCACCAGACTTGGGACCTGGTGGACTTCGGTGTGCATTGTGAAGAAGGGCAGAAGTCCTGGCGATTGAAAGATGGGCAAGGATAGAATCAGGGATAGAATTACTGGTTCTACTTCCAATGCTACAAAATCATGGCCTTTTCTCAAAGGAAAAGAGAAAATGGAAAGGAATGGGTGAAGAAAAGAATGGGAGCTTAAAGATAATGGTTTCATCATTCTTCCCCTTCCAGATTTATTCTTTTTTTTAAGCAATGGGGTTAAGAGTGACTTGCTCAGGGCAGCTAGGTGGCACAGTGGATAGAGCACTGGCCCTGGAGTCAGGAGGACCTGAATTCAAATCCAGCCTCAGACATTTAATAATTACCTAGCTGCGTGGCCTTGGGCAAGCCACTTAACCCCATTTACCTTGCAAAAACCTAAAAAAATAAAAAAAAAAAACACCCCAGATTCTAAAATTTAAAAAAAAGTGACTTGCCCAGGGTCACACAGCTGGACAACTAAGTGTCTGAGGCTGCATTTGAACCCAGGTCCTCCTGACTCCAGGGCCAGTGCTCTATCTACTACTGGCCCCCTCAGATTTACTCTTATTAAAGAAAAACTCCATCCCTTTTGCCTCAGGGCTTACTAGGTTTTAATCACTGGCATGGGTGTTCCCTCAGCCAAACTGAGAGCTGGGAAAGACCTTAACTTAAAAAGACCAAGGTCTCCCACTATATCCCAGGGCTATCACCAGTCCTAACATAACTTTTGTCTCATTCAAATCCAGCTCACTTGCAAGTCAAGACATCACCCTCCACCCTCATAATATCATTAGTCAGGAGGAACAATTATAACCCGAATATAAAGAACTATAATTAGGAATTTGTATTGAGGCAGGTAGGAGATGGGGCAAAATAACTTACCTTTCATTTGGCTGCCAGAGAGAGAGAGAGAGAGAAAGTGCACTCTGGAGACAAGGATCCTAAATTTGGATGTCCTGGTACAAAGTCCTAATCCCTCAGCCTAGTTACTAATGGGAAAGAGCTGCCTAGCTAGGATATGAAAAATACACCCAGAAATGTATCCCTCTCAAGATGGAAAGGGCCCTTAGAGACCACCTAGTTCAACTTTCTTTCTTCATTGTACAGAAGGGTAAACTGAGGTAAAAGAAAGTGATTTTTTTCAGCTAACTTTCTTGGGCAAGATCAGAATCAGAAAACCCAGCCCCTCTTCTTCCTGTCCTCCTCCACATCTTTCATCTCCCAAGTCTTATGAAAATGGGCATTGATCTCAACCTGGGGACTTCTAAAGTTTGGAGGGCTCTTGTGAGTACAGTCTCCCTTCCCATTCCAACCTTCTTTTCCCAACCTTTCTACCCCAAGCCCACATGGGCACAGTTGGCACTGAATGAAATTGGGACTCTTTTGAAGTGCAAAAATAAAAGGAACACTTGTAATATCACCCATGCCAGTGAACAGCAGGGATAGTCATAACAAAGTTAAAAGAAGGCTCAGTCTTATTCCAGGCCCATACCTGTCCCCCCAAGGCAGGTCAAGAGGAGGGTGGACTGGGGACTATCGGGGGATGGCAGCATAGTCTGAATGGGTGCCTGAGTTGAGCTGCTGGTGAGTAGGCTGTCCCCTAGAGTCCAGGATATCTGTGTGTTCATCCTCCTCATCCTCAGTCCGGCAATCTTGGGGCAGCAGGACAAGCTCAGTCAATCCATGGAGATCAGCCATACGCCTGAAGGTCTGGAGAACTAGGGCCATGGCCACCAGCCCCAGGAACAGATACACTACAGGTGTGAGAGAAAGGAACAGAAGAGGGTTGGCAATGGAAACAACCTGCCTGTACCCATTGATTACCATCATTCAGGGATCCTCCTCTATGTAGGATTCTGGACAGAACTTTTATACATTGTCTATTTCCTTTCAGACTGGGGTGTAGTATAAGTGTGGGGTGTGTGTGTGTGTGTGTGTGTGTGTGTGTGTGTGTGTGTGTGTGTGTGCTTATGTGTGTATGAGATGGCTCCCTTTACATAAAACCTCCTCCAAGTTCCCCTACTCAGTCCTTTGTGTGTGTGTGTGTGTGTGGGGGGGGGGGGGGGTCAGGATCCCAGATCCAAAGAGGAGGGATCCACTGCTCACCTGTGACCAGAATCTTGTAGAGGGCCCTGTTCTTCTGGCCTTCCTGCTCACCAGGCACATAGTCCCCAAGCCCAATGGTGGAAAGGGAGATGAAGCAGAAGTAGAAAGCATCAAGAAACGTCCAGGCCTGTTCCAAGTAGGTAAAGATGGCAGCTGGTATCAGGAAGAAGATGGCCAGTACCCCCAGCAGCAACAGTACCAGATGCCAACGGGCCAGCAGCCTTCGGTCCCAGCCTCGGCGGAACTGCAGCCAGCGCAGTGGGGCGTGGGTCACCAGCAAGGCCACACGCTGGGCTGTGGCTGTCAGCACCAGCATGGTAAATGGCACCCCGAGAAAGGCGAAGAAGATAGAAAAGGCCTTGCCTGAATCCGACAGAGGGGTTGTATAGCCATAACCTAGGAAGGAAAAACAAAAATAGAGAGAAGGTAGTCTCATACCCGGGGGTGGCACCTCCAAACTCTAGTTCCCCACAGAATTTCCACTTCCTGCCCGAGGACTGTGGATTTGAGTAAGCCAGAAAGCCTGCTAGAGCCTCAGTTTCTCCAAGGCATTTGGGCTGAATGAGCTGAAATGCCTTCAAGCTCTGCAACCTTTTGAACTTTATTCTTGAGCTCTCAGTGGGACCAGATTTCAGAGTTCATTGAGTCCAGGTTCCTTCCGAATAGCTTTCTTGACTGGGGCTGCCTGGGAGTTCCCTACTCCCCCCGCAGCAGCCCACATTGATGAGAGTTGACTTGTATTGAATGAAATATCTCTAACATCCTGGATTCTGAAATGGAAAGAAGACACCTGTTTAATCTGACAGATAGTGACATCCAGTGAGTGGCCCAGCATCTCATAGGTGGCTGTGGCGGGATCTGAACCCAGTACTGACTGGCTTCACGTTTTTACATTCTATTAAAACGCATGCCTCTGTTGAGTCAGTTCCCATTTTGCTGACAAGATCCACTTGCTGCCTCCTGGTTTTCTGAAGTTATCTTCCTCTGAGAAAGTCTTCTCCATCTCTATACAAAATCCCTTTGAGAAAGAGGTGGGGTTTTAAAAAAAAGCTGTCCCAAGCCTTGTCCCTGGCCCATTCAGGGCTCCCTAGCCAATGTCTCATACAAGACTTAGAAAAATTGGGCTAGATTGTCTTTGATACAGAATCTCTGGGTCTTAAGCCAGGAGCTGGAGAAAAAGAAGTAAGTGGCTAGCTGTAGAACCCTAGGCCAGGTCAAGAGGCTGCTGGAGCCCTGTACTGCTACTGCTGCTGATAGCAAGAGACTTCCCCAGCCCCAAAGACCAAGGAAGCCTTCAGGTCGGAGGTCAGTGGGGAGAAAAGAGCTGGGTAGGCGGCTGGAACCTCAGGCCCTGCCTCCTGCTGGGGAACCGAGCAGGTCTGACCTGTCCCAGCCCAGGCAGGGAGAGCTACCACAATCCTTCCCAGAAGTGTCCTGGCTTTGGAGGGAGAAGAGGAGGGGAAACTAGTCCCAGACTGGGGCCTTTCCAGGGAACTGTCCCCTCTTTGTCTTCCAGATCAGGACAGGAAAAAAGATGGAGCTTCTCACATAGGGGGAGAGTGAAAGGAATCAAGATCCCCCCGCCCCCGCCCCCCCACTCCTTCCAAAGGCGGGGTTAGAAGCTAGAAAAAAGAGGAAGTTTATGCTTGGGGCGTGCGAGAGAAAGCAGTGGAGGAAGGGGAGGAAGGCAAAAGAGGAGGGGGAGGAGAAAGGACAGAAGGGAGGAGGGGAGCAGAGGGGAGAAGAGACAGTGAGAGGGAGAAGCAGAGGGGAGGAAAGGGGAGAAGGGAGAAGTGGAGGTAAGAGGGAGAAGGCAGAAGGGCAGGAAGGATAAGAAGGCAGAAAAGGAGGAAAGGGGAGAAGGGAGTTGTGGAGGTAAGAGGGAGAAGGCAGAGGGCAGAAAGGGAGGAAGGGGGAGAAAAGACAGGAGGAAGGGGACGAAGAGGAGGAAAGGGGAGAAGGCAACAGTGGAGCTAAGAGGGAGAAGCCAGAAGGGGGCCAAGGCAGGAGGGGCGGCTGAAGCAGAGGGGGCTGGGGCTCCGCAGGCCTGGACGGGCCGGGCCGGGCGCACTCACCCACGGTGCTGATGAGGGTGCTGGCGAAGAAGAGAGCCGAGGCGAAGTCCCAGCTGGAGGGGGCCGAGGCGTTGTGCAGCGCCGACACCCCGTGGCGCCCGGCCTCCAGCACCCGGCCCAGGAAGCGCTCGAGCGCCGGGTCGTCCAGGCAGGGGCTGCGCTCCAGGAGCTCGCCCTTGAGCGCCCGCAGCTCGGCCCGCAGCCGGCTCTCGTGGGGCCGCTCGATGGCCGACACCAGCAGGGCGCCCAGCGCCAGGTAGCCGGCGTAGAGCAGCAGGGCCAGGGCCAGGAGCGCCCCGCGACTCATCTCCCCCGGGCGGAGAGGCGCGCCCCTGGAGGGCAAGACCCAGGCGGCCCCTGGAGCCCGGGAAGCCCCGGGGTGAGCACGGAGGAGGGGTTAGGGCTAGCTCGCCCCCTCGGCCCCTCGCCGCAGAGAGACCCAGAGGTCCCGAAGCCCGGGGCTCCCGGGCCGGGGGAGTGCCCGAGGGCCGGGAGACGCGCTCCGGGCGCGGAAATCCGAGCTGTCCACGGGCCAGGACAGCCTAGGGCCTGAGAGACCGGGCTCCGGCGGGAAGCCCCAGACGCCCGGGAGCCAGGGCCGGAGAGATCTCGGGGTGCAGGAGCAGGGGCCCCTGGGGCTAGAGAGTCGGTCCCCCCATCCCTATCAGGAGCCCCTAGGCGTCCGGGGAAAAGAGACCTGGAGACCCAGACAAAGTCTTGGGAGTCTGGCGACGTGTCCGAGCTTGGGTGGAAAAGCGAAGCTGGGGCGAAGCTGCCAACGGGAGGGGCGAGTTTGGGATCCAGATGCCTAGGGCCAGAGTCCCACCTCGGGGAGGGGCCTGATGAGCCAGCCAAGGAAAGGAGGAGAAAGGGGCGGAGACGAAAGGAGGGGAGGGACCGAGGGCAGGGGACGGCCTACGCGATCTGGGTCCCCCCACCCCCCAGGATCCCCGACGCCTCGACCAATTCCAGCCGACTCTGAGAGCTAGGGGATGGCTTCCTTCCTCCGGCCCATCTCCCCAGAACGCTCCAGAAATCTGGACCCCGCCTCCCACATCTGGGCCATAGCTGGAAGGGAAGAGAATTGAAGAGAAGGGCTGTGGAATCCGGAGGACCTGAGTTCAAATGCGACCTCAGACACTTAATAATTACCTAGCTGTGTGACCAAACAACACAACACAACAAAGGATAGCGCACCGGCCTTGGAGGAGAGAAGAGCTGGCACCCCGCAACTCTAGACAGAAGCGAGAAAAGAAAACCGATTCAGCTTTTAACATTTCATCAGTCCATTAGCCCCTCTGAAGAAATGAGGGTCCCACCAGGATGGGGCATCTCTCATACCACCCTGATGCCAAACTAAAACCAGGATGCCTTTCCCAAGGTTCAGTTCTGTAACCTTGCCCTTAGAGGAGGCTGCCAGGTACTCCAACGCCCACCCCACCCCCACCCCAAAACTCTCACTCAGACTGGCTTCCTCCTCACCCATAGCGCAGACCACAAGCCGTTTCCTCCTTAGCCCCCTGCCCCCGAGAGAGAGCCTAAATGGGTAATCCCCAAATCCAAGCAGAGACTGAGTGGGAGACTGAGGGAGAAAAGAGACAGGGGAACAATAAAGATAGAGGAAAAGAGGAGAGAGGGCAAAGGAACAGAGTGTCAACCGTAAAACCTCTAAATCTTAAAAATATCGGGTTGAAATCTAATATTAGGGGCGGCTAGGTGGCGCAGTGGATAAAGCACCGGCCTTGGAGTCAGGAGTACCTGGGTTCAAATCCGGTCTCAGACACTTAATAATTACCTAGCCGTGTGGGTTTGGGCAAGCCCATTTGCCTTGCAAAATACCTAAAAAAAAAAAAAAAAAAAAAAAAAAAGAAAATATAGATTAGCCATGAAGTTTTAATGTCTGGGGGTTTCCATCTAACTATAGGTGGAGACCATCTATCCAAAAGGATCACCTTTGGACTGGGAATAAGCTGGGCTTTTAGGCAAAAACAAAGAATAGGGAAAATCATTAATCCTCCGTGTGACCTAACCATGATTAGTTGCACAATATCACTGCCCCAAACTGCTCTTCAAAGAGTATCATACTTACATATGATCAGATCTCTTCTCCCAGCATCCTGCTTATGGTCCTTCTAAGTTTTTAATTACTATAGGATACCTTGGACCCTTCATTTCTAACTTACTAGATTTGGCAAGGTGACTGTGATGAAGCCTAAGTATCCTCTAAAGAAATTAATCTTTTACCAGGGTAGAGTTTTGAGAAATTATGATTGCTTAACAAGAGGGAGATGAGATAATGAAAAATAGGGTAGAATTCTAGCGAGTATGAATGTGAAGGCACAAGACTGAGGGGACAGAGGAAAGGAGGGGGAGATTGAGGACCAGAGCAGTCAGATACTGAGGACCAAGGAGAATGTGAGGGATGCAGACCAGAAGAGTGTCAGAGGATACCATCACAACAAGAAGAAGCAGGCTCTGAGCAAAGTGCTGCACAATTATTTAGTCATTGCTGTATTTCACAGATGAGGAGACTGAGGGGAAACACTTAGAGTTCCGCACAGATGAATAATACACGACCATTTGAGAGGATAATAGCAACACATAAAAACCAAATAATTCTGGGGAGGTTCCCCATAAAAATATCATGTTCTTAAACCAACTGTGATCCCACAGCTACTTAGTTTTTTTGATATAAGATTTGAAAGCTGTTCTAATTCTAGGCCCTTAGCTCTAACCAGTGGGCCACCTGATTGACTCCCCCGCAGAGACCTCTCTGGGAGATTCTGAGACGGATGTTAAACCTCATCTATTACAGAGCATAAGGAGACAGAAAAAAGTCTAAGTTCCCTACCCCTACCCTAGAAGGAAAACTCCTTGAGGGCAGATCATTCCTGTCATTTTCTGCTCTTTGTATCCCCAGAACCTCACCCAAAGGTTGGCACACTTCAGCATTTAATAAATGTTGATTTGGGTTTGTTTTCTTTCTCTTTTTTTTTTTCATTGAATTAAATTTGTGAGAGTCTCCAGTTGAGGATGAGTGGGACTATAACTAAATAAACCCTCCCTGGTGGATTATCCAAATTTTCTCTCTCCTAGACTTCCACATTCCTTCTAAGAGGGGACCCTTCTACTTCCTCCCATTTGGTCCCCCTTTAAGTACTGTCTTCCTTAGAATGTAAATTCCTTGAAGGTGGGATTGGTGCAAGGGATTATATAACTAAGTGAAACCTCCCCTGTGATTTTGATGACCCTCCCTTTTCCCCAAGACCACGTCAGCAGGAATTGCAAAGGTTCCACTTCTTCAAGGTGGGGGGGGGGGAATTATTCAAAAAGGAAGGATATAGATAATCCCCTTGATAGACTAAAACTGGATCTGAATAAATTATGCAAAAAAGGGTTTGAAATGCTTTGTGCCTATTTGGCTGAATACTCGCAGAAAGATTGTGAGCCAACCAATAGGTAGTGGGCCAGGGGGGATGGGACTGCGTTAGAGACTAGGATAAAAGGGGGTTGCAGCCTCCATACTTTTCCCTCCTAGAGCTGTAATCCATGTTGTAAATGTTGTGCTTTCTTCTTTTTTTTAAATTTATTTATTTATTCTTATTTTGTACAAATGTGTGCTTTCTTCTTGAAGAGGAAATAAACTCCTTTTTTTTTCCTCTGGCTCCTGTCTTCTGAATATTCTGTTTAAGAACCACCAGTGCTGTAACACAGGGTTCAGATCCCACAGAAGTTGTTGGGGTTTTTTTCATTTTCCTTTCTATGCCCATCTTCTCAGCAAACAAAAGTTTGCCATATAGTAAGGGCTTGGTCAAATTCGACCTTTTTAGAGAAACGTCAAATATTTTATACTTCAATTCAAAAGATCTGCCCAAGAGGAAGGCTGAAAAAGGCATTAGAAAACCTGATTACAACTTCCTGGCCACTGGAGTTGCCTCCCACCTGCAGATACTGGGTATTTTATTCTGGAAGAGACATTGGAGAGGGGGGGACACATTGAGCTCTAAACTCCACTAAAACTGAAGCTGACATAATAATGTTGAAGCTAGGGTTCACAATAGACAGGAAATGACTGCCTCTGTGGTGGGAGTCATTTTGGAACCAGCTGATTGGGCTCAAAATCACCCAGCCTCAGATGATTAGGGGAAGTCACATTCAAGACCAAGTTAGAAAAAAGCATAAAGAACTGGAGACAGGATGTGCTTTTTTCATCAATCTAACCTGATCTCTTCCAATCAGCTTTTGTTATGGGAAAGCAGAGGGAGGAATTCACTTCCACTTAAGGTTTATTCAGCTTCTGTCATTGTACACCCCAGAGTAGTGGGCCGGGAGAACCAAGGAAACTGGACCCGCCGGTCCACAAGAAGCTTATTGTGAATTGGAAGTGGGGAGGGGCATCAGTGTGCACACAGATAAATAATACTAGACCCTTTGAGGAGGGTAACTTCAACCAAAAACTTTAGGGAAGCTTACCCTAAACTGGTGTGGGAAAGAACCAAGTGCTTGGTTTCCACGAGAATATGAAGGGAGATTGTCAGTTTATATTACAAAACTGAGGTCAGCCTGTACTGGTGCCTATGGGCAGGTATGTGAGTGTAAACCAAAAGAGGTGACCTCAACCTAATCAAAACTTGAGATTAGATCAGGTCTTGCCCCTTAGTTATGAGATAACCTAGGGTCTGTGTCCTTCTTTGCACCTACTCAAGGAGGTTACTGTTCACTTGCCTGTGCTCATTAGTATAATGAGCAAGGCAGGGAAAATGTATGGGGGTGAATGGATCAATTAGATTGTGCCCCTGGTCAATGACTGGCACAAAGGGGGAGGAACAAGACTGAGACTTGATGTGATTAAAGGCAGCTTTCCTAGGGACAGGTGGTCCTTTCATTAAGATGTCTTAATAAAAGTCATTTTAATCACTCTGGACTAAGTATTTCTAATGATGAGCTATGGATAACAATGGGATTTGTAATCATTTCAGTGTCCTGACCACTTGGCAATCTACTGATGTCTACTTTCTTAGAATCATGTTTTAAGATGTGTGAATACTAAAATGGTAAGAACCTTAAAAATATATGGTTGAAATAACATAACTAGGTATGTGACCTTGGGGAGGTCATTAACCCTTATTGCCTCACATCTAGAGCCATCTCCAGTGGTCCAAATTAGTCTCTGGCCACTGGACCCAGATTGCTCTGGAGGAGGTGAAGCTGATGGTGTAGCACAGCCCCTCCTCACTCAAATCCAGTTCAAGTGCTTGTCATGTTCTTCAAGAATGAAGGACATAGCAGTGGATAGAGCACTGCCCTGGAGTCAGGAGAACCTGAGTTCAAGTCCAGCTTCAGACATTTCATAATTACCTAGCTGTGTGGCCTTGGGCAAGCCACTTAACCCCATTTGCCTTGCAAAAACCTAAAAATTAAATTAATTACATTAATGAATGAATTATATTACATTATTATAACAGAAAATTATAAATTAGACAAAGTTTTATTCTCTGGGACTTATCATTAAAACCTATAGGTGGAGCCCATCTCTAAGATGGTCACAAGAAACTGAAAGAGACACAGGCATATTTATCCAAAAACAAAGATTAGGGGAAAATCAATAACCATCCTTATAGAAGCCGCATAATATCTCTGCCCAAGATGTTTTTTATTTAGTGTTTTTTTGCAAGGCAACAGGGTTAAGCGACTTGCCCAAGGCCACACAGTTAAGGTAATTATTTAGTGTCTGAGGCCTGAGGCCAGATTTGAGCTCAGGTCCTCCTGACTCCAGGGCAGTTGCTCTATCTACTGCCACCTAGCCACCCCCCAAGATGTTTTTTTAATAGAGTCTTCTGTGTATTCATTGTTTTACAGCAGGATGCCCAACACAGATCCTCTGGTTTTTTTTTCTTTTTTGGAGGCAAGATGGTTTTTCAAAGATTAACATAAACTGGTTATCACTTCCTGAGAGGGAGGTCTCACATCCTGAGCATTTTCTTCTTATTTTTTAATTAGCGAAGGCAGAGATACCTTAGAGTCTTAATTTTTTATTAGGTTTAGGGTGACTCAAATAAATCCTATTTATTCTCTAAAGGAAATTAATATTTTATCACAATATGGCTTTGAGAAATTATTATTTCTTGACAATACTTTCCCAGATGCATATGAAAAATATGGCTAACGTATGTATATTATAGATTGACACAGTAAGTTTCTAAAAACTATTTCCTGGTAAAAAAGATTGATTTCTTTAGAGAATACTCAGCCTTCATATCAGTCATCTTTCCACTAAGTAAGAAATAAAGATTCCTGGGTATCTCCCTCTATGATAATTACAAACTCAGGAGGGCAATGATCTGGATGCTGAAAGATTTGTCCTGCCAGGAAGAGACAATTCATCAGATAGTATTATACAATGATGAGAGTCTTTGAGGAGGCATTTGGGAGCTTGATGTGCAGCCTTCCTTGTCAGACCACAAAGGAAGTGAATAATTTTCCCCATTCTCTGCTTTTGCATAAATATTTCCCATCTTTCTGGGTTCAAAGATGATCATTATCTCAATGGCCTCCATCTATAAAATTATGATAAATCTCAGAGAATAAAACTTCATGCCTAACCTATATTTTCTGTCAATTTTTTAACCCTATGTTTTTAAGGTTTTTACAATTTTAGAATTCACAATGCATACAATATGGGCAGCTAGGTAGTGCAATGGATAGAGCGCTGGGCCTGGAGTCAGGAAGATTCAACTTGGTAAGTTCAAACCCAGTGTCAACCTACTAGCTGTGTAACACTGAGCCTCAGTTTCCTCATCTGTAAAATGAGCAGGAGAAGGAAATGCAAAATATTTCAGTTTCTCTACGAATCCCAAATGGGGCCATGAGGATTCAAACATACCTGAACCACAACAATCACAATAAAATACTTAGGATTACAATAGAAACCAATTATAGTGAAATAAAGTTATGGTTTTTTAAAAAAATTCTCAATGTAATTGAAAAACTACTATTAAAAATTAAACACTAAAAAGCATAGAAATTAAAAGAAAAGGTCCCAGATCCTAGGTCCTATATAGAAGGAAGCAGCTGAGCTGATCTAAGCCTTGAAGGAAGGTACAGGTTTTTTCAGAATTAGAGAGGAGGAAGGAATAAGTGTTCCTGCATGGGGAAGACAGAGATCCAGGGCGGGGAATGTTCAGTTTGGAACAAGTTTGTCACACAGACTGTGAACAGGAATAACATGGAAAGTTAAATGAAAACCATTTGTAAAGAATTTTAAATGTCTTTCCTAGGATTTTCTGCTCAAGGAAACTGGGAGCTGTTGAAGATTAAGTTTGAAAAGTGAACAGTCAGGCCTAAGTCAATTGGAACCTGAGTGACTGGAAGGAGCATGGTTTCCTCAAAGGAAGGGTAGATTGGGTGTGGGAGACAAGTAATAAATTAGAGTTTGAGTTTGAGAAGCATGAGGAATATCCAGGTGGGGATGTCTAAGGGCAATGAATGACTAATCGTTCAATGAGTATTTATTAAAGGCTAATGAACAGAGGCAGTTGGTCCAGTGTAGAGATGATGGACTTGGAGTCAAGAATACCTGAATCCAGTCTTAGATATTTCCTATTGGCAAGACCCTTTGGTAAGTCACTTAACTTCTGTCATATTCAGCTTCCTCATCTGTGAAATGGGAATAGTAATAGCATCTTCTTTTTTTTCTTTTTTCTTTTTTTTTTTTGCAAGGCAATGGAGTTCAGTGGCTTGCCCAAGGCCACACAGCTAGATAATTATTAAGTGTCTGAGGTCGGATTTGAACTCAGGTACTCCTGACTCCAGGGCTGGTGCTCTACCCACTGCACCACCTAGCCGCCCCATCCTATATTTTTTTGAAGAGGACCAATAACATGTTCATGAATTGAATTGAGGTGAGGGCAGAACTGCACAAAATTATGAGCCTTCCTCTCTCTTCCCAAATCACTGAAGTGCAATAGCAGGACAAAAGTCAAGATGATGGGCGATGGGGTGACCCAGGACACAGTAGATGATCTTGGCATCTTCTTCAGTCTTCATTGTCAACCAAGCTATAAACACTGGTCTCAGCTGCCTTCATGACTATTGGAACAAATTGTTCACATCTGCCCATTCTGTGGAGGAAGTTGACATCCTCTTTAATTCACTGCTAGGTTTGAGCCTCCCCAATTACCTTCAACTTGGCTTATCAAGGTGTGACTGCTGAACATGCTTTAGCTTCTTGGAGCCATAGGTGTTAAGTGGACACCAAAGGTGGATGAGCAATTTTGGAAAGGATCAGCAAGAAGTAAATAGAGGACTAGTACTGGAATTGCTGTAAATATAAATTATTCTAAGACCATTCAGCTGCCTCTGTTAATTATCACTTAATAAATGTTTATTGATTGATTGGTCATCAATCACATTATATAATTGTTAGCTATTATTATCATGTGCTAGGCACTGGTATATAGTCATGCTCTCAAGCTTACATTCTGATGGGGGAGGTGACATGTTTCTTATGTTTTAGAATATGCAGAAATGAACATTAGTAATTTGGGGGAAGGAGGATATCAAAAGCTGGGAGCATCAGAAAGGGTATAGAAGGTTCTCAAGGTGGTACTCAAGTTTGAGCCTTGAAGGAAGTCTGAAGCTGGAGTTCTGGAGAACTACTAGGGGCAGGGGTGGGCTAGGTGGTGCACCGGCCCTGGAGTCAGGAGGACCTGAGTTCAAATTTGACTTCAGACACTTAATAATTACCTAGCTGTGTTGGCCTTGGGCAAGCCACTTAATCCCATTTGCCATGCAAAAAAAACCTTTAAAAAAAAAGAACTACTGGTGGCAGAGATGGAGATCTGGGAATCCCCCATGGGAACTGTTGAGAACAAGAGAGAAGAGGTCATCTAGAACAGCTCCTTAAGAGACCCAGGAGATGGGGTGAGTGAGTGAGCCCGGAAAGGAAACAGCTGAAGTGAATAAACTGAAGTAGCAAGAGAACAGAGAAAGTGCTACAGAAGGCAAGAAAAGGGGTGGGGCCATCAACAATATCAAAAGCAGGGGGAAGGGCAAATTATAAGAGCTGACATTTATATAGCATTTTCATATTTTACAAAGCAACATATACCTATACATGTTTCTGTTATAATGTGTGTGTGTCACCTACCTTCTCTTTGTTTTCTCAAGTCTTTTTTTTCCTTTTTGAGTCAATTAGTGCTTGAGGTTGGATTTGAACTTAGGGTCTCCTGACTTTAGAGCTGATGCTTTATCCACTGTGCCACCTTGCTGCCCCAGCTCAATTTTCTCCACTGTAAAAATGGGATTCAATTCATCCAGGATAGTTGTGAGGATCAAATGACAGAAAATTTCAAAAGTGCTCAACAAAATCTCTGCTCAAAGTCAATGCTATATACAGGCTGGCTGGTCTTTTTATATTATTACATCCATTTCTGATGATGAACCATTTGATGGTGCCAAGTTATTGGGGGCAGAACCTTTCTTTGCTTTATCTTCAGCGGCCATGAGGTAGGGTCAGGAAGGAACCGTAAACTCGTTGAGAAGTAGTTCTTGGCTTGAACCTTGGTCCGAACTAGATTCTACAAGACAGAATGAGGAGCAAGCATATTTGGAAATGGACGATCCTGTATGAGGAAGAGTAAGGAGACTAGGCTACTCTGCCTGTGAAATGAAGTGATTTGCAATGAAGCCAGAAAGGTAAATTAAAACTGGATTAGGAAAGGCTTAAAATGTTGAACAGAGGATGAATGGAGATCACAGGGAATGCCTAGGGAATGGACACGGTCAGATTTATATTTTAGGAAAACCAGTTTGACAGCTGCACTGAGGATGGATTGGAGAACATACTGCAGTAGTACAGGTAAGAGGTGAAGAGGTTCTATGAAGAAATATAGTGCGGAGGATTGGGATTGTGAAAGGGAAAAGACATAAAGGGTAGCAGCTCGAGGGGATGGCAAGCTGACCTTTGTCTGTTGTGAAGCAGGCAAGAACCAGTTGGAAGCAGACAATATCCATTTGTAGTGGACTCAAGGTTCCTAGAAGTGTGATTTTCTCTAGTCTAGAGGATTCAGGAACACTGAAAGTAGGAGCAGGTGGAGGGTGTGAACCACCTCAGGCTGGAGTTTGACTAGGCCAGAGCTTGGTGTGATAGGATCAGGGGAATAGGGATTTAAGAGAAGAGTCTAGAATGGAACTTGTGAAAGGCCAAATGGAAAGGACTTGTGGGTTAGCTGAATAAGGAAGGGGGGGCAAGTGACTGGAGTTACAGGGAGGATGAAGAATAGAACCCTGGAGTCAGGAGGATCTGAGTTTAAATCAAGCCTCAGACATTTAATAATAACCTAGCAAGCCCTTAACCCCATTGCCTTGAAAAATCTTAAAAAAAAAACCAATAGATTTAGGAAGAAGACATCAGAAGAACTGCAAGGATAGAAGCAGTTCTGAATAGTCCAGGAGGAATAGCATCATGATTTAAACTCAGAATGAGCTGAGGTGGATGAGGAAACCAAAGGACTGGGTTTGTAAGAGTTCTTTTAAGGGAAAATATCAAAGAAGGGTTAGGAGCACTACCCAGATTGGCCAGAGAATTAAAAAAAAATAACACACACACACAGAGAAAAGAGAAGGGGGGGCAGCCAAGTTCTCAACTTTATTTATTAGTTTTTGTTTGCTCTGTCAAGAAAAATGAACTTTGGACTAGAAAGGGTGGAACCAAAATGGTTCATAGGGATTTGCTACTCAGGTTAAGTAATGACATAGCAGGAAAGCACATTCCCATCCTAAACAGATAGATAGGTAGGCTGGTAATACTTATTATATGTGGAGCAAAATGAAAGTCCCTGGCCTCAGGAAACTTACATTCTAATCAGGGAAGATAATACATAAAAACAAAACAAAACTGGAAAGGAGGGCAAAAGGACAGGAAGTCTAGAGAGTTGAGATAGGATTGAAGTGAAGCTTGGCTTTGGCCCCTCTGGCTGTCAGTGGCTTGTGGTTGTCCTTCCTCTTTTGTTCTGGAAGAGAACTAAAAACTTCAAAAGGGGATGTCTGAAGTGGATTAGAGTGAGTCATCAGCCTTCATCTCTCAGGTAGAAACATCCAATAATCAGTCACCTAGTGCTTATAAAGCTCCTAGGGTTTGCCAATTGCTGGGGATACAAGGAAATGTAAAAGATAGTCCCTTAGAGTTCACCATCTAATGGGGACACGACATGTCACCAGCCATGGAAAAACAAACTAGAGACAGGCTAAATTGAATATAACTAACAAAAGGCAGCTAGCATAAAGGGGATCTAGAAAGACTTCTTGTAGATTGGAGGCCTCTAATTGAGACTTGAAGGAAACCAAGGAAGGAAGAGGAAATAAGAAGGGAGAGAATTCCAATCCAAGCATGGGGGGGGGGGGGGAAGCAGTGAAAATGTCCAGAATCAGGAGATGACATCTTTTTCCAGGAACAGTAAAGAGAAAATTTCGCTGAAAAGCAGAGTCCATGGTGTCTGGGAAGAGTAAAAGGTAAGAAGACTGGAAAGGAAGAAAGGGACAAGGTGATGAAGGACTTAAAAAAAAAACAAAGAGTATTTTTCTTTTTTTCTTCTTTTTAGGCATTTGGGTTAAGTGACTTGTCCAGAGTCAAGCAGCTAAGTGTTTGAGGTTGGATTCAAACTCATGTCTGCCTAACTCCAGGGTCAATGCACTAACCACTGTGCGACCAAGCTTCTTCCCCAAGAATTTTCTTTTTGATCCTGATGTCTTTAATAAATAATAAATAAGAGGGTCAGATTTGTGCTTTAAGATCAATTTGACAGCTAAGTGGAAGATTGACTGAAGCAGGGAATGACTTGTGACAAGCAAAATCACCAGCAGGCTCCTGAAGGAGGAGAAATAGGAGTTGATAAAGGTGGTGACAATGTTGGAGGAGAGAGGGAAGACTTTACTAGTGATGTTGACAAGACATAACCAGAGATCGCACATTGGGAGAGGGAGTATGTGAGAGTCAAGAATTATGGATGCCACTTAAGAATTATGGATGACATCACTGGGAGAGTTATGGGTTTTCCCAAGCAAAAGGGGAAATTAGAAAGAAGGGGAAAGATATGTTGAAATTGAGAGGCCCAACAGGCAGCTGGAACTATGAGACTGAAAATCGGCAGAGAGATAAGGAATGACTAAAGATCTGAGAATTCTCTACATAGGGATAATAGTTGAATAAATGGGAGATAATGAGATTGTTAAATGAAATAGTACACAGAGAAAAGAGAAGAGGGCTCAAGATAGCCCTGTTGGAAATCTATGGTTATCAAGCTTGACCTGGATGAAGACATAGTAAAAGAAACTGGAAAAGGGCAGTCAGATAGGACAGAGGAAAACCAGGAGAGATCAGTGCCATGAAAACCTAGTGAAGAAAGTGTCAAGAAGAGGGTGATTGACAGAGGCCAAGGCTTCAAGGAGGTCCAGAAGGATGAAGAATGAGAAAAGGCCATTCGATTAAGAGATGATGGGTCTTTTTGGAGAGGGCAGTCTCTGTTGAGTAATGAAGTTGAAAGTCAGATTGTAGAGAGTCAAGCACCATTTAGTGGCCATGTGAGTAGGAGTGAAGACAGCAGATGGTGGGAATAATCTAGGGTTGAGGTTTGGCAGATCAAGGTCTTTGATAGGATGAGGGGCCAAGGAACTTGAGATAAGAGAAAGATGTAGGGTTGAACTGGTTTACCCAGAGATTTAGAAGGGGAAGGCTGAAGAGTATATCCAGCATAGGATAGTGACCCAGGAAAGAACTGAAGGGTCAAGGGATTAGGGGTCAGGGTGTCAACAAAGAGGTTTGGGTTCTCCAGAAAGAAGGAGAAGTGGATAATGGAATTTCAGAAACTGGAAACCTGAAGACCAGGATCTTGCCTCCCTCAACCACACCCCTCATGTCAAGGGAGAGCATAGAATAATCAATCTCCACCAACTTCTGGAGGAAGGAGAAGATTATGCAAAAGGATTTTTGAGCTGAGAGTGCCACATGGATGTGGGAGTGGCGTATTTGTGAGAGATGGCAAGAACACGGCATGATCACTGAGTGTGGCTGAAGTGAGGTGGAGGAGTAGGTCTCCTTATTCATGAAATGAATGAGTGGATTATTAGATTCAATGCTCTAGAAAGGAATAAACTGAGGAATTGAGAGATTAGGATGTTTGAAGGAGAAGAACTGAAGAGAGAAAGATTATCAGCTAGGTGCTGACCAACTCACAAGAAAGTGCCTAGCTTCCAGAATTTTGGTTCAATGGTAAATAGAGCTTCTTTGGATTGTAAATAGGGACTAATTACTGATTGATGATAGTATGGGGAGAGTCTGGGAGTAGCAGCTCTACCAGTGAGTGGAGTTTGAAGTGGGAGGGAAGAATGACTTAATCAAGACATCATCCCTTTCCTAATTACCACCCCACCCCCAAGCAACTGAAAGCTAGAAGACATTGCTAGCCAAGTTGGAGCATCCCCTCTCTCAGAACTAAGACCAAGCACCTAGGCTTACTGATGCTGATGGCTTGTCTGGGCCAAGGCCAAGACTTTCAACAGCCCAGTAGATCTGAAGAGACCAAGGCAACTCAGGTATCAGCAACTCACAACAGCCATGTAAGGACCATTTGGCTGGTGACCTCATGCCCCTGTTCTCAGGAGATTTGAAGATTCTTCCCAGCTGTGATTTCAAAGGATGACATCCTCACATTATAGATGAGAGGCCATTTACTTTCTTTTTTTGTTTGTTTTTGTTTTTTTTGTTGACCACTTACTTTCAATCACTCAAGGTGCCTATGAATGCAGTGAGATGTGCTTTGTATGGAACCACAAACCAGATGTCCTGGGTTATATCTGAAGTGAGCTTAGTGAAACCCAGTCCTAACCTTGTCCCCCTCCTTCCTGAATGAGCTACTATGTCTCCCTATTGCTTTTAGATTCAACTGTAAAATTCTGTTTGGCCCTTCATAACTAGGCCCCTTCCTCCTTTCTCCTCCTAGCACTCTGCCCCAGCTACACTGGCTATGCATCTCACTGACATCATGCTTCCTCAAATGTGACACATTTGCATTGGCTGACCCCCATAATACTCTTCCTCCTCGCCTCTGACTCGGGTCTTCCTTGTCAGCTCCAATCCTACCTACTTCAGGAGCTCTTTTGGATCATTTTTCTGAGCCTCAAGTGCCTCCTTTCTAAGACTACCTTCCCTAGCCTCCTTTTCATGCTATATAACACTCAGAGGCTCTGTCTGGTCCCATCATTCATTCATAACTTATGGACATAATGGTTCATGCCCTTGTTCTCAGCAGATTTGAAGATTCTTCCCAGCTGTGATTTCAAAGGATGACATCCTCACATTACAGATGAGAGGCCATTTACTGAATGTATAGAAGTTAAAAAAAAACTCCAGGCAGTTGGACTAGCTGCTCCTAAAGGCTCTGAAATTTTAGCTTCTTGGGGGTGGGGGTGGAGTTTTTAAACATCTGTTTTCTCCACCTTTTTTTCTCCACATTTAGAGGCCATTTGTAGAGGAGGTCTATCAAGGATCTCTCCCCTCCTCCCCATCCCTTTCTACAATCCCTGATCCATGTCACAAAGCAGGGCCAGAACCATCTCATCCCATGACAGGTGGCTGCCTCCAACATGGACAGTAATTATTTCCTGGTGCATCACCAGGTAAAACTCGAGTTAGAATGATCATTAAGGCGGTGACCAGATGTTCTTTGATGTCTTCTCTCCAAGGGCAGGGTCTGCCATCCCTACCTCCACAAAGCCATTGCAAACTTTCCATCTATTTTATCTCTGGCTCCTCCTCAAACAACCCCCCCACAATGAAACACCTAGTGTTTCTCTTCAGATGCAAGGGGTGAGACATGGGATGGCTTTAGGTAACTCTATTTGCATGAGTCTCCCTCCCCCTCCCTCCAGAAGAATCTCCCAGTAGGAAAAGAAAGCCCAGTCAAGCAAATGTTAACCCCATATCATGTTTCTGCACCTGATCTGTGTATCTGGTTACTACATGTAATTCTAGTAGGCGATTCTGTTTTATGTACTGCTTCAGATCTGAGTGGGCCACCCCGGTGATAAGGAAATGATAGTATTACTTTGACTAGGAAATATACCCATGTCAACGCATCAGGATTGGTGTTGTAGTTCGGTCAGTTTTCTTAGCCCAGACACTGGAATGTTTTGTCATTTCTTCTCCAGTGGGTCCCCATTTTACAGATAAAGAAATGAGTCAAATGGGGTTTAAGTGACTTACCTGAGGTCATACAGCTAATGTCTGAGATCAGATTTGAACTCAAACCTTCCTGACTCCAGGCCCACGTGCATTGTAGCACTTAGCTATGCTAGTACCAGGGCAGCAAGGGTAACGTGCAGGATCCAGCAAAAGTTTTATTGGGAGAAGGAAGCAAAGAGACATTCCTGTCCATTCCCAGGACCATGATGTGTCTGTATGGTTTCATTTGCCCTTTCCTCCTAAACTACCACCAGTGGATTGAATTGCACTCTACCAGCTTGTTCAAGTTCTCTCAAATGACAAATTCAATGATTTAGGGGCAGTTAGTGGATAGTGCACTGGCTCTGGAGTCAGAAGAATCTGAGTTCAAATGTGAACTCAGACACATTTACAGTTAGTGACCCTGGGTAGGTCATTTAATGTTATAAATGGCTCATAATTATAAATTTTTAGAACAGTGATTAGAATAGATTTTATTAACTTCTCTGCAAAGAAGGGCCATCTCTCCTAGTGAGAAAGGTGGAATGAATTATAACAATGTCCAGTTTTATATGCAGTTTGAAAAGCTCACTCCTCCCCTTCGTGCCAATCATTGGTTGGGGTTACAATCTAATTACTAACCCTCACCCTATACTATTCTCTGCTAAATGTTTTTCCCTACTCTGGTCATGGAACTAATGAGCACGGGGAATATTCGGTAATATGCATGACCTTCATTGGCACAAAGGAAAAAGGACACAGACCCCAGGACAACCCCTGGCTAGTTAAAGTTAGTTTTTTACCTCCCTCTGGGAAAGGCCGATTAACGTTGGGTGAGGGGCCCTCACTCAGCTCAGTGATTGTTCAGGGTCATTTCTTTGTCTTTCACTCACATACCTGCACTTAGGCTCCAACTACCACAGGTAGGCCCCAGTCTTGGTAATGTACACTAACCGTCTCCTGTTATATTCTGTGGAAGCCAAACATCCTGCATTCCCCACCTTTAGCATCAATTGTTTCCCCTTATAAAAAAAATGCAACCATTGGCCTTTTCTCAGTCCTATTCTTCATGAATCTCTATTCTGTCTTTGGCGTTTTTAGCCCCCCCTCTTCCTCCTGGAAGCTCTCTCCTCCCAGTATTTTTGTGATGATGTCCGGCTCTAGCAGGGACTGACTTCTCCTTTCAAGGCTCTTTGTCCACATTCCAGTGCAAGTGCTCAGGTGTAAGTAACCCAGAGCACTGGCCTCAGTTTTCTTCTCTCTCCTCACTGACCTCGAGGCTGAGGCAATGTCCATTCAGTCATTAAGGCAAGAACAGAGAGATGAGGCAAAGAGGTCAAGAATGACACTTTAACTTAGTCAAGAAAAAATTAAACTGGGTTTAAGACAGGTAAGAAAGAAATGAAGTAGGGGCAGCTAGGTGGCACAGTGGAGTCAGGAGGACCTGAGTTCAAATCCATCCTCAGACACTTAATAATTGCCTAGCTGTGTGGCCTTGGGCAAGTCACCTAACTCCATTGCCTTGCAAAACCCTAAAAAAAAGTTGCTTGATGGACGGATTGATTGAGATGGCGAAGACCACGGAGAAACCACATTCAGATAGGAAGGAAAAGAGGAACGTAATTACAGAATAGAAACGTACTTAGTAGAGAATGATCAACAGTCTAAAATGCAGCAGTTACGTTGAGGATTGAGGCAAGCCTCTCAGTTTGTACAGATCGTTGATATTTAGAGAGAAAAGTTTCAAATGGGCAATGAGTTCAGAAATCAGAAAATGTGAACCCTAAAACTGTAAACCTTAAAATATAGGGTTGAAATAAAAATGACAGAAAATATGGGTATGACATGAAGTTTTATTCTCTGGGATTTACCATTATCCATCTGTCCAAGATGATCACAAAGAACTGAAGGAGGCAGGCATATTTATCTGAATTACAGTGGAAATCATTAACCTTCAGGGCACTCAATGAAGGCCAATGGTTTCATTTTTTTTTTATAAGGGGAAACAAATGATGTTAAAAGCGGGGAATGCAGGATGTTTGACTTCCACAGAAAATAACAGGAGATTGTTAGTTTACATACAAAGACTGGGGCCTACCTGTGGTCTGATAATGAAGGCTGCACAGTCCCATTTGCTCCTCAAAGAAGATCCTTATACAATACTGTCTGACTGTTATCTCTTCCTGGACTTTAAGCATTATGAGGGCTGGATAGGTCTCATTGAAAGATCTTAAAAACAGAAAAGAAAGATCTGGATGTTGTCCTGATCATTGACTTCCTGAGTTTGTAATTAATATAAGGGGAGATAGTCAATGACTTCTTGCCTATTGTAAAGTGATGGCTAAATACTGTTCTAAAGAAATCAGCAGGGGCAGCTAGGTGGTGCAGTGGATAGAGCACAGGCCCTGGAGATCAAATCCGACCTCAGACACTTAATAATTACCTGTGTGACCTTGGGCAAGTCACTTAACCCTGTTTGCCTTGCAAAAATCTAAAAAAAAAAATCCCATTAAAGAAATCAGCAATGAAAAATCAGCTGTGAAAAATGTTAATAATTTGACATTAGCCACATTGCTAAAGAGTAAACAGTGAGAAGCGTCAAAGTGGAGGCAGTGAGTGTGGAAACCTTTGTCAAGAAATTTGAGAATGATGTCAAGATCCAGAAGTTAAGAAAGGAAGAGGGAGAGGATACAGAATAAGGCAAGATCTAGTGAAGGTGTTTTTTAGGATTAGGAGGAGTTGGATAGGTTGAAGATAATGGGGAAGGAGCCTGTGGCTCTAGGGAGAGATTCAAAGTTAGATAGGGAGTGGGGATCATTGTGAATGGGAGAAGACTGGAAGGAACAGATCAGCAGAAGAATGTTAAGAGGTTGATCTTGCCAAGAAAGGCCACCTGTGAATCAGAGACTGGAGAGAAGAAAGTTGTATGAAGTTGAAATGCAGAGAAGGGGAGAAGGTACCCCCCCCCCATCATGGAGCCTCAAATGTCTCAGGAAAGCTTCATTTGAATGATGAAGCTATAGGAGGCTTAGTGAGGGAAGAGAGAGGGTTTTGGGAAAGCTGTGGGAAGTGAGTTAGGAAATTAATTAGACAGCAATACTAGAATTCCCTTGTTATAGTGAATTCAAGGAGACCAATTATAAGTCAGGAATTCAGGTGAGGAACTTAATGCAGGTGGCACCTAACTACCTGGAGAGGAGACAGATGGCATAAATATTGTGGAAATGAGTCAACAGATCTGAGTCACACATCTGCTATGTGGGGTGAAGGGGAGTGAACAATAGAGGGTGACACTAATGTAAACTTGGATAATTGTCAGAAGGATGACATCAGGATACAGAAGTTAAGAAAGGAGGAGGGAGAAAATAATATGGTTGTCAATGTGGGACTTTTGCTCAGGAGAGAAATAAGAGCTGGGTGTGGAATGTGGGAATCATCTCCACAGAAATGATGATTTAACCCACCAGAGCTGATGAAGCGAAAGGCTGTTTGTTGTAGTTTGTCCTTCATTCTCTCTACAAGAGGGAGATGTTGTCTGTCCTTAAAGAAGACCATGATATCAGGGAGGTGATGCTATGATAAACGTTGAATTGGATTTGAGTGAGGGGATGCTGTGCAGTCACCAGCCTCACTTTCTTCTCTGGAATCATCTGGGTCCAATGTCTGAATATGCATCAGGAAGACTGGAGGTGGATCCAAATATAGTGGGAGACATTTGTTAAGTTAATTGATTTTGATCAGAAACCCTGAGGGATCTTCCCATCCTAGACTGATTTTTTTTTTGATTATGCAAAAGAGGCCATTCTTTGCTTCATTTCTTTTTTCTTGGTTTGTTTTTTTTGGCAAGGCAAATGGGGTTAAGTGGCTTGCCCAAGACCACACAGCTAGGTCATTATTAAGTTTCTGAGGATGGATTTGAACTCAGGTCCTCCTGACTCCACTGTGCCACCTAGCTGCCCCTACTTCATTTCTTTCTTACCTGTCTTAAACCCAGTTTAATTTTTTCTTGACTAAGTTAAAGTGTCATTCTTGACCTCTTTGCCTCATCTCTCTGTTCTTGCCTTAATGACTGAATGGACATTGCCTCAGCCTCGAGGTCAGTGAGGAGAGAGAAGAAAACTGAGGCCAGTGCTCTGGGTTACTTACACCTGAGCACTTGCACTGGAATGTGGACAAAGAGCCTTGAAAGGAGAAGTCAGTCCCCGCTAGAGCCGGACATCATCACAAAAATACTGGGAGGAGAGAGCTTCCAGGAGGAAGGGGGGGGGGGGGGCTAAAAACGCCAAAGACAGAATAGAGATTCATGAAGAATAGGACTGAGAAAAGGCCAATGGTTGCATTTTTTTATAAGGGGAAACAATTGATGCTAAAGGTGGGGAATGCAGGATGTTTGGCTTCCACAGAATATAACAGGAGACGGTTAGTGTGCATCACCAAGACTGGGGCCTACCTGTGGTAGTTGGAGCCTAAGTGCAGGTATGTGAGTGGAGGACAAAGAAATGACCCTGTGCCACCTAGCTGCCCCAATAAACTTAAAATATAGCTGAGTGGTGAAGTAAGTAGATAGAGCCCCCAGACTGGAGTCAGGTAGATCTGACCAAATCAGTTAATTTATATAAAATTCTTTGCCAATCTTAAGATTCTTTAAAAAATGCATTATTTTCATTTTATTTGGGGTTCGTGTTTATTATATTTTTATTCTTAATTTGTTTCCCCAAACAATATCTAAGTTCTCGGAGGCAAGCAGAGTTTGATTTGGGGTCTCTGGCACCTAAGAGTGCCATCTTCTGCCTTCTTAACTGGCACTCCCGGATAGACGCGTCTTCTAGCCGTGCCAGGGTCCCCTTCACCGGGTCTAGACCCTGCTCTTTCCCACTCCAGTGACCGCCTCCTGGCCTGCTTGGCTGAATGAGAAGCGAAGCCGCGGTCCAAACTACAAGTCCCAGCGTGCCCTGGGCCCAGCATCACCCAGAATCCTCCTCGGCCGCCTCAGATGTGACCGCCGGTCCTTCCTCGGCCCGCTCGGAGCCACGTCCCCCGCCCGCCCGGGGCCTGGGGGGAGGGGGAGGGCCGGCGGAGAGGCTCGTTCCTTCTATTGGGCACTGCCCGGCCCGGGGGCGGGACGGCCCGGACGCCGGCCTCCCATTGGCCGGCGGCGTGGCGGACGGGCGCGGTACGGGGGCCGCGCGGTCCTTTTCGGCGTCCGTCGGGGCCGGGTCCTGTCTCCTGCTCCGGGATGCAGCCGGGGCCCGGCGGCGGCGCGGCGGCGGGGGGCGCCCGGCACCGTAAGTGGCGTACGTGGCCGGCCGGGCCGGGGGAAGGGCGGCGGGCCGCCGGGAGGGCCGCGAGGGGCGGCGGCCGTTGGGGCCGGGTGGGCGCGGGGTGCCGGGAGCCCCCTTCCTCCGCAGCCCGGCGGGGAGGCCCTGGAAGGCCGCGGCGGCCGGGCCTCAGTGCCCCTGCGGGCAGGGGGGCCAGCCCGTCCCGAGCGCGGCCCTGCCTCAGTTTCCCGACCCGTTCCCGGGGTCCCCGGCCCTCCAGCACCGATGGGAGCCAGCCCGGCCCCGGCCCGTAACGGGCAAGGGCGATGGCTACTATGTGTCCGGTGCAAAGCCGACCTCGGCCGCGGCCCGTAACGGGCAAGCCCCTGCTCCCCCGCTGCCTCAGTTTCCCCATCTGTAAAATGGGCTGGAGGAGGGCATGGCGAACTGCTCCAGCTCTGCCAAGGGCGCCCCAGATGGGGCCACGAAGAAATGTGGCGCTCACTCCGGGCCAGGGCTCCGCAAGTGTTATTTCATCGGACCTTCTCTTTACCTCTGAAGTAACCGGGGAAACTGAGGCAAATAGAGGGCAAGTGATGTCCAGGATCACACAACGTGGGCCCCAGACTCACTGCTGTCCTCAGTGGACTTCCCCCCGCTTCCATGGGGAGCCAGGGGTTGGAAGGTCATTGGCTTTGGAGGCTGGGCAGCTTTGTAACCATGGGCAGGGCACGCCATGACCTAGAGCCTCAGTTTCCTTGGCCGGAAGATGGTCTCCAGGATATGTGATTCTGTGATTTCCCTTTGGCAGCCATGAAGAGGAGGGTGCCCGTGGCAGAGCCCGGCTTGGCTGACCCCCACCAGCTCTTCCATGACACGAGCTCAGCCCATGGCCCTGGGGGCTATCCAGCCCACCGGGGCGCTGGGGGCTTGGGCTACCCTTCCCCCTCACAACCAGCCTTCCTCTCTGACCCTGTGTCCAACATGGCAGTGGCCTATGGGAGCAGCCTGGCAGCTCATGGCAAGGAACTGGTGGACAAGAATGTGAGTGGGCTGTTCTTGGGGGGGGGGCAGGGCCTCCTAGCCTGCTACATGGCCCCTCTCCTGCCTTCTCAGATTGACCGCTTCATTCCCGTTACCAAGCTGAAGTATTACTTTGCCGTAGACACTGTGTATGTGGGGAAGAAACTGGGACTCTTGGTGTTTCCCTATCTGCACCAGGTGAGAGTGGTCAGGTTGGGGTGCCCACCTGCTTTGTGCTGGGAGGCGCGAGTCTGGGGGGGAGGGGGAGGGATGAGAGGTGGCCAAAGCCCTGGGAGCCAGGGGTCTGATGGGATGGTGGGGCCAGTCCCGGCTTTGTCTTAGGCTCTGGGGTGTCTGCAGGACTGGGAGGTACAGTACCAGCAGGACATGCCTGTGGCCCCGAGGTTTGACATCAACGCCCCCGACCTCTACATTCCAGGTACCTCACAGCCCCCCCCCCCAATGCCAGCAGCTGCTCCCCACTGCCAAGGCCCAGCTCCTTTCCTGCCCCTGGCTGCTCTGTGTTGGGTCCCCTAAGCTCGTCTTGGTGGTGGTTATGAGATGGGCTTCTCTCTCTCCCTGACTCCCTTTGACCCATTTGCAGCTATGGCTTTCATCACATACATCCTGGTTGCTGGCCTGGCTCTGGGGACACAAGACAGGTAAGAGGATTCTGGGACTGGGGTGGGAGAGCTAAACAGGCAAGGCTTTGGAGAGGGTTCAGCCACTTCTTCCCCCTCAGGTTCTCCCCAGACCTCCTGGGTCTGCAGGCTAGCTCAGCCCTGGCCTGGCTCACAGTGGAGGTACTGGCCATCCTGCTGAGCCTCTACCTGGTCACTGTCAACACAGACCTCACCACCATAGACTTGCTGGCCTTCTCGGGGTACAAGTATGTAGGGTGAGTGAGAATTGGACACCTTAAGCCACCCCCCCCACACACACACCCATTGCACCTGAGGTCATCACCTTGAGTAAGGCATGGTGGTAAAGGGGCTGGCTGTGGAGGTGGAGTGTGGACGCTGGCCTCCTCATCCTGGCCTGTGTCTGCCTCCAGGATGATTGGTGGGGTCGTGACTGGCCTGCTCTTTGGAAGGACTGGCTACTACTTGGTGCTCAGCTGGTGTTGTGTGGCCATCTTTGTCTTCATGGTGAGGAGGGGGTTGGGGTGTTGCTGGGAGGCCCAGAGGGGAGGCGGGATTGCCCACAGTCACACAGAGAGTTGGGGCAGAGTTGGCCCTAGGACTCAGGTTAGGAATCAATCACTACCTGAGGCTATGTGCCAGAGCAGCCTGGGCAGAGGCCTCTGGACAACGATCTCTAAGGGGTCCCTGGAAGTACTCACTGGACTTCCCAAGCAATGGCCTCCAACCCCTTCCTCTCCTCTGCCCCGCTCCCCAGATCCGAACCCTTCGACTGAAAATCCTTTCAGAAGTGGCAGCGGAGGGTGTCCTGGTGCGGGGGGCGAGGAACCAGCTGCGCATGTACCTGACGATGGCTATCGCTGCTGCCCAGCCCATCTTCATGTACTGGCTCACCTTTCACCTGGTCAGGTGAGGGGCCTGGGAGGCTCCTCTACGATGGCCACAGTGGGGACTGGAGAGGCCCAGGCCACTGACCAATGAAAACGCAAAAAGTAGGAAGTGGAGCCCCGAGGGGAAGGGGAAGGCCCCATTGCTCTGGCCTGAGCTGCCAGGGCCCCACGATCCCTATCCCCGAAATGTCCCTGGCCCTTTGATTGGAGCTTACTCCTCTTCCACAAAGATTCATCTCCTTGCCTGTTGTGCTTGAGCCTAGTCCCCACCCTTGTTGCCCTAAGGAAAGCCCATCTGCCTCCCCATCTCTTCCTCCTTCCCCAGTCCCATCCTCTAAGGTGCTTAGAGATCTCTAACTGCACAGCATGCTCCAAGTTGGGGCTGCCACCCATGGGTGTCTGTTACAGGGAGAAATAAACCCCCTGGGGGTGCTGCTGAGTGGTCTCTGCCTTTTATTTGCTGCGTGTGGCCAGGCACTAATAGGGATACCATGGGGGTGGCCAGCAGGGGCTGACCAGGGCTCACACTTATCTCCAAGGGACCCAGGCTGCCTTCAGGGGGGGTTGACCCTCTCTCCTTTCTTGCCTTTTCTTACCTTTTTCCTTTTCCCACTTTTCTTGGTCATCTTCACCTTCTGGGGCTCCTGGTCAGGCTCTACAGGCTGAATGATGGTATGGAGGGAAAACCTCCCTGGACAGACCAACTGAGTCAAATGCTGGTCTCTTCCCAGCTATGTGTTGGGTCTTTCCCAGGACCCCAAAGCCAAACTGCAAAGGTCAGGCATCTATCAGGCACTATGGATCCATCTCTTTCTGGGTGTCCTTCCAGCCCCAGCCCCTTTATTCTCAGCTGCTGGGCTCCTGGGCAGTTCTGGCATTGGGTAACCTGATGAGTCCCTAGGAGAGGAGGAGCCCCTTCCCTTCCAGGTCAGTCTGAGGACTCTCCATACCCCCCCCAGCCTGACAAGAAGAGAACCACTTAGCCCCTTGCGCCCCCCCCCCCCTTAGAATCAACCAGGCTGTGTCTGTTGCCATGAGGCCTTCCCCTCCTGTCTCATCCTGGCCTTCATAGGAATTCCTTCTCCAAATTCCTGAGACTTGGGGAGGGGGGGGTGGGAGAGGCATGCAGAGAGCTGGCAGGCATACCACTGTTCTGTAACTAGGCTGCCAATGACGAGTTGTTGTCTACCGACAAGAGGGACCAGGTCCTCAGCCCCTACCCATGGAGGCAGAGAACATGGGGAGCCCCCTCCAGTCCTGGCTTTGTCATGACTCAGTTTCTTGTGAGCACTCCCCTGGTATCCACCTGGGCTATCCCCTCCCTGCCCACCCTGAGACTGAATACCTAAATTCTTTGGAAGTGTATCCTGCCATGTTGGCCCAGTGGAGTCTGCAAAATGAATCTGTTGCTGCCCTCAGGCCGCCGCAGTTCCCTCCTTCAGAGGCCTGATCATCCAGAAAACTGCATTCCCGGTCTGTCTTAAGGATGGGGGTGTTTTAGAGAAGGGCTAAAGGCATCTCATCTTAAGCCCTATTTCCCTACTGGGAAACTGCCAGTATCATAGAGCCAGGCTGAAGCTGAGGTCTTGGCTCATCCCCAGGGCCACTGGAGCCCCTCTTCCCCCACTACCTTACCTTTCTGGGGCCAGGAGCAGAGACTTGTCCAGCCAGAGAAGCCCTACCTGCAGAAAGATGGCACTTCACGGCTGCCGAAGGAGAGTGTGTCTGAACAGGAAGGGGCTTTCTTGCCCGGCTGACTCCAAGAGACCTTGTGATGTGAGGGTGGGCCGATGCTCACCCTCTGTCTCCATCCCCAGTTCACCCCAAAGCAAGTCTCTGGGGAGTAGCGGAAAGAAAGCATTTGGAGTTAGAGAAGCCCAGCTTTGTCCTGGCCTTTTTCCTTGCCTCCTTCCCAACTGTTCTCCTTGGCACCTTTTGGAAGTGTGTGGGGGGGCGGCCCACCCAGTTGTGTGCTGCTCTCTGAAATGGACAGGTTTCAAGGCAGAATGTTGAGGGGTGGGGGGTGAAGCTACTGAAAAATCTCACCTTTCACAGCAGTTCCTTCACATCCCAGTATTCCAGAGTGGGGACTAGAATTCAGACATTAGATATACATTGCCCCACCTCCCTCCCTCATGGGTAGAGGGCACCTGGGAGTTTCCCAGGTGGTCCTGGCTCAGTTCTCCAAGTCAGGACTGTAGTCAAGGTAGGGGACAGGCAGGCTGGGAACATGATAGAATGGAAAGAACTGTGACCTTGGAGGCATCTTGGGGACTTGCTGGAGTAGGCTTTTATGAGTAAAGTTTCCTACAACCTAGAACAACTCCATATGGCACCTCCACACAGAAGTCATGGGACCCTGGAGATTCCAGAGTCTAAGCCCATTTTATAGGTGGTTCCCTATAAAACTGCCCCCTCCAATGATGGTCATCCTGTCTTCAAACCTCAGGGTGGGGGGGTCTTGCCTATAAAGTGTAGAGGGTGGGCCAAAGATCTCCTTTGCGCCAAATGATGCTTCCAGGACATTGGTTCTGTAACTACACCTTATAGCTTTAGATCTATCACCACAGCATCCCATTTCTTCACTGGGCTTCCGGGTATCTTTCAATTTCCAGGAGGCCTGAGTACAGAAAAAACACATTCAGCCCTATAAGCCTCAATTTACCAACAATGACTATTTGGTAGAGAGGCTTTATAAAGGTCCCTAATCTAGTTCAGCAAATCTGTGATTGTCTAAATTGTTCTTTGAAGGTCTCAATTTAGAACTCTCAAGAAAATAAAATCCCTCTCTTGAAGGCTGACATATACTGATCTCTGTGACTGTACATATTTCAAACCTTCAAATATAGTGGCCCTTCCTCAGTTGCCTGGAGTGATGAGGGAAGGCCTCTTGTAGGGGAAACTTAGATTTTGAAGGCCAAGTAGGAGTCTGATGGGAACAGATTGACATGAGTGACAAGTCGTGGAGATGGAGACATTTGACCACTTTGGTTTCAGCACCACAGACTCTTATGTATTGATACATCCAGCTTGCTCTCTGACTTGATATTGCTCTTCACTATCTGCTTCTGGAGGCCCCTGATTCATAGTCTGCTGGTTTCTTGCTTCTCTAGGCTTCCTCCAGATCTGCTGGAGAAGTTACCATGAGGTGGCGCTGGGAAGCAGCCTGGAGCAGACTCTGGGGATGGGTAGGGCTTATCGGAGGGGAGGAGCATCCTGTAACAAGGATGGGACCCATCCTTAGACCTTCCGGTCCTGGCAGCACTGTGGGTCCCAGAAAACTTGGTCCATGATGGATGGCAAGCCCTGGAGAGTGAAAACCCACCTGCCAGGGGCAGAGTTCCCAGCCCCCCTCACCAATTTCAGCACTGAAAGGGGGTGTTCTTTGGGACTTGCTCCATCTAGAGTAGGTTTTTAAGGGTACAGTTGGTTTTTCTAAACCTAGAACAACTCTTCATACAGCACCCCCACACACAACAGTCACGAAACCCTGGAGATCCCAAGGTCTAAGCCCATTTTATAGGGGTGTTAACTGACAGATAAGAAACAGTGCCCACAGAACTGGGCTCCATAAAGGATGACTCAGAGTCCAGGCTTTTCCTCAGTAGGTAGCTTCATTCCATCTGCCAGCCACCAGGTGAGGCTCAGAGATCACCAACTCGGCCAGGGTGACGATAGTCATACCTGCTCCTCCTCCTGCTCTTCCACCTGTACAGTGGAGCCAAACCCACTGCAGAGTGCAAGCTCAACTCTGCCTGGCTCAAAGCCCAACCCCCATCCAAAGGCCCAGAGCCAGGTGGGGGCCCCAGAGGGTTCGGAGCTCAGGGCTTGCACAGATGTTGCTATCAGGTCAAACCTGTTTGGGGCAGGGAGGGAGAAAAAAACAAGCACTCATACGGAAGCAGGAAATGAATGCTCAACAGGATTAGCTCTGATGTCATTGGTATACATCTGACTGCCATGGGTCACTTCCAAGGTGACCCCATGTCTAGAACATTTCACCAGGGCTTTTCAGAATCAAAGGAGTTTTGTTTCAGAAATGTCATGACAGCCACAGAGAATCGAGCCCAGGGGAAGAATCCTGCCCTAGAGTCAGATTGGGGTAAGTACCTAACTCCAACCCTTGCTTCTTTTATCATGCTGGACAATGCCTCCATTCCCCATCTTTGGGTCTCAGCAACCTCGACTAGAAAATGGGGATGACTGGATTTTAAGATCAGCTATGGCTTTTGGTCCACACTGAGCCTGTCAACATTTGAGTCCTTTCCTCATTCCCTATGAGCATGGGATCCTAATCATGAGTTAGCTTGGAAGTTAGGGACTCTTCCATAAAAGTGGGGTGTCTGTATGCTACGTGGGCCCCAGGAGGGTTTTGTAAACCTTTGTGAATGACTATCCCTGCTCTTCAGATTGCATGCCCCTGCCCTGTTCTTTGGATGGCAGGAATACAGAAGGGTTTGCTCATGAGATATATTCAAGAAAGACCGCATCAGCTGAAATGTATTTTTTTAAAGAGAAGGCACTTTTATTTATTAAGCTTTCACATTTCTTCCTCTAGTTTACTGCCCTTTTCACAATCCTAAAATAAAAATCTCTGCTTTAGTCTCTTCAAAAATATTTCTAAACCAAAATGCCCTTTTCTTACTACCCCCCCAGTCCCATCCCACCCCCTCCCAACCCTACCCCAACCAAACTAGGAAGTGTGCTCACTTGCCTCTTGGAATTAAAAAAGTCATACACAAATCAATCACACTTAAAAAACTAAGGAGGAAATAACATCAAAAACACAGCCTTTCTACAATTCACTTTTTCCCTTCTTCCCCTCACCCAACAATTTCTTATATTTACACTTCATTAAGGGCTTCTGTGCTTTTGTGGCAGCTTGCATGGAAAGGACCAAAGCAGGAGAAGGATGCTGCTGCCACTGCCCACAGGGAGGGGGACCCCTGGCTTCCTCAGAGGATGCAGGCACTCTTCACCAGATACTCCTTGTCATCTATGGGGCTCCACACCGTGTTGAAGGAACTCTCTCGGTGTTTCCGGGCTATCTTGATGAAGAGGTACACCATCGCTCCCAGAAGGACAGCCGCCATCACTGCCAGCAACACCGCCAAGGCCATAGCTGGAGACAACAAAGGCTTGATGCATAAGCCCACTTGGGCTGTTGCTCCCTCTTGCCACGCAGCTTCAAACAATGAGGCTGCTCAAGGAGCCCAGTGGACATGAGAACCAGGCTTAGGAGCAGTGACTTCTGGCTTTATTCTCCTGACACTGGGGAAAATCCTTTTTTAAGGTTTTTATTTTCCTGGAAGGACACTGGGAAAGAAGAGGCACGCGATTGTGCCCTCCAATTGTAAGAAGCAAGAGCCCATGCTAAGTGTTCTCTAAGTGTTCTCCTCAGAAACTCTTTGGGATGGGTAGCTAGGTGGCACAGCAGATAGAGCACTGACCCTGGAGTTCGGAGAACCCGAGTTCAAATGTGATCTCAGACACATACTAATTATCTAGCAAGTCACTTAAGTGACTTATGTGACAAGTCACATAGCCTTGCAAAAAAATAGAAAAAAACTCTCTTGGATGCCTCCCCCAAGAGAGCCCCAAGTCTGTAGTTCAAGCTTTTAGGGGGTCAGATCCTTCAACTGCCAAAGCACCCAGTCTGTACATCCCAAGAGCCTGTGGTCGACAGCTCTACGGGACCCTGATGATAAAAAGAAAAGAGCTCACCTCCAGGCTAGCAGATAATTGAGGCAAAAAAACACCCCAGATCAGGTGCTAACTACTTGCATCCTGACCACTTCCAGATGGCCCTTCTCACCTGGATCAGCTTGGGTCTCTTCTTCCTAGCAGGCCTCCATACCTTACACCACTCCCACCCCATCCCCCCATCCCCTTACCCCTAGTTGTTTTTTCAGTATATTCATTCAATGTTAGGCCTATTACCTTCAGGGTGGTTGCTAACATCACTCAACATCACTGTGCTTTCTGTGAAGACAGAAGAGTTAAACCCTTTCTGGGTTTATTCTGGGTCTATTCTGTTAGTCCCCTGCCCCCAAGCTCTCTTTATTTACACCAGAAATACTGAACCAAGAATGACAAAGAGTACAGAACTGGTCTCTGGTGGGGAGAGTCAGCTTTATCTTATTCAATCAGAAGGGTATTTTACCTTTGGTGGAATGTGGCATGGTAGGATAAGATGATTTATGGGTATGCTTGCCTGAAAAAAGAGCAAATATAGATCGAGAAATCAAACAAGAAAGAACTGGGTCTATCCAGTTTATCAACAACTTTTTCTCAAGCATCTGCTGCTTAAAAGGACTCTTTAGTCTGAAATGGCAAAGGGAGGGAACTCTCTACTGGAGTTTCAGGGACCTGCTAGCCCAACGGCCCCCCCCCCCCATACAGGGTCAACCCAATCCTTCTACTCACCACCACCACCACCACCACCACCCAGTCAGGTAGGCAATGGACCCAAGAAAGGAGGTGGCTGTCTCAGTCCAATCCTCATGCTCTCACCTACAGAAGGACCCCTCCCAGAGTTCTCCAAACTCACCAAAACATTTCATCATGCAGTCATCTTGGGTGAGGTAGCTATTTTTATTGCCGCGACACCCTCCATAGATGAAATGAATGCAGGTGTTGTTCTGAGCATCAAAGTACCACCGTGGAAATGCTGCCCGGCAAGGGCCAGTGACTGCTTTGGCTGCACAAAACTCTGGGAACAGACAACAGAAATTATCAGTCAGCCTAGGCTTTGCAAAGGATGCCTTAATTCCTGAGATATCAACCATCTCTCCTTGCAAAGGTAGATCCTGTCAGGCTGGCTTTCAAATTCCATTTTTATAACCACAAGATATGAAGATCACAACAAATGATGTGTGGTCAGTACTGGTATCTCTGGCCCCACTCTCTTCTCCACCCACACAGAGCCCTTCATTAGATGGTTAAGTTCTTGGACAAAAGGGCCTCACAGGGAACTACAATGAAGGCATTCAATGTATTTTTCTGATGTACTCATTAAATCCCTGGAAATCCTGTTGTCTCAATCCCCATTCAAACAAAGCCAGTTCTCCCTGAAGGTAAGAGGACTATTGGCAGACCTGGGTGTAGGCCCACCCCTCTGAAGCTCTCAGGGCAGGTAATAGCACCCCCCCCAATTTATGTAAAGAACTGTCCAAATACAATAATTAGCTACATGTTTGGTCTTAAAAGATACCTTCATAATTGAATTCATCAGCAGGAGATACTTCAGAATCTTGCTTTTTGGGAGCTGAAACAAAAAACATTTCTATTTAAGAAAACTGGGATCATAGAAAATGTTTTAGAAGTTAAACAGGTCCCCAATGGTAACGCCTGGCCAACATTCTTCCCAGAAATGCTTCCACGGCTGCCTAGGATGACCTCCCAGTCCAGCTTCGGAGGCTCCTCTAGACAGAAGTCTATTGCCCTAAAAATATCACTAGAACCAAGGACAATTAAAACTTGACTAGCCGACCCATCCCCAGTGCCTAGCTGTGTAGAGAAGTTCCCCTTCAATATGGCAGGCAGCTTTCCCATACCAAGAAAGGGATTCAATATCCGTCCTCCTCAAAAATTTATTCCACAGATTTAACACCTCTAGAAAAAAATGTGAAATACTAGGAACAGTGATTAACTTTTTAAAAAATCACACGCAGGTATAAAGCAGGAATAACTCAGGCCAGTCCATCCTTGCAAAATCCTACTCCCTGAAAGGCTGTTTATACAATACCAACTTTGGGGGAAACAGGTACAAAGACAGGACAGTATCACTTAAGATGAGAGCTAATCAACTGAAACCCAAACTAAGGATATCCCACTTAACCTCAAGCACTGTGGAAAGCGCATACTACTTGAAAATCAGGAAATGTCTGGGTTCAAAACCTGGGGGTGGCACTTAGTGAACCAATAATTCTCAGGCTTCATTTCTTCACCTGTAAAATGGGGTTAAGAATATCTCTATGCATGGTGTAAACCTGAGGCCTGGTGTAAATGTGAGTTGTTGTTATTACTACTTATTAGCTCCAAAACCCCATGGTATCCTGTAAACTGACATTAGAGAAAAGTTAGAACCGTAGGAGCAAGTTCATTCATGGCAGAGGGAAACCCATAACCCATGGAACTCTAACTAGGAAATCATGAACAAAATAAACATCTAACATTTCACTTTTCAGGGATCTGTTCTGCTTCTATCTCAGGAGACAAGCCAGAGGATGTTGTGGGGGTTTGGGTTAAAAATCAATCAATGACATGACTGCTTTATTGCTGGGTCAGGGGTCACATGAAGAAGGCCTGTATCATCCTTCTCACAAAATCTCAAGTGCAGAATGAGGACTAGAGGTAGTTGACAGCCTGTTCATCCAACCACTAAATAGGGCTTCCTCAAGCTTCTGAGGTCTAAGGCTAAATAAACCAAGAAAGCTCTGGAGTAGGGGGCAGGATAACCCTTACATCATAGCTATGGCAGCCAGGCTCCAGACTGGCACCACTCACCCTTAAGTATACAGAGGTAGGGTTACAAGGCAACCCAGCACAAAGATTGAGATCAAAGGCTTGCAAGGACTGAGTTGCTGGGGCAGGGGCAGCCAACACCAAAGGCAGGGTAAGCAACCACCACAAACATTATATTTTCTAGGACAAAGCAGTGAAATCCCACCCACCCTTCATGGATACCTCCTCCAAGAAGCTTCCCCTGATTCATCCCTATCCAAAATTAGCTCCCTTCCCTGCTCCTGCTCTCCTGGGACTTAAATGTCATTTTTTATTCCATCTTCCGGAGGGAAACTGCCTCACTGAGAGCCTTATATTTACATTAGCAGTCTAGGCTCCAACACAGACAGTGATCAACTTGAAGCCTGAAGCTTTCTGTAAAAATGTCTTATCGGACAAGCATACCCAAGTGTTATGTAATGGAGGGGGCTCTGGCAGGCCCTAGCTGTTTTAACTTATTTGAGACTACTTCTACTTCTGTAAAATAGGCATGCTACTTCTACTATTTGCTTCCAGTAGCTTCTGGCTTCCAGGCCAGAGAGCAGGTGGGGAAGGAGATAAGGCTCCCAGTGTGGGAGGGCTGAAAGGGGCAGCCCATCAGTCCCAACAAAGCCTCAAGGCAAGAGAGTCCTGCTCCCCTGGAAATGTCCTCAGTGGGGCTAGCTCCCCTAAGGAAGAAGCTTCTCCCTAGTCTTGCTCAGAGGTTACAGCCATTGAATGTTTCTAATACAAGATCTCACTACTTAACATCATCAGCCTCCATGGGGTTCAATGATCAGCTTAATGCAGGTAATTCCTGAATCCCCATATCAGCCCTAGTCTCTCTGGAGAGCAACTCGGAAAGCATTATATCTGTCCCATAAGAATCTCAAACTTGACCTGCCCCAAACTGTTATTTCCCCATTCTCCCCCAAACACTCCCCTCTTCTGACCTTCCCTAGGACTAACCAGGGAAATGAAGGGAATAAGCACATATAGGGATTATGCGTCGGACCTGGCCTGTGCTGGGGACTTTACAATTATGATCTCACAACAATCTGGGGAAGGTGCTGCTATTAACTCCATTTTACAGATAAGGAAACTGAGGCAAACAGGAGGAAGTGACTTGATAGTAAATGTCTGATGCCATATTTGAGCCCAGGTCTTCCTGACTCCAGGCCCAACACTTTATCCAGTAGCTAACAAAGGGAGGATCCTAAAGTCTAAGTCCAACTGTACCCCCCAACCCCCCCCAACACCCTATATCCCCTATAGGATCAGATACTTTGCTTGGCTGCCTTGTTCCCACCACCTCTCAAGCTCCAATCCCAGTCTTCCCTCCAAGCACCAAAGTCTTCCCTGTTCAGATCTTCTACTTCTACCTTCTTAGGAGAGATCCTATGATACACCTCATCCTTCACATCTGAAGGATGCTCAAAACTCTTCAGTACAAGTCCTGGCAGGTGTTACTATTTATGGCCTGCTATTACCCAATGAGATGAGAACTATAATGCTCCAGACTCTAAATGTCCTATCCCCCCCCCCCCCGCCATGTGGAAAGTTGTATTCCCTAGGTGAAGAAAAAAAGAAAGGGGAATTGAGTCCCAGAGAGAACTGGTAGGAAGACTTGTACTCAAGTGGTTTCTGGGTGAAGGTGCTCTTCAGCATTAAAACATTAAAAAAACATTAAAACACTTCTTCCAGTTGGTTAGGGAGCAGCAGATTATATATATATATATATATATATATATATATATATATATATATATATATATATATATATATAATAGGAAAACTGAGATTTTTAAGGAATAAGTCCTACTACCACTGTCTTAGCTGTGATTCTATCCCATACTTTGAGACAGTCTTTTCAAGTCAGGTAGTTGTTAAATTCCCACCACAACCTCCACCTGACCCGTGCCATTCTAACACCACCACCTCGGCAGGGGGGGCACTCCACTTACCTACCCTTTCTGGGACACAACCCAAGTCTGAAATACACAAAATTAAACCACCTTAGTAACTTGACTTCCAAAACAGCTCCATATCCCACAGTTACTAGAAGTAACCTTTAACAGCATGATTCATGGTTATGATAAAATCAGGAGCCTCAGACTCTGGGCTCAGTCTCTGAGTGTAAGAGTGGGGCCAACGCTGGCCTCCAGACACAAGTCAATCCCTTCAACAGGCAGCTTTGACAGGTGGTAAATGTTCCTTCATTTCAAGCCAAAACTAACTTTTCACTGACCTCCTGACTCTGCTCATCCCATCCCTTCCTCTCTCCCGACCCAAAGAAGAAAGCTCAGATCCTTCTCACACAAGATCAACCTTCAGGAACTTGAAAGATAGCTATTATGTCTCCAAAAGGACTGTTTTCTCAAGGCAAAGCATTAACAATGTCTTCAGTCAATTTCCTCATAGAGCGGGTTCTTTAGTTTCACTAACAGCATGGTTGGGAGGCAACAGTTTTATAAACGTCAAGCACCAGATCCAAATGAACTATCATTGTACTTTTAAAAACAAGAATGCAACATTCTAATATTAATAATTTCCACCTAGATACAACTTAATATTCATTTTGCTAATAACACTAGTCAAACAAACCAACCCAAGTACTTTTAGATCCTCAAGAGAGAGAAAGAAAAGTCAAGTAGAATCTTAAAAACATTCTCTTCTTCTGGCTACCTGATCCTTGTTGGGGCAGAGACTGTTCCACCTGAGGGGGAGCTGAATTTGATCCTCCCCTAGATTCAGCTTTATTCTCTACTAGTTTCCAGTATAACCTGGGCCAACTCATCAGGCACACTGAATGTCCTCACCACTTCTTTCCACACATTCAGTCTCTTCATCCTTCTTCCCCTCTACACCAATTCTCCTTTCCCTATTTTGTTTCACACTACCAAGCATATGATTATGTCTTATCATTTACTGCTCTTTTTGCTTTACAACGAGCAGTCTTGTCTGATCAACCAGGCTATAAATACAATCTCCAAGATGGAGATCGATTTGGAGGTGTTCTCCTCCAAGCACACTATTACTAGGTACAGAGAAGCTCCATAAATACTAATGGGATGCTTCACAGACCCACCATTACTATTTCAACAAAAATGTTTAAGATGTGATATACACCAAACCAAAGCAATCCCATTGTTTCTTCCCAATACATTCATTATAGTCTGTAAACAAAGAATTTTTGCCTTTTAAAATTTTTATTTGGGGTGGCTAGGTGGCACAGTGGATAGAGCACCAGCCCTGGAGTCAGAAGGACCTGAATTCAAATCTGGCCTCAGACATTTAAAAATTACCTAGCTGTGTGGCCTTGGGCAAGCCACTTAATCCCCATTGCCTTGCAAAAATCTAAAAAAAAAAAAAAAAAAAAATTATGACATTTTTCACTATCCCAAAGAACAGAAGTGGCTTCACATAGAGAACCTCTAGGTAATCAGAACAAATTAGCAACTATAAAAGGCAAATTCTTAAGAACTGATAGAAAATAAAACATAACACCATAGGGCTCCATTTTGGCCAGTTTAGATCTCTAGCTTGACTCCACCCCCATCCCAGCATGCCAGCAGAATCCATACCTTAGAGAAATATTAATAAATGTGTTTGTTAACCTAAATCTGCTTTACTATTTCTTAAAGTCAGACTCTGGAATTTAATACATATCTAATCTAATTATTTTTAAGGCCAAAACTCAGTGAGGACCCCTCCTTCTTTTGGTGGACTCCACACATCTGAGCAGTTACCAATAAATAAACACCAGAAGCACCTTGTTCTCCTATAGGAGGTTCCCAAAGTTGCAAATACAGACCAAATTAACAAGAACCAGATGGAACACATGAGGAACACTCTCTGGCTGCTCATTTTGTCCAATTCACTCTGCTGCTAAGAAATCAGCCTTCCTGTAAATCCTGAGACCCTAAAAGTTTAAAATTAAGTTCACATTATACAAGTGCAGCCCCTATCTGCATGTCAAACAAACATTTATTAAGTTCTTTTTATGCACAGAGACCTGTTCTTATAAAGAAGAGCTGAAGTTGGGGGGGGGGGGGAGAATGACTGAAAGATGGAAGAAAAAAACATTTTCACTTGGGTCCTCAAAGAGCACATCTCAGACAATTCTTCCATTTTACAGATAAGGAAACTGAGGCCAAGAAAGGCTGCTCGAATTCGAATTCAGAGATTAAGTGACAGTACCAGAACTCACACCTGCCTGCTGACCCCAAATCTTGCATTGTTGTTAAACTGTCCCTGAGATGAGTATGCAAGGAACAGAAGCACTGTGAAGGGCAGAAATTTGGAGGAAGAAAGGAATAGCTGGTGTGGCTCCATCCTAAGGAGCAAAGGGACCGGGGAAGACATTCTGGAAGCAGCTGTCACAGTGTAGGGTATTACAAAGTCTATAGTCTATGCTAATATACACTAAGAGAGAGGATGTTGGGGAGCAGGATGGAAAGGGCACTGGATTTAAAGTGCCAACTTCTGCCAGCCATGTAACTCCAGGCAAATCAAAGCTCTTTGGAATTTCTGCATCTGTAAAATAGGAATTTCTACACTACTGGCATACACCTTAAGATGAGGGTGTTTAAAATATCCAATCTAACTTTGTTGTCCTGATCTACTTCCTACCAACTCAAGATCCAGGGCCCTATTTTCTAAGGCTAATGCCAGAACTTAATTCTACAGAGACAGCAGAAAGATCAGAGAAGACTTAAGTCAGAGTTATCATAAACTGGGTTTCTAAATGAACAAAGACAAAGAGTTCATGAGGTCAAATTTTAAGTAAGGCTCCTCCAGGTCAGTCAAGCCTCCTTCACAGATTCATTCCAGAAACCACCCACACCCACATATAGGGGTCAGAATCCTACCCCAACACATACCCAATACAACAAACAAATTCGATTCTAACAGCTCTAGGAAGCAGAAACAATTAATGATCACATTGATCTCTGTGGCTAATTAAAACCATGATTAAAAATAATGTCTCTAAAGGACCACAGAATTCCCAGGTAGCTCATCCAGATGGGAAAAAAAAAAGAGGTTGAGGTTTGTGGTCAACTGGCCAGAAAGCCAGATCTGAGGCCATCTTCTTACAGTACTAAAGAAGCGTGTTTGTTTTTAGGAACCAGAAATTAAAAAAAAAAAACCATGTGCTCTGACTAGAGGTAAAGAACACAATATTGGCAGCAAACATTTTAAGCATCAACTATTAAGTAATTTTAAAACAGACTGGTCACTGTTGACTTGTATCACACAAAACAGGTTCCACAAGTTTTAAAAGCAAAGAAAACCAGCATAGGACAATTGAAGAAGTGGAGATAATCTTAAAAGAATGGCACTAAAATTTTAGGTTCAAACACACAACTAGCCTTATTCACTTAAAGGCAGACAACATCATATTTTAAAAATCCAAGACAGTTCTCATTTTACATAAATTCACACTGCTAGCAGCAGCAGTGCCCCAGGGGTTCCTTTGCTTGGGCAATCAACTCGGGCTTCCAGCTGGCAGGGCACAAGTTGCTGGAAAAATGTGGTCACAATTCACTTAGAAGATCGACTCTGACTCAGAAGAATAAAGGGACAAAAAGAAGTTTATGTATTGCTGTAGTTAGAGGCTTAGAGAACAGAGTTTAAGAGTGGATAAACCATCAGCTGTTATGGGGGGGGAGCAATTCAACTGAGTAGAGGGTGAGATTTTAAAGGGGCGGGAAGATGAGGTAATTAGGGCTATGTAGATAAGGGGTGTAGCTCAAAGAGCAAAGAACAGGTAATTAAGGTCAGGCAGAAGAGGGCCAGTACCTTAATCCTTTCAGGCTAGGGCAGGGAGCCATTGTTTTGTCGATAGGGACTAATCTAGTCCCTAGAGCTGGAATTTATAGTCCAGCCCAGGAGAGTCGAGGTGTCTCATCTCAGTAGTTTGGACAATGGGATGGAGATCAGTGTTAAAGATATAAAGTCAGCACCAAGAGGGAACAGATAATTTATAGAACATATTTCTCTGTCCAATATTTCCTCTACTATACCAAGACACACTTCACCAACCCATTCCCTGGCTTTTGGAGAGGAGGAGAAAGTGCAGAGCCGTTTGTGTATTTACAGGAAAAGACCTAGCTTTTAAAAGGCCAAGGTCTCTCACTACATCCAGGGCCATCTCCAGTGGTCCAGATCCATCAGGCCAACTCAGATGGCTCCAGAGGATAAAGTGAGGCTGGTGACTTTTCACAGAACCCCCTCACTCAAATCCAATCAATTGCTTGTCACAACATCTCCTTCCTGAGGTCGTGGTCTAACACCATCATCAGACCCAAATGTTAAGTGAGAACTGGCTTGTAATTTGTTAGAAAAGCAGGAGCTAGCCATAATCCTAGTCTAGACAAACACTCCTTTTCCCAGGTCTGGATGCTTCAAACTAGAATGCCTCTGGACTTCAAATCTGTTTACAAAAGCAAGGGATTCTTTACTATGCCTGAAGCACATCTTGTCACAGTTCTGCCCTAACAGAGTGTTGTCATCCCTGCCAAAGGGGGCTGGGGGCATTACAAAGAACTCCCTAGAATTGCAGGAAAAGGCCCCAAAACCAGTTGAGACTAGATGGCAGCTGTCCCAAATATTGAAGGACTTATCTGACTTCAAGGACACACAAAGTAAACGTTGTAGAGGACAGAGTATTGGATGGAGGACATCTTAATTCCAATGGTTTGTACTGAGACAAGTCACACAGAAGGAAAAAAATCTGCCCCACCCATTCACTATTCTAGGCCCAAGTTTTTTCCTCAGAAGTTGTACAGACAGCACTCTGTAAACATTAACTTAAATTACCACACTTTATTATTCTATTATAAAAGTGGGGATTGAAAACAATTTTCAAGTTTCTAAATTTTACATTTCTTATCAAATATTGGTTTCTCAGTGTCTTAAGAGTTTGGGGTCAGCAGATGGATAGAGGACTGGCCCTGGAGTCAGGAGGACCTGAGTTCAAATTCGACCTCAGGCACTTAATAATTACCTAACTGTGTGACCTTGGGCAAGTCACTTAACTCCATAGCCTTGCAAAAACAACAATTATGGAAGTCTGAAGTTCTCCTCTGCCCTTCACAAATTTTTTATAAATCTGTCCATGTGAACTGGCTTGATCCCCCTTTAACTGCATCTAAAACTTGACTTTCACAGTTGTATCATTCTGAGGAGGCAGGAAACTGCCCTGGTTATCTCTATCAGAGCTAAATAAATTCTTGTTACTAATGATTATTTTGGAAAAGAAGAAATTTTTTATGTCTAAAACATCTGATAACAACATCAAGTCAGAGAAGGAGACACTAATCCTGCTATTTGGATCTTTGTCAGTTCTGACATACAACAGACCTTATGGAAGGGCAAGAGGATCATAAAGTGACATCTTTACGCAATCATATGTAACCTGATTGGTTGGCCTCCAAAGTTTTATGACTTTTTTAATCTTTTCTATAAATACTCTTTTCTCATTAAAAGCTGGAGATAGACAGCTTTAATGATGGTTTCCAGATAAATCTTAAAGAGAATAAAACTTCATGTATAACTTAACTTTTTATTTCATTTAGCCCAAAATAATTAAGATTGTTGACACAGTAGATCTCTATGGTTCCTCTTTCAGCTTTAAATCAGGTGATCCTGTTTTCCTGGTCACTTAGTCACTCAGCAGAGGTCATTTAAATAGCTGAAGGCCAGGCTGCTACTTATTTTACTCAGAGTTCATGCCATAGTGGAAGGACAATCATTAATCTGACTCCAAATTGCTTTGCATTTACCCACACATCACAAATGAAAATTCAGCATACTAGGGAAAATGCTTCTGTTTCTGATACATTATAACTTCCCCTCCTTATTTCTGCTGCGAGTACACCAGAGCAATACAACTTTAGAATCATTTCCCATTCTTCACTCTTCCTCTTGGCCTTATACATACAATACATGGTACCTTATACAATCTGGCTCCAGGTGATCTGGTAGGGTCTCAGCTCAAGCAGTACTAATTGTCTGGTGCTCTCTCCCTCCCTCAACTTACATTAAATTTACTTATCTCTAATATGCTCTGCATAGTATCCTAGAACATTAATAAATACTGAATACAGTTGTGTAATTGCTGTTCCTCATTCTCTACTCCCGTGTAAACTCTAAGAGTGAAAGAACTGATTTTCATTCTATTTCTATTCTCAAAGCCCTAAGCAACCAGTCAGTCGATTAATCAACCAGCCTTCATTAAGTCCTATAATCAAGGATCGGAGCTAAGAGCTGGAGATAGGGTTCACCCTCTATTGGGGAGATAATATATAAATACCCGGGGACATGTACATATGTATACATTATAGAAGGTGCTCCCAGAAAGGGGAAGTCTCTAGCAGATGGTAACCAAGAAAGGTCTCCCAAAGAAGGTGGGATTTGAGTCTTTTTCTGGAAGGAAACCAGGGGACAGCATATAGTGCCTTTCACATTGTAGGCTATTAAAAAATGTTCGTGAATCCTTAAAGTACTTTCTTCTGGATTATTTTGCATCTCCCAACTGGGCTAAACAAAGATGGGAGCCCCATACCCCAAAGGAGCCTCCAAGCCGGAAGGGAAGAGATCCACCCACCTACCTCCAATAAACAGGGTAAATACAAAGCAGAGGTACAAAGTACTGAGAGAAGTCAAGGAGGCAGCGATCACCTGTCTAAAGGAAGGGGAGGAGGCAACTTAGAAGGTAGGAAGCATTTCCAAAGGCAAAACCAAACAAACAAACCCTGCTGGGCAACCGGATAACTGCAGGAACATCAGGAGGGTACTGGGCAAAGGAGAGAAGTCCAGTTTGGCTGAAGAACAGATGAAATAAAATGTAGCAGTGTAAGACAAGGCTGGAGAAGGAGGCCGGCTGAAGATGCTGGCATGAATGCAAGGCTAAGGTGTGATCATGACACAATCAGAAGACTGTGTTAGGAAGTTGCAATGGAGTGAACCCTGCTGCTTTATCCTGAAAGATCATCTCTTCTAGGACAGGCTGTCCTCAGGCTCTGCCCCGAGCTCATTTAGTGACTTCCTTGTAGTTCCATGAATAAGCCACTACAGATTTGGGGTCCAGGCCTTTCTTGTCTGTACCCTCGCCTGAAATGCTCTCTCCCTGCTCATTTTTTCACTGTTCTTTGGCTTCCTTCAAATCACCAAAAATCCCACTTTCTACAAGAATCCTTTTCTACTCCCCCTTAATTCTAGTGATTTCCCTCTGTGAATTATTTCCCATTTATTCTATCTAGTTTGTTTATACATATTTATTTGCTTGTAGTCTCTCCTATTAGAGTGGGAAATACATTGCCTAGTGCTTAGTAAATATTTATTGGCTGACTCCTTCCAAGTTTCCCTCCTCAGGCTCACAGCCTGAAGGTGATCCTGGATTTTTCTTGGCCTCATCCCCCCATCTCCAATCAGCTGATTGTCACTTCTACCTCTAAAACTCCTCTGGAATCCATGCCTTTCTCTAACTCATGGAACCACCTCCTCTGCTCCAGACCTCTGTCATCTCTCACTTGGATTATAACCTGCTCCAAATCTCTTGGCTGTCCAACCCATCCTCCTCACCAATGACAACTTTACTTTCCTATAATCTGGCAGATCCCACTTTTTCACCACCACTCTGCTCAATAAAACTCAACAGCCTCCACTCCCCCCCCCCCCACCCGGGCCCTTCAAGTTCACCTTTCCAGCCCTAATCTACACATCACATTCATCTTCCTTCTGCTCCTCTGGCACCAGGCTCCTCCCCTCCCCTCCCCTCAAGCTCCAGGCCTCAGAGTTTGCTCCCTTCTCATTCTGCTTCACACAATTTCCTATTTCCTTCAAATGCCAATATCTACATGAAGCCTTTCCATATTCCCCCAGCTGTTAATTGTCCTCCCACCATAAAAAATGTTTTTCTTCTATTTACTTGGTAAACATCTCGAATTTTTTAATGTGTTATCTACTGTCTTCCCTAATAAAACTGAAGCTACTTGAGGGCAGGGATTATTTAATTTGTGCTTTTCTATCCTCAACACCAACACAAGGCAGACACTGAATTTGTAGATTGATGCAAAGAAGGTATTCTTTCTGAGGAGATCAGGAAGCTAGTAAAAAGCCAATCTCTGCCTCAAGAAACTGAATGGTCCAGTAGAGGAAGCAAAACTAGAAACCCTTCAAACAACAAACAGGGCCAATATAATTAAGTCCTAGATCATGTGGGTGCCTGTGGGAGATCCAAGCTGAGTGAAGGTAGGAGGCCAAGGCATAGCCAGGTTTGGGAACTGAATATGGCCATGAAGAGATCAGGTTGAAGCCAGTGAAACTGGGGGATGGGGAGAACTGGGAAATCAGGTGACGCTGGAAAATGGAATGGAGGTCTGGAGACTCAGGCAGGAAGAGAAAGGAAGGCTGGGGTAACAGGCAAGCTGCCCTTCACTTCTGGCAATGGATCAGCAGGCATTTATCGAGCCCTCATTTCATGTGGCAGGCAAGATGCTGAGGGTCTTCAGGAGTTTACTTTGGGGGGGGGGGGGAGAAACAAAATGTCTGTAAAAAAGTTCATACAAGCTTTTTGAATCGTTGAAGCTGGGATGGGGGGGTTGAGAGGGGACACACCTTGAAGGTCCCTCCAGCAGAACCAAAGCCCAGCAGGGAGGGGCTGCTGTGTGTAATGCAGCAGGATTACAGAAGAGGGAAGATACCAATTAAAAGTTAGATTAGGAAAGAGAGAGAAGGAAGATCAATAAGGCTTAAGTGCCTAGCTATAGACGGGATCCCCACCCCTATTCCCAACCAGACTTTTATCCAATTTATTCTCCCTTGCAGTTCAAGCAAGTAAAATAACTCTAACCACAAATAAACCAATGTGATCATCTGGTGTGATGGCTGCACAAAGGTAGGCTAGGACCTGTATAGAATGATAACTATACTTTGCTTACTCTGAGACTTTAAATCTTTTTCTCCCCATTAAAGAAGAAAAGATCCTTACAAACCCTCATGGAGGAAATTCTTGTAAGCCTCGGTCTAAGATACCTGAAATTCCCCTAGACAATGTGACAAGTCTGCCCTCATTTCCACAACAATTAATTATGTGAAATTCCAAAGTTGTTATTTGCTTAATTCTTCAATCTAGTTTCAAGATTAACTCTGAATCCACCTATTGAGTAAGTATACTTCCTCTTCTAGGTCTGGTAATCGTCATTATTATGGTAAGCAGGAAGGTCAGAAACTTTCCAAATAGCTTTTAGATCTTTATGAGAATAAGAATAGCATTTATGATGACAAACCAAACTTGAATTACAAGGATCATTAATCCTTAGCTATTTTACCAAAGACAGAAAAATCTTGCTTCCACAGTGTATTTTTAAAAAATATTTTATATCACATCTCAACTAGGAACAAGCAACTACACCTCCCTATAGCCATCCCTGAAACAGAACTGGAAAACTTGCTACAACTCCCTTCCCAAAAGCAAACTAAATAATCTGCAGAGAAATGAGACCTTGTTCTTTAAAACAAAAGAAATAAATAAATAAACTCTTGACTCCTATTAGAGTAACGCTAAACATTATTTAAAATCCCTAGAGTCCTAGGATGGAGTACTTAGCTGGAAAGTACTCTCCCACACAAGAGGACTAGAAGGGACCTTAGACATTGGTTATCTTGGCCAAATATCCCCTTATGAGAAAAATGAGGCCCCAAAATGACTTCCCAAGGTCTTTTCACGTCAATGATTTTTGACAATGAGTGTTAATTAATTCTCAGATTGTTAGACTCCTAAAAATTCAGAGGTTTCCCCTACTACATTATACTGTTCTCATTCCCACTCCTGGATCTGGTATTAGTTAAAAAAAATACATTATTATTAAAATTACTTATGCATTAATTTTAAATGTCATCTGTAAGAATTGTTCATTCTAGTAAACTCAAAATTTCTTTCTTTCAATAGATAGTACTGCAAGCCTTCAAGAAACTTTTGACCAGCAGAAAGTCCTGGAGTGAAATGTAATCCTTATTTTTGGACTGAAAAAGCAAGGCCACTCACAATCTAGATATCCTGAGGCTCTAAGGGGTCACCAGGGAGTCAGCATTCACATCCAAGATGAGATGGCTTCCAGGGAACAGCAAGGGAGTTAATAAAGTCATTTTAGTTGGACACAGTAGGCAGTCTCGAAGTCTCATGAATCATAAGTGATTCAATTCCTTATTTGGCCAAGCACTCACTCCTTCACCTTCAGTCTGAGACAAAGCCAAACAAAGGCTAAACTTACTAGCCTACTGGACTCTGGACAAATAGTGCTCTCAATCCAGACCATTCCAGGGTTCCCAGTTGTTCTGTACTATCTACTACTGACTTGAGAGACAAGTAGAAAATATGGAGGATCAGGAAAGTGGGAAGGAAAAAGAAAAGCTTTGCTTTCACTGTCACAAGCAAAAGGGTTGCTCTAAAAAGATAGTGACAAAGCAGAAAGGAATGTTTCTGATGGAAAAGAGTCAGACAAGGATCCAAACACTTTTGGCAGCTCTAAAACAAAGAAACTCATCATTTTGGGGACTGTCACAGTCAGTCTCTAAAAACTACCTGTACTGAGAGACCCCCCCCCAATCAGCAAGAGAAAATCTAAAAGGATTTCAAAATGGCAGGTGTAGCAACCTGAAAGTCCAGTTTCCTCTGTGAAAGGTCTCCATTATTACTTCAAATACAACTAAGCTTCCTTCGACATCAAACATACTGCCTTAACACATCAAAGCTAATTTTCCAAACTAATCTCTCCTAAACACTACCCCAAACCCAGCTGAAGCATAAAAATGATCTAAACCCCAAAACCAGAAGCAGCATAAAAATCACCTAAACACCAAACTAGCGATTAGGAAGTGCAGACAAATATTTTAAAAAGTGTAAATACTGAGGGAAGAATATGGTAAAACAATAACCAAACAGGAAATAGAAAACAGGGTATAGAAAAAGGTCTAAAAGTCAATAGCACCCCCCCCTTCAATGATGTCACTCTCCCTCTCTGGGCCTCAATGTAATCATCCCTCCAATTAAGAGGGTAAAACTACATGACCTGTATGGAGACTTCAAGTTTGAATATTCCAAGATTTATTTCTTTTATCATCATCATTATATTTGGTTGAAAAATTTGCACTCTCAAAGCTCTGGTGAAAAAAATTTGAAGTATTTAACTGTAAAATCAAGAATGGCCTTTAAAATTCTAATTCAGTTTATTAAATAAAGAAACTGTGGCAAACTGGTGAAATGATAAGTCAAGGCAATTGTGGCTAAAAATACTCTTGAACTCCTTGGCACCTTAGAGCTCTTTACTGATACCTTCCACTGGATTCAATTACTAAAAAGAAAATAAGGCCTCTCGAGCAATTCACTAAAACCAGCAGGACTCTGAAGGTTGGGTGGGTGACTTAAAGTTCTTGGCATATTCCACTAACGAGTCAAATACAAGAAAAAGTCACCTTTAAAAACACAATTGTGTTAAAAACACAAATAAAGAGCCGCCTATTTTGTGTTGATGTCAAAGTTTGTGTATGAGATGATGATGTTTCGTCCTGAACTGGCAAATACGGGCTACAACCAGTCCTAGGGACTGACTGCTGTGGAGAATTTCCAATTTGGAAAAACGATAGGCATGTCTACAAAATTTTCCACTTTCCCATTTTGCTATGGCCAAAAAAAAACCAAACCAAAAAACCCCCGAGCACCTTATAAATTCTGAAATTTTCAGCCTCTCCTTTCACCGATGTGATTCGGGTGCCTCCAGCAGGCTTCAACCCCCTCACCACTGCCTTCCACAAGCTTTTGCAAATAGAAAGCATTCTGGTTTTCCTTCCAATCTCCAGATAAAATTTAGTTCACTCCCCCCGGGGGAAGGGCCCCTTATCTTCTTCCCTCTACCGGAGCTTATCCGGCCCTCAATAGTCCAAATGCACTTGACCTCTAGATAAGAAAGGTCGCCCCGCGTAACAGTGAAATACTTTATAAAGAGGTCAGCAGGGAGGGTCACGTGAGCCGCAGCTCCCGGAGTCGGTGGGCTGCAGGGGCCGAGGGGGGAGGGGAGGAGGAAGTCAGGCTTTCCTAGCCCGCGCGGGTGGACCTGGCTCCCGAGTGACCAACGGCCACCGCGGGCCACTCCGGGCCGCACCGTGCGCAGGTCGGGGCCGGGCAGGCGGAACCAACCTGTTCTGTGCCAGCCGCGGGCAGAGGCGGCCCGGGCACTCCCCCGCCAGCAAGCCCTCGGGGACCCCCCGGCCCCCCTCTGCGGCGGGGCTCCTCCCGGGGTGACCCAGCCTTTACTTCCTCGCGTCCCTTGCGGGCCAGAGCCCCCCCGCCCCGCGCGGCCCCCTCACCCTGCAGGTCGGCCGGCTCCCTGGCCGGCTGGTGGTCGTAGCCGCGGGCCGCCCGGGCCAGGAGCAGGGCCCCCAGCAGGCCGAGCAGCGCCGGGAGGCGCCGGGGCGCCGGCGGGCCGCGCTGCCTCATCCTGGGCCCGGCGCGACCGTTGGGGGCGGGGGCGGGGGCGCAGCCGCGGCGCAGGTGGGGGCGCGGGCGCGGGGGGGGGCCGAGGCCGCGGCGGGGGCCGGGCCGCGCAGGCGCACCGGGAGCTCGCTCTCTCCGCCGCCGGAGCCGTCCGCCCGCCGCGCGCGCCTGGCCGCTAATGAGCCCCTGCGCGCGGCGGGCGGCGGCGAGGGCGGGCCGCTCGCACCTAGGCGCATGCGCGCGCCTCCAGCCCTCGGCACCTGAGCGCCGTGCCCCGCCCTCCGCGATGGAGAAAGGGCGGGGCCGCTCTCACCTGGCCGCCGGAGTGGGGGCGCGCGCATGCGCGGGTAGGGGAAGCCGTTGGAGACGTGGGACTGGCGCCCCTTGGCGCAGGCGCGGCCGCGCCCTGCCCGCACCTGCCGCCCCTTGTCTCCGCCTCCTCCCTCCTCCGGGCGGCGCCTCAGCCCCGCCTTCCGGGGGTGGAGCCTCCCGAGGCCCCGCCTCCCCGCCGGGCTTGGCGCCCCGCTGCTCCGCAGCCCCCGGGCCCCGGGCGCTCCCAGCAGGGAGCACTCAGACCGCGGGGCTTGTATGCCCCAGGGGCGGGGCACGGGCAGGGGGCAGGGAATTTGAAACTCGCGTTTCTTTCAAAGTGGACATTCATTTTTATTGCCATCGGGAAATGTTTAAATATATTTTCGGAGGACCTGAGTTCAAATCCGACCTCAGATACTAATGACCTAGCTGTGTGGCCTTGGGCAAGCCACTTAACCCCATGGCCTTGCAAAACCCTAAAAAAAAGCCCAAACAAGCAAATAAATAAATATATATATTTTCAAAAATAACTGCTTGATGGATCGATGGGGCGGACATCAAAGGGCGAAAGCTAACGCACACACTCATACACGTATGTATGCATGTATATATTTGTCCCTCATTTCATTCTCGGAAAAGACCATGACGTCTGGGAGGTGATCCCACGAGAAGCACATGAATTGGATTTGAGTGAAGGGTGCTGGGCTCAGTCACCAGCCTCACTTTCTCCTCCAGAGCCAGTGGCCAGATATGACTCAGAATGGACACGGCTTTGGATGAGAGGCAATCCGGGTGAAGCCACACCAAAGATGGGAAGTAGTCCTGAAAGATTTCCCCAACCCTCCCCGCAGAGGTATTCGTTTTCCCTGAACACTCCACCTAGGGACTGGTCCCCTAATTTCTTCAGTGTAGGGAACTTCCATATGAGGAAACTCCCCCTCCCAATGCAAATAACCACCTTCTATGCAGGTTTTCTTTTCTTTAGGGAGTTGTCGCTATGATGATGTTTGTCCCTCATTCTCAATGAAAACCATGACATTAGGAAGGTGATGCCATGACACAAGTGAATTGAATTTGAGTAGTGTATGTGTTTATGGGGGGGGGGGGCTAGGCAAAATCATGAGCTTCATTTTCTCCTCTGGAGCCTCCTAGAGCCAGTGGCCAGGTATGGATCAGGAAGAAATGACTCTGGGTGTGAGGTGATCAGGGTTAAGTGACTTGCCCAAGGTCACAGGTTTAGTGACAATTGTCTGAGGTGAAATTTGAACTCAGGTCCTCCCAACTCCAGGGCTGATGCCCTCTCCACTGAGCTGACAAGTGAAGTGCCTTGCCATCATTTCAGGGCTACTTCTCTGGGCTTCCAGATGATGCTCTCAATTCACTAGAGCCTTGTGTCTACTAAGAACCTGGATTCAAGAGGTGAAAGATGGAGCAAAGTTATTTTTTTGATGTGTGTGAACCTGGGCAAGGAACTTCTCTCTGATATTCAACTCCAGATATTTCCTCCTGCCATGAAGAGTTGTCAATAGAGCTACTTTAATACATCAATCTTATTTTGTCCTTCATTCTCAAAGAGAACCACGACATCAGGAAGCTAGAGGATGCCATGACAAGCACATGAAATGGATTTGAGTGGGGGTGGGGAGGCTGTGCTAAGTCACTTTCTTATTTTTGTTTTTGGTTTTGTCTTCTCACTTTCTCCTCTAGAACCTTCTGGGTCCAGTGGCCAGATATGAATCAGGATGACCAGACATGGTCTTGGATGCCAGGCAATCTAGGTGAAGTGACTTGCCTTAGGTCACACATCAATCTGAACCAAAAAACATTTACAAGATGTTTCCAAAGTCTTAGATACTTAGGGACAGCATGTACTAAGAATGCCAAGCATTCTTTATCTTCAAGGAACTGATATTTTAGAGGAAAAAGACACAGGACACATCCACCAATGAGGTGGGTACTGGGGGGGCAGGGATCAGGAAAGGCCTCTGGAGGGAGGTGGTCCTCAGGTTGAAGAATCTTAACACCTTCGAACCCTTGGTCTGGGGGACTTAGTCAACGGTCTCCCATAAATCGAGGGGTGGGGTGAGGTGGGGTGCCCTAGGTCTTTCGACAGACAGTGGATAAAACAAAATGTCAATTATTACTCTTCCTGGAAGCAGTGAACCCAACGCCTCAACCTCCTCCGCGGATCATCCACCAGAGGTCAGGGAAGCCCCATTAGCGATAGGTCAACCCCGCCTCCCTCCCCCCCAAGGGCCCTGCCCATCAGAGAACAGCTGGCTCCAGCTGTGTTCATAGCATCGGTAGAACAGCTCTCCCCCCTCCCCCCCAACTCGCCGGATGGAGGACCAAAGAACAGGGTGAGGGAGAGACATAGTGACCAGCCCCTGGGCACCCCATCATCACTGGGGGGAGGTTGTTAGGGCCGCCTGGGTCTCCAGAGAGGACTGAGATGCGTCTGGGGGGGTGGGTGGCTGAGAGAGGGTATGGGCGGGCCCTCGGGTTCCTGGGTCGCACTCCAGGCTCTTTCTTCCTTTTCCTCCCCCTCCTCCTGGACCCCGCCCCCTTCCTTTCGCCCTCCCCCTCCCCTTTAAAGAGTGGCCGGCTGCTGCCTCTCTCGTCTATCATCCCTAGGGGGGCCATCGCAGGGCATGGCAGCTCAGCGGCTCGGCAAGCGGGTCCTGAGTAAGCTGCAGTCACCCTCCCGGGCCGGGGCCAGTCCTGGCGGGAGCCCTGGGGGGCTGCAGAAGCGACACGCCCGGGTCACTGTCAAGTACGACCGGCGGGAGCTGCAACGGCGACTGGACGTGGAGAAGTGGATCGACGGGCGCCTGGAGGAGCTGTACCAGGGCCGGGTGAGGCCGGAGCTCCCGGGGAGGGGGCGGGGGCAGCCTTTGGCAGGAGGGCTGTGGAGGCCCCTGGGATGGGCAGAAGGATGAGGGGCACCCCGAGTCCTGGAAGGCTGTCGTTTGTATCTCCTTGCAGCGTGAGCTCTTGGTGGACGAATCCCAGAATCTTCGAAGGTTAGAACTGAGACGGACCTGACAGAATTTCTAGTAGCCCTCCCCTCCATTTGGCTGATAGGGAAACTGAGGCTCAGAAGCTTAAGCATGTCCCCAAAGGCAGAGTGGTTCTCTTTCCCTCCTCACTGTCTATTCCCGCCTAGCCCTCCTGGTTCTTCCCAACCTAACCTCCCTCTATTTTGCTTCTGCCCATGCCCTTCTCACTAGTCTAGCCTACCCCCCTGCCTCCCTTGATCTCTCCACTCCACCATCCATCCCCCTTTCTAATGCCCCACCCTTAGGACCTTGCAGTATAATAAGACCAGAAGGAACATGGATAAACCCCAAACATAGGCAGGGATATACATATCCAGTGCCAATGATAATGGGTGACTATGTGGGTGACCGATGCAAGAGACACCCTCACATTCTAAGAGTTCTATATCCAAAGGCACAAGAAGATAAAGGCTTTGGGGAATAGCCTTGCCCATGAAGGTACCCATGGACCAACGCAAGGGCAGCACTTTCTCCCCCCCCATCTCTGGACAGAGTGGACTCTACAGACATTTCCCTGGTCCTGCGCCAGCCTCACAAGCCAGCAGGAACCTATTAAACAACACTTCGTTCTGCCTAGAGCAGAAAGAGAATGTTTGGTGTTTGGGGGAAGGGTTGAAAGACTGCCAGAAGCCAGAGCTCCTGATCTCCGGATCTGGTCCAGCCTACCTCCATGCCATAGGGATTTGTGGGGGAGGGGAAGGAATAGAGCCAGAAGACAGCTGATTCCCCATAAACACACACACTGACAGCCCCAAGGCAGAGGCTGTGCTCTAGCTTCCCCTTGCCTCCTGTCTCTCTTCCCTGGGGCACAGCTGGGTCCTGTCCCTGGAGGTTGGCAGGGAGCCAGATCAGAGACTGGGCAGATAGCCCAGACCCCAGTGCTAAGAACTGCCAGGTGCCCCCCAATCCTACTCTCCACTCAATAGAATGATCAGAGACAGCAGGGAGCTCTCCTGGGTACACAGCATAATCTTGGGGTGGCAGAGGAGTCATCAAATGACTTCGGGTCCCTTTCCCCTTGGGTTCTTGGGCTGACTACCCTCTTTTCCATCCCCTCTCCCAGGATCCCAAGGGGACCCAGGCATTCTGGAGCTGGGATCCACAGGAACAGCTCCAGTTCCATTCCACTCTCCCCTACACTTCCCCCCTCCCTCCTTCCTCCCCAGCTCAGACTTTTCCATGAAAGGGCAGAGTCAGGGGCCTCTGGCTGGGGACCCAGGAGACTTTATCTTTCCCCACCCCCACCCCAACCTCAAATCCAGGCCTTTGGCATTCCCAGGCAGGACTGAGCCTGCTTCCTGGCTGGCTCTGGGATTCTAGCTTGAATACTAGATTCCTCTGTTCCCCCCCCCCCCCGTGCCCCGAGGACCCCCTCTTTGTCTCTCCCCCCACCATACTCTCTGGTGTGGGAAATTCCCAGGATCAATGAGGACTTAATCTGTAACTCTTCCCACCCTTCCAGCATGTGTAGGATCAGAGGAACAGATGTGAGGAGGGTCACTTAGATTTGGGCAATATTCTTTAAGTCCTCCTAAATCCACCCAGGAGGAACCGGAGGTGTGGGCAGAGTTGGGAGTCTGAAGAGCTTCTGGTTTAGGAAGGTCAGGTTTCTGAAGTGAAGAGCTCTCAGAAGTGAAAAGGCAGGGCATGGGAAGGCCTGGGTGGTGATGGTTGGGGGCAGTATTGTATGTGTTTGGGGGAGGAAGAGTTTGGTGCCTTCTCTCAGTACTTGGCCCAGCTGGTCATGCCTGGTAGTACCATCTCTGCATAGCACATGTCCTTGTCTGGAGTGAGACCTAGTCAGCTGGTCATCCTCAACACCCCAATGTGGAGCTAAGCATTTTCTGGGTCCCAGAAGGACAGGAGGTGGAAGGGTTTGGGGAGGAAAGGGAAGAGAAAGATGACAGACCTGGGTGGGGGGTGTCTAACTGATCCCTGACCTCCTTGCAGGAGGAAGACATGCCCGATGAAGTCAACATTGATGAATTGTTGGAACTAGAAAGTGAAGAGGAGAGAAGCAGAAAAATTCAGGTGTGTATGTCTCCCCCATTAGATTGTAAACTCCCTAAGGATCTCATTTTGTATCCCTGTTTAGCACTGATGGCATAGAGAGCAAGAAATGACAAGGGAGCTTTAGGGTCTTGGGGGGACAGAGACTCCTGAGAATAGGGTAACAGGAGGCTAAAGGCTAGATGTTTTGGGGGCTGTCATCAGTTTTTCCCCTCACACTTGGGGAGAAGCAATGTTCCTTCTGTTTTTACTTTTACTCCTGCTCTGGAAAACATTAAAAATTTCATTCCCATTTCTCTAAGGCCCTGTCATCATGATGGGAATTGGGGGAGGAGACAAGTTATATGGGTGAAAGAGAGATTGACTTGTGTATCTCGTGTATTTTCTTTTCCGGGGTCCAGGGAATCTTGAGGTCCTGCAGGAACCCCACAGAGGTAAGTCCTGCCTCTTGTTCTCTGGTCCAGAAAATACAGGAGAGAGGTGGGGAAGGGAATATTACCCCTCCATTCTGTAGGTCTGCTTCTCTTAGCTTTGTCCAGGCTCTCTCCTTTCTTCTTCCCCACCCCCTCTCCCTCCCTCCCTCCTTCTCTCTCTCTCTCTCTCTCTCTCTCTCTCTCTCTCTCTCTCTCTCTCTCCCCCTCCCTCCCTCTCCCTCTCTCTCTCTCCCACTCCACCCCCTTTCCCACAGCCCATCAATCAGTAGAGGGTTGGAGGTGGGGGTGGGGTTAGTTTTTCCTCATACATCCCTCCCTCCTTGCCTCTCCCTTTTATCTAGGATTTTGCCAAGGAACTGGTCCTGAAACTTCGGGGGCTTCACAAACAGCCAGGCCTTCCCCGGGGCAGTCCTTCAGATGATTCAGATGGGGGCGGCATGAGCCCCATCCAGGACCAAGCCAGGACAGCCCCTCACTGACCAACTGGTTTCCCTCTGACGCCCTAGAGAGATGGTGTATTCCTGTCCCCACATCCTTCTGCTTGGGACTCTGTTTATAAATTGTATTTTATGTTGTTTTAAAAAGAAAAAATGTGTTTGTGACTCCCCTGAGGTTATTTTATCCTCCCCGCAATTCTCTGTCTCTTGATGCTTTTTTGCCTGCCAGCCCCTCCACCCAGCTGTCCCTAGACTAATGGGGACAGATGGAAAATCAATTGAGCCCCCACCCCCAGGAGAAGAGAGTATGAGAACAGAGCCCAGCTGGAGTCCCTGGGGACCCAGACTTCCCTATCTCCTAGCTCCTGGCCTAAGGTCCATCTCCATCTTCCGGGTCAGTTCCCTTACTCCTTTCCCTTCTTGAATGATGATACATCAAGTTATTCTAGAATCATTGGACTAAGAGTTAGAAAAGACCCTCGGGGGTCTTCCAGTCCACCCTTCTCATTTATTTAATTGCTAAGAAAATAGAGTCCCAGTGAGGGGAAAAGGAATTATTTCTGTTTCCTGTCCTCAATGTCAGATAGTGGAGACCCAGAAAAGACTGTGGTCAACATGGGAAAGCCGAAGCTGGGAGCCCCAACGTGTGGGTGGCAAGAAGAGAGCTGTCCCACACAAGCATAGCGCCCCCCAGCCAGGGGATGGAGGATTTGCCCATAAATACATCCACTTCCCAAAGAGTCTATCATCTCTGGATGAGAATCTCCCAGAATGGAGGGTGGGACAGAGAACATCTGTAGGGAGCTTGGTGTAGGAGCCATTATTCCAGAAATAAGGGTATGGGATCATGGATCATAGAACCTAGAGCAGGAAGGGATCTCAGAGGTCTAGCACATGTTCCCTCACCTTCTTCCCATCTTGCACACCCCTCCCCTCCATTTTTATAGAGATGGAAACTGAGGCTGAGGGAAATGAAGTGACTTACTCAGGGTCACACAAATAATACATTTCAGAGGTGGTACCTGACTTTGGGAACATTTCACCTCAAGAGATTGGCTCCTGAAAGAAAGGGAAAAAACAAGGAAGAGGGGTCAGACTTCCAACTAGGGCAAATTAAAACATTAAGTTGGCAATTGAAGGAGGAGGAGCTATGAGAGGGGGATGAGTGAAGGCTGGGGACTAGGGGGCCAGAAAGGTCAATGAGGGAAGGTAGGGAGTGATTTGGGAGTGGGGGTAGGAATGGAGAAGAGACTGAGGCATTAGGGATGATAAAAATGTAGGAAAGAGGAACCAGAAGGTATGGTATAGTACGGTGCTGAGGGCTACTGGACTCAGCCAAAGGATCAAAGAAGTAGAAACCTTCAATGTTGTGTATAGGCACAGGGATGGAGAGGAGTCTGAGGTTGTGGCATGGGGGGATAGGGGATGGGGATGGAGAAGATGAGGGGGTTTGAGGTTGGGAGGGAGACCACAAAAGGGGCTAAATACCAAAAAAGAAGTTTCAGAATTATGCTGCTGGAGTGTAAGCCAATGAATGGTGAAGACAAGGTTGTGTGAATGAGAGCAGGGACAGGGAAGAGGCCCAGTGACATCATCAGTGGAAATAGGGAAGGACAGGGAGGAGGAAGAGAAAAGCACACTGAACCTGGCATCAGAAGACCTGGGTGCAAATCCTGAGTCTGCTTCTTTCTAGCTAGGTGCCAGTTCATCTCTCTGGGCCCTTAGTTTCTTATCTGTAAAATGAAATTACTAATTAGATAGCCTATGTTATCACTCCCAGTTCTAAATCTAAGCTCCTACAATTCTATCATGTGGGGGCTAGAACAGATTGGTGGAGGGTGGGCCAAAAGTGGAAGATAGTAGTCAAGTTGGGGTGGGGAGGGATAGAGAGTGGGTTTAGGAGTGTGAGAGAAAGTGATGGAAAATATCTACTGAATGAGAGGTAGAGATGGCAATAGGGAGGAACCTGTGACCTGGAGGGGTGATGTCAGGAGGAGTAGGAGTGTTGCACTTGGAGCCTGGGGAAGTGGAGGGGGGAGGAGAGAAGGAAAGAGGACAGCCAATGAGAGGACTTGCTCCTTGGACCATTGGACCTACCTCACCATGTATGAGTTTCAGGAAATGAGGGAGATGAGGAAATTGATGGTAGTGAGTTTAGGGGTGACAACTCAGTAGTTGGGGTCGGATATCCTCAAGCCTCTCCGTCTGCACCCACATCCTTACTGTCTTAGAACTTTTTAAGGGACTCCCCTCCCTTGCTTCTCATTGCTTTTCGTTTTCTTCATCCCCAGCCCCAAAGAGAAATGGGAAGTAGACAGGGTCAGACAATGCCCCAGGGTTCCCTACCAATCTCTTTTCCTTCCCAGTGGACTTTCTCCAAGAGCTAGGAAGTCTGCAGAAGACTTGAAATTATCTTGGAGGTATTAATTTCTGATACGGATGAAGAGATCAGGCCCAGAGGTAGAAGTAGAAGTATTATCATCCCAATCCTTCGTCTTTACACCCCCTCTCCAGCCCCACAAGTTTCCACTAAGACTTTGAAGTTGACTTAACAGCCCTAGGAAACAAGAAGAGCATTTCTTATTCTAATTGGACAAAAGAGGAAACTGAGACCCAGAGAAAGTGAAATGACTGATCCAAGGTCACAGAGTTAGGAAGAATCAGATATAACTTTTAAATTAGCCCTGCTTCTTCCTGCCCTTGTTTCAACCACACCCCAAAATGACTATGTGGTGGAGGGGTGAGTTCTCACCACTCCTTATCCATTTACATTTTAGTAGGTGGAGGACTGTGCAAGTACCTAAGAGCAAGTAGCCCCACCCCACCTCCAACAGGAAGCTGGCCACCTATTGTTCAGGAGCAGAGAGGACCCCACAGACCTGGGAAAGACTTAAAAAAGCCAAGGTCTCTCACTGCTTCAGGGCTTTCTCTTGCCATTCTAATTTTTATCTGGCCACTTAAACCTAAATCTAATTCTCGGGTATGTCCCACACTCACCTCCCTGAAGTCTAGACCCTCTTTGAGAACCTAGGACAAACAACAACAGAGTACAATCAACTTAGGAATGGGGGTCAAGTTTTCTTGTGACCTCCCAGATTTCCTTCCCCTGTAACTCTGAGTATTCCAAGAGTCCTATAGGCAGTATCTTCTCTGGCCATGTCCCTATAGATAGCAAGTTCAGATGCCCCCTTGTGGCCTTGGTGGCACTGGGAACAGAGCTGGAGAGCCCCAGTCTTCCTTGATGACTAAGAGCTACCCTGGATTTCTTGTATTCTCCCCATCCCAACGCCCCCAGAGTTAATTAATGTAGGGAAGTTTTATGGAAGCCAAGGTGACCCTGCTTCAGGGATGCAGTTTGAGATCTGATTAGAGGGAACCTTTTCCTTTAGGGGTTGGGTTTCCCTTCCACTGCCTGAGGCTTGACCAAAGAAAAGGCCTGGGGCAAGCCTCAGCTTCCCTTGGATTCCAATAGAATAAACAAAGAGTCTAGGTCCTAAGAGAGGACTCTTGTTCTAATTCAGATCTTGTGTCATGACCAGAGTGGTTCTCCTGGGTTTGCAGGACCCTTGTGAGCAAAAGGGCCAATTTGGGAGAGCCTAGGCCTGGTCCTGGTTTGGCTGGTTAGTTCCCTGGAGAGGAGTTCTTGATGGGAAACCCTATCAAGAAATCTGCCTAATCCAAAGCATGTGGTTAGATAATTAATGGGAGAACTTGGACTTGGAATTCCCATGAATCCATGAGCTCCCTGCCACTGGAGGTCTGTAAGCAGAGGTTGGATAATAGCATGGTGTAGGGTACTGGACTGAAAGTCAGGAGAGCTAGGTTTGAATCCTTCTGCAGATAGATAGGGAAAGAGTAATCTCAGCCTCTATTTCCCCATCTGTAAAATGGGGATAATAACAACCCATAAAGGTAGTCTAACTGATTTCCAGCTCTAAGACTCATAACCTTAGTTAGGAAGATTATAAAGGGAATTTCCATACTGCTAGGGATGTTAAGGATAGCTCTCCTCTGTTCCCTGAAGATCTAGGCTTTAAAGGGCCTTTAGCCTACTTACAGAGATGGACTATTTCTGAGCCAAGTATGCCATTTATCCCATTTATGCTCAACATTCAAAACTCAATTCGTAATATACATATACAGACACATATACTTTTAACATTTTTTTAAAGGTTTTTGTAAGGCAAATGGAGTTAAGTGGCTTGCCCAAGGCCACACAGCTAGGTAATTATGAAGTATCTGAGATCAGATTTGAACCCATGTACTCCTGGCTCCAGGGCCGGTGCTTTATCCACTGCACCACCTAGCTGCCCCCACATGTACTTTTAAAATTTTATTTTTTTTAGTTCCAAATTCTCTCCCTATTTCTCATCCATTGAAAAAGCAAGAAAAACTCATTACAAATATACAGATATGCCTGATTTTATTTCTCTTCTTGTTATTGCACTTTGCAATTTTTTTTTTACAAATTAAAGGTTTGTGCCAATCCTGCCTTTCGTAAATCTCTTGGCACCATTTTCTCAGCAGTATGTGCCCATACCATGTCTCTGTGTTACATTTTGATAATTCTCTTAATAAATTATTATATTGTTATGGTGATATGGGAAAAGTGAGCTTTGATGTTATTATTGTAATTGTTTTGGGGAAGTCAAGAATTGCCTGCACACAAGAAAGAAAACTTAATTGATAAATATTGTCTATGTTCTGACTGCCCACTGACCAGCCATTTTCCCATTTTTCTCCCTTCTCCTTGGGGCCTTCCTATTCTCTGAGGTACAACAATATTGAAATTAGGTCAGTTAATAATCCTCTAATGGCCTCTGAGTGTTCACAGAAAAGGAAAAGTCAATTTATGTGGCAAACTTCATTGTTGTCAAGAAATTACCACATCCCCCAACATTCAGACTGAGCACCTTGATCAGTCAGTCAGCAACCATCACCATTGAGGCAAGACTTTTCACTAGGAAAAAGGATTCATGCCTTGATGATGATGGTTAACATTTTTTTAAAGCAATAAAGTATTTTTTAATTAGGGTATGTACCTTTTTTTAGACATAATACTATTGCATATTTCATAGACTACAGTATAGTTTAGACATAACAATTATATATATTAGGTAACTAAAAAGCCATGTGACTTATTTTATTGTGATATTCATTTTATTGATGTCTGAAATCAAACTCAAAATACAAGTATACCTCTATTTTTATTGTTTGTTCAGTCATTTAAAAAAATTATACCTAACTCTTTGTGACCCCATTAGAATGGTTTGCTATTTCCTTCTCCAGTTCATTTTACAGCTGAGGAAACTGAGACAAATGGAGTTATGTGATTTGCCCAGGGTCACACAGCTAGTATGTCTGAGGCCAGATTGGAAGATGAATATTCCTGACTCCAAAGCTGGCACTGTATCCACTGCACCACCCAGCTGCATGTATATAATCATGCAAAACAAATTTCTGCATTAAACATGTCTCCCTCAGCCCCCCAACAAGCAAATAGAAAAGAAACTATTTTTTGATCTGCCTTTTAAGTCCATCGGCTCTCTATTCTGAGATGAGTAGCCTGTTCCATTATTAGTTCTTTGGAATTTTAGCTGGTCATTGTGTTGATCAAAATTACTAAGTCTTTCAAAGTTGATTATCTTTATACTATTGCTTTTACTATTTTTGTTTATCTTTGCAATTCTTTTTTATTTTAAAAAATGTTTTACTTATTCATTTTTTTCAATTATGTGTAATGGTAGTTTTTACTAATCCTTTTTTTTTGCAAGTTTTTGAGTTTTTTACAATTTTTCTCTTCTCCCTTCCTTTCCTCTGACAGAAAACAATCTTTATAGACTCTACATTTATAACCATTATTGCTTTTACTATTTAAAATGTTCTCCTGTTTCTGGTTATTTCACTTTGAAGCAGTTCATACAAACTTCCCAGATTTCTCTGAAAACATCCCTGTCATCATTTTATACAATAAAATTTATTATTTTATACAAATCCAGCTCAATTATATATTCTTGTTTGGCCATTCCCCAATGGAGGGGCATCCTCTCAGTTGCCACTTCTTTATCACCACAAAAAGAGCTGCTGTATATATGTATATTAAGTTTTTGCAAGGCAAATGGAGTTAAGTGGCTTGCCCAAGGCCACACAGCTAGGTAATATTATTAAGTGAACTCAGGTCCTCCTGACTCCAGGGCTGCTGCTCTATCCACTGTGTCACCTAGCCGCCCCTAGCTGTATAGATTTTTGTACACACTTTGTTTGATCACTTTGGGAGGGGGAAAGGGTTTGGACAGGAGGCAGCAGTTTTAATCTTCGGAAAGTAATAATAGGGAGCTCAGCAGGCCTTAGACTAATGTAATTTTAGAGAAAAGGACATCATTATCCAGTAGCTTCTTTCTTTATCAAGCCTTTTAGACAAAAGCTTCCTAAATGTTGAACCTTTTGAGAGATTTGAGAACTTTTGCTGAGCAACAACCAGCAATTGTTCTATGCTAGTTTGTGGGGGCAGTGAGAGTGGAGTGGGGTGGGGAGAGGGAAGGGGAAGAGAGAGAGGCACACCCAAGGAACTGATCCAGGTCCAGTCTAAGAGATGATAACAGGATATGTAGTTTATATTTATGACTTGCTATACAGTCCTAATGCATCTTTTTAAGTACACAGCAAGTCTTGCCAAAAATTCTCAATAAATTCGGTTACATATAATGGAGGCATATAATTGATCTTGTCATATATACATAGTGTCTTGTTACAATTGCACAATGTCTTGTTATGTGATGTATCTTGTTACCTATACACAGTATCTTGGCACAGCTAGGTGACTCAGCAAATAGAGCCTGGGCCTGGATTCAGGAAGTCCTGAATTCAAATCAAGTATCTAGGTTTCAGATACTTACTAGCTATGTGACCCTGGGTAAGGCACTTAACCTATCTGCTTCAGTTTTCTCAGTTGTACAATGGGAATGTACAGCACCTGTCTCCCAGGGTTGATTTGAGAGTAAATGTGACCATATCTGTAAAGCGCTTAGTATGGCCATGCATGGCGCATGGTAAGCACAAAATAAATGCTTGTTATCTCATCTTATATTTTATCTTGTTATGTGTGCATTCTATGTTTTGTTACTTGTGTATGTGTTTGTCATGATTCATCTTGTTACATGAAACAGGTCTGGATTCTGAGATTACCCAGCACTCTACCATCTTAAATCCATGGAACCATCGGAGGGAATAATATCTAGAGTTCAAAATGGTGGCATCATGGTGTCCTCACATTGAGGGCTGGAAAAGTAAGGGATTGGGATGACTTTGAGGAGTTGGCACTGCTGTCCAGGCTGACTACACATCAACCTACTTGCTCTTTCCTAGTCATAATACTCCATTTCCAACCTCCAGTCCTTTGTATAGACTTTCCGGATATGTACTCTCTCCTTTCCTCTGCCTCCTAAAAGCTCTAGCTTCAATTCAAGTACCATTCTGTAATTTGGTTATTAGTCCACACACACACACACACACACACACACACACACACACACACACACACACACACAAATTAATCCATATTTACTTAAGTAGTTCCATGCTGTTTTTCTACATTAGAGTGGGAACTCCTTTGAGGTCACTGATTATTTCACTTTTCTTTAGTCCTCAGTTCTTAGCTCTGGACCTGTTGAAGTGAATTGAACAGAATGAGGACTTTACTACTTGCCAGACCTCTTGTCATCTCTAACTTTCTGCAATTTGTCACCATTTTATCCACTGTTCCCATAGCCAAACACAACATCATGCCACAAAATCTCTTCTTCCTTCTTTCCCCATCTATGGTGAGGGTTTCACCTTCCCAGTCACTTGTGCTTGAAACTCCAGTGTCTCCCTCTTCCTCCTTCCCCACTTCTCATCCAGTCCACCTCTGCAACATCTCTAAAATCCATCTTGTCTCTCTGGGGACAGCTAGGTGGGTCAGTGAATAGAACACTGGTCTTAGAGTTAGGAGGACAGAAGTTTGAATCCAGCTTCAGACTCTTGACTCTTACTAGCTGTGTGACCTTGGGCAAGTCACTTAACCCTGGTTGCCTCACATTCAGGGCCGTCTCCAGTCATCCTGATTCATATCTTGTCACTGGACCCAGATGGCTCTGGAGGAGGAAATGAGCTAGTAACTTAGCATTGCACCCCATCAAATCTAATTCATGTGTTTGTCATGGCATCACCTCTCTGATGTTGTGGTCTTCTTTGAAAATGAAGGACAGGGGTGGCAGTGGATAGAGCAGTCAGGAGTACCTGAGTTCAAATCTGGTCTCAGATACTTAATAATGACCTAGCTGTGTGGCCTTGGGCAAGCCACTTAACCCCATTTGCCTTGCAACTCCCCCCACCCAAAGAAAACAAAGGACAAATATATCTCTCTATTCTCACTGTCTCCTTTTTGAAGATTGGGTCACCTCTCACTTGGAGTCTTTTAATTGTGTCTTAACATGTCTCCCTACTTCTGGTCTCTTTCTTTTGAGCCCATCCTGCATAGGATGTCATGGTAGATGAATCTTCCTAATGCACAGTTTGCATCATCTCTCATCTTTGTTCAGGAACATTTGGTAAATTCACTGCCCAAAGAATCCCCTTAGTCTGGCCTTCAAGCACCTCTACAATCTGTCCTCAATTTATCTCATTGATCTTATCTCATACCATTTGCTCTAAATATACAAGGATTCAGCTCAACTGGATGCTTCACAATTGCCTAAATTAATCCTCTGTTCTCCTGTCTCCACAACTTGGTCCTACCTCATTCTTCATATCTGGAATGTTCACACCTACCTACCCCTGTACTGTTTTCTCCACTGCAAGGTCTATTGAAATCCTATCTACCCTTCTTGGTCTGGTTTAGTGAAAAGAGCCCTGGGCTTTAATCTCAGAATCTGAGAACATCCAAGTGCATTGGGACCTTAAAGACCATCTTGTTTCTTCTCTCCTTGACCAAATAGGGAGACTGAGGACCAAAGAATAGAAGGAATTTATGACAGATGGAAGGAGAGATAATGGAAGAATCACATTTTGTTCTGAAGAGGACCAAGTAGTCAGACTTGGACAAATATATAGCAGGAATCCTCAAACTGCAGGCTTGAGTTTAAAAGGGGAAATGTCCAAGGATGGGAGATGGACAAAATGCTGCCCCGCCCAGGATAGATGATTCTGCAAACTGATCCAAAGAGTTGAACCTTGATCCCTAGAAACATTCAAAATGGACAACAAAAGGGAAACTTTGTGCACATTTAGAAAGTGGAATGGTAATTCTTTGGAATCCCTACAAGTTCCCTGAAAAGAAGCCATGACCCCCTAACCCCATCTCTGTTTTTTTGTTAAGCAGAGATAGGTAAATCAGAGGAAAGCTGGGGAAATAATGTCCTTGCATTTCAGGAATGATCACAAGATCATGAGTTGAAGGCTGGGAGGAACCTCAGAGACCAGAGTTCAACTTCTTCATTTTACAGATGAAGAAACTAAGGCATGGTGAAGTCAAGTGATTTGCCCAAGTCACATAACTCAACTCTTCCTGACTCCATGTCCAGTGCTCTGCCATCATCATCATTTTTTCTTCAACATCATCATTTTCTTCATCAACAAAACCAACATTTTTATGTGCACCTCCGTGGCACAGTGAATAGAGTTCTGGACCTGGAGTAAGAAAAACTTTTCCTAAATTCAAATCTGACCTCAGATACTTATTAGTTATGTGACCCTGGGCAAATTACTTTACCCTATTTGCCTCAGTTCCTCACTGTAAAAGGAGCTGGAGAAGGAAATGATAATGTTTGTCCTTCATTCTTGAAGACCATGACATCAGAAGTGTTGCTATGACAAGCACATGAATTGAAGTGAGGGGGACCTATGCTAAGTCACTAGTCTCACTTTCTCCTACAGAACCATCTGGATCCAGTGGCCAGATATGAATAAGGATGGCTAGAGTTGGTCCTAGATGAGAGGTTAAGTGATTTGCCCAATTTGAACTTTCAAGTCCTCCTGACTCCAAGGTCAGAGTCTACTCTGTTCCCTGTAGCTGCCCTAGAGAAGGAAATAGACCCCAAATGGAGTCACAAAGAGTGGGACATGATGAAAAATCAACCAAAAAAGCTTAAAATTTGCAAATCACTTGCAATCTAATCCAATCAACATTTATTAAGTGCCTACTATGTGCAAGGCTCTGCACTAAGCATTGGGGATGCAATTAACAAAAAAAGACAGTTCCTACCCTCAAGGAGCTTATAATCTAAACGGGGAAACAAAACACAAAAAAAGGCAGGAAAGGATGGGGGATGGGATATGGGTGGATATCTGGTGCCGAGGCACCTTGTTCCATGGAGTGGAAACTAGGCAGGGCAACAGATGCAAAATGTAGTGATAGCATATTAACACTTGACATTTGATATCTTATTTGATCCCCCACAACAACCCCAAGAAGTAGGTGTTATTACACCTATTTTACAGTGAGGAAAGTGAGTCTGACAAAAGTGATGCAACTTGCCTCAAGTCACATAACTAAGACTTTGCCAGTGGTTCTATTCAATACTTTTCACTATGCCATCCAGCTACCTGTAGGTATTTGATAAAGTCACTTGTGAACTTCTTCTAGTCAAGATTTGAGACCTGAAGACCAGGGGACTTTATCTCTTTACTAAACTAGAAACTTCAAGAGGCCAGGGACCAGGTATTCTAACAATTTCATATTTCCCCCAGTACACATGATCAGAACTTAGTAAAACTTTGTGGCTTGGTGGATTGGATGTGAGCACAGTTAAGAGGATTTATACTTGCTTGAATGACTTTACCAAAAGAGGGTTGAGAAATGGAAGAACAGATCTCTTTCATTGCCCATGCTGTCTTTTTCTTTTTTCTTTTTTGCAAGGCAATGGGGTTAAGTGACTTACCCAAGGTCACACAGCTATGTAATTAAGTATGTGAGGCCAAATTTGAGCTCAGGTCCTCCTGACTCCAGGGCTGGTGCTCTATCTACTGTGATTTTGCAACTTTCAAGTGTACAGCATAGGGCTCTGAATAGAATAGTTGAGCAAAAAGTATTTTTTGAATAGGATGATGATGATGATGTTTGCCCTACATTTTTAGGGAAGTCTATGACATCAGGGAAGTTATGTTATGACATGCATGTGAATTGTATTTGAATGAGAGAGTACTGGGCTAAGCTACCATCCTCACTTTCTCCTGCAGCCATCTGGGTCCAGTGACTAGAACTGAATCAGCCTTGGATGTGAGGCAATCAGGGTTGAGTGACTTGCCCAAGATCACACAGCTAGTATATTTCTGAGGCTAGGTTTGAACTCAGGTCCTCCTGAGGCAGTCCTCTACTCAATGTTCCATCTAGCAGTCTGAATGAATGAATGAATGAATGAATGAATGTCAACATGGAGGGAGGCCTCTAAGTGTTGCTTGTCCAGTGCTGTCCTTGGATACATTCCATCATTTTAAAAGAAAATTAGTGATTTAGATCAATGACTAGGTGGTATAAGCATAAATCATTTTATCATATTCTTTATAAATTGAAACTTTGTGGCAACCTACCACAAGTCTCTTGGCACCATTTCCCCAATAGCACGTGCTCACGTCTCTGTGTCACATTTTGGTAAATATCTTAATATTTCAAACTTTTAAATTATTATTATTATTATATCTGTTATAATGGTTTGTAATCAGTGAGCTTTGATGTTACTATAGTAATAAACTTTGGGGAGCTACGAACTGCCCCCACACAAGAAATGTCTGTGTTCTGACCAGCCATTCTTCCATTTCTCTCCCTTCTCTTTGGGGCCTCCCTCCTCCCAGAGACAAAACAATATTGAAATTAGGCCAATTAATAATCCTCCAATGGTCTGTAAGTGTTCAACTGAGAGGAAGAATCAATTGATGTGGCAAACTTCATTGGTGTTTTATTTTAAATTGCCAAAGCCCCCCAACCTTCAGCATCTACCATCCTGTTCAGTCAGCAGCCATCACCACAGAATTAAGACCTTTCACCAGCAATATGATTAGGACTTGCTGACATCTCAGGTTAGCGTTTTTTAGCAATAAAATAAAATATTTTAAAATTAGGATATGTCCTTTTTTTAGACATAATACTATTGTATACTTAATAAACTGCAGTATGGTATAAACATTACTTTTATGTGTATTAGGAAAAAAAAACAAAATTGTGTTCCTTGCTTTATTTCAATATTCCCTTTATTGTGGTAGTCTGGAACTGAATCCCCAATATATATGAAATATGCCTATATATACATTAAACAGGCAGATGACACCACTGAGAGGGAGAGATTACACATTAAGAGGGCAGAAATGTGATCTATTGAGACCTTGACAAACTGAAATGATGTATTAAATTTAATGAAGTGTGATTCAGTCAGGATACATGGGGATAGGTAGCGGGGGAGCGACACAATGAGACCTACAGAGTCATTAAATATAGGGAGAAATTCCTGGTTCAGTCCAACATTTAGAATGAAGAGACATTGTGACAATGTGGGTCAATGAGAATTTATTAAATACCTACTATGTGAGATGGCCACAAGGTGGTGCCACAATGGATAGAGCCCTAGGCCTGAAGTCAGGAAGTCTCTGAGTTCAAATCTGACTTTAGATACTCACTATCTGTGTGACCCAAGATAAGTCACTTAACTCTGCTGACTTCAGTTTCTTCATCTATAAAATGAATTGGAGAAGGAAATGACAAAACTACTCCAGTATCTTTGCCAAGAAAATCTCATTGGGTCTTGAGTTGAATGACTAAAAGGACTGAACAACCACCACCACCACCACCACCGCCACCGCCGCCACTACCTACTACTACTGCCACCATCACTACTACTACTACTACTACTACTACTACTACTACTACTACTACTACTAACACCACCACCACCGCCACCATTACTATTATTACTATACTACCATTACCACCATGACTGACAAGGATGACTAGGACAAAGAAGAAGACAATGACAACAACACTGTACTAAATCCTGGGGATATGAAATGCAAAAAATAAAAGACAATTTCTGTCCTCAAGTAGCTCACAATGAAATAGGTAGGGAAGACTGGATAAATTAGAAATAGTCAAAGAAGAAAGATCATAGAATGAAGGGAAATTGGAAAAGATTTCAGGTAGATTAAGGTGGGATTTTATTTGGGATTTGAAGGAAGCCAGAGAAACCAGGAGGTAGAGGTGAGAAGGGAGAAAATTCCAGGAATTGGAGAAAGCCAGAGAAAATGTTCAGAGATGAGAAATGGAGAGTCCTATTTGTGCAACAGAAAGGAGATCAGTGTCACTGTACTGAAGAGTAGATGGGAGGGAGAAAAGGTGCAACAGGATTGGAAAGATAAGTAGGGGTTAGATTATAAAGGATATTGAAGGCAAATGAGGACTTTCTATTTGATTCTGGAGGTGATAGGGAGCCACTGAAGTTTAATTTGAAGGGGTTGATAGAACCAGTCTTTTGGGACAATCACATTGGTAGCTGAATGAAGGATAAATTGAAGAGGGAAGAAACTTGAGACAGGAAGACCTACCAGCAGGCTATTGCAATAATACAGTTATGAGGTGATGAAGGTCTGCACTACAATGCTGAAGAGAGGAAGAGTCCAGTGAGACTGCAAGAGGCAGAAATTTAGTAAGATCTAAGTTCAAATTTGACCTCAAATATTAATTACTTGTATGACCCTGGGCAAGTTACTGTAACCTCTGTCTGCTTTGGTTTTCTTATTTGTAAAATGAAGATAATATCATCTACCTCCCAGGGTTATTATAAGAATAAAATGAGATACAGTAATATTTATAAAGTGTTTTGCAAACCTTAACACCCTATGTAAATGTTAATTATTATTTCACAAGGTTTCAAGGTCAGCTGGTCCCTGGAAATTCACATCCACATCCTTTCCCCTCTCCCTTCCACCTTCTTTCTCCCACTTCCTCCACAGTCCCAAACATATTCATGTAAAGGAAAGTGGCTGGTCAACTCTTACCCCCAAGAAACCAGAACCGATTCTCTCTGGATGATAGAATTTACCTGCCTCTAACTCAAAAGGCCTTTCTGTTTCTGAACCTGAACAAGGGTTAAAGGAGGGGAGACAGCATCCCTGGTTTTGAGAAAGAATGATGCCACAAGGTGGCGCCATGATACCAAGTTCCCTGAGGACCTCCAAAAGAGAAGGTGATCACAAAGCAAGTTAACATAGCATTCCAAGGGACATCTCCCACAAGGGGGAGATGCTACACTAAATTCTAGTGGAATGTTGGGGTGGGAGACAAGGGCAGGAAGGAGGAGGGAAGGAAATGAAAAGTAGGGCACCAAGGGCGAGGACTAGGAGCCACCTGAGACTAAGGATTTTCCATTGGTGACCATGGAGATCTGAGGCACAGAGTTTTGGGGTTTTTTTGGTTTTGTTTTGTTTTGTTTTGTGGTGGTAGTGAGGTTCATCCTGTTCTCACTCAAGATTAGAGAGGTTCTTAGGAGGCTGAATGTAAAGTGGTATGCAGTTTGCGAGAGAGAGGAGAGATAGATTCAGAGGGAGAGAGAGAAACAGAAAGAGACAGAAACACAGAGACAGAGAGAGGAGGGAGAAAAAGAAGGGAAGGAGGGGGAGAGTTGTCTATTCTGAATGACTTCAGTAAATTCTCAGCAGAAGAGACAGAGGCATGAGTGTTTCTAGATGAAGAAAGCACTTGAAGGAAGGCATTGGAAAAAGAGTAGAGCATCTGGGGCTCCAGGATGGAATGGGGTTATTCCTGGTTTTTTTTTTTTGAGGTCTTGTATTCACCTTCCCACTCTCTATGCCTGATAATTATCAAATTCCTTCAACTCTGTCTTCCATCCCTGGCTCCAGACCTTCATCTCCAAATCCCTACTGAGTAGTCTACTGCTCAACAGAACTAACCAGCTAATGAATCAACAAGCACCAACTTTGTGCCAGCAAGGCACTAAGTTTAGAAAGACCAAAAAAAAAAATGACAGCCCCTACCATCAAGGGATTTATTTTTAATGGAAGACATGTACAAATATAGTGATACCTAAAAAAATACAAGTTAAGGGCAAGATAAGATTTCTGGTGTGGGGGTAGCACTAGCTACTGAAGGATTAGAAAAGGCCTCACCTCATTATAGGAGGTAGCAAGAGAACTGGGATCTGAAGAAAACTAGGGATTTCAGGAAGTTGGACATAAAAAAAAAGAAGTTGGACATTCCAGTCAGGGAAAACAAACTTGTACTGAGGTAGGAAGGTAGGAAAGCAGAGTGAGCCATAAGATCAGATAGAACTGGTTGACTGGAGAAGAGGAATATTGTATAAGTCTAGAATCATAGGCTAGAGTAAAGTTGTGAAGAGATTTAAAAGCCAAATAGAAAAGTTTACATTTTATCCTAGAGGCAATAGGGAGTCACTGAAATGTATTGAGCAAGTCAGGGGCATGGCGAGATCTGAACTTCTCTAATGTCAATGTGGCTGTCATGTGGATGGTGGAGTGAAGAGGTGTCAGGAACCAGGATCAGGACCTTGGCCACAAAACTTTTTGTTCTCCCCATTTCTTTACTCCTCCTTTTCCCAGCTGTTGTGAGGCTCACCTCAGGGCCTGGAGAGAATGGGAATAGGTGTTGGAAACATAGTTGTTAATCTCATATTTCCCTACAAGAATGTGAGCTCCCTGAGAACAGTGACTGTTTGGAAAAGTAGTGAGCTTTTCTCTGTATCCCTCCATCTCAGCACAATGTCCATCACATAGCATGAACTTCAAATTCCAGACTTTTCTTATTCCCTGAGTTATCTCCCTAGTCTATTTCCCTTTATAAAAAAATAAGTTCCATACCCTAGATCACTGTAATACTTTGCCAGGAATTGTGTTTCTATGTGTGTGTGTGTGTGTGTGTGTGTGTGTGTGTGGTATTCATCCATGATAGGAGGGGAATCCTCCTGTTCTGGTGTCCTTAACTTCCACAGACTCCCTTAAGATCTCAAGAGAATAGGAGAAATTAGTGACATAAAGGTTTTGTTCTGCTTGACCCTAGAGGACAGAGCTTGGAGTAGTGGGCAGAACTTGCAAAGAGTCAAATTGAGGGGTTTTTTTAGGTTTTTGCAAGGCAAACAGGGTTAAGTGGCTTGCCCAAGGCCACACAGCTAGGCAATTATTAAGTGTCTGAGACCGGATTTGAACCCAGGTACTTCTGACTCCAAGGCGGGTGCGCCACCTAGCCACCCCCAAATTGAGTTTTGAGGGTCAGAAAAACTTCCCAACTATGAGAGCTGACCCAAAGTGGAATGAGTGGCTTCAAGGTGACTAAATGGATTTCCTCTGCTTTGAGGGAGACAATGGCATACCTAAGACCACACAGTCTATTAATAATAAGTAATAAAGAGGAAAGCCTTGAACTTTGTCTTCAAAAGCTGGATGACTACTTATTAGTAATTTGGAGGAGTGACTTGCTCAGGAATGATTCAGAATCAGTATGGAAACTCCAAAATTCTGTGATTCTTTTGGAAGGGGAGACCCCTGAGCTTTGGAGTAGGCCTAGGGGCTTTCTTTTCTTTTTTCTTTTTAACTTGCAGTTTATTTGTTCCCCACCCCCCTTCCGCACAAAAATATAAAACCTCATGAGAAATAATGGAAAAGAAAGAAAAAAAATGTGTTTCAATCTGTGTTGTGATACCATCAGCTCTGTCTTGGGTGGATTGCATTCTTTATCATAAGTCCGTCAGAAGTTACTTCTATATTTTTCCACAGTGGCTGACTGCAATTCCCCCCATCCATTCCTCCCCACTGCCATCTATTATATTTTCTCTCTCCTTTCACTCTGTCCCTCTTCAAAAATGTACTGTGGGGCAGCCTAGTGGCTTAGAGCACGAACCAAGAAGCCCCAAGCCCACATCCCACCCTGGAGACCCAGCAACCACTGGGCCCGATGGTCCCAGACAGACCACCCAATCCCAGCACCGTGCAAAAAGTAAAAAAGAAAATGTGTTATGTCTGAATATCCGCTCCTATGATCTACCCTCCCCTCTATCACCCGCATTCCCTCTCCCTACCCCCGTCCTCCTTTCCATTTTCTTCTTAAAATTTTATTTGTTTTGAGTTTTACGATTCCCCCCCCAATCTTACTTCCCCCCCCCCACAGAAGGCAATTCGTCAGTCTTCAGAGTGTTTCCATGGTCTACACTGATCCAAATCCATTTTCTTCTAGATACCTCTCTACCCTACTGACTGTGTATGCTGTTTCCTCTCTGAGCCATTTTCGATGAGAATGAAGGTTCCTTCATTTCCCCTTGCCTTCCCCCCTTCCATACCATTGCAAAAGCTACATGAAATATTTTTTAGTGTCTTTTTAGATGAAATATCTTTTATATGAAATGCCTTATCCTATTCCACCTCTCCTTTCTCTTACTCCCAGGACATTTCACTTTCAGCCACTGACTCCATTTTTATAATATATTATATCTACAAATTCAGCTTTCTCCTGTGTCTCATCTATAAAAGCTCCTTCTAGCTGCTCTATTAAATGAGAAGGTTCATATGAGTATTATCAGTGTTATCTTTCCATGCAGGAATACATGCAGTTCATCATCATTAAGTCCTAGGGGCTTTCTTAGAGGGGAGGGTATTGAACAAATCGTCTGGGAATCCAGAGTAAATTCCTTTTATAGGGTGGGGAGATGGACATACAAAGACTCCCAGGCACATGGGTTTATGTTTCAGGAGAACTACTTCAACAGGTGACTTTGGTCTAAGACCTCTGCGGATTTCAGTTTGCTCATCAATCCAGTGAGAGAATCGGGCTCCATAGAGTCAGATTTCCAACTAAACTCAATTTAAAAGCCACTGTGAGGGAGTTAATCTCCTCTTTCCTTCCCTAATCCCTTCTGGGGACTCCAGACTTGCTTTTGGCAAAGGATTCGGGATGGACTGAAAAGAGTCCAGGATTTGGACTTTGCAGTTCAACTCTTAGTTCAATTACTTATCCGTGCCACGGATCTTCCCTTCTCTGAGCCTCGATTTCCCCTGACTAATGAGAGGACTGGGCAGCGGGGGGAACTTTGAACCAGGTTATCCTTAAGTACCCTTTCCGAGCTCCGGGTTATGGGATTCTCCCCTGGCTCCGGACGATTCAGGACTGAGGACAGCTCCCAGGGCCGCCCCCTGCCGGCTGTCTATTTTGTCACCAGCCAGGAAGTCTGAGAAAGGTTGAGGAAACTCGGCTTGGAGGCAGGCCCAGGGTATATTTCCACTTTCCACCTAGGGACCTCCACCTTCCCTTTCCTGCGGGCCCCACAGTTGAGTCCCGGGTTCTGAAGTGTTCCCTAAGCGAGCGGGGTGGGAGGGAACGAGGGGTGTCTCCTCTCCCCGAGCAGATCAGGAGTGAGCCAGATACTCAAGCCCCTTTTCTTTACAGATGGGGGAACTGATGAATAGGAAGAGGAGAAGTCTCGGGTCCAGGGTCACACCGAGACCAAACGACCGAGTTGGAATTCCAAAGCAGGGCTTCTGCCTTAGAACTCACAGCTCTTCGCTCCCTTCTCCTCCACTGGCTTGAATCCCAGAGAAAGGGGTTCCCTCACTAGTCTCCGTCCTGGCCCTGGGCTACTGACCTGTTGGGAGGAAGTCTTAGCCAGGAGGTCCTGGGGGACAAGGGTGTGCGTGACAGCTCAGAAGAGGGATGCCTCGACAGCTGGGTTTCCTGGGGGGGGTGGATTTGGGGGTTCGGGATCCCCACACCTTCCCTCTTCTGGCCTGACTTGGCCGGAAGGGGGACGTTGAGTCTGACAGAGAGCTCCAAGGCAAGGATGCTCCGGCCTCCTTCGGCACTCCCCGCCCGGTACCTCGGCTGCCCAATCGGCGCCCTGGGGGAGTGGGCAACCCGCAGGGCAGCCGGGATTTGGAGTTCTCCCAGGTTGGCCCCCTCCCCACCCGGGTCCTGGGGAGGACTCCATCTCCCAACGTCCCCCGGGAGGTGCGGGGATTGGCAGACCCAACCCACCCTTTCCCCCCTCCCCCGCGCCCCCCTTCAGGCTCGGATCCCCTCCCCCTCCTCCTTGGCCGCGGCCCCGCCCCCCGGCCCCGCCCCTCCCCTCACCGCAGCCGAAGAATGAATGAAATTGTAGCGCGCTGGGCGGCCGAGCAGGAGCTGGAGGAGGAGGCGGCGGCGGCGGCGGCAGCGGCGGCGGCGGCGGCGGCGGCGGCGGCGGCGGCGGGGGTCGGGCACGGCCAGCGGAGCGCGGGGCCCCGGGGGGCCGGAGCCGGGTCCCGAGGGCCGAGCGGCTGCGGCGCCGGGGGCGGGGAGCGGGCCATGGCCACCGCCATCCAGAACCCCCTCAAGTCGTGAGTCTCCCCTCCATCTCAGCTTCCCTCCCTCCCTCTTCCCACCGGGCACGGGCTGGGCACGGCGGGCAGAGCAGGCACGGGAGCTCTGGAGTCTGGGGTCTGCCCCACTTCCCCGCCTGAAGACGGATGGGTGCCACTGACACCTGGGCGCCCTCCGCCGCCCCCTCCCCCAAGCCTTGGGCTAGACGGGAGCGGGGGGAGAATTGAGGGGGGCGGGGGGATGGGCACGGTTGGCAGCCGAACCCGCCCCCCCCTCCACCTTCCAGGCCGCCTCTATTGTCGCCACCCTCAGTGCAGGAATTTGCAGATCCCTGAGTCCGGGTTGGGGGCGGGAAGGGAAGTGGATCTGCTGGGGGTGGGGTGGGGGGCGCTTCATCACCACCCTCAGCCCAGGGCACGGTTTCTGGGACTCGCTACCCTGCCAGTCTGCAAGTCTGAGGAGGGGAACTGGGAGCCGGAACCGCCTGGGTTCCCTCCCCCACCGTGGACCCTCCAGTATAACGGGGCGGGGGCGCCCCTTCCCTGGCTCCACAGGCTCCTCCCCCAGGAGTGACAGGCGCGTGCCCGGTGAGGGGGAGGAGGCCGGGGAGTAGCGCGTGCCCGTGGGTTCTCGGGGACGCGGAGGCGCACAAAGGGGCCCCGGGACGACCCCCTTCCCCGGCCCACCCCGTGCGCTTGGCCTTGACCTTGGGCTTGCAGGGGTGCGAGGGTCAGAGCTAGGCCGCTCGAGACTGGCGGCAAGCAGCCAGAGCGTTGGGGGTGGCTGGGCTGCCTGGAAGTCTCTGGTCCCCGGCTTTTCTAGCTCAGCCTCTGGGAGAGCAGGAGGCTGGCGGGGGGGCGGGGGGCGACCGAAGGTGGGGGGCACCGTGAGCGCGCCAGCACGTGTGGCCCGAGTGCGCGCTCTGCGGGTCTGTGCGCGGCCGGGCTGTTTGTAAGCTCGTGTGTGTGCCCATGACTGGGGGGGGGGGGTCTGGGCATGTGAATCCGGAGGTCTTCACGTGCGCGCGCCCCACCGTTGTCTCTAGGTCCCCCGACGTGTATGTCTGTTGTGCAGCTTTGTCCAGGTGTGCCGTCTAGCGGGCCGACAGAATTGTGTTGTATGTCTGGTTGCGTGTTGTGTCACTGTGAGGTGTGTGTGTGTGTGTGTCTGTGTGTGTGTGCGCGCGCGTGTGTGTGGCAGTCGGAGCCCGGGAGTCATAAAGGTCTCTGGGGTTCACCCAGGCTTATTTCCAAGATAAGGGTCTGTCTCCGGATTTTCACCTGTCCCATCCCCCACGAGTTGCCGGGGCCCCCCTCTCCCGGGGCCAGACCTAGATTTGGCCTCTGGTGACAGCCCCGACCCCCTCCTCCACCTTCCGCCCCGCCGCCCCCGCACTACATTTCCCAGCATGCCCCGGGGAGTCCCCCCACCCCGTTGGTTGATGTCCCCGCCCCCACCCCCACCCCGAGAATGAATGGAGTGGCGGCCGGGGCCAGGGCGCCGCAGACCCCGGAGCTCTGAGGTGGCCGGGGCCAGGGTCGGCCCGGGTGCAAGATGGCCACGGCCCACCCCAGCCCAGTCCGGCGGTGAGCCCGGCGCCTCCGCCCCGAAGCATCCCGCCGGGCGGGGGTGGCAGAGCGTGCGTCTGGGAGTGGGATTGTGTCTGTGTGTGTGTGTGTGTATTTGTGTGTGAGTGTGCGTGTCTGTGTGTATCTGTGTGTGTGTGTGTGTGTGCGTGTGTGTGTGTGTGTGTGTGTGTGTGTGTGTGTGTGTGTGTGTGTGTGTGTGTGTGTGTGTGTGTGTGTGTGTGTGTGTGTGTGTGTGTGTGTGTGTGTGTGTGTGTGTGTGTGTGTGTGTGTGTTGGGGAGGAGGGGGCTGTGATTGTGCCTCCTGTAACTGCGGCGCCCTCCTCCCGATGGGCTGTGGTTCGGTGTTCTGCGCCTCTTCACGTGGCCTTGTGCTAATCCGGGGAGTCCACAGCCACCACAAACGCCTGCCGCCCCACTACTGTGCACCAGGCCTCTGGGGCGCTTGTCGTTCGGGGAGCCTCGGCGGCCTCATCTGTCAAATGGGGATGCGAATTCCTCCGCTGCCCGCCTCAGCTCCGCGGGCGAGGGAGGAACCGGCTTCTTTGGGGGTCTGGGGGGAATTCCGTAACGCCTCGACCCGTTTTGGGGCTCGTGTAGGTGAAACAATGGGATCGGCTCCGATCTCCAAAATCCCTTCCGTTTCTTGGTACCGGGGGGGGAGGGGGAGGAGCGGAACTGTGGGTGCACCCTGACGGAGAGTAGGGGCAGTCTACGTCGTGTACGTATGCGTGTATGGTGGGGGGGGGCTCTGTGGGAAAGTTAAAGGGAGGGTAGGGACAGTGTTAGAGCTCGCCCCCCCATCCCCACCCGGGGCCATTCGCACGGCCGGGGATGCCTGCGGGCGTGGGCACCACCTAGCGCCCACCCGCGGGGGAGAGAGGGCCAGCTGGCTGAGCTTGGGAAGGGGAGGGCAGACTCTGCCCCTCTCTCCGCCCACTGAATGTCCGCTCAGTCGGGATCCCACCCCGGAGCTTCCCCCCATTTTTTTACCCCCATCCAAATACGCTAGCAAGTCCCCAAAGTTTCAAGGCCACCACACGCCCCCCCGCCCCGACCTGGCACCCCAGCGCAGTGCAAAGGTTCTAGGCCCGAGCCTCTGCTCTGTTGCAGTCTCCCAGACAGCTCGACTGTCTAGCACCTCCTCCTTTTCGGTGTCTCTCCCCCCCACCCCCCACTGGCTCTCTCCAGACATTTTCGACTCGTCTCTATTGGAGTTTCCTTCCAAACTGCATTGAGTCCCAGACCCTCCAGTGACCGGCCCATACTATCCCAGCACCTTCCCGAAACCCTACCCAACCGGGTCCAAGCGAACGTTCGCGCCTGATCCAAGTATTCCGGGGCGCTGAGACTCCCCTCAGATTCTGGTGTTTCGGTGCCCCTCGACGTCCCGGGACGCTTCCTTCGGTTCGCCTCAGATTCTGGTGTTTCGGTGCCCCTCGAAGTCCCCTGGCGCTCCCAGAGGTTCTTCTTAAACTCTGGTGTTCCAGTGGCCCTCGACGTCTCGGGATGCTCCCGGAGGTTCGCCCCAGACTCCGGTGTTCCGATGCCCCTCGACGTCCCCGGGATGTTCCTAGAGGTTCACCCCAGATTCTGGTGCTACGGGTCCCCCCCGACGTCCCGGGCTCCAGGCTTCCCCGTCCCGTCCCCAGGCCCAGGCCCGGAGGTATCTGCTCGTCTGACCCTGGGTGCTTTGCCTTCCCCTCCCCCTGTCCCCCCGCCCCCCGCAGCCTGGGCGAGGATTTCTACCGGGAGGCCATCGAGCATTGCCGCAGCTACAACGCGCGCCTGTGCGCCGAGCGGAGCATGCGCCTGCCCTTCCTCGACTCGCAGACCGGGGTGGCCCAGAACAACTGTTACATCTGGATGGAGAAGACCCACCGCGGGCCCGGTGAGGGAGGGCCCGGGGTGGGGGGCGGGCCGGCCGGCCGGGGAGGGGGAGCAGGAGAAGAGGAGAAAGGGAAAGGGGGGAGGCAGATACTTCAATAGCCTTCCCACTCTGGCCCCCTCTCCTGTCCAGGTCTGGCCCCTGGACAGATCTACACTTACCCGGCCCGCTGCTGGAGGAAGAAACGGAGACTCAATATCTTGGAGGACCCCAGGCTGCGGCCCTGCGAGTACAAGATCGGTCCGTGGGGGGCCCCCAGTCCAGCCCCTGCCCCCAGTGTGAGCGTGGCCCAGCGTGAGCACCTGAGCCTATGTCTGAACGTGGGCGGCCCCCAGGGCCCTATGTTGGTGGTATTGAGTCTGGAGGGGGGGAGGGCATCACGGTCCTCAGAGCTAGCCGAGACATCAGAGGAGAGCTGCCCGTCACAGATAGAAAATAGATAAGGCAGGATTGGACCACAAATCCCCTGGCCTTAGTTATAGCTTCGTGGTCACGTTATCTGACCGTAACTAAGAATCGGGGATTCAATAGTGTTGGAATCAGGGAGACCTGGATTCAAATCCTGCCTCAGATAATTGTGGTGAGATCTTAGGCAAGTCAAGCTCTCTGAGTCCATTTCCTCAGCTGTAAAATGCTGATAAGAATAGCACTCACCCCACAAGGTTATTTTGAGACTTCAATGAGCTAATGTGTGTTAAGCAAAACACCTGAAAGAGTTTGATGATAGCTATTCTGAAAGTGTCTATGTGGTTGTGTGTGTTTGATATGTCTGTGGATGATTGTGTGTCTGTTTGTGGTTGAGTGACTGTGTGCTTGTGTGTCTGTGTATGATTGTGTCTGGATAAAATTGTATGTGCTTGTGTGTGTGTTTATTGTGTCTGAATGGTTATATGTCTGTGTGGTTGTGTATCTATAGTTTTTGTTTTCATGTTTCTGTGTGTGGTTGCGTGAGGTTATGTCTGTGCTTGATATGTTTGTCTGTGTGGTTGGGTGACTGTGTGGTTGTGTATGTGTGTATGATTGTGTCTGGATAAAATTGTATGTGCTTGTGTGTCTGTGTGTTTATTGTGTCTGAATGGTTATATGTGTGGTTGTGTATCTATGGTTGTGTGCTTTTGTGATTTTGTGAGTGGTTGTGTCTATGTTTGATATGTCTGTGTATGGTTGTGTATCTGTGTGTAGTTGGGCGACTGTGTGGTTGTGTGTCTGTGTATGATTGTGTCTGAATAAAATTGTATGTGCTTGTGTGTGTTTATTGTGTCTGAATGGTTATGTCTGTGTAGTTGAGTATCTATAGTTGTGTGCTTTTGTGATTCTGTGAATGGTTGGATGTCTGTGTGTTTGTGTATCTATGGTTGTGTTTTCATGTTTCTGTGTGTGGTTGTGTGTCTGTGTGATCTTGTACTGTGTGATTCTGTGTCTGTATGTGGTACTGTGTCCATGTGGTTGTTTGTGATTCTGTGTTTGAGTGGGGTTGTTTGGGTGGCTGAATGTCTGCGATTCTGTGTTTGTGGTTGTGTGTCTGTGTGATCTTGTATCTGTAGAATTCTGTGGCTGTATGTCATTGTGTCCGTGTGGTTGTGTGGTAGCCTATCAGGGCAAAAATCTACATACTCAGGAAGTATTCTGTAAATACATTGTGCTCTGTGCAAAGGCAAGCCTGTGATGGTGTCTGGGTGTAACTGATGGCACCTGAGTGTGTGAGAACTCAGAACTGAGGGCCCAGGGTGTTTCTGAGGACCTGTCCCTAAGGGTGTCCTAGTGGGAACATCTGAGCATCTATCTGAACATCTTTTAAGGAGCTCTAGTGTCTCAGGTCAGGATCTAGGCCATGTTGTCCAGAAAGTGTGTGTGTGTGTGTGTGTGTGTGTGTGTGTGTGTGTGTGTGTGTGTCTATGTATAAGGGGGGAGAGGAGGAATGAAGAAGAGAGAGGGAAGGGGAAAAGAAAAGGAGGAGAGAGGGAGACGAGAGAGGGGAGGGGGGAGAGGGAGAGAGACAGAGACAGAGAGAGAAGGGGTTCCCTGGCAAACAACCTTTCTTTGACCCTCCCTGTTTCCCACCCTTCCCCCAGACTGTGAAACACCCTTGAAGAAGGAGGGGGGTCTTCCTGAAGGGCCAGTCCTGGAGGCCCTACTGTGTGCAGAGACAGGAGAAAAGAAGATAGAACTGAAGGAAGAAGAAACTATCATGGACTGTCAGGTGGGGTGGGGTTGGGGACTCCCCCTGCCCCTTTCGAGAGCCTCCCCTTAAAAGGCAGATGTCCTCCCAAAACCTCCTTCAGTCTTGTTTTGGGAGATCTCCATTTCTTCCTGCAGCCCATATGATGCAGGTTACCCTGATCATCTTCCTAAAATGACATTTGGGAATGCCATCTCATGTTCCTCTCCTGCTCCAGAGACTCCCATGACTCCCAACACCTGTAGGGAATCAGCATCCCTAGCCCCTCCCCACCCTTTCAGTCTCAAGGGTTCCTGCACGCCTAATGAGACTCCTTTTCTTTGTTCAGGTCACGGCCCCCTCCTCTCTGCCCTTCCCAGTCCTCTGGAGTCCAGATGAGATTCCCCACTCTTGATTCCCTTGGGGAGTTCTGGGCTTGTCACGGTTTTCTTCCTTTGGTTGCTCCAACCTTCCAGAGCATTCTCTACCCCAACTCTCACCCTCACCTATAACAGAGCTCTTTTCCTGCCTCCCACCCCTCCTGCTTAGGCCCAGGAGAGAGTCATCAGCCTGGAGGTTGCCCTTGCCCCATCCCGGATTCCTGTCCTGTCCCAAAGCCATGCCAAGCACCTCTGCCCTGACAACCTGTTTCCTCCTTCCCAGAAGCAGCAGATGTTAGAATTTCCCCATGAACTTGAGGTAGAAGACCTGGAAGATGACATTCCTCGCCGCAAGAACAAAGCCAAGGGCAAGGTAGCTGAGGCTCTGCCCCTCCCCCCAGCTTCAGTCCCTTCAAGGCTCAAGTCCAGCTTCTCCTGGGGTCGGGCTCTTCTCTAGGGTTTTTCCTGAGCTGACCAAGTCACCAGATTCTCTGCCTGGGGAACCCACCTCTGTCCCAACGGCTCCTCTTTCCGCCCTAGAGTTTCACTGGTCTTGACTCTTGCCACCCTGGACCTCAGGCCTGCTTGGCCTGCCATCTTCTCCTGGCTCATCTTCCTCAGGCTGGCAGAGCAGAGCTGGAGGGGACCCCAGAGACCGTCTAGTTTGAATCCAACAATTGACAGTTCAGGAAACTGAGGCCGAGAGGTCAAATGACTTGCCTATAGTCAGAAAGTCATTAAGTGACAAAGCTAAGGCTCAAACCCAAGACCTTCTCCCTTTCTCCTTAATATCTCCCAAGACTTTTGCCTTCCTAGTACCTCATCTGGTTCCTCCGTCTAGCTTCTTCTCACTCCCACACTTGGGTTCTGCAGCCCCCTTAGTACTCCTGTCCGTCTCGATGGCTAAGATTTCTTCTTTGAACTCTCCGTGTCTTCCCAATCCAGGCCTCAGTCCCTCCAGTTTCTTCCTCCCTCCCTCTTCCCTAGCCCCTCCCAAGATTCCTTGTTCTTTTTCTAGGCGTACGGCATTGGGGGGCTTCGGAAACGCCAAGACACTACCTCCCTGGAGGACAGGGACAAGCCGTATGTCTGCGATAGTGAGTCCCTTTGAGGTGTGGGGAGGAGGAGGAGAGGGGCCCCCAGAGCCTCCCCCATTTGGGGCTGAGGCCTACTGGCAGGGGACAGATATGAGCCCTGGGGGAGGGGAGATGGGCTAGGTCTGATGGTCTATGGAAAGGGGCATCTCTTTGCTTTGTTAGAGGGGTGGGGCCTCCTTCCTGTACGCTATGGGGGGCAGGGGGTACCCTGCTGGAGTGGGAAGGTTTGAGGCCAGGATTGATAGACCTTTCAACTTCAGGGCAAAGCTGAATCAAGTCCCCTGGAGGGTCTAAGGCTAGAGTACAATGGCGGGGGAATGACTGAGCCTGGAGCAGGCAGGAGAGGGGTGGTGGGGACAGGTCTGATCAGCCCCCTCCCTTCCCCATCCCCCACCCCCAGTCTGCGGGAAACGTTATAAGAACCGCCCAGGTCTGAGCTACCACTACACCCACACCCACCTGGCAGAAGAGGAGGGCGAGGAGAACGCAGAACGGCACGCCCTGCCCTTCCACCGGAAAAACAACCACAAGCGTGAGCCAGGGGGTCAGGGCCTGGGGGGCATCAGGAGAAGACCAGGGGGCTGGGCTGGACTGGGCCAGGTGCCTCGGCACAACCCTCCCCAAGTTTGGGAGCCTGGCACATCGTCATGGTCGCCATCACCATCCTTGGGGTTTCCATGGCAACCAGCCCTCTCCCTGGCCCGGGCGTAAGATTTCTGGGTCTGATTTATTGCTTCAATTAGAGATCAGGGAGGGGGTGGGGAGATGACAATGGGGGGTGATGGATGATTTCCCCACACGCACTCCACTTCAGCCTCCTTCCCTCCCTCCTCTTGGGCCTGGGGGCACCTGGGGAAGTCTTGGGCTTTAAGCCTGCTGAGCCCAGTGGGCAGTCTGAATTCCAGCCCCTCCCTGCAGATAACTGGGGATGCCCAGGAAGGGCCTCCTCTCTGCTTAGATTGGTGGGGTTCCCCCTTCCTTGTACCTCTGTCTTTGTGTGTCTTTCTGCGCCTGGCCTGGGGGGGGTTATCTGTGGGTGGCCCCAACAGAGCCCTGTCCAGAAAAGGGTAGCCTTTCCAAGTACTCCAGTCATCCCAGGGGAAGAGGGCATGGAGGGTGCCAGTGTCTGGTGCCAAGCCCTCTCTCTGCCTCCCCAGAGTTTTACAAAGAACTTGCTTGGATTCCTGAAGCCCAAAGAAAGCACACAGGTAACCCCCCTCCTCATTGCCCCCTCTCCCCATCACCCTCTGCTTTGGCTGGAGAGAGAGAAGTCAGAGGGAGACTGAGAGAGAGGAACAGAGATAGACACAGGGCAGAAACATAGAGACAGTGTCAGGGAGACTGAGACAAAGGCCAGAGACAGAGAGGGTTGGAGGGAGAGAAACACACACAGAGATGGACACAGGGTGACAGAAATAGAGACGGACAGACAGAGGCAGACATAGGGACACAGAAACAGAGATGGGGAGACAGACACAGGGACAGGGATAGAGCAGAGATGGAGAGACAGACAGAGCCACAGAAACGGACAGAACCAGGGCAGAGAAAGAGAGACATAGAGACAATCAGAAAGAGAGCCTGAGATGGAGACATATCCTGAGAGACAGACAGAGTCACAGGGACAGAGAGAAACAGAGACTGAGAGAAAGACAAAGCAGAGAAAAAAGAGACATAGGGACAGATAGAAATTGAGATGGAGAGACAGAGACAGACACGGGCAGAAACAGAGACCGAGTCAGAGAGAGAAGAGAGAGAGAGGCAGAGAGATAGACAGAGATACAGAGACACAAGGTAACACAGAGACAGAGATAGAGACAGAGACACAGGGTAATACAGACATGGTAACAGAGAGACAAAGAGATGGAGACAGAGAGAGAAACAAGGGAGACAGACAGAGTGACAAAGATAGAGACCAAGAGGCAAAGAGAGAGCTACAGGGATAGAGACAGACACAGATAGATAGTCAGATATAGTATGTCAGAGAAAGAGACAGAGCTGGAGAAAGGCAGGCACCAAGAGACAGAAGGAGAGGGAGAGGCAGACAAAGACTTTGGCAGGGAGGGAGCAGCAGGTGAGAGAGGCAGGGTGAAGGTTGGGGGCACCTAGTTGGGTACTGTTGGCACTCCTTGTTCCTCCCAAGGCTTCCTGTTTTTTTTTTTACAGCTAAGAAGGCTCCAGATGGCACAGTTATCCCTAATGGCTACTGTGACTTCTGTCTGGGCGGTTCCAAAAAGACGGGGTGTCCTGAGGACCTCATTTCCTGTGCTGACTGTGGCCGATCGGGTAACTCCCACCATGGAGGATCCAGACTGGGGTGGGGGAAGTCCCAGAAAGCATGTATGGTGTGACTTGGGGTCTGAGTCGTTTAAGAGAAGAGAGGTGGAGCTCCTGGGGTATCTTGGATCAGCATTACCCATAAGGATCATAGGATTGAAAGCAGAAAGGAACCTCAGACATTATGTGTTGGGGCTTCCTCATCTTCCAGAGAAGGAAATGAAGCCCACCCCTAGAATGAACCCTAGCCCAGGTCACAGAGCTAGTAAGTAGCAGCCAGAACTCACCCACTGCCTCCAAATCCATCAGTTGTTAAGCATTTAAGAAATACTTATTTGCCAGACACTGCATTGGAATAGGAAATCAAAATGGAAACAACCCTGTCCCTGAAAGGGGGTGCCACTCCGACGGGGAAGGCACCATTTACACGTGTGGGGAGATGCAGACCATACGCACACCATCCATTCTCTTGAGTGTCTCTCTTCCTCAGAGACCCGGTGGCATGGATCTCTCTATTCTCAAAAACTACCTGGGCACCCCTTAGAGTGATGGTGCTTCTCCCCACTCCCATACTCCTCATCCCACATGCTGACTCACTGGCTGTTCAAGTCATTTGCCAATACCGATGGGGAAACCGTGGGAAATGAGACATCCAACTGCTTTTGGGGTTAGGGTTAGTGCCTTGGAAAGAGCACCCACTTCAGAGGATCCAGGTTTGAATCCTGTTTCTGCTGCTCACTAACTTCCGTGATATTGGGCAAGCCTCAGTTTCCCCCATTTATGAAATGAGGCACTTAGATTAGATTAAGGAGGTGGAAGGGAATCAAATTTATGTGCCAAGTTCTCTCATTTGATTTTCACTACAACTCTGGGAGGTTGTATTTTATAGATGAGGAAATTGAGGCCAGCAGAGGTGAAGTGACTTGCCCAGGGTCACACAGTCAGTAAATTTCTTGAGGCTGGATTTGAATGCAGGTCTTCCTGATGCCAAGGCTGTCCAGTGTTCTATCCTCTGAATAACCTGTCTCTAGTTGGTATCTAGGGACCCTCTCAGCTCTAAATCTCTACCCTTCATGTTTGTTATTTCTGTCGATAAAAGAGAATTGTAGCACTTTAGAACTGGAAGGAGTTTTTAAGATGCTGACCCCCCTCATCCTACAAATGAGGAAACCAAAGTAACTTGCCCAAGGTTACCAAGCAACCCCTATGGGGGGGTAGAGTCAGGATTCAAACCCAGGTCTTGTGATTAAGTGCAGGGAGGTGACTCTACCATCTTGCCTTGAGGAGACTTAGCAGGGGCAAGGAGGAAAGGAACACTCTTTAATCCCTATCCTCAAACATAGGGAGGCAAAATTGTGATGAGGAATCACAGAATCATAACCTGGAAGGGGGCTCAGAAGATATCAAGGATGACTGTTATTTTACAGATGAGGAAACTGAGGCCCAGGCAGGGAAAGTGGTTATTTAGCTACTAAGTGACTCAAACCCAGAGGATTATTGATCCCTGTGGATGGAACCTCAGGCACCTTCTGATTTCATCTATTTATACCATAGATGAAGAGACTGAGACTAGAGATTTAAGATCAGAGGTAGAGATTTGAACCCAGGACCCTTGACTCCACCATACCTTTTCCTAAGAAGGAACAGAAACGTTCTGTGTGACTACAGATGCCAGAACTAGAATCGAGGCATGATGCACGATAAAGGCAGACTGAATTGGCTTCATGTAAGGAACAATTCCAATAAGCCTCCAGGCAAGGAAATGAGCTCACCATCTCTGGAGGTATCCAAGGACAAAGGACTCCAGTGGAGGAGGTTGTAGGGGGAGGGGGTTCCTCCTTGGAAATCGCAGTCTTCTAAGTGCCTCCCAGCTCCCAGGGCCTGGGCCTTTGTAAATCTGGGAGGCTGAGCGGCTCTGGACGCCACTCCCTCCAGGTCACCCATCCTGTTTACAATTCACGGTGAACATGACTGCAGCTGTGAGGACATACCGCTGGCAGTGCATCGAATGCAAGTCCTGTAGCTTGTGTGGCACCTCAGAGAATGATGTGAGTGCCTGCCCCTGCCTGGCAGCCCCTCAGCCCCATGTCCTGGCACCTTCTGCACCCGAGCCCCCTCCCTGGCGGGATGGAGAGAGCCACAGGAATCCCTGAACAGAGGGGGAAGCTGAGGCCCAGAGAGAGGATGGGTAGGGCTTGTCTGAGGTCCCACACTGAGTCAGGAGGACTAGAGCCCTGGGCTCTTTCCACCCCGCCTGAGCCTCCCTCCCCCTCCCCCGCCCCCAGGGCCTCCGGCACCCCCCCTCCCGGGTGCCCATTTCGCCGGGTGCCAGCCGCATGGGTCTTACCCTCCAGGACCAGTTGCTATTCTGTGATGACTGTGACCGTGGTTACCACATGTACTGCCTGAGTCCCCCTATGGCTGAGCCCCCAGAAGGTGAGCTGGGGATGTGATCACAGGGGATGGTGGAGAGAGGGTCCCTGGCAGGCCTGCCCCGGGGGGGGGTCTGGATGCCAGGGACCTTTTGTCTTTACCTTACCAAATGCACCTTTGGCCTCCCCACAGGAAGCTGGAGCTGTCACCTGTGTCTCCGGCACCTGAAGGAAAAGGCATCAGCCTACATCACCCTTACCTAGGCCTGGCCCTCACTTGCCCCTTCCCTTACCTGCCCATCCCCTTTCCCTGACTCTGAGCCCCACCCCCCAGGGATGGGGCCCCCAAAAGGGCCAGGTTCCCTTCCCCCACAGAGGGGAGTACGTGCCAGCTCCAGCTTCCCTCCCCACTGGGTGGGGGAAGCTAGCCCTGCCTCCACTCCTGGGTGCTGGGTGCTGGGGATGCTGCTCTCCTCAAAGCCATAACCCGCCTCTGGGCGGGCACTAGGGGGCGGGCACCGGCTAGGGAGTGGTAGGGGCATGGATGGAGCCTTTTTCTAGAGAAAAAGACAAAAAGTTAAAAAAAAAAAGACAAAGTAATATATTCAGAGAGAGACCTATACACCTTGGTGGGCCTGGATGGTGGGCACCCCTCCCCCAGAGTTTCCCACTGGGCTTTGGCCTGTGCCAACTTTCTGCTCAGGCCCCTCTCCCCTAATTCTTTGGGGAGGCCCATTGGCCTGGTCCCACCCTGGGGACCCACCTCTGCAGCAGGCACTGTTTCCCACCTCATGCTCTGGGGTAGGCAGGCACCATGCTTGCCCCTTTCAGCCTGCTCCCTGCCCCTTCCCGCGGTGCCCGCCGTGGGCGTTGCATGATGTGAACCATGGTTTTTAAAAGTCCTGTTCCCCTTGCCCCCTCCTTGTGCCCGCTCCCCCCATACCCACTGCAAACTGTGGGCAGGGGCCGGGCAAGGCGGGCTCCAGAGCTCGCCAGAATGAGAAGCACAGAGTTTGCACCCGGACTGGTTTTTTTCTCCCCATTCCCTTCCCCTCGCCAGGCAAGGACCAGGCCCCTTGGCAAGGGGGTCCCCTGAACCCTGATGCCCATCTTGAGGGCAGTTGGCGAGGGGGGCAGCTGTTTCTTGTGGTCGTGTGTGTTTAATTGTTGGGGTATCCAAAAGACGCTGGGGTTCCTGGGCAAGTGGGCAAGGCCAGGGAGAGAGGGGGGTCCTGGGGGGCCAGGGCGCCATGGGCTGGCCCTGGCTTCCTGGCACCATGGCCCCATCCCCCCAGCTCCCTGTACAGCTTGTCTGCCCCCTTGCCTGCCTCTACTGTGGATCACCCTGTTCTGTGTATTAAATTGGGCCTGGCCCTGCTGTGCCCTGGCCACTGCCTCCTTCTGTCGGCGCCCTGTCGGGGTGGGGGGAAGGCAGGAGGGAGGGAGGAGGCTAGGGCCCTGGGCCAGCTTTTGTCTGTTTCTCTTCCTTGACTCATCTTGCCCCCCATCTCTTTCATTTTCCCCCCAGTCTCATTCCCCAACGCCTCCAGTCTCCCTCCAGGCTAGCATGCCTCCCCCTCTCCCTCCCCAACACCCCATTTCCCCCACTTTGGTTTTTCTCTCCCCCCAGGCCCTATCATCCCCTCCTCCCTTTCCTCCAGTCTCTTGTCACCTCCCCAAGTCTCTCATGTCTCTCCAATGCCCCATTTCTCCCTAGTATTCATCACCATCCATACCCTTCCCTTCTTTCTCCGTCTCTCTCTCCCCATCACCCCCCCTCTTTCCCATTTCCTTTGCCTCTCCCCTCCCCCTCCCTGTCTTTCCTTGTCTCCCCATCTTCCTCCAATCCTCATTTCTTTCCCTGCTGCTCCCCATCTCCCGCCCTGACTCCATCCCCCACCCGCTCCTGCCTTGCTGGGAAGAGAAGGGAAGGAAAGGGAAGGGGGGATGGGGTGAAGAGACTGCAGCACCCCCCCCACCTCACACACACCCAACCAGCTGTGGTCGCCTTGGCAACGGGCAGCTGCTGCAGCAAGAGACAGAGACAGAGGGTGGGAAGTGGGAGAAGGGATTGTTGGGGGGGAGTGATGGTGATAGGGAGAGCGGTAAGCACTCCAATTCACTCGAGTCCTGGAGGTTCCCCCAGTCAACGTTCTACCTCCACACTGTGCCCCCCACTGCCAGTTAGGGAAGAGTCCTGATCAGGGTATGTTAGGCAACAGTTCAGTCTTCACCTTCACCCCCAAGCAGAAGCCAAGGCTAATGGCAAAGGGAGAGAGAGAGAGAGAGAGAGAGAGAGAGAGAGAGAGAGAGAGAGAGAGAGAGAGAGAGAGAGAAGGGGGAGGGGAGAAGAGCCAGATTGGGAGAGGCCCAGCACAACTCAATGACCTAGGAAGAGAGAGATTGGCAAAATGACATAGGGCAAGATGGAGAATCCCAGAGGTCAGGGGACATGGATAGAACAATCTGGAGGGCAGTACTGAAAGGGGGGGCCCCACATGGAAGGAGACCCCCAGAAAGTTTGGCAAAGTCAAAAGTCAGAACTGAGAAGGTGTCCAAGAGAAGCAGATGGAGAGATGAGGTTGAGCAGAATGATACGGACTGAAACCAAGCCGGGGTGTGTATGGGAGATGATGGGGGATGATGCATCCTCTCAAGTAAGGGGCAGGAACCAGTCACTTGCCTCTTGTCCTTTATGCTTTCTCCCCTCCTACCAAATATGATTGGAATTAGACTTCTGGGTGGGGGGGAAGAGCAGAAGCTACCCCTCCCCAAATGCAGATTCACAGGATGTCTGCGGGAATGAGTAAAGCTGCTACTGTGGCCTGGGTGCTGCAACCCTAGATTCACTGGATGTGTTCTTGTCCCAGTCTCTTTCCCTCTTGGAGTCTCAGTTTCCCCCTTTGTATAATGTGTGGTATTGACTCAGGGAGGCTCCAAATTCCTTCCAGGTTTGCCTCTTTAAGACATTATTTCCAGAGGCTCAGTTTGGAATAATTTTCTGGTTGAAAGATTCCTATTGGGGAGGTACTTTGGAAGATCCACTTTGGCCTTTGGATGGGATCAGAAAAGAGATCATGGTCATCTTTGAACTTGGGTCAACACTGACAGAGCCTGGGGTTCAAAACTTCCGTAGAAGACTTCCCTTAACACTTGCTGCTGTGGCCTGGGTTCTTGGCAGTAGCACTGGAATCATTTGCATGTTGGGATGGTCAACATGAATCCTCTGCTTGTGGGTGGCTTAGGGATCAATTGGGTTGGGAGAGACTTGGTTAGGGGCCTGCTAGCAGAAGTTGGATGAAATTGGGGATCAAGCTGAGGCCTGGCTTCTTGTGGTTAAGCATTTGTCCAGGACTGGCAGAACAACCTGGGACCTTGGCTGGGGGGGGGGGGGCTGTGGTGGCTGGCAATTAAGCTGGGGATGGATTCCAGTTCATCAGCAGGGAAATGACTTGCCCTGACCCAGGACAGTGGTCATCCCAATGCTCTTCATTTGCCCCCCAACAATGGTCTGGAGATCCTGAGGGCAGGATAGGGTCTGCTGGCTAGCAATGGAGCAGAAACCCACAGAATAACACCCAGAACTTGCCAATGTAGGGGTGGTGGTGGTGGTTAGGCAGCTGGGTCCCCAGGCCCAAACCTACCCATAGTAAAGGGTACTTCTTTGGAGGGCCAGTACTGGAAAAGTGGCAGTAGGCTGGAGCAATACCATCAGACTTCATTGTAAAGGGTCGTCTCGTCCAACTCTGGTCAGAGCCTCAACTGGAGTCAGCGTCTGCTTGTAGAGCTCGCGTGGGGGGGGGCTCCCTCTCTTCTTCTGGGGGCCTGAGCCAACATGTGACTGTTCTCTCCTACAAAGGGGGTCCAGGGTGGCAGAGCAGATGGTACCAGAGGTGAATTTATCAATCTCCTCTCTCTCTCTGTTCATAATCCAATCATCCAGACAGTACGAACAAGCAATTTCTATGAAACATTTATTTCCTCTGAAACTTCCAGCAACAAGACCCCTAATCTCAAGACTGGGGGGGGCGGAAATAACAATGACAAAAAAAGAATGTACCCACCCCCACCCCCCAAATAAAAAATAAAAAAAATAGTCAACATAGGAAAAGGTGCTGCTGTCAATTATCAGGAAAATGTTGGGGCAAAATTAAATAGATTTTTATCTGTATAGATTCTTACAAAATGATAACAAAAAGATCGGCAACAGCCGTAGTTTACACATAGTCAATGTATACAATCACGCCCCAGGATGATCTGCATGATTCCTAGATATGGGGGGGCTGCTGGGGAGACCCCTCAGGAGAAGGGTCAGGAGGACAGTGCAGTAAGGCCACTGGACCAGGAACGGGAGGGCCAAGGGCAGCTTCGGCTCCCACTTGCTAGGGCCTCCCTGTTGGCCATCTGGCAGGGCAAGGGCAGGCTGGATTTATGAATCCCTTTGCTGTCCCTCATTCAATCAGGACTCAGCTGGTTTGAAACTGAAGGGGCCTGATGACATTGGAGAAAGGTGTAGTTTAGATCCCTTCCCCTTCCCTGGACTGTTGAAACCTTTTGGCACCAGAGAGATGCTCCCCTAAAGGAGATGTGTGAGAGACAAATGTTGGGGCCGGGGGATGCTTTTGGGTTCCGTGGCCTATGGTCGTGTTAGGGTAGGAAGAGGAGACCCGGGATCTGCTTTCAAGTCCACCCGTCTCTTCTAGAAGAGGACCAGAGGATTCTTTGGAGAAACAAACCAGTTATAGCCACAGCCCAAGACTCAAGATCCCAGCATGGGCCATGGAAGACATGGGGAGCCCCCAGTGCTCCTCAGTCTGGTCACCCCCTTGCTCTGCTGTCCTCTTGCAGCCTCAGGGGTCTGGGGCAGTGGGGCTACGTCAATGGATTGGTCCATGGGTCTGGAGTATCTCAGGGCAAGGCCTAAATTGGGAAAGCATGGGGGGGGATATCTATGGGAAACTTGTAGATTGTGTTCTCAGCACGAGGCTGGAAATAGATCCACAGAGAATTATTAGTGAATTGTTCTGTGGTGGCTTTGCATGAAAAAATAAATATATATTATATTTATATTTTTTTTAAAGAAAAAAAAAACAGCTGCTCTTTTCCTAAGCTTCCAGCATAGTACCACATATAGCTGCCGGGCCGGGTGGGCAGGCCTGCCGCTTGGCCCATCATTCCTTATTGCCTTAGAGAAGCTGCAGGCAGCGGGGGGCTGTCCTGGGGGGCACTTGCTCCATACTGTGTGTCCTCAACCAGAGCCCGACGAGGCTTGGTGGCTTTCAAAGGGAAAATGAGGAAAGAAAAAGCCTTTCTAACCCTCCCACCCTGGCCCCTCCTCAGCAGGAGAAGAGATGAGGTGGTATAAACTCCTTGGTCAGGAAAATAAAGCAAGTGGGGCTTGGGGTGAGGGTGGGGGAGGAAGGCCACCTGCAGCCTCCCCAGAGAGCTCAGAGACCCCGGCCCTTGGCCACAGTCCGCATTCAGTAGTTTGGTGTCAGTGCTGAGCAGGCCCTGGGGGCAGGGGAAGAAGGGGGTGAACCTGTTGGCAGCCTCGACACCACCCTTTGGCTCCAGGACCACCGAGTCAAGCAGGCTGCCTGTGCCGGCTAGACAAGCCGCGTAGAAAAAAAGATTACAAACTGTACTATTTATACAAATATAGTGTTTCTCTCTTTCTCTAGTTCTTTCTCAAGAACATTTACACTCTGAACATTGGGATTTCTCCATCTTGGGTTTACTAGAAAGTACTTTTAGCTTGGAAAAAAGTGCTCCGAGGTTTTGTCGGAAACTCAATGGGGGGGGGGAGAAGGGGGAGGGTGTAGCCCCTGGTCTCCCCCATCCTTCCAGTTGGTCCAAAGGGTTTCTATATTGCATTGGAACGCCATAGCTCACGGGCTTGGCTAGGGGGTTCAAGGTTTCATGATGGTGAGGAAGACTGATCACTAGTGTGGGGAGACTGACTGCCCCAAGGGTCTCTGGGTGGGGAAGCCTCTTCATGCCCTCAAGCCCAGGTGACTCCAAGAACCCCCTGTGCCACCTGAGGGGAAGAGACAGTGAGCAGCACCTATGCCAGGGGACATGGGGGCGGGCGATGTGAGAGGGGGCTCCTTCAACAACTGTGACTTCACCAGGGGTGGCTGTTCTCTCAGCACCTGGGTCAGCAGGGGAGTGCCCCCTGGCACTGGTCAGCCTATACAGTACCAGCCCGAGGGAGGAGATGGGCAGGGGATGGGCTAGGGAAGAGGGAGGTCTCGGCAGTCCCCGCCTTCAAGGTTCCTTTTTCTCCACTGTGTTAGAGAAGATCTCGGCAAACCTTCGCAGCTGCTCGTTGGCCGCCTGCGACTCCTCCTGCAGCCGCTGGTTGTTCTGCCTCAGGGTGGCCACCTCTGTTTGCAGGACTACCTTGTCTTGTTTCTCCTGCAGAGAACAAAGGCTGTGAGGGACTGGGCAGACGGGACCTGTGAAGGGATGGGCTGGTCATCTGCAAAGCTTCACGGAAGGGGGATTGAGGAGAAGCCCAGGATTCTGGATCTAGGGCCAGAGAGGGCAAGGTGCCTGCCCAAGGTCATACAGGAAAGGAAGAGTAGAAGTGAGATGTGAGACTTGAACCCAGATCCCAGCCCCCGGTGCCCATCATGCTCACCTTCTGAAGGTCGTTGTGCAGCTGCCTCAGCATCACCTCTAGCTGGTACACCTTCCCAGGCAGGTCCACGGGGGGCTCCTCACTGAAGGCAGGTGGAGAGGGAGAGTCAGTCACAAGGGGGTGGTGGGGTCACTGATGCCCACGTCAGCCCCTCAGATTTGGCCCAGCTTTCTGGGGACACATTTTACTAACAGCAGAGATGCAGAGATGAGTAGCTGTCCCCTGCCTCCTTCGGGTGGGGATGCTGGCTGAGTACCCCACAAATACTAACTCACTGAGCCTCCCCTATCATGACCAGTGACTCAATCCCAGCCACAGAGTCTGGAGCTGAATTTGAACTCAGGACTTGCTGGACTGTGCCATCTCCTTCCCTCTCCAACCCCCCCCCCCCCCCGGGTTCTGCTGAGTGTTAGTATTGGCTAAGGGAGCCTCCAAATCTGCTGGACACAATCACCCGAGGGGGCTCCTTTCTGTCCCTGCTTGGGAGTCTCCTAGTTCTTTCTTGCTAGGTTTCAAGTTCACCTTCCTTTAACTGTGGGGGGGCCCACACGGGTTTCCTTCCTCCTGTGTCTGCCCCTTACAAAGGATCGTTTCCCAATATGTCCCCCATGCTGGGAGGTCATGCTCCAGACTACACCTCGGGGATCCTCAGAGTCCTGGGATGTGGGAAGTGCCGAGAGCTGGGGAAGACTGGGGAAGGCAAAGATGCTGGGGCCTGGGGCAGGCCTTCCTTGCCAACGGCACCTAGGGGGCACAGCACAAGAGCTGAGGGGCAGGATCCCCTGGTAGGGAAGCAGCTCGTGATCAAAGCTGTCCCATGGAGATGAGACGACCTCTAACTCCTGGAAGGAGGGATGAGGAACAATGAGCCTCCCAGCAGCCTGAAGCTCTGGGCAGCCATGGCTGTCGCCCACCGCTAGATGTCGCCCTTCGGTGCCCAAGACAGACAAAGGCCTGGCCCCTAATTTGGCAGAGGGATCCCAGGGGTGGGCGTGGGGCTCACAGGAATTTCCTACACATTCCTATCTGGTTATTGGGTTTCCTGGGCCGGTGGACTAGATCTGTCCCAACCCATGGTTTAATGAGTCACTGACATGAAAGTGGCAACACTATGCCAGCTGGGTCCCTGGCATCTGGGGGACTCCAGGTCAGGGCCAGGCTGGAAAGTTCTTGGGGGTCTGCCTCCTTTGTTTTGAAGCCTGGCTAAGACCAGCACCAGGACCAGGCAGGCCAGGAGAGGAGAAACAAATTGGTTCAGAGATAAGCTTTGGGGCCAGGAATGAGGGAGGTGGGGGGGCAGTCCTACAGATTCATGTTAACTGACCTCAATGAGGCCCTCACTGGCACTGCACCCTCCCCGGATTCCTGTCGGCCTCTCATCCTTCCCTTGATTCCACTGTCCCTCCACGATTACCCTCAATTCGCACCATCCATTCAGAATTTATCCATTTCCCCTTGTTCCTTGTCATCCATCCTTCCCCTCTTTTGTCCTTATTTAATGGTCTTTCATTTAGAAAAATATTTTAAACTTTTTAAAAACTTTGACTTCACACCTTCTAGGAAACTCCTTAAATGTGTCCAAGTTGCATTGTTCTCTGAGGCTTTGCCTGCAGATGTTCTAGTCTTTCTCTCCTCTGTTTTGAGTGCCTCTGCCACCATGACAGCCTATTATGGCCCAGTTCGTGTTTTATTTGCCCATTTTTCCAGCCTACATTCGGACTTCTAATTAGATGTTAGGGCTGGACTTTGCCTGGAGCTGGGGAGGACTGGGGGAGGCAGCCTTCTGGAGGGAAGATCTACGCTGGTCCTAGCAACTTTCTTGGGATACTGCATGTTGGGTTATTCCAGAATTTCGGGTATACATTGGAGACCTGCAAGCTTTCAATGCTCCCCAAATGGTCTGAACCAGGGCAAAATGTGATTGCAGACCCTTAGTCTGAGCTCTGCCAGTTCCTGACCTGGATTTGACAAAGAGCAGATGCTTCTGGGCTCTGTCCTGATCAGCCAGCTGTGGGGTTCTGGTGGCTCAGTGATAGGACTACAGGTTTGTTTGGTCTGGGATTCCTGTTGGGGTTATTCCTCCATAGGCTTCAAACCGGGCTAAAAGCTAGAACCAAGACCCTGCTCTGTTCTCAGGATTGAAGTCATGCTGCTGCTGCTGACTCCGCCCAGGTCACTGGTGAGAATCCAGGGCTGCTCCTTCTTGGTTTGGATATTCCCTTAACCTTCCTGATCTCAGGGGACCTGACTACCTTCTAATTGCTTACCTTGGAATGCCAACTTTGCATGTGGGTGGGTACCTCTTCAGTCTGTCTGAGATCAATGATTCAGGACTGGGTGGTAGGTGCCAAAGCTGCCAGGTGGCACCTGATCTGGTCTTATGTCCCACTATGGCTCTGGGGCCCTTTCCTTCTGGATGCATGCTCCTGGGTAGGCCCAGATTCTACAGAAGTCTCTATCTACCTAAGCTGCCCTAAACTAGAAAAATGTTTCATTATGACTTTTTCCTTGGATTTTTTCATGATTCAGTCTTGCATTTTCTAGGTCTGTTTGGAAGTGTTTAACAGCCATTCTGCCAGATTCCAAGCTGCCAATTCCTCATCTCACCCCCTGCCCTGACTATCCAGACCTATTCTTTCTTCTTCTCAACCTCACCCACAGCCTTGGGCCCCCATCTTTCCCACGCCTCCCTTCATGGGCTGCCGCCTGCTTTTCAAGAGGACCGAGTTCCCACTGAGCTCACAGTTCACTGCCGGTGAACTCACTCAGCTCCCCTTCTCCTCCATCACCCTCTCTCTGCTAATTCTTATCTCTGCACCTTGATCCTTCAAGGCCTTGCCTGGCAGTTAAAGGGTAGGGCGGTACACCAGGCTTAAGGTTCAGGAAGACCCGAGTTCAAATCTAATCCCAGACATTTGCTGTGTGACCCTGAGCAGGTCACTTACTTTACCTGCCTCCCTAAACTCACCAGTTAAACAAGAATAACAGTGGCACCTATGCTCCAGGGTTGTGGAATGGATCAAAGGAGTTATTTGCAGAGGTCTGCAAACCTTAAAGTGCCTCAGGAATGCTGGCTCATTGTTATTAACTCTACCTCCTTCCCCAACCAGCCCCCACCCCAAGTCCCAGCCTTCTTTCAGAGAGATGACACTTTTGCTCAAAGACCTGTGCTGGCTCCCTGCTTCCCACCACAGAGGAGAGGAACAAGGGAACCACCCCTCCACCAGGATCAAATACCAAGTGCTTTCAAGGCCTTGCATGACCTGCCCCCTCTACCCTTCTATGCTACTTACACCTTATTCCCCCCAATAACACACGCTTTAATCCAAGGATCCTGGTCCTCCTGGCTATTCCATTAACAAGACTCTCCATCTCCTGGCTCAGGGCATTCTCTCTGATCATCCACCAGGCCTGAAGCTCTCCCTCTCCTTTGCTCTGATCACTGACCTCCCCAAATAAACTATCCAGTCTCCTCATTCTAGGGTCTTATCTCTTGTTTCAATTTATAATTTGTTTGGTGTGTATTTGTTTGCATAATGTCCCCCCCTCCGGTTAGACTGGAAGCTCCCTGAGGGCAGGGACTGGATTGTCTTTTGCCTCTTTTTTGTGTCCCCAGGCTCAGCCCAGTGACCTGTAGACAGTAGGCACTTAATAAATCCTTGCTGATTGCCTGCTCAGGAACACTTCCTTCATTCCCTTTGCTGCTAAATCCCTGCCCCAGTCCGGGACCCCAAGGTCACCTCCTTTCTCCCTGAGCTCCTAGGCCTCAGCCACAAAAAAGGCTTCTTTTGTGACTGTCTCATACACTTCACTCAAAAGGATTAATCTGTTTTTGTTTGGTCCTGGGGCTTCAGTGGAGGAAGGAGGCTTCTCTTGACCTCTGATGCCTCAGAGAGCTGTGGGGGGCTGGCAGGAGACTGGTGCTTGCAGAGACCCAGGGGTACTCCATGGTGCCCTCTGTTAAGAGAGCTCTGGGCCCCCGTCCCCCAGGCTAGACATCTTCCTCCCCTGGGATGTCAGGCAGCCTTCCCAAACACAACACCTTGGCAGGAGACTATCATCACTCTCCCTGTGACCTGGTCAGCCTCCATTCTGTCCTCAATCTCACCCTCCAAATAGCCAACCCAGCCGGCAGTTACCTCAATTAACTTGCACCTCACTCCTGACCGTCTCCTCTCCGTGCCTATCACCATAACCCAGATGAAGACTTTTGTCATCTCTTGCAAGTTTTCCTGCTCCCTGTCTCTCTTCCCTCCAATCTCTCCTCATCCAGACGCCAAGGCAACTTTCCATATTACTCATTTACTCAAGAACTGTCGTAACTCTCTATTGCCTCCAAAATAATCCCATCCCTTGGTACTTTTCCCCGAAGCTCTAGCTGACCTTTATGGGCTGATTCCACCAGATTCCTCTTCCCTGTTCTGTGCCCTTGGCTGTTGGTCTCTTGCCTCTTCTTTGCCTTTGCCTAAGCTGTGGCCCCCTTCTGCCTTGCATCTCTTTGGTTTCCTTCAGTGTCATGCCTCAATGCCCACCCTAGTCTTTGTCAATGTACTTGGTTCTGAGGGGTCTCTCCTTCTTCCCAGGACCTGGGATTCCTTCCTTGTATAATCCTACATGCATGTCCTTGTAATGTAAGGTCCTTGAGAGCAGGGTCTCCCCAGCCCCTCACCCCTCACCTAGTCTGATATAGTTGGGGGGGAGGGGTCCACCAGGAGGACCTTCCAGCGTATTCTGTTCGCATGGTGTCTCCCGCACCAGCCTATAAGCCCCTTGAGGATGGGGATTGCCAGCAGCCTTACTTGGTATTCCCAGTGCTTAGTATTTGGCAGACAGTAGGCACTTAATAAACTCTTGCTGCCTAACAGTTGAGTGACTTGTTCATACTTATGCAAGTTCTCCCCCCCACTGGTGGGGCCTCACCTCATTGTGGGGGTGGTCCGGGGAGTGGTGGGCGTCCTCTCCAGGCTTGAGTGGACTGGGCTGTGTGCTGGTGCAATGTTGGGGCTCAGGGCTGGGTCATTGAGAGAGAAGAGAGAGACGGCACGCTGCACTGGAAGGGAGAGAAGACCAGGTTAGCAGGTGGCACAGGACCTTGGCCCGGGGGGGGGTGCAGCAGCTCTCCCGACTGTGATGTATTTAATAAAGGTCCCTGATCAGAATGGGAGCTTCCTAAAAGCAACTAAAAGGGACTATGGCTGGTGCTAAGCACTGGGCCAGGCCGGGGTCTGTGAGGCAGCCTGGGCTCTGTTGGGAGTGTGGTCACAGCAGAGGACCCCCTCCATTCTCTACCTCCCCCAGCTGGAGAAGCCAGGGTCAGGGGTGGGGCAAAGGGGCTGCTCAGCAGGAAGGCAGCACCTGGGCAGGGGGGGAAGCAGAGCTACATCCAAAGAAAGCTGGGGAAGGTGCAGATGGGGCTGGGGGGTGCTCTTCTTCCCTCTAAGTTCAGGAGACAGGTGGGTTAATGGGGGTGGGGTGGAGGAAGCTCTGCCATCAGAGAAAGCACCTAGCAGCCCAGCCCAAGCCCTGCCAGATATAACAGGGAAGGGCATCCTACCTGCTGCTGGCCTTGCCCGCCTGCCTGTCTGCCTCCTCCCAGGCTGTGGGGGTCCCAAGGTCGGGCACCCCTGCTTGGCTGGGGCGAAGTATCTCTCTCTGCCTCTCCTCTGCAGGAGGGCTCATGCCAGGCCCTTCTATACTGCTTCTCAAGGAGGAGGCCCAGGGAAGGGCTCCTTCCGGAGCCAGCTATGTCTGACAGGTCAGGGCAGATTCCCCCTGGGGACTGTATGCTCTGTCAGACCTGAAAGGGCAGTTTCCAGAATGGAGGGGGGCAGGTAAGGAGGAGATGGAGGCTCACTACCTCTGCATGTCCTGGTTTCAAACCACTTCTGTGGCACTTATTCATCTGCGTTGGCATTGCAATTATGGGTCTACTTCTCAAATGCTTGCCAGTCAGGGAGCAGCAGTAAATATAAACGGAGGAGGGAGAGGGTGTGCACTAAGGAAGATGTTGGGGTAAGAGTGGACCACATGCTCCATTAGCCAAAGTGATTTTAGGCTCATTGAGAGAAGTCTAATGCCTAGGATAGACAGGAGACAGTCTGACCAAGCTCTGATCATTGGGTCAGACCCCATTTGCAGCACTGTGCTCATTTCTGGGCCTCAAAACATAGAAAGGACATTGGTAAGCTGGAAAATGCCTAGAACGGGGATGTGGGGAAAGGCTGCAAATTCCAGTCATCAAGGGATGGAGAAGACAGTGTGACTAGCTTCACAGACTGGAAGGGCAAGAAGTGGGAATCATGGACATGAATCCAGGCTTGCCATGAGACAAAAACCTCCTAAAGATGAAAGTAAGGCAGAGGGGATGGGGAAGAAGCAAAGGCCGGGAGACTGCACTACTGGAGATGGATACTGCAGGCACAGGAGAGATTCTGAGATTCTGGCTGACAAGCCCACTTATGGTGACTTTTATATAAGACATTCCATTTCCCACCTCCACACCTTTGCCGATGACATACCACCTCCTCATCTCTATTCTGCTGGATCCTTAGTTTCCCTCAAAGCACATCTCAGGGGTCACCTCCCATGTAAAGCCCTTCACCATCCCACCAGTTAGGGTTTTCCTCTTGAAAATACTCCTCAGGTACTTGTTGTAGTTCAATTATTTCAGTCGTGACCAACTCTTCTGATTCCATTAGGGGTTTTCTTGACAAAGATACTGGAGTAGTTTGCCATTTCCTTCTCCAGTTCATTTGACAGATAAGGAAACTGAGGCAAACAGGGGTAGATGACTTGCTCAGGGTTACCCTGCTAGTGAGTATCCCAGGCTGGAATTGAACCCAGGTCTCCAAGCCTAGTGCTGCTTCTACTGTGCCACCCAATGCCCTTATATACTTAGTCCTTAATTATCCATGATAAGAGTATAAACTTGAGGGCAGAGCCTGTCTATATCATATAGGGCAAAGGTAGGGGTTTGATTAATGAATTGAACTAATAAATAAATTAATAAACTAAATTGAATGAAATTATTTTGGTCTTATCTCAATTTCTCCCTTAGAGTAGCTGACCCCAGGGACTCCAATACAACAGGCAATCCTTTTGGCAAGGAAATGGGGTTAAGGGACTTGCCCAAGGTCACACAGCTAGGTAATTATTAAGTATCTGAGGGCAGATTTGAATTCAGGTCCTCCTGACTCTAGGGCCGGTGCTCTGCACCCACTGCAGATCCACTTTATCAGCCTGCAGATGATGCCAACTAATGGATAATGGATAATCAGCTGTTGAGGGGTCAATGGCACAGCCTTCTTGGATTGTTTGACATAGTCAGGAATGCTCTATTCTAATATGGACAGGTCTGGGGAGTCTTGGGAGGCTGCAGTGGATGTGCTAATTTGGGACTACATAGACTTATCAGGGAGGTGTGTGGTACCTACCTTATCCAGATTGGGCTTACTTTCCTTTCACTGGGAAAAAAGGGGAATTTTGGGGGCTCACAATTAGTTTGGTTCCTGAGCCACTAGAAGCATAAAAGATTCAACCTTTTGGAGATGGGCTGGTGTTTGTGGATTGAGAGGAATTTGCATTCCCTGTAGGAATGCCATTCTGATCCAGAGTTGCTGACTATCCTAATAAATGTTGGGGGTGTGGAGGCAGGGATAGAGAGTCCTACTTTATCTGAGCTAGTAACCTATATAACTAGGAATTGTATTGTTTAATATCTTATCAACAAAGTGTTTTATTAGATTTTAGGGTCCAAGAGTGTCTCATTATATTCTAACATTGAACCTGATCCACTGGACTGGCCCTAATTAAGCCTGTTTCCAGACCAGGCCCCCTGGAACCGAATGAGGGCACTCCATAGCAGGAAGAACTAGGTGAAGGGGCCAAGTCACCCAGGGTGAGGAGGGGAGCCCAGGCAGGGCTGGCTCTCAAAGATACAAGAGAAGACAAGTTCTCAGGGTTACTGAAAGACAACCCCTGAATTTTCAAACTAGCCTGTCTGTTCATCTCAGTCTGATATGGATCTCCAAGTTGGCTCCCTATGCTTTTCAGACATGTGCTCACAGCCCAGGGAGGTCCAACCTCTGAGGAAGAAAACACAGTACCCCCTGCCCCAAGCTAGGATAGTCACGACTCAGTCATGGCCCCTTGCTCCTGCAACAATACTTCTTGTCCCCAGAACCATCCTCTCATACTCCACATCCAACAATAAAGGTTTGGAATCTGCTTGGTGAGAGTGGCAGGTTTTTCTAAAGGGGTCTCTTCAGGGAATAGCCTGGGGGTCAGGAGGTCATGTACCCAGGAGGTGATCCTTGATATTCCCCCAGCTTGGGGAGCCACCTTAGCGCTAAGGTTATATTTCTCCTGAGCTGGCCTTGGAGCTAGGAAGATTTGAGTTCTTATCCAGCAGTGTGACCCTGGACAAATCATTTTATCTCTGTCTGCCTGTTTCTTCAACTAGAAAATTTGAGATAAAACAGTAACCTCTTTCCCAGGGTTGTTGGGAGGATCTGTAAAGTGCTTAGCACTATGAGGGTTTGTTTGCCTTCTGTAAAGGTAGTCGGGGTAGCCAGTCTCCTTGTTTGACCATTGCTGACTTTGGTCACCCCAAAAGGCTCTACTGAACCCAACACCTGAGAGAAGCTTAGTCACTGAAAGCGGGAGATAGTGAACCTCACCGAGGGTCTTGATGGAGGCTCCCAGCATGCCTGGGTCTCAAAGACTGACCCCATCAAATCTAAAAGAGCACACTAGAAAAGTCAAGTGACTTGTCTATGGTTTCACAGTGGCAGAACCTGATGCCCTGGCCTGCTTCCCTCCCTCCCTGGGAGGTGGTGGGGGCTGAGGGAGCTTACCTTCATAAGCTTTGGCAGCATTGACCAGACTGGACCACTCAAGACCAGCAGCAGTGTCGGGGAGGGGCATCATCCCAGGGTCCAGGCGCCTCATTGGCCGGTCCCGCACGTCAGTCAAGGAGAGCTCCGAGGCCGAGATGGTGGCTGAGCAAGGCAGAGCGGGGAGATGGGATGAAGACACTGACCTGGGGATGACCCTCTCAGTCTCCTGAGGGGGATGCCCCCCCAAGATCCCCGGCTCCCTGGACTTGATCAGTGGTGGCTCAGACTGCTGCGCTAATCAGGAAACTCCTCAACGACTCCGGTGCTGCCCCTGGCCTCACATTCCTGTGTTCCCACAAGGGCCATCAGCACTGGAGGGTCCTTCATTAGCAGCCAATAGTTAGCAACAGGCAGGGCTCCCCTCCAAGTGAGCCACGTGGGCAAGAGAAGTGCCCTCCACCAGGTGGAGAGTGCAGGCTCCCGCAAAGGAGGGGAGGAGCATGGGCTGGGGACAGGCAAGAGGTAGCTCCACATTAACTCTTTCTTTGCCAGGGCTGGGTGGAGGCCTCCATGCAGCTGCTGGCCAAGACATGAGAGCTAATTCCAGCCCAGCCTAGACACTGATGGATCTGTCTTACACAGTCGAAAGGGGATGACTTCCACAATGTCACAGCCTCAATCTTGCCCAAAAATGCCCCTCAAAGGAGCAAAGGATGCCTTTCTTGATCCTTTCCTGGCTTCCCTGCCTCGAGTTTGTCTAAAGGCATGGGGTCAAGGGGTCAAGGGCTCAGTCCAACCACATTTAAACAGACTGAGGGAGCTCTCCCTGGTGGGAAATGAAATCTGGGAACCTCTTGGAGGGATGCCCCAATGCCACTCCCTTCCTCCTGGACTTCTATTCCCATCCATTTGCCCAGATCTGGTCATTTCTTTGTTGGTGTGGAAGGTTATGGTTATATCAGATCAGATTATGGCAAACTTTGATACTTAGGTATTGAAACTTGGCTGAGGGTTTTAATATCCTGAAATTCTGAATAATCTCTTGGAGTTGGCAATTGACTTATTGCCAACCCAATAATCCTATCCTGTCCACCCCTCATACGCCCAGGGATTTGGCAGAGGTTATGGTGCCTTGGACCAAAGAACAATGTCAGAAGTCTGATTCCTCCCCCATCTCCCATCAAGGTTCCCATGATTCTTTCCTTCTACAAATACGGGGTGTGGAGCTTGGAAAGAGGGAGAAGACCCAAGCCTGATCTTTATTAGGATCTCTGCCAAGTCAGAGGACCATTTTTCCTTTCTTGGTCAGAATATTTATGTCTCTGCTCTCTGGGCCAGGTCTCTGCAGGCTGCATTAGCTATAACTAATTGGACTAACAGGAAGAGAGCTCCAGAACCACTTCTGAACCACTGCTCCCCAGGTCTCACACTCAAAATGTGCTCACATTTCTTCTCGGGGAAGCCATTGCCACCAGTTGGGTGTGGGTGCGAGTGCTGGCGGCGGGAGGGTAGGGTGCTGGAGGGGTAGGTGCTTGTGAAGAGGACATCGCTGGGCAGGCCAGGCTCGAAACAAGGTGGGCTAGAACGTGAGGCCTCCCGTCGGCCGCTGCACAAGCTCTCATCAGACAGGGTCCTCTGCAGTGCCTTCTGAAAGGAGAGGGTGAGGTCAGACCCTCAGAAGTGGGACCCAAACCCAGTCAACTGCCTCCCCAAAGCCTCTCCAGTTAGGGCAGTGGATGGAGTGCCAGGTCTGGAGTCAGGAACACTGAGCTCAGATCTGGCCTCAGACAAGTCACTTTACCTCCACTTGCCTCAATTTCTTCCACTATAAAATGGGAGTGATACTCATGGCCTCGATCACGAAGGGTTGTTGTGAGGACCAAATGAGCTCATTATGAGGCAGTGTCCAGCACATGGTAGATGTTTAGTTTGGACTTCCTTCTCTCATTCTGTTCTGCCTCCATCCCTCCCACTTAACTCTTCTCTTCCTGGGTCACTGCTTGTCTGTCCACAGGTCTCTTTTCAGCATCCCCTCCCAGTGTCTCAAAGCACCCACTGTGCTCCCCCCACCATGCCCCAGCACCAACAGGCAGAGGAGGCCCTCACTTTCTCCTTCAAAACTTGATTCTATTTCTGGCTTCTCCACAAGGACTGCTTCATCTCGCAAGTTCTGGGGTCCTGGGTTCAAATCAGGGCTGTGGCATTTACTTGCTACTGTCTATTAACTGATGTCACATCTGTCCTGCAAACCATTTTTCTCCTCTCTAACTGGGGCTAATGGTACCTCTGGGGTGGCTGGGGGGCAAAAGAGCTAAGGTTGGAGGCACCACAGAAATGGGAGGCCAGGTGGGCTCTAGCTTCAAGTCTGTCTAGCCTCTTGACCTGCTGATTAGCCTGGACTGATGGACTGATTCTGTTACTTACAGCCTGACTATCAAGCCCCTGGGGCCAGGGATGGTCCTCCTGGGGTCTTTGGGTGTCTCAGGAGTGAGAAAGGAGAGTGTCTCTTTAACTAGAAGTAGGTCCCCCTGTCCTTAGCAGAACCCACTTGGCCTAGGCATTGCTTGGCAGATGCGAATGGGGGCCTCTCTGCTTCCTGCTTGAGGAACAGTCCCTCTGACTATCTATGGTTAATGTTGTCAGGAGGCAAGAATGAACACAAGACACAGAAGGGACAGGGTGGGGGAGGAGAGCATATGACCAGCTAGGGTTCTTCCTTCCTTGGTCGGAGGTTGAAGGCTGAGCCTGGTTGGGACTGATGGTTCTCAGGTTCTTGCCTCACTCACAGAAGGCATTGGGTCTTGTGACAGGTGACCCTCCCTTCCCCTATCCCCAAGAGTTTAGGTACTCACGGAAGAATCCCGCTCCTGTTCTGGGGTTAAGGGATCCATGATGATGAGCTTCTTAAGGTCATCCTCAATGGTTGACTTGTAATTCTTCCGGGGGGAGCGGAGATCACGCAGGGATGCCCTTAGCCTGGGCTGCCCAAAGACATTTTTTGTGTTCATATCGATTTGCCTGAAAAAAATCCAGCGAGAGGATCAGGGGGGCCCAGTCTCTCTCCCTTCCATGCCAGATGGGACGTTCACTACCCCTTCTATCTGGGGAATGGGCAGAAGGTACCAAACTAGTCCTTTTGTCCTTTTCAACTGCACTCTCATGGAGTGAACCCCTGGAAGCAGCTCAAGAATGGCCAGCCATCGTAAGTAATTTGGACACTGGTCAGTTAGTTGGGTGGCTCAGTGGACAGAGCCCTGGGTCTAAAGTCAGAAAGACTAGAGTTCAAATGTGATTTCAGGCACTTACTATGTGACTCTGGGCAGGTCACTTTACTTTGGCCTGCCTCAGCTTCCTTATCTGTAAAATGAGGATAATAATAGCTCCTTCCTCACAGAGTTGTTGTAAATATAAAAAGCAGGTACTACCTGTAAACTATTTTACCAATTAGAAAGCATTAGATAAACGTCAGCATCTAGAGACATGGTAAAGAAGGGAAACCCTGCTTTTTTGGGAATGGGAGGAATTAAGGACAAGAAGCATTTCAAGGGAGTGGGGGGAGGGGGAAGAGGCGTGGGGAGCTGGGGTAGACATGCAGAGAGCATGGGGGTGGGCTGGGGTGAGGCCCAGGTCTCTGAAGGATCAGTGGCAAAGCTGATGGAGGAATCGGAGTGAGGGGGGCATCTGAAGCAATGGGAGAGCGTCGGCCACACTGTGGAGCAGGCCTGGACTGAGCAACTCATCAAGGGGAGGCCAACAGGGCCAAAGGAAGGATTGAGGCAGCCAGCCCTATGAGCGGGTTTCCTCCAGAAACTACATGAGGGGAACTGCCCCTTATCCTTCTCTGGGGAGGCAGCCGGGACCTGGGGGTATGCTCACTGATCATGCTGTCCCTAGAGCCCTTCTCCTGCAAAGCCTGGGCAACCACACAGGTGACGTGGTCCTCTGGCCATGGCTGCCTCTCGCAGAACATGTGGCCTCTGAAGGAGACAGGCCTGGATGCTGGGCAGGACCCCTGAAGCCCACCTATTCCAATTCCCCTGGAGAGCACTCAATGGCTCATGCAGCCTCTCCATCACAGGAGAGGACAGGAATGGGAAATTTGCTTAGAGACCACTCTCTAAGTGGTCCATTCGGTGTTAGCCCAAGGGGATGGGACCACCGATCAGGGAAGAAGCAGAGGGGGAGGGGACGTGGCGGACGGTACTCACACGGCCTGCAATCTAGTCCAACCTAGGCAGCGGCTTCAATCTGCCCGGCCTCCCTCGTAGGGAAGGGAGAGCTGTGCTAACAAGGACCCGATTTAGCTTGCTTCAATGACAAAACGGGCTTCAGACACATCAGATTGTGTCGGGCTCTCCGGGAGAGAGGGAGACTGTTTTCAGATCAAAAGTCAAGCTTTCGGAGCCTGGGCCCCAGGGCACAAGGTTCCCCCCCCCCCCCCAGCTCCAACCCAAGGCAACATGAAACAATTTCTGCTTTCTTTTCCCGGCCCCGGCTGGCTCGGCGGGATTTCAGCACAACAGCGGCGGGAGCGGCAAAGGATCTTAGAGCGGCCAGACCGCTGGGCTTTACCGAGCTCAATGACAAAGCCTTTGACGAAGCACAGGAGTGACCTAGAAATCGGCAGAAGCAATGAGATGTCTCTGGCCCAGAGGGGCCGGGAGAGCCCCCTGCAGTTTTCAGTTGCCAGCACTGGGACCTTAAAAAGAAAAAGGGAAGGTGGCTGATTCCTTCTCAGCCCCAAGAATTCCCCCACTGTATGAAAAACCGCAGGCCTGGGGTCTCTCTGACTATGCCCGAGGAGAAGGGAGAAGGGAAGATGCTCCCTCTCAGAGATGCTGGTAGGAGGATCCCCCCTCCCTTCCCTGTCTCCTCAGGACTTCCCAGAATCCTCTGCCCCAGGTGAGGCAGACGGGCACGCCAGCCCCTGATCTCCTTCCACAGAGAAGCCAACGGAACCCAAGTGAGCTGGAGAAGGCAGGAGGCGGGGTCACCCAAGGAGGGTTGGCTGAGCTTGGGCTTGGGCTCCTGCAGCTCCCTTGGGGTCTCTGATCCTCCTGGGGAAGGTTCCCAATCAGGTCAGGTTAAGTAAGCCAATTAGGCATCAGTCCCCACACATCTCAAGCCCAATACAGAATGGTATTCTACCAAAGACATTGCCCACCAGGGGGTGAATGGTCTTGTGACCTCATTGCCATCTGGGAGGAAGAAAGGCTGAGTGGCTTGGGAGCAACCTAGCACAGGGAGGGGGTCACAAGGGGTAGTGATGGACCCGAGTTCAAATACAGCCTTAGGCACTTCCTAGTTGGGTGTCCTCTGCTTGCCTCAGTTTCCTCATCTATGAAATGGGGATAAGAACAGTACCCAACTCCCAGGCTCAATGGGAGACCAAATGAGATAATAATCATAAGGTGCTTAGCAGTGCCCACAGAAATGCCAACTATTGTTCCTCCCTGGTTCCCTGCACATGGAGCATCCTTCTGCTTGGCAGCAACTCTGGGACTTCTTGCCAGCACCCAGCCTTCTCTGGGTGTCTGCAGCCTGAGGTTATTCAGGGACAGGCTCTCCTGGGGTCTCAGGGAGGGCAGGAGAGAGGAGAGAGAAGACAGCAGGCAGAGCTCGGAGGCACCTATCAGCGGGTGAGGAGATCCTGAAAGCCTGCAGTCTGCTGATCCCTTAGAGGCGATGTGTGGCAGATGGCTGTCTGGTGCCCAAACCTGGTTGGGCCTCACTCACTCCAAGGACCAGGGTTCCTGGAGTGCTATTCCAGACAAATCCATGGCTCATTCTCCCCACAACCCTGGCAGTGAAACCACAGAAATTGTCAGGACATAAATGCCCCTGGTACTCTAATGAGAAGGACAGCCAACTTCTGTAGAAGCCCAGACTGTGGCATCTTCTGGGATGGCAGGACCAGGGAGGAAGACTTCAAGACTGTGCAGCGATGAGCATCATACTAAGAAGGGGTAAGAAGGTGTGTGGACTGGAGGAGTGGTTAGGCCAGGGAGAGGACCACAGCGCATGGAGAATCTGGAAAGAACTGGGGCTGTAGGGGTGGCTAGATGGCGCAGTGGATAAAGCACCGGCCCCAGAGTCAGGAGTACCTGGGTTCAAATCCAGTCTCAGACAATAATTACCTAGCTGTGTGGCCTTGGGCAAGCCACTTAACCCCATTGCCTTGCCAAAAAAAACCTTAAAAAAAAAAAAGAACTGGGGCTGTTCAGTGGGGAGAAGAGAAGCCCAGGGCTATGACACTGTTCACTATCTACATCTCAGGGGATTTGATCAGCTTCACTTGGTCCTATAGGGCAGGAGCAAAAAAGAGGTGGATTTTGGTCAGATGGGTGGGAAAGCCGCCTCCTCTCTAATGTGCAAACCCTCCAAAGGAGTGGTGGCCTCCCTGAGGTAGCTGTTCCTCCCAGTGGTATCAGTTTCAGGGAGCCAGTCTGGGTACCCCATGACCATATCTGATGGTTGGTCACCCCAGGGTGAGATTAATGGTGGGGTATGATGGTTATCTCTCCCATCCCATCCTCTCCTGATTGCAGTCTTCTCCCAGTGACAACCCTTGTCACTGGATCTGATTCACAGACCCTTCTGGGGCTGTGCCACATACTGAAGAACCTTCACTATGAGCCTGGCCTGCTACAATCTATGCCTCTGGGTGATGTTAATGGCTAATCCTCAGACACTTGTAGACTACTGGGGGGAAGTGATGCACCTCTGTTTCTAGGAAAAGCTCAAGGTCATTAAGGGAGGTCTGTAAATGACTGGAGGCAGTCCAGCCTTCTCTTCGTGGGCTCAGCTCACTTCTGTTTGTTCCATCCACCAAAGCAGGGCAGCGTGATAAGAAGACCCCAGTGGCCAACCACACAACTGCGTGGTATGTGGACCACAGGCATCTTCCTCCATCATGTTTCTCCTGTATGGATAATGAGGTTAAATTTCTTTACATATCTTCTTCAGGATGCTCTGAATGAACTCCAATGTATCATGCAGAGGCTAAAGCATCTAAATGTAGGCATTCTCTCTTAAATTTGAACTTGTTAGATTCTTCTCCATCTTAGTGGCCAACACCTTTTTGAGAGCAGGTCTCCTTAATTCATAGGGCAGCCAGGTAATGCAGTGGATACTGAAGTCAGGAAGACTAGAGTTCAAATCCAACCTCAGACCCTGACTAGCCGTGTGACCCTGGATGAGTCACTTAACCTTGTCTGCCTGGGTTTCCTCAGACACTTACTAGCTGTGTGATCCTGGATGAGTCACTTCATCTTTTTTGTCTGTTTCCACAGACCCTGACTAGTTGTGTGACCCTGGACAAGTCACTTAATCTCATCTGCCTCAGTTTCCTCATCTATCCAATGATCTGGGAAAGGAAATGGCAAACCACTCCAGGACTCTAAACAGGGTCATGAAGATTAAAAAAATGGCTGAACAATAACAAAAACTCCTTGCCTTTATGCCTTCCCTAACATTTGTGAAAAAGGTTATTTCTATTCCTACAGCTCTTTCGAGACAACTCGAATCATTGTGACGACTGAATGGGAGACACCTCGATGGAAGAGACTTTGAGGAGGCATTATGCTTGAACAAATGACTCTTTTCTTTATGATCAGCATCTCAGAGGCAGAAGAATGTGAGGATTCTGTACATCTTTCAGTCACTCAGGTGATGGCAAAGGTGTGGCGCACTCTAGACTATACCCAGCAAAGTCTCCCTGCTTCCCACTATTAACTTCCTACCTGTGATGCACACGTGGACAACACACAAACATTTTACGAAGGTGGGAAGGCAGACATAGGTAGATATGCTGTCTAGTGGTTGTGGATGTTCTCCTGATGGGAGTCACAAGGCTGAATGGTTTTTCTATGATGCTGGCATTTTGCCACCCTTTGGATAGCTTGGGAATCGGTTCCCCCAATGTCCCCACAATTGTGTCCCCTAGATCATGGATCTCTTCTATGTACCCTCAGACTAATCTAGTTGTTTTCTCTAGTTTGTCCTCTTTAGCCCCATTTCTACTCATTTCTGTACCAATCTCAAAAAAAAATCACACTGTAGACTTGGTGGTGATTCAAGTATGGTGGCTCTAATGCCCTTGGATGGTAGTAAACAAAGTTTGTTATGAAACCTGCAGATCTTTTTCATTTTTCTTCATTTTATTGTCTTTGTTCCATTTTCAGCTTTACACACTTTCAGCATGACTGTCGAGGCCCTTGTCAAGTTTCCTTTAATCGAGCTGTGCCCTCCTACAGCTTCTGTTGAAGAGGTATCATGTTCATAACCTTCCACAGTTGGGCTCTGTGAGATCATATAAGAATTTCTGTTTTAAACTGGGGTTGTCAATGGATGACAATAGTGTCCTGGTGGTCCTTAGGTGAAATGTTGGCCACCATCACCTGGGGCTGCTGTGCCTTGACTGCTGAATACCACTCATGGTCCACTGATGTGGCCTCCCCCAAAGCCAAGATTCTCTCAGCAAATTAGTTGCTGTCCACTTGATCATGCCACCATATCCTTGCAGTGGCTGATGTCCAGGTCTCCTTTCCTCTGCCATCCCCCAAGGGCTTTCCTACCCCACCACCCTGCCACCAATCAGACACTGTGTTCACAGTCTGGGTGCACTCAGATATGTCCTTCCTGTTTCCCTGTAAGATGATAAGCCCCTCATGAGCAGGGATTGGGTATCCTTAGGACTTGAAATACAGTTGGAGCTTACTGAATGCTTGCCTGGCTGATTGTCCTGCTGCCACATGGGCACTCTTGCCTGCCTCCCTCTGAGATCTCTTCTTGCTCTGAGATTCCGTGAAAGGAAGGGTGGGGCTCCCCTGAAAGTCTCTTCTCCCCACTCTGACTCAGATTCTAGAACAATCCCTTGCCCTTTCCAAGATGCTCACAAAGGGGCTCAGGGCCCTCATTTTCCAGCCTGATTCCTGGTGGGTCCCAGGGCCCTGGGTCTGTGCCATTCCACATGAAGGGGGACACTCGAGGTGAGTGGGTAGCCATGGAGGGATGCGGCAAGGCCATGGAATTGTGCTCTGCCTCTCTCTGGCTGTGCAGCCCCAGGAGAAGCAGCTTCTTTCACTGGGTTTGAGTTCTGCTATCTGCAGATTGAAGACAGGGACCCCTGCCCTGCCCCACTTTGCCCCACTCAGCCCGCTGAGGGAACTCTGAGAGCATAGGTGAAAGGGCTTTGGGACACCATAAACCAATGCCAGGACAATATTTTCACTGGGTCAATTCTAGCAAAAATGTCACTCACCCTTCCCTCATCCCCCACCTGCTGCCTATCTGTCTTCCCTCATCTGCCCCTGGTGTGCCAACTTCCCAGTGCCCAACAAAAACAGGTCTGATCATGATATTATCCACCAATCAGGGAAATAGGAAAGAGTTAGAGGTGGTTCAAGAAAACCAAAGGTCAGAGGCTTACTTTTTGGGATCAGCAAAGGCCAGAGGCCGCGGGGCTGGCTCCTCCGGTCTCTTCCACCCTGTGGGGTACTTGTTTCGTACAGGCTGCTTGGAGAAGAAGGACTTGGGGACTGAGGCAGACAGCTGGAAGGGGCTGGGTTGAGCCATCGGAGGGGCCCTGGAGTGTTCCGTGGCTGGCGTTTTGTAAACCTGAGCAGGGTAGGTGGCTCTGGAGCTCACGTTACTGAGAACACACAAAGCAAACTTGAAATCAACCTCAGCAAGTGGCATTCCCGGGAAAACCGAGCCCATACCCTCCACCCTCCACTCCACCACTGGGCATCAAAGCTTCTTTTAGATCCAAGCTGTGGGGAGCAGAGAACCCAGAAGATGGCAGTGGTATCCTCACTCTGAGCCAAGGGGCTCCAATCAAGCCTGAGTCCTCTGGGGGTCCACAGGGCCCAGCCCCTCTGCCTTCGTACTCATAGGAGGCTCAGCATTCATGAAATCCCCAGCAGAGCCAACTGACCCAAGTGAAATGAATACATGGTTCCATTTTCAAATCAAAACTAAAAAGTGTTCCTGCCACTGTTTAGTTCCTTGGCCCCACAGACAGTTGAGGACACCTTCCCACATGAGGAGCCCATGTCAGTACCCAAAAGGACCCTACACCCGGAGCTGGAGGCTCAGATGACCCTGAGTGGAAGTTCACTGGGGCCAGGAGGTCACCAATGGGCCCAGTCAAGAGCAAAGGTTGCTGTCTGAGAGAGGCCCACAGGTATTGCTCTATCCTGGATGGTGTGTATCACTATGCCCACCATGATGGGTGCCTGTCTCAGGGGTCCTTGCCAGCTGCCAGGCTCCTCTCTGTCCCTCCCTCTTGCAACTTCATCTTCTACTCTTATGTGTACTGGGAGATGCCACTCGTGCTTCTCCACAATGCAAGTCTTCCTGGCTAAGAGGCAACACCAGCCCCCTTCTAGAGCCTTCCTACTGACATCGGTACAGGGGGGACACTTGGAACACTTTTTTCTTCTGAAAATGAATAGGTCCATGATTTGTAGCTACATGGCTTCACCAGAAGGGCTGGCAGGAGAGAAACCCAACAGCTATGCTGTCTGGATTACATGGACACAGCTGGGCCTTACTGAGAGCTGAGATGAGCCAGCAAGGGTCCCTCAGTCTGCTGTGGCAAGTGCTGATTCAGATTGATAAGCTAACTCACAGTGAGAGGTTCCCAAGCCTCTGCCCCTTAAAAATCACTTTGTTTTTCAGATGGCTTCCCTAGCTTGGTCCCTGACCCCATGAAGCCTACTCAAGACCTCTGTATGGGTGGGGTAGATATGGGTCTGTTCTGTGGATGGGGGAGCCCCTGGGACCTTGGTAACCTGGGCAGCTGTGTCAGGGCTCATCCTCTGCCCCCCAGCTTTTTTCCTAGCTAGGAAGAAGTAGCATACTTTAATCGAGAAGGTGTCCCAGGTGTTGGGACTCTGCTGCTGAGATGGGGAACTTCTGTCTCTATGGAGTAGGAGGGTGTCTTAGGGAGGAGACAAAACTTGGACCCTTGAAAAGAGGCATTGATTTCCCCCGACCTGGGAGGTGTCTGTTCTACTGTTGGTCTGGGAGCAGGCCAATTCTTCTGCCCACTCAGGTGCCTCCAGCAGGCTGAGGCCTCTTTTCTGCCACAGGAACCCTGGTTGGTCCCACCACTCATCTCCCAGGCCCCACTGGCCCTTAGCTTCACTGGCAGCCACAGGCAATCCTTGTCACAGCTCACAGCCTGACCCCGCACCAAGACCTTTTCATGTTGAGGGGTGACTGTGGACACTGAAGCCAGACCAGCAGGATGGGAAGCCTAGCAGGGACAGGTGAGGGTGGGAGACAGTCTGGGGAGAGCCTGTCACCAGAGCCTTTGCAGCCTGGCAAGGGGAGACCACAGCCTTTGGAAGCACTAGGGCAATCTCAGGAGCACTGGACTTAAAAATGGACACAGGCTTTTGAGAGAGATGGGAGAGAAGGCTGGCTCATGAGTTTGCGGCAGACCCGGTGGCCTTGAGCTGAACACCAGCATGTCTTGTGGGGTCAACGTGTAGCCTCAGGTCTAAGATGCTGGGAGGGAGGTGACGGGGCAAGTGTGCCAGGAAAGCCGTGGCAGGGCAGAGGCCTTCAGCTGGGGAGGAAGAAAGGGAGGGAGGGGTGCCAACTGTGGGGCTGAAGTGGAGTGGGAGCAGGATCTAGGAGGATGTGCAGTTATGGCAGAGAGAGATGAAGAGAGAAGGCAGGAAAGGATGGCCTGAGTCAGCACGTGCAGGGTGTGAGGGGAGCTGTGTGAAATAAAGCTGAGAAAGTAGGAGGCCAACAGACTGTGGCCCAGAGGTGAGGGGAGCCCCAGGGGTGTGGGGCAGACCCCATAGAACACTATGGCAGCTGTGGGAGGGGGAGCCTGGAGGCAGGGTCAGTAGACTGGGGGCTTCTGCACGAGACCATCTATCTCCTGGCACCACAGGATGCTAGCTAGAGCTTGTAGGTGGCACACTGGAGAGGGGGCTGGCTTGGAGCCAGAAAGATCCAAGCTCCAGTCCAGCCTCAGACAGCAGCAGTGTGGCCCCAGGAAAGTTGCTTAAGTGCTGTCTGCCTCAGTTTCCTCATCAGTAAAATGGGGATAACAACAGCAAGGCCCAGTTGAGTTGATATTGGTAAAGCATTCGCAAACAACCAGGGAGATCTGAGCATGCTATGTAAAAGACGGCTCCTGGCCTGGCCCAGCTCCTTTTCCTCCTTTGCCTAGGGTCGCACAGCAAGTACCCCAGAAAGCCTGGTCCAAGGGCAGATCTGGCTGGGCCAAGGGGCTCCTGGTCGGGCTCTGAGGCTACAGCAGCCTGGACCAACCACTGCCCAGCTGGCCCCGGCTCAGCTGGCACTGGAAAGCTCCCACCACTAGGTGGCGCAGATGCCACGTCTATGGATCAGTGACCCAGCCTCCAGAACCTGCCTGCAGCAGCCTGGGCACACCTCAGGGCCTGGCGCGGCAGGCTGGGGGCTATCCCTCCTACCTTGCCATGTGAAGCACAGGGAGAAATCCAGGAGAGGGGTCCTAGGATGCCCAGAGAGAGGGTCACTCTTGTCTGGAGCAGGGCTGGGGGTCTCGGACCCTCCCCAAACCTCTCCTCTCTCCCTTGGGGAGGGATGAGGGCAGGGCCACTTTCCTGGGTGGGAGGTGCTGAGGTAAAGGGACACTGCCTGGCCAGACCAGAGGGTCCCACAAGACCTCAACCAGAGTAAGAGAACAGCCTCATGATGCACAAGACCCGCCTCAAACTCAAGTGCAACCACTCGACCCCACCAGGGCCCTGCTGGGAAGTACCTGGGCTGCTTCAGCAGGTCATGGCCATTCCCGGCGCCAGAGGGTGTGCTAGCGCTGGCTGAGTACAGTTTGGGCCGGTAGCCTTTGCCCTGACTGCTGCTGGGCAGTGACTCTCGACGCTTGTCCCCGTGGCCCCCGTAAGTGGGTTTCTGCAGTTTGGGGGGCCGCGCCGTCTTGGCTGGGGGCAGGCCACCAGGGCTGGCAGTGCAGATGGTGGTCTCAATGCCGCTGTCACTGGAGCCGCCCTTGGAGAGGGGGTCCTGTTCGGCCTCCAGGGCATCCAGGCTGTCGAACCAGCGCTCATCGCTGTGGCTGCTGGACGCATTGCTGGACAGTGTGTTGCTGCTGGAATGGCTTGAATACTGAGGCTCACCCTGGAAATGTGACAAGAGGCTGGGTCAGGACGGTCAAGGCCCCGGCTTGACCCCCAGGACTGGGTAGCGGGGCGGAGGGCAGAGACGACACAGATGTCGGGTGGAAGGGAAGGTGGGGTCCGTGCAGTGGAGAGGGGTGGAGGCACCTGGGTGGGGGGCACTGCCAGGGCAAAGGTCGGAGATGGGAAGAGGAGAGCCCAGTTTGGCTGGGCCACTGAATCTGGGATGGGGAGTCAGGAATAATGAAGTAGGAACGGTGCCAGTTCGTATTTTAACACACAAGTAACCAGTGCTGTTGTTCAACGAGGGAGAATCTGGGGGGCATGACCTTTCCCCATCAGTCTCTCCTTTGCTCTTCTGCTGGACCCTCTTCCAGATCACTTTGCTGGCTGATCTCATGGGCACCCAGGAATTTAATCATCATTTCTACACTGATGATTCTCAAATCTAATGATCTGACAATGGGGCAGCTAGGCGTGCCAGGGAGCACCGGGCCTCAAGTCAGGAAGAGTCTTCCTTCTGGGTTCACATCAGACCCTAGACCCTCACTAGCTGTGGGATCCTGGACAATTTACTTAGCCCTGTTTGCCTCAGTTTCCTCATCTGTAAAAGAGGTAGAAAAGGAAGTGGCACATCACTTCTAGTCCTCTGCCAAGAAAACCCCAAATGGGAGAGCTGGGCATGACTCAACAAGTCTTGCTGGCTCACAGAGAAGACCCCTTCCTTGCCCAGCCACCCCCACATCCCTTGGGCTGGAATCCCACCTGCTACAGGAAGCCTTGGGCAAGCCCCAGGAGCCCTGAGGGCAGGGTGTGGCTTCGGCCTTTCTTGGCTTTCCCAGTGTTTAGCATTCAGTGGGAGCTTAATAAGTGCTTGCTGACTATCTTACTGACTATCTCACAAGGTTAGGGTGAGAACAAAAAGGCAAACTGGAAGAAGCTCCACCAGCCTTCAAGGGCTACAGAAATGCTCCCCTTTATTCCAACAGAGCCCCAAAGAGGCATCCTGGGAAAGGCCAGCCGAGCTCACTTTTCTCTATAACTCCATGGGCAAGTGGGTGACCAGGCCACAGAGAGCCCTATGGCCCTGGCCCTCACTGTGGGAGCTAACTTTGGGCAAATTGAGAAACCTCCCCCACCCCACTCTCAGAGACCCCAAGTCTAGGATGAAGGCTCCCTTGTACCTGTCCCGGGACTACAGAAAAGAAGAGAGACTCTCCAATGCATATCAGGGACCCAAAGGGAATGTGAGGAAGCTCCATCTTGAGTGGAGGCTGGGCACCCACCGCCCCAACTGGGCAAGGTCCATGGTTGCCTGGTTTAACCTTTGCCTCTCTTCATATACAAAATGAGGAAAATGAACCTGGTACCGCCTGTCTCCCAGGATGAAGTCCAAATGGGACAGCACCTACGATGCACCTACCTCTTACAGGGTGGGAAGGGAATCCCAACATAAGACTGTAGAATCCTAAGGACTCCTTGGTGTTTCTGGTTGAGCAATGGGCTCTTGATTGTCAGACAGCCAGTGCCTCCCAATAGCCCTGACAAAGGGGCAGGACCAGAAACATCAATCCCCACTTTATTTTTTTTTGGTGGGGCAATGGGGTTAAGTGACTTGCCCAGGGTCAGACAGTTATTTAGTAGACACCTGGTCTGAGGCTGGATTTGAATTCAGGTCCTCCTGATTCCAGGGCCAGTGCTCTATCTACTGTGTCACCCTAGCTGTCCCACAACAGTGCCTTATAATAGAGGATAGAGATTTGTCCAAGGTCATGATGAGAGTTGGGTCTAGAAACCAGTTCTCTTAAATTAATGCTCCTTATTCAAAAAATTGGTTGTTTTATTTTAAATTTTAACTTAATTTTCTCCCTGTGAGGTTCCCCCCATCTCTGTATGTCTCCGTATGAACCCCAAGGAGATTTGTTTCTAAAATTTGGACCATGTGGACATTGTAATTAAACACCATTTCCAAGGCCTTGTTTCTATTTGGACTAGACTTTTTTTTTAGGTTTTTTACAAGGCAGTGTGGTTAAGTGACTTGCCCAAGGTCACACAGCTAGGTAATTATTAAGTGTCTGAGGTCACATTTGAACTCAGGTCCTCCTGACTTCAGGGCCGGTGCTCTATCCACTGCGCCACCTAGCTGCCTGCCTTGTTCCTATCTTAATCAATAACACCCTTGGATCCTGAGAGTAGCACAAGGGATGCTCCAGCCTCTTCAGAGGTAGGTGGCTCTTCCTTGAAGCCTGTCCTGGCTACATGGCTGGACATGTCCATCTCTGGACATGATAGCCCACCACAGTCACTTGGCCTCTCCTCCTGTGACCCCCCCCCCCTTGCTAATGATCAAACCATTGAGAAGTCTAGGGAACAGATTGATGAGGAGTCTTTGTGCAGCTGCAGAAGGTGCTCCCTGGCCCTGGGGGAGCTAGGACTCCCTGACTACTGACCTGAGTGTTCCTGGATGAGCAAAAGGCTCTTAACTACCAGGTCCCTGTCAGCTCAGGGACCCCCCCCCCCCAGGTACAACTTCCTAGTCCACCTCCTAGGGTGCTATGGGCTCTTGGATATGGGTCTGGACACTTTGGTGGACCAGAGGACCACTGTAAAGACATCCAAAGTCTACTAGGGCATCTTGCTCCCCTGCCCAAGCAAAGAATAGCCCTTGGACACCTGGAAGAATCTTAGATCTGGGGCTAAAGGGAAACCCTAAGGCTATTGTACAGATGAGGAAACTGAGGCCAAGGGAGGAGAAGAGACTTGTACCAAAAGTCACCCAGCAGAGGTAAAATCGGAGCTCAGATCTCAGGGCTGAGACTCTTCCTACCTCCCAAAACAGGACGGAGGGTGGGTGTGTACACTTAGACACACAAACAACAGCTATCACTGGGAGATTGGACCACATCCAGGAGTGTGGCCACCCCTATGGGTGTGCTGGTGACCCCAGCCATCAACAGTAAGAGGGGAGGGAGGGAGGGGCCACGCCATGCCGACTCACTCTGGAATGCCTGTTGGGGGAGTCTTTGCCTGCCGCGTCCTGTCTGACGTGTCTGCTCCCGCTGTTTGCACCCATGGCTGAGAGGCGAGACTGTGATGGAACGTACCACAAGGGCTCTGAAACGAAGAGGAGCCTGGGGTTACAAGGGGACGGTACCCGTCATCCATTCCAGTGACTGCAGACCCCCTCCCACTGTCCTCAGGGCCCCTCCTCATCTCAGCCGCTCCTCTCTGGGTCCTTCCACATGTCTATTGGGGTTTTTCCAGTTCAGAGGGGAAAAAAACTGATAGGGCTTCTCCCCTGCCTTGGGGAAGCCCCACACTCATTTGTCTGAATGTCCCCCCAGGAAGGATAGGAACACAGGACAGGATGTCGGCGTTCCAAGGGGACATGGGGTTCATGTGGTGAATAACTACCCTCCTCCTGAATCAGTCTGATCTTACTTGACACATACTTGGTAAACTAAAATTTACTTCCTTTTAGATTTAAATTCCTATTTTTCAATTACTCGTAAAAACAGTTTTTAACATTGATTTTTTTTTTAAATTTTGAGTTCCACATTCTCTCCCTCCCTTCCTCCATTGAGGAGGGTAGGTTATACATATTCAGTCATACAAAACATTTCCACGTTAGTCATCTTGTAAAAGAAAACACTGACAAAAACTCCAAGAAAAATAAAGAACATGGGCAGCCTTTTAAAACCACATTTTTTCCTGCTATCTTTTATCCCTCCATCATCTACATTTTCCAGGCCATCCGTCCCTCTGTGGGCGGCCCCCAGAGCAGTCCCTAGGAAGCAGGAGAGGAAAGGGAAAAACAAAGTTCTATAAAACGAAAACATAAAACCCTTTCATGTTGATTTATGTCCTTTCCTATTGAATAGGGAGTGCAAGAAGGAGGGTGGAAAGGCAAGGGTGTGGGGACTCAAGGGTGGGGGAGCCTTGATCTAGTCCAACCATCTCATTTTTACAGCAGAGGAAACAGAGACCGAAACAAGGTAATATAAAGGAAATACAAAGGAATTATAGGTAATATAAAGGTAATATAAAGGAATTATAAAGGAATCCTCTTTTTTTTTTTAAACCAGACCTATGATTTTATCAGTTGTAGGAAATGAGCTCAGTTCTAAACCTTCAAGGCTACTCAGAATCTGAAGAGTTGCCTGGGGCGCTGGGAGAGCAAATGACTTGTCTGGGCTGACACAATGCCTCTGTTTGTTTGGAGAGAGGGAAGAAGGGGGGAAGAGGAGGGAGAGAGAAGGAGGAGGGTGAAAGCCATGGGGAAGGGGAGGGAGACAGAGAGGAGGAGGATGAAGGAAAGGGTGGGAGCAGAGTCAGGTTCCTGAATCCAAACCCAGTGTTCTTTTTCATTGCCATGGTGCTTAGGGACCCTTCTAGCTCTAATGACACCTAGGCTTTAATTTGTCACCACCTATCCATAGGAGAGAGGCAGCTCTAGGGGGTGAAGTAGACAGGGTACCTACCCTGGAGTCAAATCTGACCTCAGACAATTCCTGGCTATGTGATACTGGATAAGTCACTTCACCCTGCCTGCCTTAGTTTCCTCATCTGTAAAATAAGCTGAAGAAGGAAACGGCACGTGTCTCTGCCAAGGAAAACCTCAGATGGGGTCATGAAAAGTCAAACATGGCTGAAAACAATTCAACAACAACAACAAATCCCTAAGAGAGAATAGCCTGAATTTCACAAGCAGCAGACCACACACTAAGCCTCAGAGGCTCTTCTGTCCTTGGCCCCTGCCTAGCTCCCCTTGGTAGTCCCCTTAGACTCCATGCTGGCTTTGGAATGGTTAGATCCTTGGTCAGTTTTGTGGTTTGTGCCCCAGATTGGTTTGGTGCAGTCATACACAACTCTATTTATCTAGAACATGAAAGCTTCAATTGCTTTAAGGAGATTATCTCATAAGAGTCACACAATCCTGTGGAAAAAGTGCTCATTATTCCAATTTTACAGGTGAAGAAACTCAGGCTCAGATGGGGTCAGGGACTTTTGCTCAGGGATTTGAACCCAGGTCTTCTGTACTTCAAATCTTGCCCTATTTCAAGACTGTGATGCCATCAAAGAGAGAAGGGCTTAAAGGCAAGCAGATGGGTGCCCTCTCCCTTTCCTTCCTGCCTTTAGGGGCTACTCTTGACACCTGATACAACAACTCTGTGAAGCAAAAAGCGTGAGTGTTATCATTCCGATTTTGTCAATGAAAATGCAGACGTTCAGATAACTTTTTTTTTTTTTAGGTTTTTGCAAGGCAAATGGGGTTAAGTGGCTTGCCCAAGACCACACAGCCAGGTAATTATTAAGTGTCTGACACCGGATTTGAACCCAGGTACTCCTGACTCCAGGGCCGGTGCTTTATCCACTACGCCTCCTAGCCACCCCCAGAGAACTTTTAGTGATTGACACTCAAGTCTCAGTGGCAACATTCGAACCCAGGATTTGGTACTCTGGGCCTAGTACTTTTTGCTTTCTTCCATCTTGGGGAGGTATCCAAGTAGGTGGCATGCTGAGAATTCTAGAAATATAGGAGGCAAATTCCCTTGTCATCCTGGGAATATCATGAAGTCCATGATGCAGATATGTCCTTGGTCTCACACAGTAGAGGCCCAACAACAGTGACCAAATGCTCAGTTGAAACAGTTGGAAGTTGGGGAAGTTCTGCACCAGGGATACTTGCTTCCTTGGCTCTCAGGAAAAGGAAGGGCAGGAGTACAGCTCCATGGGCCCAGAGACACTCTGATGAGATGGCTTGGCAAGACAGCAGATTGTAGGGGAATTTAGAACTGGAGGGTTTCAAATGCTACTTCTGATATTAACTGTTTGATCTGATAATAAAGTTAGTTAATCTTTGGGTCAGGGTCTCAGTTTACTCTTTGTAAAACAAAGGGTTGCATGACCTCCAAGGTCCCTTCCTGTTCAGGATCCTTGCTGATACCAGAGGCTAGCAGATCTCAAGGGCACAGATAGACCAGAGAGGCTGCTGAGTTCTCTTCTTTGGAAATGGTCCCTATAGGCCTTGGCAAGATGATGGAGGCTCTATATTTCTCTTCTGCTGCCTTGTACCAATGAGATACAACAGGAGAGAAGTTAGGAAGGACAATTGGCCTTCTCTAACAAGCCCATGGGCCCATTTCTAGAAAGAGTGTGAAAGTTGACTAGGGGACCCTCAGAGGCAGGCAGGGTGCAGAGGAATGAACATTAAAAAAAAAGTGAGCCTGCCCCTGGAGCTGGGACCCCTGGGCTTCCCAAAGCCTGTGAGCCCATAGCAGCCACACCCATTGCTGGTTACATGGGGGCCCATCTGGTCAAGCAAGAAGCATGGAGAGCAGAGTGAAGGTCCATCCCACTGCTGGTTACATGGCAGCTTTTCTGGTCAAAGGAGAAGCATGGAGGATGGAATGAAGGTCCAGCCTACTGCTGGCTACATATAGTTTGTTTAGTCAAGAGAATAGCATGGAGGATGGAATGAAGGGCCATCATGGTGGCTCATCTGGTAGAGAGAACAGCACGGAGAACAGAGCAAAGGTCCAGCCCACTGCTGGTTACATGGCGGCCTGTCTGGTCAAGGGAATAGTATGGAAGACAGAGCAATGGCCATCCCACTGCTGGTTACATGTGGCCTGTCTAGTCAAGAGAACAGTATGGAGGACAGAATGAAGGACCATCATGGCAGCCCATCTGGTCAAGAGTGTCTGCTCGAGGGAAAGGCATGGAGGATAGAGTGAAGGGCCATCATGGTGGCTGTCTGGTTGAAGGAACAGCCAAGAGGACAGAGCAAAGGTGCCCACTGCTGCTTACATGGCTGCCAGTTTGGTCAAGGGAGTAGCATGGAGGACCAAGCCAAGGCCCATCCCACTGCTGCTTACATGGTGGCCTGTCTGAGAGGTGTGACTAAATAGAAAGCCAAGTCCAAGTGAATGGAACAGGGCCACTCTGGCTTGCTGTTCAGAACTGAATGAAATCTTTGTGAGCAGCAGGTGCATAGATAAGAAATTGAGTCTAGGGTAAGTATAGGTGGGGTAGGGGTGGGAAGGGCAGGGGACCTAATCAGTGAGTTCCAAAGACTTAAGGCATGTCTGCATCCAATGAATTACTCTTTTCTTGGAAGCAAGACCCTCATCAAGGAACAGGGAAGAAGAAAGTCTAAGTGTTACTGTTGGTCAGAAGATGACCACGGCCTCTCATCAGGATCAATGGCCTAAGTGGGAGAAAACTTGACCCTCAGGTGATGGGAAATGAGATCAAAGGAAGTATGGAGGAGAAAGGGGGGGGTGTTGGCTCTCAATCCCCAACATGTACTTTTTAAAAAAAATTTAAGGCAACGTGGTTAAGTGACTTGCCCAAGGTCACACAGCTAGGTAATTAAGTGTCTGAGGCCTGATTTGAACTCAGGTCTTCCTGACTCCAGGGCCACGCTCTATCCATTGCACCACCTTGCTGCCCTTACCCAACATGTACTTTGAGATACCTGACTCAAGTGGGGGAGCTGCTGGGCTGAATATGGGGGAAGAATATGGGAGGGGCTAACAGTGACTTATGGGTCTATAGTTCTAGATTCTAATTCCTGAGTGATAACTTCAGGTTCCTCATCTGTAAAATGGGAATAATGATAGCACCCACTTCCTAGAGCTGTTGAAAGGATTAAATAAGATCACATTTGCAAACCTGAAGATGCTGGACATATGCCAGTTATGATTATTATTGTTGCTGCAGTTTCTTTGTTATTTAAAAAGGATCAGAGAGAACATGAGGGAAATGGAGAATGGCTTTGTGGGATTAGCCTGTCTTGTTCATGATGAGACCCTCTCCAAGCCAACTCCCCAGGCCCCCAGTCTACCACTCACTAAAAGGACACCTTTTCTACCCATAAGTATTCTAAGGGAATGGATTCTCTGGGGACTCTCCAAAAGTGAGGTGGAACTTCCGTGGAGGGTTTATGAGAGAAGCAGGTGAACAAGAGCAGCCCAGGGTGAGAAAGAGTGGAGGGTACTCTGTACCCTCCTGTACCTGCGTTGGAGCAGGTCAACACATGGTGGGACTGGACAAAGCTTGTCTCCAACTCTATGAGATTGCTTAATGACCTCCCCAGCCTGCCCCCCCCCCCCCCACTGCCTTATTCTATGGACATCATTTTCCCTTCCATTGGGTGATTCACCCAAACTGGCCTTCTTCCTCTGGCTTACCAGTTGATTCTGCAAAGACCTTGAATGCCTCATGGGCTCCTCTAAGATGGCTGAGGTTCATTGGGTGTCCCTCTTTGTGTATGTGTCTCCACTGAGTGCCTGCTTTATCTCTGTACCCTCATCACCTAGTACAGTTAGAACCTAATAAAAGCTTATGGATTTTTCATAATGTCTCACCCTGTCCAGAAACTGTCCCTTCTCCCAGCAAAGGCCCACAGCCCCCTGCTGGTGGCTGCAGCTCCTTCTGGGGAATGACCATCATAGGCTGCCCCACTCTCATGCTGAGAAAAGAGTGCTAAAAGGCCTAGCTTGGGGGATGTGGGCTGTGAGAAATAGATGGAGTGTCTACTCCAGGAGGGCCACCTGCTGATACTCAGATTGGTCAAGACACAGCTAAACATTGTGGCATAAGGATTTAAGTCCAGGTCTTCTGACTTCTGAGGGCTGGCATCTCCACCATGGTGCCACCCTCCATCTTAAGGATTTAGGCAAGACAGCAGGTCCTGTTCTGGGAGATGGTGATAAAGACCTACATGGAGATCCGGGGCTTCTCAAGCCCCCTCCCAAACTCTTGAGTAGGAGAGGTGAAGGGCTTAGTTCAACAGGGCCTGGCTGTAAAAAACAACCAGAAGTGGGCTTGTCTAGGGATGAGGCACCCTCTGCTGCAGGATCCCTGCCTGACGTGATGGGCAGATGAGAGGCAAAAACTATATCAGAGATTTCAGTGCAACAATCTTGTGCTAAGTCAGGGCAGACATCAGATGACAGACCTCAGCCACATTGGCTAAGTGTGTCTGAAAAAGGAGACAGGTGGGTCTAGGGAATGAGGGAGATCGCTGGCAGACAGGCCAAACGAGAACTGGCCTCATGCCCATGAGATGGAGAATGCCAGAGGAAAGCCCCTGGCACACGGGGAGGGCCTACATGGACATGGGAAGAACCCGGTGCATGAGGGTGGACTCTGCTGGCTCGCTCCTCAACTCTGCAATCACTGGGAAACCACAGAACCTTTCCTGGCTTCACTTCCCTTATCAATGCAGGGGCTGGATTAGACAGACCGCCTGTGCATGTGGGGAAGGGGGTGGGGTCCTGGCCTGGGGTCTGTGAACTTGTGTGAGAAACATTTCCATAACTATCTTTCATTAGACTTGCTTTCCTTTGAAAGCCAGTGAATTTTTTTTTATGCACTTAAAAATAGGATTCTGAGAGGGGTCCCTAGGTCCTGTCCGGCACTTCCAACTTTGTACCCCCCAAACCCAGTTTGGATGAGAATGTCTCTGCAGCTGCCATTTACACTGATGGTGAGTGACTCTACCTGAGATTCAGGTACAGACCTGGGGTCGGAGGAAGGGTGAAGAATGACACAGCATACACTCCAGTGGGTGGGCAAAAGGGAGCCCCCCACTATGTGACCATGAAGGTATATGGCTAGTTCATTCCTTTGGGTTCCTTTCAACCAGTCTAGATTTTTTGTCCTTTTGTTTTTGCAAGGCCAATGGGGTTAAGTGGCTTTCCCAAGGCCACACAGCTAGGTAATTATTAAGTGTCTGAGGTCACATTTGAACTCAGGTCCTCCCGATTCCAGGGCCAGTACCCTGTCCACTGTGCCACCTAGCCACCCCCAGTCTAGATTCTTTAGACAGGCTAGGAGAGGAATGAGGAGTCAAAAAGCTGCTGGGGTTGGGGGGAGAGAAGCAGGATCTGGTTCAACTCTGCTTGTCAGGTCATGGGCAGTAAGGTCACTTACTTCCTTTCCCCTCTGCCTCAGTTTTCTTCATTTGAGGAAGATATAAAGAACCAGATATGAGCAGGGATCCTTGATATGATCAATAGAAGCAATTCAGTCTTGAAGACAGCCCTTGTTAAATACAAATACTCTGGAGAATGGGGTGGGGGCTTCTGGGGGAAGTGAGATTCCCAGACTGAAGAGCAAGTGCCAAATAGGAAGGCGACCCTACTGACCTGCAGTTGGGCCCGTGAACAGTCCATCTCAAAATTTTCACTTAGCAAAAGTTGCATAAAGGGGAGAGGCTGTAGAGAGTCTAAGCAGCACTACCCCCCTTGCAGAGAACCAGATTCAGAACTCTTTGGGCCCCAAATCACAGGGGGGACAAGCACAGGCAGCTCCCAGCAGCCAGAGAGGAGGCAAAGACGTCAGAGCTGGGGCCCTCCCTGTAGGAATCCAACAAGATATAGGGCAGCCTGGAAGAGGCACCAGCCCCCAAGACTCTGCTTGTGGATTCAGCCATTTGTTCTCAACCAAAGGACTGGCCCCTGGGCACCAGAAGGGACCCCTAATCTCACTCACCTGAGCCCCGCCTGCCTCTTCTCTCTCTTTTCCTCCCACCCCCTCCCTTCTGACAGCAGCTCTTAATGAGAGGGCAAACAGTGCCAGCTACAGCATTCTGACCTATGTCAGTCCATGTAGAACATGCAGTGACCTGATGCTGGGGGGAAGAGGAGGAGACAGGGAGCAATGAGAGGAAGAGGGGGGAGGAGGGGACGGGAAGGAGGAAGAAGCAGGGCCTGGAGGTTTCCCACCTGGCTTTTGTCTCTCCATGGTGCTTTCCTGGCTGGTCAGACCACCTGAGGAAGAGTCGCCGCTGGATGGTCCTTCGTGGCCGTAGTGGGGCTCAAGAGGCAACAGAGGATGCTGGGAGGCTGCATATCTGTGGAAGGAATGGAAAACGACTAGCTGCAAGTTGAAGGCATCACTCAGGGAAAAAAAAAAACTCTAACCCGCCCTGAGCACCAGCCCCACTCCATGTTCATTAGCAGGTTTTAAATATACAGGGTTCTGACTTGGGGAGCGGGGGGAGGAAAGCAGCGGCTGGTGAGATCCGATGAGTAAGATGTGAGATGTACAATTAACTCCTTGCCAGAAAGGCGAGGCTGAGCCCCAAAAAGGAGCTGGCGGCAGGATGCTGAAGGTGGCCGACTGGCATGGGCCAGAACGCACCAGGGGGCAGCCTTCTCTACCCCTCTTTACACATACATACACACACACACACACACACACACACACACACACACAGAAAGACACACCACACACAGACACATAGACATACCCTCCCCCAAGAGGATCAGAAACTGTCCCCAATGTGCCTCTGGGCCCCCATCTGGCACTTGCTTAGAGAAGGGGGAGATGTGGAGGGAGGGTTGTGATTCCCATTGTGAATGGATCAGAAACTGCTGATCAGCAGGAATGGAGACTGAGATGCATCCATGCAGATTCCCCTCCTAGACAGAATGTGGGTTCTGGACCTCTCTCATGCCCTACTGTGTCAAAGCCAGTATTAGTACTGCTAGGTTTATGCTTTTCCACACCCCCCTGCCCCCCCCCCCCCAATTGTAAGCTCTCTGAGGACAAGGACCGAGTGTCTTCCTCTCTTTCTAGTGCTTTGGTGGAAGAATGGCTGAACAAAGAATCCGGGCCATCGGCAACAAGCTGCCTGAGAAGGCAGCTGGTGGCTCTGGGTTCAGATCCTGCCACCACCTCTGGTTGCACATTGGCATGTCCCTGGTCTTGGTGAGCCTTGGCATTGTCATTGATGGAATGGTGGGGATTAGATCCCATGAATGTTTGGAGGACAACCTTGAACCCCGGCTCTCCCCAGACTCCTATAGGTCACAGTGCATATCACTCAGTGGAGAAGGTCCGAGGGCTTCTGAGGTCACTGCGGTCATAATACTGCCTACCATGAGACAGACACTGCTAAATGCTATCTAATTGATATCTCATTTGATCCTCTCAACAACCCTGCTAGGTAGATGCTGCTGTGTTATTCATTTTACAGATGAGGAAACTGAGGCAAACGGCAGTGAAGTGACTTGTCCAAGGTCATGTTGCTGATAAGTGTACTTGGTGGATTGGAACTAGGGTCTTCTTTACTACAAGTTTCTATCACCCATACACCATAAAGTTATGGAAAACAAGGTTGGCTAAAAAGAGACATGGGAAGACATATGTTGCTTATACTTTCAGACTTTTTCAACTGATCACTTATGTTAATTTTTCCTGTTTTTTCACTTTTTTTGTATTAAAAAAAATAACTACTTGTTATATGGGATGTTGTTCTGGGAAGGGGAAAGGAAAGGATTCTAGGGGAAACCATGGTGATGCAAAATAAACAGCCCCAATACAAAAGGCGTCACTAAAAACAGAGTTCCAAAAGGGGGTGGGCATCATTTCAGGATATCTTGGCTACTAGGACAGAAGTGAAACTGCCAGATGCAGGGTCTTGTGCCAGTTCTTGCTGGGGGGCGGCTGAATGCCAGCCTGGCTCTGTGACTTTGGGAAGGAGGAGGAAGTAGCCCCATCACTCGAGACGGCCACATTTGGCCTGTACTCGTTTCAGTTGCCAGTGGATAACATCTAACTCATCTCCCACCTCCACACCTTTGCTCAGGCTGTCCCCCATGCCCAGAATGCCTTCTGCCTCCCTTGTCCCTCACAGAACCACTCACTAGCTCTTTCTCTAAGCACAGATCAGCTGTCAACAGTCTCTCCTCCTAGACACTCTCAGGGTCGACTCACAGGTGTGCACAGGTACACTTCCTATAGGAAGCTCCGGGAATTGGAGGGAGTATCCCTTCTCTCCTAGACCAGCCTTGGCTCTGGCAGTTGACTGACACCTCAATGCCCCCACAATGAGACTTGAAGACAGCATGACACGGGCTTGAGACATGAACAGAAGCAAGAGTCTCCAGACGCCTCCTCTTGGCTGCGGCTCTGACCAGGGGGCCCGGGCCCTTGGGACCAAACCTCCAGGCTTCACGTTGCCAGCCTGTCAGCCTGTTCCCCTCTGACGCTCCATCTCCCTCCCCTGCTTAGATCCTGGCTTCCTCTCAGGGCCTCCCCTTGGCTGCCCATTCCCACTCCACCCCGACCATATCTTGTGAGGACTTGGTTTTCCAGCTGCTGCCCTACTGCAGCAGAAACTCTGGGAAGGTGGGGTTGGTTCTTGTCTTTCTGCCAACACTCAGCAGAGGAGGTGTTTAATGAGGAGGGTTAATTAATCTGTTGATTGCTAGAAATGGGAGCCAGGCCTAGGGAAGTCCTTGAAAGGGTGGTAAGGTAGTGCAGTGGAGTCGGGAGAATTGTGTTCAAATCCATCCTCAGATCCTGCCTACCTTTGTATCCCTGGGCAAATCACTTCACCTGTCTGTTTCAGTTTCCTTGACTGTAAAATGGGGTTAAGGGCAGCCTTTCCTCCCAGAAAAGGAAGGAAGATCTAAGGTAGACCATCTATAAAGGGCCTAGCACTGCTTTTGGGACACAATGGGAACTCCTGTGGGTCCAGCACCCTCCTCCCCTGCCCTTCTTCCTTCTTTCAAGACCCGGTCCAAATCCCGCCTTCCACAGGTGCCTGGCCAGCCCCTCCCTCCTGTCTGTCCTGTCTACACCTGTTCCAGGCCTGGTGGTTTGCATGCAATCTCCTTCACAAGAGCATGAGCCCAGAGTGAAGGCAGGGCCTGTGTCCATCCTGCTTGTGCCCTTGAGGGGTGGGGTAGATGCTTGTTGACTAACTGACCATGGTCCCGGTCACTTTGCCATGGTTGTGAGACCTCCTGCTGGTGCTATGAGGCATGCCCTCAGGGAAGGCACATGCCAGGCTGGCCACATAGGGCTCTGGCCAAGCAGGCCCCTCAGCTCTTGCCCTCTGTGGGTAGTCCCTCACAGAGCAGAGTCGGGGTAGGCTGCCTAAGGGCTGCTTATGGGAAGCAGGTGAATCTATACCAGTCACGACTGATGGGAGTCTCATGGATTTTACAAGTCCTTGCCGAGGGCGCTCTGATGTGGCCCTTGTTCTGTGATTCCAGAGGTCTGGCTGCTCTCTGGTTAAGAGATCCTGCTCTGTGGTCCTCACGCTCCACTTCTGCAGATGGGGGCTCCAGACTGGCCCATCTCTCAGCCTCCTTCCCACTCTGATCCAAGGGTCTGTGAAGGCCCAGAAGGACAGATTCTCCACTGGAGCCCCTTGTGTCTGGCTTCCCAGAACAGTGGAGAGACTTGTGACCCTTTTCTCTAGCCACAGCCAGGCTCAGGACCTGGAGTCAAGCTGAGGGATTAATCTCTGACTGTTAACCATCAATGATGTAACAGACAGGCCTGAGGGCAGATGATCACTGGATGGTACCACAGGACATACAGCTCGCCTATCACTCCTGCCCAGGGCCCAGATGCCTTTGTGTTACTGTTGCCTCAGGTGGTATGAGAGTTTAGAGGATTTATCAATGAGGATGGGCTATGGAATGAGAAGGAGCTGAAAGAGACTGCTACGGACGACAGAACAGAAACTCCAGGAAAAGCTCTGCTCCTTTTGACCACCACTAGGGAGGATCCGATCACTGGTTTTCTCCAGGAAGTGACTGTTCCGAGACATCCCTCAGGCAGGCAGGGAAGAGGGAGCCAGGGCATTCTTGACGCATTATAAATGGGGAAACTGAGGCTCAGAGGTGCTATGACATGCTCAAGATCAATTAGGAAAGGTCAGAGTTGGGTCATGTTCTCTTTCACTGGCAGGAGACACAGATAGGCTCTACCCTAAAGATACTTTTTATTAAGAGAAGAGTAGGGGTCCTCTGGAGACCAGTTCTGGTACAGGCAGCAGTGCCCACATGCCGAGCCCGGTGGGCTGTGGGGGGCTTCCCAGTCAACACGAGGAGTGATCGCCATCCTCCCTTTGGAGCAGCTCATCAGGGCAACCAGAGGCGTGGCTTGCACCCAAGTTTTGACCCTGCTCCTCCCTTTGTAAGGCAGATGCCACACACCTGTGCCTCCCACCCCCAATCACACTCATAGCATGCACATTCACACACACACACACACACACACACACACACAGCCCCTTCTGTGGTTCCAGTCACCTTGCCCCCAAGAATCCCTACTGCCCACAGTGGGCATGTTCCACCATGCTCATGCCTGGACAGAGCAAGGAAAGGAGGAGGTGCTATCATTATGTCAGAGCTTACCTAAGGCAGGCAGGGGTCACCTGTTTTGGTTACAGACCTACAGCCAGGCTCAGGATTTGCTTAAAGTAAACATACTGACCATGGAAACAACATAAAGACTAACAATGCCTTCTGTGGCCGGGGGGGGGGGGGAAGGGAAGCAAGAATAGGGAGAAAAATTGTAAAACTGAAAATAAATAAAATCTTTCATAAAAAAATAAAGTAAACATACTGAATTCCCCATTTATCAGTTTGCCCCCAGGCTTAGTGACTAGGGCAGGGACTCAAGGTTAATAGCTAATCTCACTTGAATCAATACACGGTCACTCCTGACTGTCCAAGTGTCACTGAGACTGCGTCCTGTGTTAAGGCTGACTGAGGACCCCTCCTCCCACACCATCCCTACTTCTCCTCAAGCCCCACCAGGGATAGGCTGAAGACTGGGTCCCCCCCTACCTCTCCGGAGATGGCTTGTAGCGTGTGTAGGAAGAGACTCCCCCCGAACCTGGAGTGGAGAAACTCCCTGAAGGTTGTCGATAAGGCTGGACTCTGTCCGCCCCTGCTGGTGAGGCTGCGTAGGGAGTTTCTGGAAAGCTGACGGGCCTAGGAGGAGGTGGGGGGTAGGGATTGAGAAGAAAGAAGCAGTATGGGTTGGGGGCAAACACATGGGCCTAGGGGTTCTGGCCTTCCAGGTCTTGTTGTGCCTTTGGGAGCTGTGTGACTGTGGCTTACTCACTGAGCCTACTTGGACCTCAGTTTCCTCATTTGTAAAACTGGAAAAACTTTGCCCTGCTACTACCCAAGCCCCAGAGACAAAAACTGTGTGGCAAAGTATGTATGAGCATAGTATACGTGTATGTGGCTGTATGTATGCATTATAAATGACTCATAATTATAAATACTTGGTCCAGAATGATTAACATATTTTTTCTGAATAACTTTTCTGCAGAAAAGGACCAAGTTCCCCAGTGGAAAAAGGGAGTGAATTGTGACAAGGTCTAGTCTTATATGCAGTCTGAGAGGCATGCTCCTCCTCTTCGTGCCAATCATTGGTCAGAGTTACAATCTCATCAATACACTCACCCCCACACCACTCTAATAATGTTTTTCCCTGATCTAGTCATTATACTAAGGAGCATAAGGGAGCGGACAAAAATATGAATGAACTTCATTGAGCAGGCGTACTTGCAAAGGATACGGACCTAGGTCAATTTTTGACCAGTCCGAGATAGTTTTCAACTCCTCCAATCCCCCCTCTCCTAAGGTGACTTGATGTCGGGTGAAAGGGCTCCACTCAACTCACTGACTGGTCAAAGTTATTCCTTTGATCATCTTTCCTTTTGTCTGACTTTCCCCTTAATGTAAATAGGCTTGCATCTTTTGGCTTACACAAAGACCAGACATCCTTGCCTTTGTAATGGATTATTCTCACAGATATCTGTGAGATTCTTGTAATATTCTCTCTCATTTTGTGGAAAACAAAGATGCTCAATTCTTTCTCACAGTATGCACGTGCAAATATGGCAGTAATCTATGTGTGCATGTATAAGCATAAGTCTAGTGTATGTTTACATGTAGGGGAGGGTGGCAACACCGCGCGAACATCCAGGACCATGAAGACAGGATTCTGGCATCGGGCCATCTCCTCTACTGTTAGGATGAGCCAGACAAACAGAGGAGTGCTGGGATAATCTAGGAGCCCGCCAAGTTGGGACAAGCCACAAAGCTTTTTCTGACAAGCACTAAAGCAGGACTACAATTCTCAGAACAAGTGACAACTCCAAATACTAGGCCTTTCCCACAATGGGCAGAGTCTCCATCGCCAAAGTGGTCAAGCTGAGACTGGATGAGCTTCTGGCAGGGAAGCTGCTGATGGGATTCTGCAGAAGGTGGGAAGATGGCCTCGGTGGGTCCCTTGAGTGCTGAAAGTCTGAGAAGTGGAGGAATGGCAGATATGGGGAAGATGAGGCTGCTGGAGAAAGAGAAGGGTGGCTTTGGTCTCTCCAAAGAGAGACTTTGCTCTTGGCAGCCCACAGCTGAAGGAACAACTGGAGGTTGTCCCTGAGGCTGTAGGGGATCCTTTGGGATTCAGACCTACCCTGCCTAGGGTAAGCAAGCACAGGCTTTGGCTTTTGCCAGTTCTGTCTGGGCCTCAGAGACCCCTTACCGTTTGCTATGCAGCGGCTGGCTCTCCCGGTAAGGGATTCCCGGCGTGGGCTTTGGTGGCCGGCTGAGTGACTGGGCATGGCCCGTGGTCCCGGGTGCAGCCCACTTGGAGGTCGGCAAGGAGTTGTGGGAAGCGGGCCCACTCCACTGCCAGGAAGAGCTGCTCCGATATGGAGGCCGGGCTGCCATGCTCTCTGGCTCTGCCTTAGGTTCCGAGGTATTCATGTCACAGGTCTCTGGCCAGCCCCTAGAAAGAGAAACCAGAGTTATTTCCTGCCTGGGGAATCCTGCAGGTGGGCCACACACATCATTCACTTTCTTGGAAAACTCTGCCTAGCTTCCCCAAATGCGACTTAAAAGACAAGGTAGTCCCTGAGCCAACTCCCCAAGCTTTGTCTGGTCCTGGCCCAGGTCCAGATCCAGGGAGTGGGACCACCTCCCCCTGCAACCCAAGGACCAGGCATCCCAGTTCCAGTCACCACAGGGGCTCTGCTTTAGTTTTCACCCCAGGGCTGGGTTCTACCAAATCCTAGGGGGGAACCTGTGGGGCCAGAGAGGTGGAGACTGCTGAAGTTGTTGCTGTGACCTGCCATGCTCTTAGAAAGGAGGTGGCACAGGCTCAGGTGATCTACTTTGAAGGTGGCTAATGACATAGGCAGAACAACCTAAAAATAGCTCAAGGTAGGGCCCAAGTCTTGCTGGGAGCTTGGCCTAGCAGAACAGGATGGTGGCACTACCAGCCTTCTTGGCTCTGTCCCCAGGACATCAACAGGCCAAGAGCTTCTGTCATAGCCTGCCTAGGTCCTGAGGGGAAGCGTTAATAAGCATTTCTAGAGCAGGGGTGATAATAACCTGCTAATAACTGGGTTAAGCATTTCACAATTATCATCTCACTTGATCCTCATGCAAGAGGTGCTGATATGATCTCCACAAAGTGAGGCTGGATTTGAACTCAGGTCTTGCAGATTCCAGGGCCAGCTCTAATCAAGTCCCAGGGGAGGCTAATAGCAGTGGGAGAGAGCAGGTGTCCATTCAGATTCACTCTGACATTCAAGGCCTGGTGACCCCAGACTGAGGACCAGCCAGGTCCCAGACTTCTCTTTTGTTGCCAGGGTAGCTTTGCAACAGGTGTCTTCAGAAGGCATTCCAGGAAGGGGAAGTGAAGAAACCCATCCAGTCTCCATTTTCACTGTCTGCCCCCAAGGCTTTCTCCTTCCAACTGACAGCTCTATAGCCCCTTCCCCTCCTCCAGAGCACTGTGTCCTCCTCCCTGATTCCTCAGCGCACCCAGGCCTTACAGGATCCTCCTGGGAATTTATCTCCTTGCCTCTCCCTCTAGAGCTTCCTTCTGTCCTGAGAATGGGGAACCCAGTGGCTTAGGCACCCTGCTCTCCCCCCAGCTTGTATGGTGGGTGAGCCTTCTTTGTCAACACAAGATTCCCAAACCTACTGCTGAGACAGTTTTAGGCCCCACAAGCCAATTTCTTAAAACCATCCTAAGCAGTCAGTCTACCAAGGCCCTGGGTTCCTCTGGGTTCCTTTGTGAGGATCCCTTCCTGGGATGAGAGGAGTCTGCTTCCCCCACTCTGCTGGCCTGGTTGGGGGGCATTGCCACCAGTTGAATAAGCAAATGGGTGCATGCCAAAGAATCAGCTCTGCTTTCTCTCACACACTCAAGGGATTGGTGGGGGTGTCAGCACCTCCACAACGGTGAGGCCTCAGAGAATGGAACCTGCAGCTGTGGATCAAACAGGACAGATATGAAAGATAGTGCTAAGTAATGGGCCTAGTGACAGGTTAATCTGGGATCAAATTTGGCCTTGGACACTTGCCAGCCATGTGACCTTGGGCAAGTTGCTTAACTGCCCCAGCCTCAGTTTATCCATCTGTAAAAGGGGGCTAATATAACAGCTCTTACCTCACAGGGTAGTTCTGAGGATAAAAATGCAAGAATAAAGCACTTTGCTTGGCCTAAAGTCCTATTCAAATGCTAGTCATAATTATTGCTATTATTCCTCAAGGGGTCTGAGCTCAAATGCAATCTCAGACACTTACTAGCTGTGTGACCCTGGATGAGTCACTTAACTTCTATTTGTCTCAGTTCCTTCTCTGTAAAATGAGGACAAACTGGAAAGAAATGGCAAACCACTCCAATACCATTGCCAAGACAACCCCTACAAAGAGTCAGACACGTGAATGACAATAATTACTATTGCTCCTGTTTCTGATAACCATAATTCTGGAAGAGCTGAAGTCAAATCTTGGTTTTGACACTTACTTCTTGTGTCACCTTGGGCCTCAGTTTCTTCATCTGTAGAGTGGGAGGGTTGGGAAGGATGGTCTCTGGGATCTTTTGCAGTTCTAGGTCTGGGGCACACAGGCAGAATCCTCCTTCCTAGCTCCTGCTTGCTCCCTCTCCCAACTTATTGGGCATTTGAGCCAAGGGACAAAAGTCAAAGGGAAGCAGTGGAGATACCAAGAGTTCTGTGTTATCTGCCCAGCAAATGAGGGCCACTGCATGCCGCCCCAGGGCCTGGCAGCCCAGTGAGAGTCACTGAAACCCCAATAGTCCCCACTACAAGCACCAGCTGAGTTGCCCTCAATGGGAACACAATGCGGCCTTTCTCTAGACAAAAGCAGGGGATGGAACCTGAAACCAGCCAAGCCAGTCCTCGGGGCCCAGCCTGGGGCCCTGCTTCCTTTCTGCATGCTTGCCAAGGGGAGGCAAGGCAAGCCTGCTTCTTGGTCCACCCACCTGGTGCACCCACACACCTGGGACTCCCTCAGTGCCTGTACTATTCTCTTTGGGGCCATTAGGCCAAGCAGGTGAGCCCCTACATAAGCACCTACCCTAATACAGATGCATGTGTGCTCTAAGCAATTACAACCACCAATGTTCTAACCTGTCACTATCAGCCAAAGAAGGCGCAATTTCAGAGGGCCAGGACAGACAGTAGCCAGACTGGGGTGTATGGGAGTGGGGGGGGCAATGATTAATGAGCCTAGTATAGGCTGGATATTGAGAAGGGGACAGGTCCTGTGACTGGTCTTCCATGGAACTCTTCTCTTTTTTCCTAGGAGGGCTCCAGCTGGACCACAGCCCAGTGTGTCACCTTGGGACAAGACATGGGAGTCAGAGGATAGCTCTCCTCTGGCGACAAATGCCTTGGCATCATCATTCTAGCCTTTGACAAGAGAGTCCCCACAGGTTGTTTGTGCCTAGCCTTCTGAGAGGGCTAGTTCCTGTATCCAGTGAGGCTGCCCTGACTCTCAACAACCAAAGGCAGAGGCAAGGAGATTCTGCAAGACAGACTTAGGGAGGGGATATCTGGCACCACTGGCTGGGTCCTGAGATTTCTCCAAAGGTAGAAGGCAATGTCCACTGGACCCAATGAGGTTAGCCTTGGAGGCACCACCATCACTATCACAACATAGTAAAGGGACCAGCATGCATTTTATACAATCACAGCACACACAACAGAGTGGCATCCCCTGCATCTCTGACTGTGCACAAGTGGTTCACATCTGCTGCATAAGGGGCCCAGCTCTATGCTGCCTCTTCTACAGGGCCTTACCTAGCAGTCTGTGAGTCTTTGGGCACATACATCTATTTCCTTATTATCTCTCCCCACAGGATGTGAGCTTCTAGAGGTCCAGGGACTGGCTCACTTCCTTTGAAACCTGTTCTTCCAGCACAGCAATGATTACATTGATTTGTTTGCTAGCAAGCATTTATGAGGAGCCTACTGTGTGCTGAGAATTGTGCTATGTAAATGGGATGCAGAGACAGAACATAGAAAGATTAACATGCAATGACACAGAGAGAAGAAAGCATGCGCAAAAAAGCATAACAAACTGAAAGGAGAGCCTTTTGTAAACTGAGTCAAGAAAATGGAGCTCACAACACAGGCCAGTTAACTTCCCAAATGAAAGGAAACCAATAGGGAACCTGCTCAGGTGTTTTCATTCCACAGTTCAATTCAATTTTAATAGTAATCCTGCCTACTCACTACATGCAAGCACTGTTGTACAAGGCAGTCCTGGGACTTTATATCACACTGCGGGAAAGTATCTGCCATGTCGAAACAAAATATTGTCAATCAATGTAAAAATTAAATCAAATCTTGGCAAACCACAACTTCCATAGTCCCTGATTGAGCAGATAGTGGAAAGGGGAGACATCAGTCAGGCATGTTCTCTCCTTCGTATGATGATGGCTGCTTCCTTTTCTACATCACCATGAAGCACCCTTTTAAAACACATTCAAGAATTTTGCCAGGAATCCAAGTCAAATTTGTTAGGGAGTGGTCTGCAGCCTCTGACTCTCCATTTTGCCTTTGACAATAAGGATAATCTTTGTCTGTCAGTCCTGTGGCAACTCAGAGTCCCTTGCAGGTACTTCAGTATCTTGGCAGAATTCCTCTGGGCCTGGTACTGAAGTCATTAAGGGTCTGCACATGCTTTCTGTTTGACTCCTCATCTCGGGTTTCAAGTCTCTATAGGACATTTTTCTGCCTTTCCCATCTAAAGATTGCCCTACTGATCCTTCCTCTGAATCATCACAATAAGCCCATGCCCAGCTTTCCCTTACTCCCGGTCCTAAACATTAAGATAGTCACTTCCCCCGAGGTTCTCATCATCCCACATCAGTCAGATAAAAGTCTCCCCTCATTAAATTCTTCACCTTTTGTAGGATGGAATTATCATTCATGAAAGCTAAGAAATTATGAGTGGTTCTGCTTTAGGCAGAGAATGTATTGCATCAGATGTCTGGAAAAATGAAGCCACTCACCACTGCTATTCAGAGCCAAGCCTGCCATCAGCTTCCTGGACACCTCCATTTCTTTTCTGTCTGTGGTCTGCAGCTTACTCCCAAGGCAATATTATCTCTGTTTGGGACTCTGTTGATCCATACCCAGACACTCATAACCATGTTGTCCCTCCTCCCTTCCCTCCATTCCTGGCTTTTTCTACATAGGAATATCTTCATAGAGTGGAGTCTCTCACTCATGTCTTTTATTAAATCCACTCTTTTTTCAAACTAGGCAGATCCTTTCAGGGCTCACTCATGGGTCCTAATCCGCCATTCTCATTGCTACCCATGATATCACATTTGCCTCCTTGAGCTAAGATCTTTGGTTCTATTTGCTTGCTACCCATTCTTTTGGGCATTTGTATAGAGAGATCTGAGATCAGAGGTTTAAATGGGATTTTCTTAAATCTGTGAATTTCTGACTATCTTGGCCATGAGACTGTTCCCCATACTAAAGGTACTTTCTATGGTATGTAGCCCAACAGGTATAAAGAAAGTACTATCCTTCACTCTCTCTTTTTTTTTTTTAAGGTATAAGACTCCAAACAAAAATAGGATCTTGAGCCCTTGTCAGATGTACTCCATCCCTGGTCTGAAGCTTGCCACTTCATAAGCTGGTATCTCAAGATTTCAATGCTATTCTTAGGCACTGTTGCTTCTTTCCCGAATCTGCCCTTTCCTTCAAGCCCCCTCATCTTCCACCACAGCAGCCTCCTAGCCCCTGAAGGACTTGGTCTCTTAGCAAAGACGTCATTTTCCTTGGCAACTACTCTCCAGATTCCTTCTGGCAGTACCGCACATGTCCAAGTGAATCACCACAAGTGGGTAGTTGTCATTAGTTCTGACAAGTCTTAGGAGGTTCTCAGTCACAGCTGTGACAGATGGTCTGGGAAGACATCCATCCTGCCCACTGGCACAATCGTCCAGATTCCTCCTTGTTGAATTGGGGCTCACAAACTGCCATTTTTCTTTCTGCTTCTTTTGCCATTAAGGGATGATCTTACACAAGAGACCACAGTCTTGTGACGGGGTAGACAAGCAGTCATACTCCCTTAGAGCCTGGTGCCCAGCTTGCTGGAATTGGGGTCCTCCTCTTCTTTCCCCTCTGGGTCACCCTCTTCCATCAGATTCAGGTCAGGGTCTGGCCCTGCCTCTTCTGGGTCTGTATCTGCTTTGCTGTTCTGTTTACTTTTTTCCCCTTATTCTCTGAGGGACACAAACCTCTTCTTGAAAAGCTGGGTGCTTTAGTCCCTAGATTTCCTCTTCTAGGAGGGAATCCTAGAAAAATCCTCCACTTTGAATATGGATCCTGAATCCTTGGCTGTGACCAAAAGACCAACCTGTCTGTGCTTTCTCCAATCAGAGTCCTCGGTCTCTGGTTGTTCTCCCTGGTGACCTTTGCGGTCTGATACTGTTTTCTGGTGTTTCAGCCCCATGTTCAAGTCCCAAGATCCATTCCCTATGTTCTCAGCCCATGTGGCAGCAGCCTTCCAGAGCCTTGATGCTGGAGACCACCTCAGTCACCCAGTGTAACTCAGGCCGGCTCAGCTTTGCCCAGCTCTTCCCCTGTACTGGGTCTGTGGGCCTGGCAGGATAAGTGGTACTTCCACTTGCTAGGCCAGGAAAGTAGAAGGGGTTTACATGTACATGTCCCATCTCATCTAATGCACATGAGGACTTGAGAGAGAGAGGTCAGATTGAAGACCTCGCACTGAAATAGTCTCTAGCTCTCTACCATGTCAAATTTTGAGTGGTGCTTAGGGATCAAGTATGAAAGGGACCCAGATTTATTATACAGGGTCTTAAAGACTCTTGAATACAACCACCTCATTATACAGATGAGGAAACAGAGGCCAAATGAGGTTGGCGAGTTTATTGTGGACCAGGTAGCTAGTAACAGTCTATGGGATCTGAACCCAGGTCCTCAACCCCAATGCTGGTGATATCTCCAAGCCCCTCTCTGCCTCCCAGAAGATCCCTTGGGTCCCCCTGCAGCTTCCCATCTCAATGCCCACTTTACATAGGCTGCTCAGCTCCTGTGGCAAACAGGAAGTGTTTTTAGGAGATGCCTGTGAGTGCCAAGGCTAAGGTGAAGAAAGCCCAGAGAAGGGACAGCCAGTCCCAACCTCCCCCTAGCCCTGGCCTGGTCTCACCTCCGAGGAGTCCCATCCTCGAAGGGGGGGATGATGACCACCTTCACAGTGACTGAGGTCCGCAACAGATCGATCATCTGGTCATGTGTCAGTGTGACCACGGCCACCTTGCAGATCTCCACCAGTCGGCTGCCTTGCCGGAGTCCTGCCTGCCAGGCAAAGCCATAGTCCTCCACCTCTGCAACAGTGCCATCATACTTGACATGAAAGCCTAATTGGCCCAGTCCATTCCGCCGCAGGGTCATGTCCACTGTTTCACAGCCACTGGTCATTACCTGTGAGGAACATTCAGGAAAGTTTTTTGAACGTGTGTGTGTGTGTGTGTGTGTGTGTGTGTGTGTGTGTGTGTGCATGCGTGTGTGTGTATGTATAAATTTGGGGAACTTCTCACTATCTCAGGGAGGGGAGATCCAAAAGATTTTATCACATCAAGGTTTCCCTAAATTTTCAGATGGGAAATTCACAGGGAGCAAGGCTGACTCTAGAGCATTCACACCTCAGGAACCTACCATGATGGGGGTTCAATTCCATGGAAATACAACCATGGTCTCTTCCAGAAACTAGACTATCCCCTCTCTAGAAGCAGGAATCTTGGCTGGGTGAATCATTGAGCTGACATCACAGCATTTCTGATGGTCTTCTACTAACAAATTTCAGGGAGCCCCTCTAGCTGCCTGGCCCATGTTTAACTCCCCAATCTCATTTGGTCTCTGTTTCCTCATCTATATAATGAGATGGCTGGATTCAAGGGTCTTTAAGACCTCTTATAATAATGTTCTCATGGGGAGATTGAAATGTGGATATTCCAGAGCTCTTTAAAATGAGAGAAAGAACTATCAGATTGGCTAAAATACAAAAAAGGAAAATAATCAATGTGGGAGAGGATATGGGAAAACTGGGACACTAATTGGGATACTGGTGGCAGAGATGTGAACTGATCCAACCATTCTGGAAAGCAATTTATAACTATAATGCAGCAATGCTACTATTAGATCTGTATCCCAAAGTGATCATAAAAAAAGGAGAAAAGAAACACATGTACAAAAATATGTGTAGTTCTTTTTTGTAGTGGCAAAGAATTGGAAATTGAGGGAATGCTCATCAATTGGGGAATGGCTGAAAAAGCTGTAGATTACTGTTATTCTCTTTTTTTTTTTTTAGGTTTTTGCAAGGCAAATGGGGTTAAGTGGCTTGCCCAAGGCCACACAGCTAGGTAATTATTAAATGTCTGAGACCGGATTTGAACCCAGGTACTCCTGACTCCAGGGCTAGTGCTTTATCTACTGTGCCACCTAGCTGCCCCAAGTATTGTTATTCTTTAAGAAATCATGAGTGTGGGAAGCTAGGTGGAGCAGTGGATAGAGCCCTGGAGTCAGGAAGACCTGAGTTCAAATCCAATCTCAGACACTTAATAATTACCTAGTTGTGTGACCTTGGGCAAGTCACTTTAACCCCCTTGCTTTAATTTAAAAAAAAAAAGAAAGAAATCACGAGCAGGCAGACTTCAGAAAAGCCTGGAAAGACCTGCATGAACTGATGTTGAGTGAAGTGAGCAGAAGCAGAACATTGCACACAATAACAACACTGTGTGCTGATCAATTATTATGGACACAGCTCTTCTTAGCAGTTCAGTGATCAAAGACAATTCTAAAAAATTTGTGATGGAAAATGCAATCCACATGAGAAGAAAATGGTCTGAATGCAGATCAAAGAATATTACTTCCACTTTGTAAAATATCTTTCATGTTTTTTCTTTCTCATGGTTTTATTTCCCCCTTTGGTTCTAATTTTTCTTTCACAACATGACTACACTGGAAATATGTTAAACATGGTTGTACTTCTATCAGATCACTGGCTGCCAAGGGAAGTGGGGAGGGGGAGAGAAGGGAGGGTAGAAGAAAAATGTGGAAATCAAAATCGTGCAAAGACAAATGTGGGAAAATTAGGCTGTGTATGAAATTGGGGAAAAATAACAAAAAAAAAGAATGGGGGGGGTTGAATTTGGTTTTTGGTGCTAGATGGAGGAGTGGTTTGCTTGGAGGGCAGAATCTCTAATATAATTGTCTGCTCATATGGTCACCTCACAGAGCTTTTCCAGTGTGAGTCAAGCCAGGAAGAGAAGACAAGAGTCACTTCCCCTGATACATTCCCTGGGCTCTTTACTATATTTTGGTTTGGAAGTGTAAGCGGGGTTTCCCGGGGACCCTGATTTACTCATAGTCATGCATCCAGCAGGGTAAGTTTTTATAAAGGATGATTCAGAATGGTTACTGGCATTTGAATAGTGAGCAACAGCTTTTGGACAGAGCAGTCAAGGAGAGGGGGCTCCTTCTACTCAACCTGGGGGTAGGTCAAGAAGCTGTCATTCATGTGGAGGAAATGTAACCTCCCCCCACACCCAGTCCATGATGATATTCCAAGAGAACTTGCAAAAGGTGAAGATGGGATAAACCTGGGCTTGTTCCCCCCAAGTCCTGGGTCACCGGATTGGGGTGCAACTGTTTGTGAAACCTGCAAGGGCTCATTTTGGGGCAAAATGGAAGAAGTCCTTCATCACTTGCTACTTAAGCAAAGACCTGAACCAAAGCAAAAGCAGTAGATGCAGACATGATCTGGGCTCTGCTGCCAGCCAGAGCACCTGTGGGCTGCTGGGACCAGCCTGAAGGCCCAAGATGACATCTTGGATTGCCCCCATGGCAAGGATGTGGCCCTGATTGAGACAATGCTAGCTTCAGGGTCTCCTGGACCCCCCCCCCCCCAAACAATGATCCTGTTTCCTGAGGATCTCAGATTCTTTACCTTGAGTCTCTGGACAATTTCCCTAATGTCCTCAGGGAACCCTTCTGAGGCACGTATGGAGATGTGGTCCCCTCTCCCATAGAAGATCTTGAGTGTGGAGGAGTCTGGGGTCCAGCCAATGACATCCCCACAAAAGCAGTTGAACACCACCTCCTTGGTGCGCAGGTCCAGGAGGACAATGAACTCATTTGAAATCCCCAATATACACTCAATCTCTATTCCTTGTGCAAAATCCTGGGCGGCCACCCTCCACGCAATGGCCCCCGTGCTGTGCTGCTCAGCGCCCGCCCGAGCTTTTGTCTTCTCTTTCTTCTTGGAGGTGAGAGAGATTAAGTTAAACTTCCCCGTGGAGTCGATGGGAGTGTTGGTCACACAGTTTTCGGCCAAATCCTTGAGGTACTCCTGCCTTGTCCGAGTGGCCATCGTGTGGAATTTATCAGACTTGTGGGCAGCATGTTCAGCATTTATCACTTTAGCTAATAAGAAGTCTCGGAAGACATCTGATTTGCGGAATGTGACTCCGTTTGGGATGGGAGGACCAAACGGAGGGGCATCTTTGGATCGACTCACAGCCACGCTGTTAGGAAAGATATAGAACAACACTGAGCCTCATTTCACTGGGCAGAGAAATCAACTGTAAATAGAAACTAAGGAGGGGGGGAAATGTCCAACCATTGGGGAATGGTTGAACAAATTAGGGTGTGTTAAGTAATAGATAGTATTGTTTTACAAGAAATAATGAAGAGACTGCTTCAGAGAAACCTAGGAAGAACTATGTGAACTGATGCTGAATGAAGTTATCAGAACCAGAAGAACATTTTTTTAAATTAACATAGTAAAAAAAAAAAGAACAAAGCCTAGACCAAGCATAATTTCAGAAAACCAATGAAGCATGCTACCTACCTCCTGACCAAAAGCTGATGGGCTTGGGATATAGATGGAGACATATTTTTTGGACAAGGACGATGCAGTAATTTGTTTTGTCTGACTATATGCATTTGTTTAAAGGGTATTTTGTTGTTTTTAATAGATAGAAGAAGGAAAAAATAGATTTCTGTTAATTGAAAAAAATGTATTATCCATAAAAAGAAGAGAAGCATGACAATAATGGCAATGCAGACAAATAGTTATTTGAAAGATGGCCAACAGCTGCTCTCCATCTCTGGGGAACAGACCAAGAAGAGATGGATGGAGGTCAGATAGGACAAAAAATTTCTGGATGATGAGTCTTGGAACTGGTGAAATTTTTCTCCAAGGGGTATAAAATGAGGGCAGATCAACATCTGTTCGGGATAACCTGGGAGAGTTCATTTTTGTCCAGAGGCAGAAGGCTGAAGGTCCTTCCAAAAATCTTTTCCAGCCTAATGATTCCAATGCTGTGGCATTCATTCCCATGGCTAAGAATATCAAAAGGCAGCAGGGGGCTCTAACCTGCCTTCCTTTTATTCAGCTGGTAATTCAGGCAGCCCCCAGCTCCATCTAGTTCTCTGGTCCATCCAATTGGGTTTGTGTAGACTTCTGAGGAACATTTTTAATTCCACAAACCCTCCCCCTCTTCCCCCAAGATTGAAGGGCTTGTATAGACCCAAGACACAGCTAAGAAAGATTAGGTGGATGGTAGTAATAGAAAATGCCTACCTTACCAGTGCTTCTACTGAGGCTTCTAGAGCCCAATATTGGGAGAAAGCCCCTTGTGGTGGTGGTGGTGGTGTAGTGGTGCTGGTGGGAGAGGGTTTGCTGACAGTTTGCTCCTTGCTGAACTACATGATGGTGTTCCCGGCTCACAGCAATGCAGCAGCTGTCTCTACCCAATGCTTTGTATGTAAAGTTACCTTCTATCCTCCAGGCTCAGTTCCTGAATGGCTTCCTCCAGGTGTTCTTCTCCCCAGGTGACCCACCCCTTCAGCTCCTTCTATGTGGTCTCTGCTTTGAACTCCCAATTCTAACTTTTATCATGGCCCATTTGGGCTTACCCCTTCCTCAACTGCCAACTCCTTGAGGGCAGGGATGATATCTACTTTAGGAAACGCTCCTTGTACCCAGTATAGTGTCTCATCATTTCTGTTTGCTGAAATGAATTAAAAGGACTTTAAAAGTTTGAGCAAAGAGATGGAGTCCCCATTCGAGCCAAATCTTTTAAACATGAAGCTAGGAGACGCATGCTAAATGAGGGCCAATTGCTCTTTCATGAAAGGCAAAGCAGAATCCTTCCTATCCCTCCCATCCATTCACCTTCCTGAGTCAGCTGCTGCCAAGCCTCAAACATGCTGCTCCAAATCCATGAGAGCAGTCAGGGGGAAGCCACAGGTGTGCTTACCTGTAACAAACAGCATCAGTGCAAGGGTTGTGAACTCGGACAATGATAAAGACATGTTGGAAATGTGAACGGATATTCTGGGGGGTGAAGGGCAGGGCTCCAGGCTCTTGGAAGATGATGGTCACAATGTCATTTCCTATGTGTCTCTTCCTTAGTAACTAAAAGGAAAACAGAGGAGAAATTAGTCAGCAGACCCAGCAGGGACAGACTGGTCCAATATCCACAATCTACAAAGGAAACTAAATGGAATAGAAACCAAATTCTAATGGTCAATAAAGCACAGGGAGTGACCAGTCTCTAGGAAGAGGACTTCTGAATGTCAGGAAAATGGGACCACAAATGGACCAAGGATCTGGAGTCAAAGGACTTCGATCTGAGTCCTGGCTCTGCCCTGACCACCCTCATACTACCATCACCAAAGGCTCCGTTTCCTTGGACAAGAAAGCTGAGGTGCTGGTAGAGATGACTGAGAACATTTTCTGGGGTTCTAACATTCTGTAAGCCTACATTCAGTCTCTCTTCCAGGGCCAAACACAGCACCCTAGACAATGCAGTTGGCTTACTAAGGATATCCTGAATCATCAAATTCTATGAAATGCTAAGGATTTCTTTACCCAAGCAAAAATTAACATCGAACTAGATCTGCCAAGGCTGTCTGGCTGTGCCTCTCTTCCAGTGGTAATGCAATGGGGACTTTGTGTTGGGTTTCTCATTAAAGTGGACTCAGATCCTAGACACTACTATCAAGCTACCACCCCACCACCCCCAGACCCCCTGAAACTTAAGCTGGCTCTGCCTCCAACTGCTGGAATTTTTTTTTTCTCTATGACAGGTCAACAGCCTTGCTTTATGTCTGTATATGGGGCTTTATCTCAAAGCATCCCAAAGGCGCTAAGTAGATTAGAAGCTCCAGTGTTTAGTAACCCCCAGATCAACTCAGCCACAGGTTCCTACTAAAGTGAAGCTCTCAATGGTCACTGGAGCACCAGCTTAGCCAGGCCAGTGGGATATGAAAGTACAGCAAGATGGGAATGGGGGGTAGGGGTGCATAATTCAGTTTTGCACTGTTCTTCTCAAACATAATTAGAACTCAACATTCTTTCCCCAAAATTATGTTAAAAATTATTTTTACATGTAATTGGAAAAAATATTATTAAAAAATTTTAAACCACAGAAAAGACTTGGGTGGATTTAGAGGAAAGGATCTTTATCTTTTCTATGTCCTAGACAAGTCAATCAGGCTGAGAAGCCTAAGGAGCACTTGCCAGTACATAAAATAAAATATAGGCAATAACAAAGCAAACATAATTTTTTTTTTTTTTAGTTTTTGCAAGGCAATGGGGGTTGATTGGCTTGCCCAAGGCCACACAGCTAGGTAATGATTAAATGTCTGAGGTCAGATTTGAACTCAGGTACTCCTGACTCCAGGGCCAGTGCTCTATCCACTGACCCACCTAGACATCCACAAACATAATTCTATAGAGCTAGTTATTGAAATGTAAAACCAAAACCCTGCCAAGATCAAAGGCCTTGAAATAGAAGTCCCTAGTTTAGAGACAGACAATCATCACCCAGGTTCCTGGTCTTTTCTCTGGTGACCTGGCTGCTGGTAAATGCACATTCTGCAAACCACAACTGCATAAGCTGTGGAGCAGCCAAGTGAAACGTGCCTTGGATCTGAGGTCAGAGGAACACGGCTGGCCACGAAGGAAGCCAGGTCTCTCCTCTCAGAGCAATGTGGGGAAGCAGAAATTTGCTATTGGCCGGTTCAGGTCTTGACCTTCCCAAGCCCTGGGAGATGTTGGGTGGTTCCCTTGCTCAGTCAGCAAACATTTATTAAATGTTTACTGTGTTCAAGGCCCTGTGAAGTACAAAGTAAAGGCCAAGGACACTCTTTGCTCTCAATGAGTTCACAGTGTAAAGGGAAAAACTAAAGATGGGATATACCAGAGACTCCTGGAGAAGGCAGAAGGTTAATTGGGGCCTGCAGGAAACCAGGGAAGGATGGAGGTGGAGGTGAGGATGGGGAAGACTCCAGATCTGGGGTCAGCAGAGAGACTGGGGTCACTGTCTGGGAAAGAAGATGTCTAAAAAGACTGAGAGATGGTGGGGTCGAGTCATGAAGAGCTCAAATGCCAAACCAAGAGTTTTAGGTGGGATCCTGAAGGCAACATGGAGCTGCTGGAGTTTACTGGGAAGGGGACCTGTTCAGAACTGAATTTTAGGAAGATTCCTTTGGTGGCTGAGTAGGATGGCCTAGAGAGGGGAGAGGCAGACCCCCCAGCAGCTTAGGTTATAGTCTGGCTGTGAGGTGAGGAGAGCTACGCTAGATTGGGGGTTTACTGGAGAAATGCTACAGAGGGGAAGTCTCCAGGCTGGATACAAGGATGAAGGATGGGGAGGGGTCCAAGAGAGCTCCTGGACTGTGAGTCTGGAGAACTGGGAGGAGGGGAAAGTAAGGGGGGAAGATTATGAATTACAGGAAAGAGAACTGGGGAGGGGGTGTGGGCCAAAGACAGGAATTTTGGGTCTAAGGTCTGGATTTCTAGGGATAATAACAGCTAACATTTATACAGTGCCTCCCATGTACTAGATAGGCGCTAAATATTTTACAATTATTTATCTTATTTTACCCTTACAACAACCTTGGGAAGTAGCTGCTATTATTAGTCCCACTGGACAGTTGAGGAAAATGAGAGAGACAGAAGGTCACACAGTAAATAAATGTCTGATTTGAACTCAGGTCTTTCTGACCACAGGATATCTCATAGCTGGAGCAAACTCTTGGCATTCCCGGGTTAGCTCCCAGGCCTTCCCTAGGATTGAGTTCTTTTCAAGAGGGCGCCCCTAATCCACCGTGGTCCATGCATGGGCACTGAGCTCGGACATAGTCAGATGGGGATGAGGGACCCTGGATGGGTCAAGGCTCAAGGACAAGATGGGCTTTATGAGCCCTGGAACTCTCCACAACCACTGAGGCAGCTGAGCACAGGTGGAGGGATCTGGGTTAGATTTACCTAGAGCAGGTCAGGGACCATAGAAATCAAGTGGCGCAGGATAGAAGAAGCAGAAAGCTCTTTGCAGGCCAGGCCCCTGGTCAGCCCCACACCACTTTGTGAACCCCTCCTTACACCCTCTCCAGTCCTACCAGCCCTGGGGATACTTACCTGTTGCCGATTGTTGGGGGTATAGGGAAGCATGGTGGAGACGTGAAACATGAGTTCGTACTCTTGGTAAGTTGTGTACAGAGAATGGGTTCCAGTGGAATCAGCTGAAAGATCAGGAAAAAAAGACCACCTGTCAGATCAACCAATCTCTCATACCATTAGAGGCCAGGTGCTGTCCAGGGTGCTGAAGGGACACAGACAAAAATCAAGGGGAGGGCAGTAGTGCCTGCCCTTATGGGGCTTCCATTCTAGGGCAGCTAAGAATATTCAAAACAAAGGTCAGGTGATGAAGGTCGGGGAGGGGTGCATGCTGGGCATCTGGAGATCCTTCAGAAAGGCGTGGAACAGGGAGAAGCACTGCTGTGAATGAGAAACATTGAGAAGGCCAGTCTGGCTGATGGAAAAAACCTAGTTATTAAGCCTGGAAAGGTAGGTTGGAGTCCAACAGTGAAGAGCTTTAAATGGGGCAGGCAAAGGAAGTGGAAAATAGGCCCTGGTTTAGTCCTCAGACCTGAAACATTCCTCTGTAGCAGCATATGCAATGAATGGAGAATCTGGGGGAGGCCTTCTCCTGTTCCCCAGTAAAGCCAGCACACCCTGAGCACATCCACCAGCAGAAGCTCCTCCAAAACCCATCCTGAGGAAGGGGAGGGACCCACTTGAGCCTCACTGACTGGGACGAGTGAGTCAACCTAATTCTTCCTCGAAACCCTGACCCTGGAGCAGACAAATGCAGAACTAGAGGTGAAAGTAGGCTGATGCCAGATGCCACAAGGCTCTGAGAGTTCCAACTTATTCCTCCTCCCCTCCGGTCCCTGGAAAGCATGGTGGCATTGGGGCTGAGAGATGGATGGAGGAACCGGAGAACTGATATCTCCAGACTCACCCAAGGTGGCTGAATGCCAGCTCCTTGCCTCTGGGTTGCCGGCCTGGCATATTTCCAAGGATACATTCAGCTAGCCATGTGAAAACTGACCACAAAGCAGGCTGCCCAGCAGTGCCCTCTGGGCTCCCCAGCCAGGCCTCTATCAAGCCCAATTTCCGGGGGGGACCCACAGCTTACTTTTCACATCCAGTTGTGCAGCGTAGCGGTTGAAGCCTTTGAGACAGACCTTGTCCCCAAGCACCGAGAGGAATTCCTCAAAGGCTGGCCCGGCTTCCTCATTGTTGTACATCTCCTCCTCAGAGCTCTGGCCTGCCTTACAGTATAGGATGCCGACCTTGTGTTTCCGACACAGCTGGAAAAAGAAGGATGGGCTTTAGGACTGCACACACTGGACCTAGAGGTGATGTGACCAAGGAGGCCAGGGGCCTAGCCAGGCAGGAGGGGAAAGAGAACTAGGTTCTGTCTCAACTCGCCTTCTCCCTTCTGGTCCAAGGAGAACAGTGGGTATGATTCCTACCCTCATCCTTACATTAGATGGCCAAAGTTCCAGACCTGCTGGAAAATGATCTAAGATGAATCACTAGAGTCTATTAAACAGTCATTTGGAAAGGCAGGGCTGGACACAACTACCCTACCCATGTTGGCTTCTGCTCCCCCAATCACCATCCCAGGAGATGAAGCACTCCCACCCAGGGGCTCCCTCTTTCTAGAAGAGTAGTCACAGTCCCTTTTCCCCTCTCCCTACAAAGATAGTGGTAGAAGAAGGAAGACTGCTTATTATCAGATACACGCCATGGAGCAGAGAAGAAGCTCAGAACACTTGTCTTCCAAGCAGAATCTACCACCTCGAAAAATGTGCCCACTTTCCAAGGAAGTACAGACAAGTGAGTTAGGGGTTGAATGCATTAGCAGGCCCTGCACTATGGCAATAACTGTGTGGTCAGCAGCCCAGAGGCTACCATGGCTGGACAGCAAAACTTTCCCCCACTCACCCCCTGCTCATCAAGCATTAACAGCTGCTCGGTAACTTTGGGAGTGTTCATGGCCAACCGCAGGCAGTGGATGTTGAGCTCGGGAATGACATACTCCAATGCATCTTTCAAGGGCAGGCCTCGGCCCGTCCCATGCTTGGTGGCTGTCGGGGTAGCATCTTCCAGTATGGAGCCCCGAAGGGTGATGAGCTGCTCAGGGAAAGAGGAGGGGAGCATCATAAGTCTCATTCCCAGGTCAGAAATTCAGAGATGGCAGAAGGTCAAGTGCCCTTGAAGACCCAGTCCTCAAGAATGTTACTAGTTCCCACTAGCCACCCTTGAGTCAGGGGTGACTTCCCAACAAGTCTTGTCTGTGATGTGATGGCATCAGGAGGCCAGTGGCAGTCCTTGATCAGCCAAAGATCTCAGGGGACTGTTGGCTTTGGCCACCTTTCTCATCACTCCCTTTGGCTCTTTGTAATCTGGTGCCCCCTTTAAAGCTGCCTCATGTTCTGGCTCCTGAAGGAGGCCCTTTCTGACCACCCAGCCTTAGTGCTTCCACCCCTGAAATCACAGTGAAAAATAAGTGCAGCTTCTGCAGTGCCTCAGAGGAGAACATGCTGGGAGCTGCCAGGGCCTCAGAGGCCATCTGAGCCAGCCTTCCCACTTTACAGATAAGGAAACTGAGAGAGGAGGAGAGGATCTGGCACCCAGGCTGCTGTTGGACCACAGTTGTTCCTCTGTCTCTCTAACATCCCTGCTATAATCTGGGATCACACAGAAGCTCCTCTGGGGGAGGGGGGCAGGGACTGCCTTGCTGCAAGATGGGGAGGGGAGAGGCAATCAAGGAAAGGCATGGTCACATGACTGCAAGCTCCCAATCCTGCCCCAGGCATCAATTATCCAGAGCACAAGAGGACAACCGGAAGCCAACTGTGAAAAACTACTAACAACAGCTTCTCTGCACAGCTGAAGGGGGAAGAAGGAGGAGAGTGAAGGGAAAGGAGGAGGGGAGAAAAGAAGAGAGTGAGAGGGAAAGAGAGAGGATGAAGAGGACTCAGTCTTCAGTGGGAACTCAGGGTACATCTTGACCCAAAAGCCAGTTCAGGGTCTTCCTCTGCTGGGGACATGGGAATGTATCATGAAATCCCTGCTCCTTGTGCCACAGAGGCCTGGACTAAGCCTAAGAGCTAGTTCCTGCTAGCAGACCCTGAGCTTGGGGCTGGTTGTGTAAACAGGTCACACTGGCCTGAGGTGGGTGTGTGTGTGTGTGTGGGAGTCCTTCAGGTGATCCAGCTGACTCCCTGTCTCAGCCCTGCCAGGCTTTCCTTTCCTTCACTTGTGGCTCCATTAAGGATCGTTCGTTATTGTGTTCTGGCCCTGTTCTTTCAACTCTGTCACCTCCTCTGATCAGCCATCCTTTTCTTCCCTCAAATCTCCTGGAGTCCAGATGGGCAAACAGAAGTCCTGGGGTCTGTCACCCCACCCAATGTCAGTATAGGAAGGAAGGCCTCCTGCCCAGGATGCATGTCTAACATGCCTAGGAGGCACCAGGCAGAACAAATTTTCCAGAAATCTGATGAAGCTGTACACAAAATCTTTAGACTAAAAGGGAAGGGGGATGTTGAAGTCTACCTGCATTCATCTCCCCAGGCAGAGTGGCAATAATGTGAGAAGACAAAAAGCTAGGGGAGAGACTCAGAAATTCACAAGGATCAATAAAGGCAAGAAAGGAGACATCCAGAAACACCACCCTCTTCCAGCCTCAGGGGGATCCCTGAGATAGGCATGGAGAGGGAGGAGAAGTCTGAGGTTGGGCACAGCTCCTTCAAAGGGAAAGAGATCTGTAAATGAGGGAGGTAAAAGATTTCAATTTTAGACAAGTGCTAGGAGACCACTTCATTTAAAGGATGTACAAAAGTGGATCATCCAGCTAGTAAGAGTCTGGGGAAAGGGTTAGCTGTAGAAGAGGGGCAGCTAAGTGATGAAGTGGATACAGCACCCGTCCTGGAAACAGGAGGACTCAGATGCTTAATAATTGCCTAGCTGTGTGACCTTGAGCAAGTCACTTAACCACATCGCCTTAAATAAATAAAAAATTAAAAAAAAAAGTCTGGGAAAAGATGGAAAAGATGGGAAGCTTGGGGGAAATGACCAATCTGCTTTAGAATTTAGGACAGGAAAAGAAAACTGACATGTTCAGGAATAATCTGACATATGCCCTAGATGTTGATTATTACAGATTTCAAAGAGTTTAGAGAAGGATAAGATTGGATCCTATGGACTAAAATTGTACAAGGATTAAAACCAGCCTATGAGACACAGTAAGTTCTCAGGAATGAAATTTCAAAGAAATAGAGTCTGGAATAAAAGGGGGAGAATGGTTGACTTGCCAAAGGAGACAAAAGTGGAGGCCCAGGGAATTTATCCACTAGGTAAGAGAGAGAGAACATCTAGGAAGGAGTCAGTTGGGCTAAGTGCTGGGGAAAGAGGCAAAAATATCAACCCTCTGCCCAGGGAGCTGTCATTCTAAAGGGAGAACTCAACATGCAAAAGGGAATGGGAAGGCTGAGGAGAGGAGACCTAAGAGACATCAGGGCCACTGACAAGAGTGGAGAAGGCTGGAGAGCAAAGAGCAGGGCTGGGAATCGGATTACAAAAAAAATGGAGAGCTGAGGAGGATGATAGAAGGACATGAAGGGAAGGTAGGCCTGTTCCTCTGTGGCCCAACCATGCAGGAAATTATCCTGGAAAAGAGACCAAACAATTGCTGTGAATCTACTTCAGAGAGGTAAAGGCAGAAAGAAAAACTCCACAAGGATTTGGAAAAGCAAATTAGGGAACCAGCTCCCAGCATCACAGGAGTGATATGGATCATCACTACCAGGAAGAAGGATGAAAACCACAAGTCCAGGGGAGATGGAGTCAAGAGAAAGGAACAGGCCAGGAGAACAATATCCAGCTGCCTGGGGAGAAGGGGACACCCAAGGCCAACGGGAGGAAGGAACTGCCAGCTCCCCTGTCCCTTTGCTTTGGTTTTCTCTGCTAAAGAGAATGACCTTGGGTTGGATGGAGCCAAACAGAAACAGCTGAGTCAATACAGGTCTCACAGCTGAGAGGCCTGAGGATGCTGAAAACCATGGACAGAGCTCTTGACCTTTGGAAGACCTCGGTGGGCAGGAGAAGTACCCTGGTACCCCAGAGGAGAGGATCCATGGGGCCTTTAAATGAGAGGTCAGTCTGACCTAGAATTCAGCCAGGCTGAATGATGATTCGACCAATATTCTTGAATGGTTCTGGGTGCGGTGAGGGAGCTTGGGGGGAGGGAGGGGAAAGCTGACTCTGAGCAGGAAGTGACCACACTGGACCTGACTCAGAATGCTCTGCATGAGCACCATCCTCAACAAATGACCTCCAGGAATAGAGGCTCATGGCTTCTCATTCATTTCATCATTAGACAAATGGCTGGGGAATATTTTTTTTAAACCATTATGGTATCTAAGTGGCTCAGTGGGGAAATCACTGGGCCTGGACTTCAGTAGTTCAACTCTAGCTGAGACACTAACAGAAGTGTGACCCTGGGCAAGTTACTCAACCTCTGCTGCCTCAGTTTCCTTATTTGAAAAATGGAGGAAATGAAAGTGCCTCCCTTCCAGGGTTGTTGTGGGGATTCAAAGATCATATTTGTCAAGTGCTGAGCACTGGCCCTTGTTCCCTTCTCCTCCCTTTCCCATCAAGCCTGGAGTGCATTCTTTGCATTTTGCATTCACTAATCCTGGAGCTTTCTGGTCAGTCTGTCAAATGGACCAGAAAGAGCTGTCCAGGTCCAGGGCTGAGGTTCTACACATAGACACACATACACACACAGAGCCAGACAGACCTCCCTCCCCCGTCTGTTGGGGCCCTTGAGAAGGGGACGTCAGGACTCCTGCCTCACACATGTGCTGGCTAGGGGAGACTCTGGATACCATAAAGTCTCTTGGGGCCCTCCTTTCCTCTTCCATCAGAGGGGTATAAGAATACTTTTATCAGTTCTCTCTCACTGCCAGCCTGGGCTCTGAGGTCCACGGAACATGTACCTCACTTGTCCGGAAGATGATGCGGTATTGATACTGTGGTCCATGGTCCTTGTGGTCTTCCAGCTTCTCCCGCTTAATGCTCACTGCGACAGGCCCCAGTTTCTCATCCACCCCAAAGTAATTGGCATGCTCTGAAGGACAAGAGTAAGCATCCTCAGGACCCGTGAACCAGCAAGGGTCTAAAGTAAACTAATGGCCAGTGGAGGAAGGGGATCTCCTCCTGGAACTTTGGGATGTGGGTGGAACCCCCAGGGTTAATCTCAAGCCCATAGATAATTCTAAATTCTAGACTGAATCTAGAACAGTCATGATTCCAATGGAGCATAAACTCCTGGAGGCCAGACACTGCTCCTGTTCTTGGTTGTCTCTTACTATTTTTGAAGACAATACACAGTAGGCATTTTATAAATGCTTACTCACTGATTACAATCAGTGTCTGTGTTCAGACATAGAGGCTAAACATGTTGAGGAGAAAAGGGGGTTGTGGTCTAGTTTTGGAGGCTCAGCTTCCCTGCTTTCTGATCATTATTATTATTAAATCTTTTTTTGGCTTTACATGTTCTTCAAAGAGGAACACCTAGGATTTTTCTTTTGTCTCTGGGTCAAAGGGTGGGCATGTCCACCACGAGCCTGGCCCAACTCCAATCCCCCACCCCTCCCAGAAGGACCACCAGCCAGGAGCTGGATGCCTGGGCCCTCAACCCTGCCCCAGCCTAGGTGTGGTGACCCACCCGAGGGCAGTACTGCCACTTCTCCCCACGAGACTCACACTCTCACCTTTGCCCACAAAGTAGTCCTGGTAGTAGCGTGCCCCCAAGTCCACATGCTCAATGTTGTAGAGTTTCAGCCGACCCTGGCCCCTTTGTGCCTCCCGGGGGACCTCGAGCACGGAGACACTGGCGTTGGTGCAGTAACTTCCCAGGGCAGGCTCCGGGGTGCCCCCACTACCTGGCGAGCCGGCAGAGGCTCGGGAGAAACTGACGTTGCGTTCGCTCATGCCCCCGATCTCATTGCGGAAGTGTGGGCAGCTCAGGAGCAGGTCATTGCTGTTGCTATCCCCAAGGTCCTGCTCCAAGTTCTCCTTGTAGTTCAAGTCCTCTGTGCTGGGGAAGGATGGGTCCGGGCCCCCCAGCCCATAGGCCCTGGATAGGGCTGCCGAACCTGCTGAGGCCGCTGAGGCCCCCGTGGTGGTGTTGCGCCGTTGGGCAGCCGTCGACAGCCTGCTGGCAGCAACCTGATTCAGGTCAAACAGCATGCTCTGCACATCGTAGTGGGCGAAGCTCTTCTGGCAGATCCAGGGCCTGCTGCCCTCTTGGAGCCTGCCAACACACCCACTGTCGTCAGCCTCAGCAAATGCCTTCCCCAGCGGTTCACCCTCATTCCTCACACTCCTCAGCTTGCGGAAGATGGAGGAGTCACCTGCGTCTCCCCCTTTGGGGGCCTTTTTGCGGAGCTTGTCCTTCTCCTTGGGCTGCAGCAGGAAGTCATCCTTGTGGATCTGGCCATTGCGAATGGCCACCTTAGAGCCACCAGCCAGGTGTGGGTGGGAGGTCATGCCCGGGTCAGCTGCGAGCAGCTCGTTCAGCTTGTCAGAACCCGTCCCAAGGGGCTCTGGCTTCTCATTGCGAAACTCATTGAGAATGTCAAAAAAGCTTTGCTCAGAGATGCCCTGCACATCGATGGATGATGTACTGCCATACTCCCGGAAAAGGGGCAGCCCCCCTGCATACCGGGACCCCCTGGTCTCTAAAGATTCTTCTATGTCGTACTCGCTGAGGGTGATCTCGCTGTTGCTTCGGTGCCGCAGAGGAATAAACCCTCGGCTTGGCGACCGTGGCCACCCATCCTGGAACTCAACATCCTTGGACCTCCTGCGTGATAAGCGGTGGAAAGCTCGAGACCCTGATGCCCTGGAGCCACTGGGCAGGGACTGCCCATTCTGAGAGGGCCTGGGCAGGGGGCCCTCTCTCCCAGCTTTGGCACTGTCTGCATCCTGGGATGGGCCAGAGCCAGTCTGCTCCTTCAGAGCCTCACGTTTTGGAGGCCAGTCGGCCACACGGGCACGTACACCCATCTTCGGCATTGCTGGGGTCGTGGCACTGGAGCGTGATGCTCCTGCATTTTCGCCAACAAGGGGGGCAGGGGAGCTACCATTCTGTGCCCAAAATCCAGAAGGGAAATAATCCCCTCCATGGGAGCCCGGGAGAGAATCGCTTCCTTTCCCTCCTCCGCTGCCTCCCACATCTACACCTTCATTCTGAATGGGTCGATATGTCGTCATAGTCCAAAATTAGAGCTGAGGTCTACAGTCCCCCTAAAGGCGTTGTGCATCTCTGAGGAGCCAGCCCTGAGAAGCTTAGCCACAGTTCAGAGCCCTGGGGCCAACGATGAAGGAAATATTCTCCCGAGAGCCAGCATGAAGACAGGGTGCCTTGGTGGCCCAGGGCAGCGACATCGCTGGGGAGGGCTGAACCATGACACATCCCGGCGGGCCGGAGCTCCAACCTGACTCGCTTACTCTAGATGGTCAGAGATGAGGAGGCAGAAACATTTCCTGAGCCATCCTAGAAAGGGACAACGAGAGGGTCAGTGAGAGAAAGACAAAGGAGCTTCTCTCTCCCCAACCTCCCAGAAGAACCTCAATGGGCTTTCTTTGTTTAGCTGTTAAGTCCCTAGGTGAACCTTTCAGATGTAGTAACAGAACATGGATTCTTCCTTTGGGGTCTGCATATCTAAGTGGAGAGATTTCAGGGGGTCAGGGACTTCAGACAGGCAAAACCCACCACCTGTATTTTGCTATCTTTTGGCATCCTTTGTAATCCTATGGATTTCATTTCAAGCATTTCAGGTTATCATTGGGGATTCATGGCACAAGACAGGTGAAGAGCCCCTGATCTAGAGAGGTCCACCTACTTAATGCCAAAGTTATTGGATCAGTTTATGATCTGGTGGGGCCAGGGCAATGCTGTTCTGTCAGTTTTTTAAAAAATTATTTTCCCCAATATGTTTTGTTTCTATCCGTCAACTTCATTTCCCAATATATACCCCTTCACCCCTACCCTGGCAGCCATCCTTACAAAGCAATCTCCAAGCAAAGATTAAAAAGAAGGGTAATCAATAGCTCCAAGAAGACTGACTGGCTGGATGCTGTGGGGAGGGCCCTATCAGCACTCTGTCAGGGCCAGGCATGGTCATTATCGAGCCATTTTCGAGCCTGGCCATCCCTATTTCTATTCTTGCAGTCTCCCTGATTGTTACCTGATAGCCATAAGGTCCTCCCAGGCTTTCCCATGCCTCCTTCAGTTGCCTGTCACTTTCTCTGGTAGTTATGCTATAGTCTCTCTTGATAACACTGAAGCCCATTCAGCCAGGGTCTGAAGGATGGCCATTGACTATGTGTGCAGGGGAGGACTTGACTTGTGACCTGGTCCATCCCCTTGCCTTTGGGAAGATGGAGATGAGTCTTTCCCCCTCAGTTGATCCTCCTGCTACCAGAGTGGAAAACAGAAAAGGTGATATTCTGTCTTTATCCCTGAGTCTTTTTTTTTCTTCAGTGGGTTAGACTGTCTCTCTTCAGATCACTTCCTCCATGTCTCTCCTATCCTATCAAACAGATATAGACCACTTTGCCATTTCCAAATTCCTTGTATAGATCATTTTCTCCTTGCTCACAAGTATCCTTACAAATGAGGAAACTGAGGGTTAGAGAGCAAATTGACTCTTCAAGGCCAATTAACCAGTAAGTATTAGAGCAGGTTTGGGGCTCCAGTCCCAGAGGTCCAGCAATTGGTCTCTGAAACATCCCAAAGGGCACGCTAGGCTCCTTACTACCAGCTCTGAGAAGATTATCCCTGATGATTCTCAGCAGCCCTTGAGGGAATACACTACTAAGCCCCAAGTGGGATGTGCTCAGCCTCTTCATGTTTTCTCCCCTCATGGAGTTGTTGAGCTAGAGTAGTTGCTTATGGGGTGAGGTTGCAGGGGGGGCAGTGAAGGGGAAGGAAGATCTCTCAGTCCCACCCAGCAGGGTGATCCTGGACTTGGGTATAATGGAAAGCTTACTATCTCTTCAAGTCAGATCTTATTTAGTTAAGAAGAAGAGGCACCTGAATGAGAGACCGTTGTAGACACAGGTGGTTGCTGACAGATGGGCACTGGGTGTTACCAACCCGATAAGGAAGCTGAGAGAGCTTGGAAGGTTCTATGCCACACTCAGGTAACTCACAGATGCATGCTCCTCCCACCCAAAACCTAAGCAGGTGCTAGAGCTCACCTCACCCTACCTCTCTCAGGGATTCCCAAAGAGTCAGAAGCTGGGCTGGAAGGAAGCCCTCTACTCATATTACAGCAGAGGCCACAGGACCCAGAGAGGGAGACAGTTCCTCCGATCTCTGAATCCAGACTTACTATTTTCTTTTTCTTTTTTTTCTTCTTTTTTTTTGCAAGGCACTGGAGTTAAGTGGCTTGCCCAAGGCCACACAGCTAGGTAATTATTAAGTATCTGAGGCCGCATTTGAACTCAGGCACTCCTGACTCCAGGGTTGGTGTTCTATCCACTGCGCCACCTAGCCGCCCCCAGACTTACTATTTTCTCCTCCCCCAAGCCTCCTTAAGACATCAGAAACCTCCCATGTCCAGTGGTGCTGCTGCCTAAACACATGGCTAGCAAGGGGTAAAGCCACAACTCAGGGACCTGGGCCCTGGAGCCAGCAATTCAGGACCCTCTCCCTCACCTACTGAGAGCCCTTCATTAGCCTAGTCCTGCCAGCAAAAAGCCCCCAATACAAAGTCAGTTCAGCTAATTACCACTGAAACCTCCTAAGATCACATCTGCTGAAAGCAGAGATTAAATCAATATTTGACAATCTTGATTAAATATGAGACATGAAATCCTAATAAAAAGAACATCTGGAGAGGTCCCACCATCCCCCTCATCCCAGCTCTCACACAAGAAACAACAGTTTCCTGCCTCCCTCTCTCCCTCTTTGTCTCTCCACTCCCCCTTCCTTCCTTCTTCTCTTCTTCCTGGCCCTATCCATCTGCCCACCCACCCTGGAGTCCACCACAACAGAGAGGCCCCTCTGGAGAAGGCCAATACATTTTGCTGGGCTGCTGTCTGTCAGTAGATGGTACAGGTCTGAAAAGGAAAGGTGATAGGTAGCTATCAGCTTGATGGAGGTTTGGCAGGGCTGGCTGGGCAGGGCCCCCAAGAAGGGAAGATCTAAGCTCCCCAGAGAAGTGAAGTAACTTATCCAGGAGAAGCAGGAACTGGACCTCTCAGTCCTTAATCTAGCTTTATTGCTACAATCCTTTTCTGTGATGCCTGTAAATTGAGGCCAGCTCCTACATTAGTAGTAGCAGCAGCAGGAGTAACAGCTAACCCTGACAGTGATCTGCAGTGTGCAAAGCCCTTTACAAATATTCTTTCATAGGATCCTCACAATCACCTCAGAAGAGAGGGGCTCTTATGTCTATTTTATAGAAGAAACTAAGGATCTGGCTCACTTCCGCCCACCCTGAGAGGTCACTGGGTAGAACAAATGAGATTAAGAGGCATCTGATAGGTGTATGCTGACTGACAAATTGAAACTGGGAGAGGTTATGGAAAAGAATGGAGTGGCGCCCCCAAATAGGAGATTGTGGGGCTGGATAGGCCAGGCAGATTCTGACCAGCCTGTGCTCTCAGAGAGACAGCCCATGGAACCATACATCAGTATGCGCTAGGAAAAGTCCTAAGAGCCCAGGCAGGGCTCCTGGTGGGGATCCTGGGACCCTCCCCAGTTGGGTCTCAGTTTGCTTCTCTGCAGAATGGGGGGGGTTGGAAGCTATTACCCCTAAAATCTAATCTTCTACCCCTATTCAGATCCTGTTCTCCCTGAAGGCTCCTTCTATCCCCATCAGTGTCACATCCCTTAAATATACCCACATCTCTTAGAACTGGGGACACCCAACGTTCAGTTTCTGCTACTTGTCCATATTAGGTCATCTTTTTACACACTCAGTCCTGTCCTGGTCCCCCAGATCCTTTCCCCTCACTTGTCTCCCTTCCTCTCTTGATTCTCAGCTCAGTTTTCACTAATTATGTCCTGGCAGGAAAGGCACCCTCCTGTAGGGGGTTTGAGATGGCCTGGAGTCAGTCAGAAAGAGCTAAGTTCAGAATCCTGCCTTTGGATGACCCTGGGCAAGTCCCTCCTCAAGTGTCCAGACTTTTCTCCGAGATACTAAGCCATAGCTTGGCTGCTGCTTGGCAGGACTAGGGGGAGCTTCTGCAGTGGGGCTTTCTGGTGCCCCAGTACAAGAAAACCCTGGATCCAGGGCCAAAGAAAAAACTGCCACTACCAGCTCTGGAATCTCATGTCTGGGCCAGCTCTGACAAACTCCAAATGGTTCCTTCAACTCCCCAATTTTCCTCAAAGGAATAATCTCAAACTGGCACATGCAAATCACTTAACATCACTGGCAATCCCCCCTTTTCTTCTTTTTAATATTCAATTTTATTTTTAATCCCAAATTCTTTCCCTTTCTCTCCATTGAGAATACAAGAAAAATAGAACCCATTACACATATGCAGAATCATGCAAAACAAATTCCCACATTAGCCATGTCCAGAAAAAGCAAAAAAGAAAAAAATGCTTTTCTCTGCACTCTGAGCTCACCAGTTCTCTCCACTGTAGGTAGACAGCATATTTCATCATTGCTAACATGAACAGTATATTATATTGTGCAAGGTGCTGCCCTTTATTATCTCCTTTGATCTCACAATAACCCTGTTATTATTTCCAATTTACAGTTGAGGAAACAGAGGCAAACAGTTTAAATGACTCGCCCAGGGTCACACAGTATCTGAGGCCACACTGGAACTCGGGTCTTCTTGGCTCCAGGCCCGGCCGGCTTCATCTTGGGATTGTAGTGGATCTCTGTGCTGATCAGTTACTAAGTGTATCACAGTGAATTATCTTTACCAACTTGCTGTTACTATGTAACTGTTTCTCTGGGTTCTGCTCACCTCTCTTTGTATCAGTTAATACAAGTCTTCTCAGGTTTCTCTAATCCATCACCTTCACCATTTCTTTCCTGCCTTTTTACCCCTTCCTCCAGGGGCACTGGCCTTCTAGCTATACCTCACCCATGACCCTCCATCTTCTGGTTCCTGGTGTTTTCACTGGCTGTCCTGCACCCCTGGAAGACTCTCCTGAGCCTCCTCTCCACTTCTTACCTGCCCTAGCTTCTTCCAAGTCTTTGCTAAAGTCTCACCCTCCACAAGATAACTTTCCCCATTGTCCTTCCTGGTAAGATCACTTCAATTTACCCTGTCACTATATCTTGTGGGTTCCTCACTATCTGCATAGTGTCATTTTCATTAGAACTAAGTTTCTTGAAAGCAGAGATATTTTTTGCATCCCCAATACTTACCACAATGTTTATTGATAGAATATGTTTTATCATGAAACCTCTCCTCTCTCTCCCTAGAATTCATCCTTGTATTGTTTTCATAATTACCTTTCAACAACACATAGATCTGACAGTCATCAAAACTGCCTGGTACCGGTTAAGAAATAGAGTACTAGACCAGTGGATTAGGAGAGGTTCAAAAGAAAACACAGTAAATGACTACAGCAATCTACTATGTGACAAACCGAAAGACATCAGCCTCTGAGATAAGAACTCACTATTTGACAAAAATTGTTGGGGAAACTGGAAAACAGCATCACAAAAACTAGGCATAGATCCACATCTCACACCCTATCCCAAAATAAGATCAAAATGAGTACAGGATTTAGACATAAAGAGCAATACCATAGATAAATTAATAGGCCAAAAAATATTCTATCTGATCTATGGAAAAGGGATAAATTTATGGACAAACAAGAATTAAAGCACATTATAAATTACAAAATGAATGATTTTGGCTATTAAAAAAGGTTTTGCATTAATAAAATCAATACTGCCAAAATTAGAAGGAAAAACGGAAAGCTGGGAAACAATCTTCACAACCAGAAGCTCTGATAAAGGTCTCATTTCTAAAATATATACAGAATTGCAAAAAAATGCTCCAAATCATTATTGATTAGAAAAATGCAAGTTAAAACAACAATGAGGTATCACCTCATACCTATTAGATTAGCCCAGATGAGAAAAAAGGGAAGGTGATCAAGGTTGCAGAGGTTGTGGGAGTATTGGGACATTGATGCATTGCTGGTGGAGTTGTGAATAGAGCCAACCTTTCTGGAGAGCAATATGTAACTATGCCCAAAGAGCAATAAAACTGTTCATACACTTTGACCTAGCAATTCCAATTCTAGGACTATATCCAGAAGAAATTGTAAAAATTGGGAAAAGTCCTACATGTTCCAAAATATTCATAGCAGCATTTTTTCCATATGATTATATATAACTTTAATTTCTTCATTTGAAAACTGTCTGTTCATATCCTTTGACCATTTATCAATTGGGGAATGACTTATGACCTTATAAATTTGGTGCATAATGTTGTTGATGTGAACAATAATATTCTGTGCATTTCTTTTTGTAGTGGCAAAGAATTGGAAATTGAGGGGATGCCCATCCATTGGGGAATGGCTAAACAAGTTATGGTACATGAATATTATGGAATATTATTGTTCTATAAGAAACCATGAATGGTTGGACTCTAGAGAAGCATGGAATGACTCGTGGGATCTGATGCTGAGTGAAGGGAGTAGAGCCAAGAGAACAATATATCCATCAACAATATTATGAGATGAACGACCCTGATGGAAGCAGCTCCTCTCAACAGTCCAGAGAGCTAGGACAACTGTATTTGACTGGTTATGGACTATATTATCCCCAACAAGAGGAAGAAAAACAAAACAGGAAAAAATAAAAATGTCCCCAACTGAATCTGATGAACACTTTATAAAAATTATCTCTTATATATCTCTTTCCCTTAATCCTATTTCCTCATGCCAAAAATTACTAATTTGTAAATATATTTAACAAAATATGTATGTAAAATGCTAACCTGACTGTTCCCTGCTGAGGGGAGGGGGGGTGGGAAAGGAAATTTTTGTAACTTGGAAATATGCATGTACAAATGGATGAAAATAAATAAACTTTAAAAAATCCACATAGACTGTTACTGCTCTACACAGAAACCTTCAGTGGCTCCTTATTGTCTCCCAAGAAAAGTCTGAACCACGCCCCCCAGCCCTTGAGGGCTTCTGCCATCTGGTGCCCTCCTATTCTCTTCAGTCTTCATTCCTGCGTACTTCAAGGTTCTTCTACGCTCTCAGTAACTCCCAGGCCTGTGTCCTGGTTATGACAATCTTTGCCTGCTGGCCTCTCTTCTGCTCTCTGGAATTTCTAACTGATCTTTCCCTCTTCCAAGAGGCTTTCTATGATCTTCTGGTCAGAAACAACTTTCCTTGGCTCTCATTCCAGGGAGAAGCTGATTTTCATGTCTCACAGACTCTGTTCTTTGCAGCAATCTCACCAGAGTCTTTTTGAAGACTCAGCTCATAACCACATACAGCCTCAAGGCTGGAGGAGACTGCACCTACCACCCCCTGGATTGGGTCATAGCACAGTCCTCTCATTACCAACAGCCTCATGTACCTTAGTCATATGCAAAAGTTTGAACAAGGGCATTCTCTAAATGAATTCAACTTTATGAGACTGAAGGGCACTGAGCCTTTGTTAGATATTTGACATTTTAGTCCCTCTCACTGTCTAATTCCAAACAGCTTTCCTAAATGGTTAATTTTCAGCTCCACCAACAACACATGAGTGTGCTTGTCTTTCCACATCATTTCCAACACTATTTCCATCTTTTGTTATTTTTGCCTCTTGGTAAAAGGACAAGACCAATTCCTGATTAGGTCTCAGTGGCAAGGTCTGTCCTGAGGTGGTGAGGGAAGCTACCTTCCTCTACTGATGTAGAAAAGGTGACATTGGAGAATTCTGTGACTGCTACTTGTCCAACTTACTGTGGGGTTAAAAAAAAGCCTCCAAAGGAGACTCAAATTCTCTCATCTCTGGTGAAGTGAAGTAAGAACTGCTGTAAATCTTTGGGTGGGGAGAGAAGCAGCCACCATCCTGGCTTCCATATGGCCTTGAACACATGGTACTGCTGTCTCCTCTGTCATGCTTCTGATCCTCCTTTCTTGCACTTAGGAAAATGAATATTGGAGGCAAGATTTCTGGATTTTAGAAGGCCCCCTCTGCACTGTGGCTACCTTCACCCCTACCCTCTTGTATGTACAGTCTTCTCCCCTTAGAATATAAACTCATTGAGGGCAGAGACTCTCTTTGTATCTTGGACAATGCCAAGCGCGCGCACGTGCACGTACACACACACACACACACACACACGTGCGCGCGCACAGGAAGTACCTAATAAATGCTTGTTTCCTTCTTTCATGCAAGAGAAGACAAACTTAATGGCTATGCCACACTGGGGTGGGGGCGAGCAGCTCCCATTACTCCAGGAACTGAGGTGCTAGAGGGGATTTCAGGGGGCACCCTCATTCAGGAGCAGGTTTTGTGCTTTGGTTCTGGCTCTTTTCAGTAAACATTTTTTTAGGAAAAAAATAGAAAGGAAAAGGAAGTACTAATCTATTTTTGCTTTCTTTTGGGATGGGGTGAGGGATCTGCTCCCTTGCCAATCTAGGGCTTGCTAACGGCTGGGCTGGATATCTTTCAGAAAAGATGTCCTGCAAGTGATTCTTACCCAGGTTCCCCCTTTCAGACGAAAGATCAGGGACCAAAGAGAGGACGACTGCCAGGGCTATGGTGAAATCTCAGAAAGGTCCTCAGGAGTGCTAGAGACAGACAGAGGCTTGTCCCATGGGCCAATGAAGAATCTGAAGACTTCTTGGGTAGATAAGGATCATAATGTGTTTATCTGTGTGTATTTGTATGTGTGTCTGTATTCTCCAATATCTTAACTTCCTAGACAATGGGAGCCAAGAAGCAAGTCCTCCAGCTACAGAAGGAAAATGCTACAGTATCAGCCTTTGGTGAAGGCAACAGTAGCATGGCCTTGTGAGTTGCCCCAAATTCAAGGGTTCAAGACCAGGTAACCTGGAGAGAGGAGTTCCCAGGCAGTGTGATTCTTTGAGAGGAAAGATAGGTCACTCACACAGCCACTGCTGCCTTGACATGGGAGAGCAAAAACAAAGTGGGACCCCTCCTCGATTACAGCAAGTTATTCCAACAGTGCTGGTCCCATGGGGGCAGAACTGTCCATCCAACTACCCTAACATGTGTTTGCCTTCTGAAGGAAGTACAAACCACAGGGTGGTGCTATGAGTCTTGAAGACTCTAGGATCCTGTGGAAGAAGTGATTTAATCAGAAGGTCAGGATGTTCCCCACTGGCAAAAATTCTGAAGAATGTCTATGGGTGGGCTATTAGGAGTTTCAAACTTTACTTTCTGCCTATTTATTAATTCCTTTGAGTCCTTTGTTCTTTCTGCATTGGAGTTGGAGTGGAGGAGAGAGCACAATAAAAGCTGTCCTTTCTCTAAAATGTATTTGTTACCTCATGTGCTTATATAAAAATTAGGGAGTCTTTGATTCCCCATTCGTGGAAAGCCTTGAAGCTCCTTGAAATTCCTAAAGATTTCCCAGAGGAAGCTATGAGGGAGGACATTGAAAACGTTTTGGGTCCTGCCCCCACCCCCCCCCCGCCCCAGCCCCTACCTGGTTCATGTGAATCTAGATTTTAAGGACCAGAACATGGTTTTAGAGAAGGGTTGCAGACTTCCACTGAAAAGTTCTGGGCATCACTAAAGCCATGGGACTGTTTTGCTCCTATTAATTCCCTCTCAGAAAGTTAGAACGGATACCATGAGAACACATTTTTTAACCATGACTCAGAATCACAACATCATAATCCCAGAGGATTCATCATAGGCCAACCAAAGGCAGTTGGGTTCTTTTAACAACACACTGCTTAGACTCCACCTTCCCAAAGTCAATGTGCTCAGAAAAAAAAAAAAAGAATAAAAAGTAAATTATGGCAGCATTACAAAGCGTTAAGCTTTTGGCAATTACAAAATAATCATAGCCAACATCTATTGGGAATGAAAACTGACAAATGAAGAGATGGCAATGTTTGCAGGGGGGTTGGGAAGAGGAGGGCACCGGGAGGCAGAGGAGACAGTAGAGCTCCAGAGGCCCACTTTGCACTCCTTTAACGAGCTTTAAAACACTTTTCAGAACCAGCTAAACCACTTTGCCTAAGCCCAAGCAAACACTTCAACAAGGGCACCTGGAACAATTCACTTCCCCTTAGGGAAGCCAGGCTGGGAAGGGGAGGGCTCTAGCTCAGATAACCAGCCAAAGCCAATATCAGGAGCCATCCTGGTGATGAAGCTTCAAGTATGTCCCAAGTGCTAGGCCCATACCATGAAGGAAGGGATGCAAAGCTCTCAATTCTGTAATGCTTTCCTCCTAACAATTCAGACCAAGAATGTATGAACCTCAGGGAGGGGAAGAAAATTCCCCAGGATCACAAACTAGTGAGGGTTGGAAGCAGGACCAATCAGACTAAGTAAGTCCCATGCCCTTCTCTCCCACATCCTACTGCTCTGGTCTGCTACAGATCCAGTTCCCTGGATGGAGGCAGCCCAGGAGAGTGGGGCAAGGGCTAGGTTTACAATCAGCAAACCTGGGTTCAAATGAGAGTTCTGATTCCTTTTCATTATAAGACAATGAGTAATGTCAACTTCTCTACTTTTGTTTCTTCAGATATAAAATGAAGGAAATAATCCTGGTCACCCAACCAGCTACAAATGTCACCAGGAAACAATGCAAATTTTAGAATGACCCAGAAATAGTGGTTACTGGTATTAGGATCAGGAGTCTGAAGCCCCTACTTATAGAGAAAGAATAACGGCTAAGAGAATGCAAACAGCACCTTGTTTTCAAGGTCAGCTGGCCAACTGGGACCCAATGAGCAAGGTTCATGCAAGGAACCAGTTTCCATGGAACCATCTTGGTCAAACAGACTGCTAGGAATTCCACAAAGGATGTGCTGAGCCTTCAAAATAGCCCTGGAAAGGTAAGCCTGCCAGGCATCACATCAAATTGCAGGCAGTGTCTCAAGTCTACCCATGATCCCTCAGAACTGAAATGATGTCAGGAGGGTGGAGAAAGAACACCACGCCTACCTTGTTTTCTTAAGGCAGGCAGCATCCTGCCAGGGTCATTCAGAGCACGTGGACTCATGGTCTGCCTCTATCATTCACAACTTGTATGACTCAGCAATATGATCCAGATTCTCTAGGACCCCAGTTTCCTGATCTGTAAACAATATGGTGGCTGGACTCAGTGGCTTAGCAGATCCTTGCCAGATCTGAAACTATGATTTGGTTAACACATCCTGAGTCCCTACTATAATCTCTACTTTGTTCTAGTGTCTTCCCTTGACTAATTATTTCCTATTTAGGAACTGCCTGTCAGTTAGGCAGAGCTGTAGATAGAGTATCAGGTCAGGAGTCAGGAAGACCTAAGTTCAAATATGACCTCAGACACTTACTGATTGTATAAAGCTAGGCAAATCACTTTAACCCCACTGGCCTCAGTTTCCTCATATGTCAAATGAGCTGGAGAAGGAAATGGCAACTCATTCTAGTATCTCCATCATGAAAACCCCAAATGGGATCATAAAGAATCAATTGAAATGACTGAATTACACCAACAATTCATTCAGTCTATAGCTGGTTTTCTATATCTGTTTTTGTCTCTTCCATTAGATTGTTAATTTACAATCCTATCTTATGCTCATTTTTATATCCCCAGTGTCTCATATAGCAGGCAATTAATAAATACTGACTTACTGATTATATGCAGATGATAATAAAAATGGGACCCACTATTAGAAGACATCAAAACCAGGGAGGCCAGATCTGGAACAAACATTCTTAAATATCTGAATCCTTTTTAGAACACAGGTCAAATCTATTTTCTTTTTCTTTTTTTTAGGTTTTTGCAAGGCAAACGGGGTTAAGTGGCTTGCCCAAGGCCACACAGATAGGTAATTATTAAATGTCTGAGACCGGATTTGAACCCAGGTACTCCTGACTCCAGGGCCGGTGCTTTATCCACTACGCCACCTAGCTGCCCCCAAATCTATTTTCAAATGTGACCCCCATAGAAAGAGCCCTGGCTTTCAAGTCAGAAACCTGAATTCAAATTTGGCCTCTGATGCTTAATGACATGGACTAGAACAAGCCACTGACTTCCTGGCCTTCAGTTTCCTCAGCTGTCAAATGAAAGAATGCAGTCTAAGGCCTCTGAAGTCTCTTTCCATCTCCTCCCTCTTTCCCTGTCTTTCTTTCTTGAAGGCAGAGTTAAATGACTTGTCCAGCTAGGGTCACAAAGCTAGTAATTGTCTGAAGCCAAATTTGAACTCAGTTTCTCCTGTCTCTAGGGCTAGTGCTCTATCTACTGAGCCTCACAGTTGACCTTCCATCTCCTTTAAAAAAAAAACAAATAGTAAAAAAGCAGTAATTCTAATTCTCTCTGCCTGGGAGACAGGGCACCAAACATTTATAATACTTAAAAGATGAGTTGACTAAATGAGGAGTTCTCTTTTCCAGAAAAGAAACCTGGAGAGGTGGCCAGCTGGGGAGGGGAGAGACCATGTAAGCTTCAGAAGGCCTGGTCTGTGGAAAGAGATCTAGAGTCATTCTGCTCTGCCTCAGAGGGCACAACCCAGAACAACTGAGAACCTCTCTAAGGGGCCAAGAGGATTCTCCTTAAGTGAAAGGACCCCTTTCTCAGAGACTGAGAGTGATCTCCCTCCTTGAGAGTTGAAACTTTGGTGTCTAGCATCTCTATCTACAGAACAACAATCAGTAACCCAAAATGTTACTGACTCTAGCTTACTCATAATCATTAACACACAAATATGTTGGAGCTGACACATGTAGCTATGAAAGGTTGAGCCTCTATAATCCTGTTGACCTTTATCAGTGACCTTCAAGAAGTCACCTGTCAACCTGAGTCACACAGGTGTGACTATCCAGTGAGGTAATGGGGTGAAAGGGATTTAGCAAATTGAAAAGATTGTAGTAACAGCAAGAGATTGCTTGAATGTTTACTGCCAAGCCAAGCCTCATTAGGGACTTTTAACACACCAAAATTAAACCAGGGGTAAAGATCATTAGTGTTCATCTACCTGGACTCCTCTATTACAAACACCAGGAAGCATCTTGGGTGCTAGCAGCAGCCCCTCCTCGGAATATTAAGCATGTGTTTGTTTTCTAAGATTTTTGTCCCTTGTTTCAAATGCTTATTGGATTATTTTTGCCATCCATCCTATTTAAAAGTTTTTTTAAAAAAGGAAAAAGCATGATGATTTTAGAGACATCCTCAGAGCCCCGAAGGACACAAGAATCCTAGTAATGGGAGAGAGCATATTGCTAGCTAGGTCCAAGCACATCTAGTCTCCACCACTCATCCATCCCCCAGCGATGGCCAGCCAACCAATCAGTTCTTGCTTGACCATCTGCAGTGATCCAGGACAGCCAGCCCCTTCCATTGTTGGATAGTTGTCATCTGAGTGAGTCTAAATCTGCAAGCCAAGCAAATCAAATCGAATATCCCTCTTTCTCATGAGAGCTTTTCAGATATTTGATGGCAGCAACAATGTCAGGGCTTCAACCTCTTTCCCAGGCCAAATGTTCATTCATTTGAAAAGAAAGAATTGAGTGGCTACTATTTGTGAGGTGGGCCACCGCTAGATGGTTCGGTAGTCCAGGCTGACCTGGAGCCAGTAAGACTATTTTTTCAAATTTGGCCTCAGACTCTTCCTAGCTGGGTGACCCTGGGCAAGTCACTTTCCACTGTGATGTTTCCTCATCAATAAAATAGGCTGTAGAGGAAAATGGCAAACCACTCCAGTATCTTTGCCAAGAAAATACCAAATGGGGGTCACAAAGAGATGGATATAGCAAACTGTGTCAGGTGTATCCTGGGGATCTAATTCCAAAATGAGGCTACCCTGCCCTCAAGACCTTGTGTCCTATTGGAGGGGGTGGATGGCAAGTGCACAATGTAGAGCTGAACCAAGATAAGTGCTCCTCTGGTTTTTCAGCCCATTCTCCCTCCCTCCTTCCATCTCCTCCAGGAGCCCACTCTACTTGTCCTTGTCCCTGTCCTTTCCATACTACAGCAGGGAAGGTGCCCTACTAACTTCAGGCAGCTAAGTTTCCTGAGAACTCTCAAATGGGAACATGTTTTCTATAGACTGAAAATATCCAAGGCTCACTCCCCAGAGCCTTGCCCTTGGCATCTCTCAGTACTAACTTCTTCGGACAATTAACAGTTCTTCCTCTTCCAGTTCATCTCAAAGCTGCCCCCTGAGGTGGGTACTTGGGGAGTGGTGGGGAATCTGCCAGGGATCCCTCAGTCTCCTGCCAGAGAGGGTCTGTCAGCCCATAACCTGGGCCAAGTGGACAAGGTGTGGCTTTCGAGCTGGGTCTCGGCTAGAGGTCCAGGATGCTGCCACCCTGGACCTCAGAGCTATTTTCTCTCTGGAATGAGACACTTGAGACCCTCCAGTGTCATTCTCTTCAACCACAGCCCCAATCTCCCAGGGAAAGAATGTGCACTTCTGTGCTCAAATTCCCATTTTAAAACATCTCTTCACAAGGGCACTGTTCAATACCCAGCTGGCTTCAAGTTGGGGAGGAGAGATAAATGGGTCTTAGAACACAGCTGTTGAGGTGCAGATTCCTTAGGCCCCAGAGCCCAAGACCAGGAGCAGAGAACCTGAAGTGTCTCTCCATTCAAGTCTTCCAAATTTCACTCTAGGAATGTCTGAAAGAAACCAGGAGCTTGGTCTCTGAGATTTTCCCCACATAAGCCCCACAGGCTTAATCCTGCTCTAAGACTTGGAGAGGAGGTTGTTCCCCCAGAACCCTCAACCTGGAAGGACATCTCTAGGCAGTTTCCCTACAGATGGGGAAGAAGCAGCAAATTAAAGCTTCATCATAGAATTAAAGTAGAAATAAAAGCGTTTAGTCTAGCAATCAAAATATAGGCAACTAACAGAAATAAATAAGACTAAAAGCTATTCTCCAATAAACCTGGGGTTAAATGATAGGAAATATCAGATCTCAGATGAATTGAGGACTATGAAGAACCAGATGGGAAATGCTTCAAAGTAATAAAGGAAATGGAAATCAAGATAGCCTTGCGATTTCACTTCATACCTTCCAAACTGCAAAGGCTAAAGCCGGGAGCCATCCATGTTAGTGGGACTGTGGGAAGACCATCACAGCAATGCCCATTGCTGGAGGAGCTGTGCATGAGAATAACTAGCTCCACCACTCTGGATGCAATTCAGAATAACAGGAGAAAAGTGGCTAACAATCCATATCCTCTGACCAAGAGATTCCACTGCTAAGCATGGACCCCAAGAAAGGTCCACAGACAACAAATGATTGATAGCCCCATTTACTGTATTAGGAAAGAATGGAAAACGAAGTCAATGCCCTTCAATAGGGGAAGGACTATACCAAGTCTGGTACAAGAAGGTTCTAGAATATTATTGCACTGTAAGAAAGGATGGATGTGATAAACATGGAGAAGTATGGAAAGATCTGCTTGAACTGATGCACAAGAAGTCAACAGTGGGACAGTTAGGTGGTATGGTGAAAAGAGTGTCTGCTTCGGTGTAAGAAGGACCTGAGATTAAATCTGCCCTTAGACATTTGACACTGGCTCTGTGACCCTGGGCAAGTCATTTAACCCCACCGTCTCACAAAAATAAAAAGAATAAAAAAAGAAGTCAGCAGATTATGGAAAATACCTCATACAATGATTTCAACAATGTAAATGGAAAGAACCTCCACCAAACAACCCAAAGTGAGTACTGTAAAATGATAAAGAAGTTTGTTCCTAAATAAGAGAGATGAAGCGATACTTCTCCCCAGCTTCCCTGCAGAGATTGTCATTTAAAGTCACATTTTTTTCAATGTATTGAATGGTTTTGCTGTATTTATTTTTCCTTTTAAACTGAGGGGAAATCTAGGCCCCCTTCCAAACCCATGTAGGCAATGTAAAAAAAAAAAAATAAAATCTATTTCAAAAACTAAAAATAAAAATAAAAGCCTTAATAGAATGGTTCAAAATAACTGCAACTCCATGGACTATAGATTAAAAGTCCCTGCTCTCCTCCAGTCCCCCAAGTAGGTAAGGCAGAGAAAGGGAAGGGACATAGATGTTCTGGAAATATTTGGAAAGGAGTGAAGGAGCAGAACCAAGAGAACATTGTGCACATTAACAACAACACTGTGAGTTCATCAGCTATGATGAAGGCAGCTCCTCTCAGTGGTTCAGAGACCTAGGACAACCCTGGGAGACCTGTTATGGACAATACTGTCCACATCCAGAGGAATAAAAAACACCATGGAATCTGAATGTATACTATGTTCACTTTTTATAAACTTCTCTTATGCTTTTCCTTCCTAGTTCACGGTTTTCTTTCTTTCCCCTTAGTCCTAATTCCTCTTACACAAATACTAATATGTAAATATGTTAAACACAAATGTACATGTATAATTTTTACCAGAAATATTTGCTGTCAAGGGGAAGGTGGGAAGGAAGGGTGGTAGAAAAATGTGTAACTTAAAAATATGCACAAGGATGAATGATGAAAAACCACTATTGCATGTAAATGGAAAAATAAAGTGTCAAAAAAAAAGAAAATATAGCAAGACACTAAAGGCATTTGTTCTAATGGTTTGCCATTGTTTAGGTCTTATGTCAGCTATAGTTTGGGTCCTAAATAACACTGTCATCCAATCTTGGCCATTCCTTATCGTATCTCCTAGTTCCAAGCATTTAAAAAAAATTTTTTTTTTTAGGTTTTTTTTAAGGCAAATGTTGTTAAGTGGCTTGCCCAAGGCCACACAGCTAGGTAATTATTAAGTGTCTGAGACTGGATTTGAACCCAGGTACTCCTGACTCCAAGGCCGGTGCTTTATCCACTGCACCACCTAGCCGCCCCCATCCAAGCATTTTTAATAGTCTTGATCCCTAGACCTCTCTAGCTGCCTCTTGACTTCCCCAAGTCTCAGCCAAAGTTCCCCCAATGCAAGAACTGATTTCCTGTTGCCTTTCTTCTGAACTTAGCTCCAGCTTACCTGTCTTTGGCTCATTAATACCTGAGCTCTGGGGGGGCAGGGACTGCATCTTCTCCCAATTTCTTCTTTCCACTCAGGACAGGTTCAAATCTCTGCCAGGCCCTTTACTGAGCTGAACAACAAGCAATGAAAGGGGAAGCCAGGTAGGGAATACAGTGATGAAAAATAAACAGCAGGCCTGCCCTCTAGGCAACTACAATCTAAGCCAAGAGCCAAGGAGCACAAAACAAGAAGGAGTCAAAGACTCCCTCTATGAGTTTCATTCATGGGAGGGCATGAATGGAAAACAGGAAAAACCCACCAGTGACTTTTATCTACTTGGGACCCTCTGGTCAAACCCTTCAGGGACCATGTCCTACCTCCAAGAGCCTAATACACACAAGATAAACCTACCTTTTCCAGTCCTCCACAAAAGGAGATGGGAACACAAAGGGATGCGGTGCAGATGTAGAGGTAGCCTTGACTGTTGAAGAAGAGGCATGATCAGACTAGAAGGTTACCAGGAGCAGAGTCCATGTGATTATGGAGAAGAAAGGGCAGAGATCTGCCTTTGTGAAAGCAAGGGAGGCCCTAGAACAGATGTCTGCTATTCTGTGGACAATGGCCAGAGATCAAGAGGCTTTTAGTTCACTTTTTCACTCTGGCTTTTCCAGATCTCACCCACGTGGAAGGTGCATTTGTTACCCTGAGACATTCTACTTTCCCAGAGGAGTGTTAGAAACATGGAGCATTCTGACAGCCGCCAAAAGAAAAATAAAGCCCAAAGCCATTCTCAAAGCTTACTAAGAGACAAATTCCATAAACTGGAATCTAAAACTCGATAGTCAGATTTCACCATAGGAAGCTGTGGCTTACAGCCCCAGAGCAGGAAGGTCTGTGAGGGTCCACCTGGGCCAAGTCGGATGAAGCTGAGAAGAAGGGATGGTTTTTGTAGGAACCTGGATTCTCCTCTGCCACCAGAGTCACAGAATGAGGCCACAGACCCTAAAGGTAGGTTTGTGTGTCTAGGATTTGTGTCTAGCTTTTTTCCTAGGTACTGTCCTTCAATAGATATGTTCAGAAAATCTGGCCCAGGAAGGAAACTGACACTATGTCTGGACAGGTAACCCCCACACCCTCACACACCATGCTTAGCCTGCAGGGGAGCCCGAGCTCATCCTGACTAAGTATTACAAGAATGGTTACTCTGCTGAAGAGGGTCAAGTACTCTGAGCTAGACAAGAGTAGCTCTCAAGTAGACAGGGAGGGTTCTTAGGCTCTGTCACAGGGCCTGCATGGCCTAGGCAGCTGTGATGGTGATGTGTGTGCTGAGAAGCAGGCCTCCTTGGACAACAGCCCAGTAACTGTCTTTCCATGTTACAAGAACAAAGACTCCAAAAGGTTGAGTAGTTTGTCTCCTGATGAGCTGTGCTCACAACCAAGCCCTAGCCCTGCTGGGCCTCTCTACCCCATTTCCAGCCCTGGCCTACAGTCATCCCAAGGGACATCTGCCCCCCTTCAAAGAGCTCATATTAATTCAATTTTACACCAGCGAAGGGCTTACTGTCATTTCCTTTTCATCTGTGAAGGCAAAACCTGATAAATTGAAATTAGAGCTCTGTTTTCAAGTGCCCCAGGCTAGCCAGAGTACCGGGTGACATTCCTGGCCAGAAGGGCAGGACAGAGATGGTGGGAGCACTGCCCCATGAGTGTAGATGAATACACTTTAGACCCCCTTCCAAACCCAATGACACGAGGAACAAAAACTGTTCTGGATTCAGAGGCAGGAGAACTATGTATGATCCTGACCCTGATGCTGGCCGAAACTGAGCTGCCTCTAGTGATGAATGACCTCTCTGAACTTGACCAGACTGATCAGTGGACAGCTCAAAGACACACTGGCTGAAGTTGAGTCCCCTTTAGTGATGAATGTCCTCTCTGAACTTGGCCAGGCTGATCAGTGGATGACTGAAGCTGGGTCCTCTCTACTACTGACCTCTCTCAGAATGTTTAAAGCTAGTTCTGATTCAGAAGGACCTGCTGGAGGTCTAGGCCAGCCTTTGGGGAACCAGAGTGTCTCATTGACACCATGATGAGGCATCCCAAGAGGATTCTGACAGGTCTGCTCAGCACCTGAAATTGGCCTGTAGGACACCAGCAGATAACCCCTACTGGACAATCTTGCATTAGAACAGAAGAAGCAAGGGCCAAGTCCAGATAAAGAAATGGCTGCCTAATCTTCTCTCCCAAATCCTAGCTGGATAAATGCTGAGCAATTATCAGAAACCCAAGGTGGCAGCCTGCTATTCTCTCTGGGACCCTTAAAGAGATAGATATTCTTTTATCCAGTAGTCGGCCATAGAGATACTTAGCAATTGACTAGACTATCCATACCCTTTGACTCAAATATCTCATAATTAGGGTGGCTAAGTGGCGCAGTGGATAGAGCCCCCGTCCTGGAGTCAGGAGGACCTGAGTTCAAATCCGGCCTCAGGCACTTAATAATTGCTTAGCTGTGTGACCTTGAGCAAGTCACTTAACCCCACTGCCTTGCAAAAACCTAAAAACAACAATAAAAAAATCTCACAATTAGGTACAGACCCCCAAGGAGGTCCAAAAAGCCTTCTGACATGAAATTATTCAGACCACTACTTTCCAAGGTAGAGAAAACTGGAACCAAAGAAGATGCCCAACTACTGAGGAATGTTTAAGAAAACTGGTCCATGAGAAAATGGAATGTTAACGTGCTGTTAAGAAGAGATGACAAGGAAGAATTCAAAGAAGTGTGAGGATACAACAGATGCACGGTGAGTACAGAGGAAGCAGGAAAACAGTCTGTGCAGGGACAATAATATCATTGGAAAGAATAATCAAATGAAATCCAGTATCCTATAATCACAACCAGGCTTGTCCCTGAAGAGCAACTAAGAAGATGTACCTTTCCTCTCTGGGGGGGGGGGGGGGGGGGTCCACTGGCAAAGAATATGACATACATTTTTTCTATCTTTTTTGGCAGGAGGGGGAACTTTACAGGAGATGCTCCCTGGGCATAGGAAATAGAAGGGGTAGGTCCTGGAAGCAATTCACAGGGAACCAAAAGATAGCCTTTTATGTTGTTGCTTTTGTTTAATTTGACAATGTGCTTCAGAGAATGGAGAAAAGGGGAAGGAAAGAAGCATTTATTAAGACACCTACTACTCACCAGGCTCTTTGCTAAATACAAATATTTTCTGTGATGATCCTCACAACAGGATCAGGTAGAAAAAAGCTATGACTATTTTCACTTTACTGTTGAGAAAACTGAGCCAGAGAATGGTTGACTGATTGCCCAGGGTTCTGAGGCCTCCTTGACCACAGGCCTTCTAGGGCCTTCATTGTGTCACCCAGTTGTTGATGGATAGACAGCAGCTACCAGCTGGGGATAGGGACTAGTGCTGCCCCTCCAAGGGATCTCACAGGAGACAGAAACCCCTGGGGGGAAATTCTGCTGATCACTAATTCCATCACACAATGGGTTGAGGCAGGAACAGAGGAGGAATGCTTAAAACCCACAGGCCATGAGGTGGCTAAAAATACCCATAGCAGGCCCAAGCCAGAAAACCTTTCCAAACCAGAAACCCAACATTCCTCACTCCTGAGAGCCAAGGGACCCACTCAAACAAGTGGGGAGGTGGGGGCAGCCCCTGTGAGGGGCCTGCGTGCCTGTGGAAAGTCCCTGTCTGCCCTGATGCTTCCTTCTGACTTTTGGTGGCAAGAAGAAGGAAGTGAGAGACCACATTTGCTCCCCGGGAAGGTGGGCAGTCCACCACAAGCCTCAACCTGAAGGGGATGCCCACCCGGCAACATGTGCATGGAAACCCTGCCTGTGTGAGAGTCAACCCAGTGGGCCCTGGGATCTGAGCAAGTGGAAGAGCCTGCAATGTCCTGCTTTGGGCTTGGTCGGTGATCTATTTATTTCCAAGTGATTAATGAGACACAAGCCAGGACACCTTGTCTTCACACAAATCTCTTTTCATTGCAACCCAGCCCTGTAAATCACACGGTCTGGCTAGGTGAACAGCTCGGATGGCGGCCGGGTTCGTCTGTCCTGGGCCTGTCAAGGTCTCTCAACTGAGCCAGAGCCGGGGAGAAAGTGGGACAAGGCAGGTGGGGGGCCGAGCCTGGGGCCTGGCTGCTCTAGGACAGTTGCAGCTGACACTCCACAAATAATTCCTTCCCTACTTGGAAGAACCTTCTGAAGTACACCTGACTGGCAGTCCTTCTGCCTCAGTCTCCCCAGGCAGTTTATTCCCGTTTGGGTTAGCCCTTTCTCTGTTGGCAAATTCTTCCTTATTTGAGCTTAAATCTGCCTTTCTGTGTCCCCCCCCCGCCGCTGCCCCCACCCCTCAACCATCCTCAATTCCTGACCTCTGGGGACAAGCAGAGCAAATACACTTTGGAGGCAATATGGCACCAGTGTGGAAACAGCCCTGAGCCACAGCACCAGTGGCTGAAATGACCAAAATTTCACCCTGGAAAAGCAAATTGGAACTATTCTCCAAAAGGCAGTACCTTGAGCATACTTTTAATTTAGTGATACCTCTCCTGGGCTTGTATCCCCAAAGAGACAGACATCAGATAGAAAAGACTTACAGGCACATATATACTCGTAGGAGCCTTTAAAGATCTAAAAACTAATGGAAGGCCCATCAATTGGGGGAATAAGAATTGGTGTGCTGTAAGAATTGGCTGCAGGGAAGGATTCAGAAAAACTATGGAAGATTTGTATGAACTGATGCAGAAAGAAGTGAGGAAGATCAGGAGAGCAATACAATGCCTACAACATGAAAAAGAAAACTACTATGGAATATGTAAGAATGATAATCCATGAGCACAGAGGATGAAGGTGCCTACAGATTTGTTTTTCTTGACTATACTTTTGTTACAAGGGAGGGGGGCTAGTGAGTGATGCAAAAACAGGGAGGAAAGAAAAGTACATCAATGAGACTCCTCAAGAAAACACATATAAGACCAGAGCAGCTATGTGTGGCACAGCGACGCAGACCAGTAGGGCTATATTGACACTACTGGGTAACATTTAACATAGGGAGGAGATTGGGATTCAGAGCTCCATGCACAAATTCCATTTTCTGACCTTTGGAAAATCTGTGCTTACTGATAATTTTCTAGAAGGGGGAAGGGGAAAGGGGAAAGGGGAGGGAAAAGAACAACCCCTGGACTTGGCATCAGAAGAGCCAAGTGAGTCTCAACCCACCAGCATTGAAGTTAATCATGAGGCACAGTTGGGAACCTCAGTTTTCCCATCTATATCCTGAGGACAACAAGAGGGTTGTGACTAGAGTATGTCGGAAGCCACGTAGCATCATCCATTTGGAGGCTTCCGGTCCTGCTCAGGGGGGGGTCTCACCAAGGGCCGGAGAGGAGGCTTGAATCCCCTACCCACCAATCAGCCTGGACAATGAAACTGTCCTTCCTTGAAGGCTTGGCCTGGTTTTGTGTCCAGAGGCTCAGCCCCATCAACCCCAGCACAAAGGGCCCTGGCTTCTGAGGCACAAAAGGGCTGGCTTGGTCCTTTTGTCTCTGATGCCATGGAGGCTGAAGCAGTACCAGTACTTTGGAGTCAAAGGAGCCCATAAGGTGCAGCAGATGGACTCTAACTCCCAAAGGGTAAGTTGTCTGTTGGGAGAAAGTCAGGGTGGTGACAGAATCCAAGAGGAACTCCCTAAGGGCAGAACTATCAGATTCCCTTTCTTACTGTTTCCCCTAAAGTCTTAGCACTTCTCTCCTCTCAAAGTCATCCCCAGTTCCTTGCTGGGGTCATCAGTGGAAAGGACCTTGAACTCTCCTAGGTCAGCCAGTATGGCTCTGAGGATGGCCCAGGCCCAGCCAGAGTATCTGCTATCTAGCTATAAGCCCAGATAGGCATGGATGAATACACAAATCTAAGCTGGCCCTACTGGGGCTGACAACCTCTCAAAGACCACAAGCCAAGGTGGCAAGAGACTACCTATAGTGAGGAGCTCCCAGATCCCTCAAAGCCGCCTTTCCCCTAGGATAGACCCTGATATTTGCTATATGAATGAATGAAGGACTAGACAGGATGCAGAAGCCCTGGCATCTGTGCTCCCCAGAGAGAGTCTACCTAGGTTGGAGCATGAGAGGTCACGACAGTGTTAGTGCCCTGCTGGAGGAGGCTTTAGATGGAACAACTTGCCACATGGAAAGCAGCTGAAGCTGCCTGCTGGAGAGAAGAGAAGATCAAAGATCCTGGGGGCAGCCTGGGAGAGGAGACAGAGCAGGAGGAGGCAAGAGGGAGCAGCTTGCCTGTCCCTGGGCCCCTTTATTTCAAACAGTTCCTGCTGAACCCTAGTTCCAAGCTGGACAGGGGGAGCTGGCAGGGCAGGCTTCATCATGGAGCCCATGGAGAGAGCAGACAAGCTGAAGCAGCCAGGCCATCGGAAGTTTTCTGGGGAATTCAGGATGACAACTTCACAGAGAATCACTCAACAATACTCTGACCTCTTTGCTCCATCTGAAGAAAGCAAATTGCAGTGTCAGATCCCACCAGGGATGGAGTTAACAGGCTGAGCTCTGACATGATCTGCTGTGAGATACAAGGCAGAGCTCCTAAACAGCCCCCCACAGACCCCAAGATGGGATAGAGGAGGAGGCTGAGGTCTGAGAAGCAGATGATGAAGTGCAGGGGTCTGGTGGGCAAGCAACCCCAGCAGGGGACCCCTTCTGCAAAACCAGGGAGCCAGGCCCTGGGAGCCCACCCCAGGAGCATACTGCTTGCAGCACCCATGGCTGGAAGCCACATGGCAAGGGGTGGGGAGTGGGGGGCTCTTTGCCAGGCCCGAGACCCTAGGACAATGTCAAAGCTGATTCAGGCCCAATGAAAAACAGATGAAGGAGACTAAGGGAAGACAGGATGGCTGTCTTCAGACATCTCTGAGGATATCACACAGAAGAGGGGCATCCTAGCTCTACGAGGTTCTGGAAGCTGGGGGGGAGTACCAACCTTTTCCAGATCCAGGGCTCTGAGCCTACAACATTTAAGGAAGAAGGTTTAAGTCTGACACAAATAGTTTTCTTATCAACAGAAGTGGCTCCTCTCACACTGGGAGGGGACCAGGTGATCTCTGAGGTGCTTCCATCTCTGTGCTATAAGTGATCACACCCTGCCTTAGAAAGGGTTCATTGTGGGCCCACCTGACACCCAAGAGTGTCCCTAGGATTGATCAGAGCTAGATGAGACCTGAGAGATTTGTCTGGGTCAAGTCTTCCTTCCAGATGAAGACACCAAAGGCTAGGGGTCACTCAACAGGTTGAATGAGAAACATGAGAGGCCAGGCTTTCTGGGCCAGCCCTCTTCCAGAGCACCGCCCCAAGACCTCTGTGCAGGTTATGATGCACTTACAGATCCACTTTCATCCACCCTGAGGACAAACACTTGACCAAGGAACCTTTGTTTATTAGTCCCCTGGAGCTCAGGAGCTAGAGCCACATTAAAAAGGTTAGTGGAGAAAAGTCACTAGCTGTATGGAAGGGGTGAACCTGACTGAAACCTGCTAATGACCACACCTGCACCATATGGAAACAAAGGAGACATCTTCCAGCCTGGTCAAGGCAGCTCTTCTGCACCTGGGCTCTTGGACCTGACTTGGCCACGCAGGCACCACCAGGACCCTCCTGTGTCCCCCAGCACCGAAGATGCACCTGTTTACAGGAAGACCACTTGCCCCAGCTAGACTGGTAGCACTAAGCCAAGAGACAGCCCCTGGTTATTCAGGACTCGCTAGGTGCCAACCCCCAACTGGGGCCCAGAAACCTACAGCCAATGGCTTAGTCTAAGTCCCCCAAGACCAATTCAGTCTTGGAGGCAGAGTCACTGCCTTTTAGGGGAAAAGGCAAACAAGGGAAACAGAAAATGCTGTTCCTCCCATGGAGCACCCATGGTTTTATTCTCAAGTGCTAGCTAGGAAAAATGGACCTTAGAAAATCTCAGAATACAATTGAAGAGGCAACTAAGTCACCCAAAGAAGAGAGGCCAGGGTGGGCTCCTCCCCCTCCATGGGTCTCAGTTCCCTCATTTATAAAACCAGGAGGTAGAATAAGAATGACTTTGTGGATCTCTAAGTGTCAACTAAAACTTTTTTATTATTTTTATTTTTATTTAATTTTATAATTTTTCCACTAATCTAGCTCCCCCACTCCCTGAAGGCAGTCTGATAGTCTTTACAATATAAAACCTCAACTTCCACAGGAAGTTTTCTCCACCCCTTAAACCTTCTGTACTTATTTCCTCTTTGTCTTATACTGAGCTGGCTTTTTATAGATTTGTTTGTATGTTCTTTCTACTAGACTGTAAGCTCCTTGAGGACAGGTACCTCCTTTTTTGTATTTCTATGGCTTAGCACAGTTCCTGGCTGGCTGATAGTGAATCCATGAACAAAAGCCCCTGTAAAATCTGGGGCACTAAGAAGGAAGAGGTGTGAGTTTGTAGGGGCAGTGACCTCTCTTCCATCCTCGAGCTCCATAGGCTAATGACCCACCACCCCCTCTGGTAGGGTTTCGAGAGCCTTGTACTCACTATCCCCACCAGGACCCCCAAAGCTCTACTGTACCTCTGTGTATGCTGGAAAATGGCAGAGTCCTCAGAATTCTAAAGGCTCCAAGGTCAGAGAAGACAAACCTAGAAAGAGAAGAAAGGAGAGGTTACTTCTGGGAGACCTCTACCAGGGAGAACTAGGGCCCACAAAGGCCATTTTGAGAGTGTTTTGGACATATCAGTGTTGTGAGGTAGGAAGCCTCTCTCTGGCCCAAGAGGGTGAGATGACTGTTTGGGGTGACATCCCTGGGAAGGAACAAAACCTGGGTCTAGAGTCTGAGGTCTGGGACCCGGACACCAGGTCCATGGCTCTTTTCATGACATCCCCTTTGATTGAGATGGGGAGATGCCAACAGAGGTCTTCGGAGGCTTCCTCACTCCACCCCCTCTCCATTTCTGAGGATCCTTCGATTTTTTTCCCCAGGGGGCCCTAATTACAGAAGGGCAGGAAGGATAATTTCATCTTATACCAAGCTTTCTATTAATGAACACTATAAATTCCTGCCATACAGCAGCCACAATCAGACTCTTGTAAAGATTTAATAGCTGCCTTCAAAATCAGCACGGAAATTGCTTTTCCGCCACTCAATTGCTTTCTTTTCCCCCAAAGATGCACATGAGTGTTTAAAAACAGACCAGCAGACTTAGCTTCTCTGTTCTGGGAACCAACTTCCTGCAGCTGTGCTGGGCCCCAGGAGGCAAGCAGCCAGAGAGCAAGGCTGCCTAGGAGGTGGCTCTGGGAGACCTGGGGGCTAGATCATGAGAGTGAGTCCCTGGTCTGCCAGGTCCTGTCTTGTCCCACCCTGGGTGGGGGCCTCCCTCTCACCAGGGTCCCCATCAGAGCACTGGAGATATGGGTTTAAATTTTAGTTTTCCCAACTTCTTAGCTGTGTCACCACAAGCATCTCAGTGTCTGTGAGTCTCAATTTCTTCACCTGCAAAATGAGGGAAAATCTTTGTATTTCAGAGCTAAGGTATAAACCTCCAAGTGTTCCATATATGGGAGCTGTAAAGACGATGACAACCACCTGAGACATGACTCTGCTCTGTCAACAGGAATGACAAAATAAACTCTGGGCCCGGGTGGAAACCCTGGCAATATCTTCTAAGGCATTGCTCCCAGAGGTTTATGTAAAAAAATGCCTCACTCCCATCTCCTTTAGTCTTCAACAACAATGCAACATGGGTAGAAGAAAATGCCAGATAATGCCCAATGGACAGTTAAGAAAACTGAGCCACATATCATAGCCAAGGACTGGCAAACCAGGAGTAAGGACACCTCTCAGGCTATGAGTGAAGGTCTCCTTCCCTTCTTCAACAATGCTCTGGCTATTTTCCTATTGCTCTCAAAGAGCCTCCAACTTACTCCTGCCTTCCCCGAGTCCCAAGTGCTGCCTGGACTCCACCTTCTCTACCCCAAAGTCTTCTCCATCTGCTTCCAGTGATTTCCCAGCTCCTGTGGGAGAAGCACTGTCTAAAGTGGTCATGCAACACTTGTAGAAAGAACAGCCACTGGGGGTCTTGATCAGTCTATCTCTCTAGTGATAACACAGTATTTGATGACCTCCCTCCATAAAATCTTCCTCACAGCTCTCATCCCCCCAAAAGGGCCCCAGAGCTCCCCAAGACCAGGAAAAGGTGCCCAAGGTCTGCAGGTTCTTACAAACACAGCTGATGCTTATATCATATTAACAAAAATAAGAAAAAGGAGGTAGCTTGCCAATCAGCACTCTAATACACTATTGGTAGCCTTGCAAACTGGTTTAGCCAGTTCTGGAAAGTCAATTGGAATGACAGTCCCCAAACACTGGGCATACCCTTTGAAGTAGGGCTTCAAAGCAGGGCTATAGTTCAAAGAGAACAAAGAAAAAGGAAATGGATCCATAATTTTTATTGATACTCTTTTGGGGTTGGCCAAGGAGAACCTTGTGGGAGAGATGCTCATCATTTGGGAAGTGGTTGAACAAATTACGGTCCATGTAAAAGATGGAATACTATTGTTTTAGAAGAAATGATGATGGGAATGGTTTCAGAGGAGTCACACAGGAGGAACGTATCCAGAGGGAAGGGAGCAGAACCAGGAGAAATTCTACAGTGAAGACAACATGGCAAGAATGAACAGCTCTGAAAGACCTCCAAACTCAATGTGATGTCTAGTCATGATTCCTGAGAACCCAATTCCTCACAGGGAGGGGATGGTCTCAGGGAAGAGAGTGGGACATATTCTGAGGCCAACTGGGGAAATTTGTTTTGATTGACTAGGCAGATTTATTAGAGGATTTTTGGTTTTCTTTTCAATGAAGGGGAAAGTAGGAGAGAAAATAGATTTGAGCTCATCAGAAACTAGATAAAAACATAAAACCTTCATAGTTTTAGTGCTGTCTCTCCCAACCTTGTTTCCCTCCTCCCCCTCCCCCACTAAAGAGATAGTCTACTATCTATAGAAAGAGCTAGATTACAATGGGCAGAATCATTGAGGCAGGAAGACCAATAGGAGGTAAATGCAAAAGTAGGCATGAGGTGACAGTGATGGAAATAGGATGATGGCTTTAAGAGTGGTGACAGAAAGGGGGGAAGGAAATAAGCATTTATTGAGTGACTCCTATAGGTTAGATACTGTCAAACATTTTACAAATATCTCAATTAATCCTCATAACCCTGGGAAGTAGAAACTATTTCTTAATCACCATTTTACAACTGAGGAAACTGAGGCAAACAGGGTAAGTGACTTTCCCAGGGTCATATAGTTAGGCTGGATTTTAATTTATATCTTCCTGAACCTAGACCCATTGCTCTATCTCCTGTGCTACCAGCTGCCAAAAAGGAGAGACGGGAGGTAAGAAACGACAAGATTGCAGTGGATAAAGCACCGGCCGTGAAGTCAGAAGCACCTGAGTTCAAATCCGGTCTCAGACACTTAATAATTACCTAGCTGTGTGGTCTTGGGCAAGCCACTTAACCCCGTTTGCCTTGCAAAAATCTAAAAACAAAACAAAACAAAACAAAAAAAACAAGATCAGACGAGATATTTAGGTTAAGTGAGAGACAACACTTCAGTTGCAAACTTGAGTGACTTGGGATCATGATGGCACCCTGGACAGTAAGGTGAGATTCTAGAAAAGGAGAGAGAATGGAGAGGGGAGGGGTATAGGAATGAATTCTATTTCAGGCACTTTGAGTTGTAGACATCTGGATGAAATTCATTTCAAAGTGCTTGATACACAGTTGACAATGTACAACCAAAACTCAGCAGAGAGACTAGGGCATGGATACAGACATTTGGGAGCCCTCTGTGTCCATGTGCACTGGATGATGGGAGCCAATGAGAACACCAAATGAGAGAGGTAGGAACCCAAGTCTTTGTGATTCTACTTCTAGGGAGCCACTTATTCTACTCCTCCATGCAGCTTCACAAACAGCTTGGTGTGGAGAATCAACTGAGCCACGTGATCTCAGAATATTCAAGGGCAAAACTGGGATATGTACAGCAGAAGAAATGCATCACTAGAGGAACCTATTTGCATCACCAGTGATGGAAGATCCAAACCCTTCGGTTCTTTGTGTGATAAATGAAGAAGTAGACATGATACTTTAGAAGATAAAGTTGTGAAGGGGGGGTTCAACCTAATCCAAGGAAATCTTGCTTTTACACCATAAGATTTTTTTTTCTTGTTGTTAACACTTTTATTCTCCTAGACTTCAGGGCTTATACATGCAAAAATGGATGGAATGGAATGGAACTCAATTCTTTTAAGTATATAAAAGAAATACATTTTATAAACAATTAAGATACCTCAAAACAGTGTATTTTAGAGACCAAGGAGTAATTTGATATCGTTATTCAGCTTTCTGATAGCTACATACTGTCATCAGACCACAAGAGTGTTAATGAAGTAACATTAGATTACAATGTTTTTTTGGTTTTTTGTTTTTTTGCAAGGCAAACAGGGTTAAGTGGCTTGCCCAAGGCCACACAGCTAGGTAATTATTAAGTGTCTGAGACCGGATTTGAACCCAGGTGCTCCTGACTCCAAGGCCGGTGCTTTATCCGCTACGCCACCTAGCCGCTCCAGATTACAATGTTTTAACATATATTAAGGATATTATTTCTCCCTCTCTAAAATAAAACCAAAGTAAACTACAATGATTACTATTTCTTGCTTGAATGTCTAAGGTATCACAGTACTGATTATACTTAAAAGGGAAAAGAATCCTAAACTTCCCCTTTTCCCCTTAACAGCATGTTCATGCCATACATATTTTTTTTTAAAAAGTGATTTAACAAAAATAAAGAGAACATATCTGAAAATTTACTTCAGAGGGAATAAAGACATCAAGTATTTTCTCAACACCTTATACAAAATAACTTATTCAGACTAGTCTAGGAAACATGCTATGGTTCCATGTATTGGAATGCTTTAATCCACTTCTTCCATACGAGATGTGTCATCATCTCCTTCAAGAGATGGCATTTCCTCAGTTATAGCTGTATTGGTTTCTTCAGTAGTTGAATCATCTTCATCAATTCCAAGGCCAAGTTTGATCATCCTGTAGATGCGATTGGTATGTGTCTGGGGATCTTCCAAGCTGAACCTAGAAGACAGCAGTACAGTTTCATATAATAAGATGACCAGATCTTTCAGATTTATCATTCTTGTCAGCCTCTGCCTTTTGCTGTAGTGTTTCAATAATGGAATGGTCAGGGTTTCTTTCCAAGTGTTTCTTTGCTGCCATATAACCCATTGTTGAGTTGTCTCTTAGTGCCTGAGCCTTCATTATTCCCTCCATGTTTGCAGTCCAACCATATGTGCTTGTGACAATGCAGCATGGGGAAGTAACCAATCGGTTTGATACAACTACCTTTTCAACTTTCTTTTCTAGGATGTCTTTCATTATTTTGCAAAGGTTTTCAGACTTTGCTTTTTTCTCCTCCTGTTTCTTTTTTTCATCCTCATCCTCTGGGAGTTCCAAACCCTCTTTGGTTACAAACACTAAAGTCTTGCCCTCAAATTCCTTCAACTGCTGCACACAATACTCGTCAATAGGTTCAATCATATATATTACTTCTAAACCATGCTTCCGAAGATGCTCAACAAAAGCTGAATTAGCCACTTGGTCCTTGGTTTCACCAGTAATATAATAGATGTGTTTCTGATTCTCCTTCATCCTCATGCAATAGTCCTTAAGAGAAACCATCTCATCACCAGAAGCAGAAGTATAATACCTCAGCAATTCTGAAAGTTTCTTCCGGTTTTGGAATCTTCATGTATTCCAAGCTTAATGTTTTTACAAAACTGCTCATAAAACTTTTTATAATTCTCTTTATCCTCTGATAGTTCAGTGAAGAGTTCCAAACACTTTTTGACCAAATTCTTCCTAATCACTTTCAAAATCTTGCTTTGCTGCAGCATTTCTCGTGAAATATTTAGAGGAAGATCTTCAGAATCTACCACACCTCTGATGAAATTCAGATATTCAGGGATAAGCTCTTCACAATTATCCCTGATGAAAACCCTGCACACGTACAACTTGATGTTATTCTTTTTCTTTCTATTTTCAAATAGGTCAAAAGGGGCACTTCTTGGAACAAAGAGAAGGGCTCGGAATTCCAACTGTCCTTCCACTGAGAAGTGGTTCACAGCCATATGATCTTCCCAGTCATTTGTCAAACTCTTATAGGATTCACCATATTCTTCATTAGTAATGTCATCAGGATTTCTGGTCCAAATTGGCTTTGTTTTGTTAAGTTCTTCCTGATCAATATATTTCTCTTTAATCTTCTTTTTCTTCTTATCACCATCTTTCTTTTCTTCTTCGTCTTCATCAGAGCCAACATCTTCTATCTCTGGCTTGTCCTCAGATTCCTTTTCCTCCTTTTCCTTCTCTTGTTTCTCTTCTTTTTCCTCTGCTTCATCATCACTGACTTCTTTATCTTGTTCTTTTTCCACAAAAAAGTGTAATTGGATAGCCAATAAATTGAGAGTGCTTCTTCACAATTTCCTTTATTCTTCTTTCCTCCAAGTACTCAGTTTGGTCCCCTTTCAGATGCAAAATTACTTTTTGTTCCATGACCCATAGGTTCACCTATATCAGTCCTGATGGTGAATGACCCTCCTGGTGAAGACTCCCAGGCATACTGTTCATCATCATTATGTTTGGTGATCACAGTCACCTTCTCAGCAACCAAATAGGCAGAATAGAAACCAACACCAAACTGACCAATCATAGAGATATCTGCACCAGCCTGTAATGCTTCCATAAAAGCTTTGGTTCCAGACTTTGCTATCGTACCAAGATTGTTGATTAAATCGGCTTTGGTCATTCCAATACAAGTATCCACAATGGTAAGGGTACGATCATCTTTATTTGGAATGATGCTAATGTTCAGTTCTTTCCCAGAGTCTAGTTTGCTTGGATCTGTCAGACTCTCATATCTGCTTTTGTCCAGGGCATCAGAAGAATTTGAAATTAGCTCCCTCAGAAAGATCTCTTTATTGGAGTAGAATGTATTAATAATTAAAGACATCAACTGAGCAATTTCTGCCTGAAAGGCAAAAGTCTCCACTTCCTCCTCCTCTATGGGTTGGTCCTGGGTCTGCATTTCCTCAGGCATCTTGGCAGAAGGAGTCGGAGCCCACAGGCTTCAGCAGGAGGTGAGAGGGAAGCAGAGCAAACTGGCCTACACCATAAGATTTTGAAAGCATGAAAGACCATCCAACAAGAAAGCTCAGAGAAGGGAACATGTGAAAAGAAATGGAAAAAAAAAATCCCAGACCAAATTAATGCTCCCAAAGAGTAACCTGAAAAAAGCATCAAAAAGTATATGAACATTTCAGTATAGTTTGAGGGAAAAAAATCCCAGAAAACCCAAAGAACAAAGCTTCTGCGATAAAGTCTCATTCACTAATTAACAGACTGTTGGGAAAACTAGATAGCAGTGTGGCAGAAATCAGGTATCGAGCAACATCTCACATCATACACCAAAACAAGCTACAAATGGATAATATGATTTAGACATAAAGGATGATATCATAAACAATGAATGGATTGGATGAATAAGTAAGAAATTATTCTTCATTTCTACCCAACAAGGAAAAAACAATCTCACAGTTTAGGCACACAAAATGGACAACAATTTTGATTACATAAACGTAGAATGAAGAGAGGTAATGGGGGAGGCTCTTTTTGGTTTTGCAACAAATTTCTCTGATAAAGATTTCATAAAAGTATATATAAAGAACTGAATATAATTTATAAGAACAAGTCATTCTTTAATAGATATAAATGGTCAAGAGGAAAAAATTCAAGCTACCAAAAGTCAAATGAAAAATGCTTCAAATCACTAATATAATTAGGAAAAATGCAAATTAAAGAAACTCTTGGGTTTCCCTCCCACCCACTGGATTGGAAAAGACAACAACAAAAGAAAACAGCATTTGTAGGAGGGATTAGGGGAAAGAAGGAATGCTATTGGTGGCATTGTGAATTAATTAAATGAGATATGGCTTGGGATTCAGTAGACAATTTATAAATGTTTATTCTCTTTCCCATTCTTACCCCTCCCCCATAAATTGGTCCAGTCGTTCTGGAAAACAGTCTGGAAATAGGTCCCAAAAGTCACTTTATAACTATATATTTCCTTTGACCTAGTGATACAACTACTAAACCTGTACTCCACATGGAACAAAGAAAGAAGAAAAGGATCTTTAAGTAAATAAAAAATAATAAAAAGTTTATGTATAGCAATTATTTCTGGGTTGAAAAAAGAATCAGAAATTAAGGAGATACTTAAGGAAGAATCTGAATTCAGCCCTCCTGACTGCAAGTTCAAGGCTCTATCCCCTGTACCACCTAGTTAACTCTAATTTTTAAATGTGCAAGAAAATGATGAAAGGCCAAAAAGAACCACAGACTAGCCCAATAGCTTTGAAAGTGGCATGTTAATTTTTTCTTTTAGGTTTTTGCAAGGCAAATGGGGTTAAGTGGCTTGCCCAAGGGCACACAGCTAGGTAGTTATTAAGTGTCTGAGGCCAGATTTGAACTCAGGTCCTCTTGACTCCAGGGCCGGTGCTCTATCCACTGCACCACTTAGCTGCTCCTGCATGTTAAATTTTTTAATCAAAGATAAATATATATTGAATTTTATCAGAAATGCAAAATTTCCTGTCTCATCCTTTTCTGTTTTATGATGAAAATGTAATTGACCATTTTATTCGATGTTTCCTAAATTCAGAATAAAAATTAAAAAATTTAAGTAGATCATGCCATACCAAAAAAGAGGAAAAAAGCATCAGTAACCGCCAGACCATATGCTTGCTTTCTCAGCCTCATAAAGTATCTATGAGAATGATTTACCTACTCATCAAAGGGATATTTAAAAAAAATGAAAAGGGAGTAGGATGCATAGCCCACGCCATCTTGTACAACGAAGCACAACAGACTGCTCTGTCCAGTTCCCTACTGTCCACTCTCATAGACACTACTGGAATTCAGGCCTACTTAAAACTCTCTTCTTGACTACTACAAAGGTCTTCAGGCTCTCCTCATTCCTAACTCATTCATGGATAGCTGCCAAGATAATTTTCTTAACGTATCATTTCACTACTCCATGGGTTTTCTACTGCTTCCAGGATCAACTTTGAATTCAAGGTTCTTCTTCAGTCCTTTCATTCTTTACTCCCCTCCAACTGGAAGAGAGATTTCCTTAAAGATGGATTTTACCGGCCTGAAGGATCTTACACAAAAGACATTGGCCTACCAATATGTATAAGGTGTGAATTACCATATGCAATTGGATGGATTCTCCAAGGAGGGGACAAATTACAACACAAATGGAATTCAGGTTGTTATGGTGTGTGTGTGTGTGTGTGTGTGTGTGTGTGTGTGTTGGGGGGGAGATAGTGCAACTGGACAATGAGTTGGGTACAGAATTAAAGAGGAGTAAGAACACAAGCTAGTCCATGAACTCTGCAATGTGTTTAACGGTCCGAAGATGTTCACCAAGGCAAAGACTGATCCCTTTAGCATAAATCTCTTTCAAGCTCCAAACCCACCAAGGAAATCAAGTTGCAAGCAACAAAGAATTTGGGAGGCTGATGCAAGCAAGACAAAGAGCATCTCAGGTGATGACTGGTCTGTGGACAGACAATGGACTGGGGTGACATCCTCCTGAGAGTGCATGGCTGGAAAAGAAGGGATGCAAAGAAAGGCTCCCACACTGTGGGTGGATCCACGTAGCCATGTAGGTCTTTTTCAGCTCCAAATCTAATAGTATGACCCAAAATGCTCCAGAAAGAATGAGATGACAAACAACATCAACGAAATCTCACAATGACTAAAGCCTTGAGGTATTTACTGTCTTACTGCCCCCAACTCAACAGCAAGCTTCTTGAGGGCAGGGGCAGCCTCTCTGAAGACCAGTCCTCTACATCCCAACTTCACAGAGGGTCCTGGACATAGCCCATGTCATGGGAAAAAAGTTAACTCTCTGGGAATCCCCCAGAGGGGTGGCAAGGCCCCCAAAGATCTCAGAGTTGGAAGAGGATTCAGAGATCTATTGCCACCTGTCCCTGACATGGAATGGTCCCCACCAATGGCTAGTCCCTCCCCCCAAGCATCCACTGGAAGGCTACCATCTCCCAAGATGGAAAGTTCACTGCAACCACTCCAAACCTCAGGCCAGCTCTTAAGTGTGTGAAATTTTTTCTTTTATTGACCTAAAAGCTGCCTTTCTCCAACTCTGAGCTTTCCATCATTCCTGGTGGTTTCAACTGGGGTCATGTGAAGGGCAGGACCCCCTCAACTTCCTCAAGAGCTCTAAACGGTTGGACCTAAAGGAAGGATTCTGTTTTCCAGCTGATTCTTTTCTACCTTGAACCCTGGCACCTCAACAGCAGAGAGAGGGGAAGCTGGCCCCTTTATCAGTCCATGCAGCAAAAATTAGGGCACTCTCCAGCTATGACATCAGAGATATACAAAGAGGAGGGAGGCTGGTGGGGGGGGGACAGGGAGGGATGCATGATTTTTCATGGAAGCAAAGTGTCCCCCACTGGTCATGGAGGGCTCCATCTGGGGGGTAGGGTGGGGGCAGAGGACAGGCCTGAGAATGAGCTTTGAAGTTGGCAGCAGTGCCAGGGGGATGGAGACAGATGGCAATTTCTGCTCCTTCCTTGTAGAAAGGGGTCACAGAGCCCAAGAAAGATCTGATCAGGAGACCCCATAGATTGGGAGAAAGCAAGATACACATTCATGCAGTTAGACCAAGGCCAAACGAACAATCTGGGGATTGTGAACACCCAGGAACAAGGAGGCAGGCACTGCCTCAGACCACCAGGCTCTACCAATGAGCATGTGTGACCAGTTAAGTTAAAAAAGCAGGCTATAAAACCCAGCAAACTTTTTTCCTAAGAGGCCACCAGGTTGTGCCAGTAGGTCCAAGAATAGAGACCCTCTGTGGAACAGTTGGACTGGAAGATGCCCGAGTCAGCCTGTCTCACATCTATCTGCCCGAGTCAGAATTCACAGAGGGATGGTCCCTGAGCCATGAAGACCCTCAGGAGGATCCTCCTAACTCCCAGGAAAGCCCAATCCACATTCAAGAGGTCCTTCCTGCCATCAAGGCCAAATTCCCCTTGGCCACCTCCACCCATGGCTCCTGAGACTAGGGTCAAACATCCTTCTTGCTTTTTTCAAATACTTGAAGATGACTCTCATGCCCACCCTCCTCACCTCGAGTCTCCTCCCAATGGGGGTGTATCTCCACTGTGAGGAAGGGCCCAGGCTAGCCCTCCTTCCTTCCCCCATGCTCAAGCACAAGCCTTCAGTCTCCTGTATCATTACCCTGGTCTGGGTGTTCTCAACTCAACTCCTGGTCTCATTAGTTGTGAAGTTCCCTTTTCTGGGGTTGTCTGACCCTATTAGAATGTAACTTGAGCACTTAGTAAAATGACTAGCACATTTCCTTATCCCTTCATCCCTTTTACTTTCTCTTCCTCCCCACCCACTTCTAATTCTTCCACCAATCCTCCAGTGTCATATCTCAGTACTCTTTTCTTGCAGAGAGGAGGAAACCAGCCTCCAGAAAGGCCAGGCGAACTCATGGGTTTATTGGTCCATAATCCTGACTAGGAGGCCCAGGGTAGCTGTGGAAAGGGCATGACCAAGGTCACACAGCTGGTGGGTGACTAAGTCAGGACTCCAAGGCACAAATCTGGTGTTCTTTCCTTACAGCAGGCTGCCTCCTGCCCCAGAATCGTGCCCCTATGAGGCAGGCCAAAGGCACCAGGACATCTGGGAAGGGAGCCAGACAGCCAGCATCAGCAGCAAGGCCCCTTCTCTGAAGCCTGGGGGTTCCCTTCTCCTCAGGCTGCTGAGTTGGCTCATTCTGCCCAGTAGCCATGGACTTCGCCCGGGGAGAGGCCAGCTTCTCTGGTGGTGCCACGGCCATCACTACTCATTATAGCAGATAAGGCGGTTCTGTCTGTTTCCCATGTGAATGAATTGCTGAACTGTACACATTCTACTAATCACAGGGGCTGAAATCCTCTGGAATGTGCTGGGGCTTTCTGGGAAGAAGGAAAAAGGATGAAATGGATCTGATGTGAGCTGGTGGCCAACCCTCTTATTAAAAGGCAGCCTCAGTCACTATGGTGACAGGGCTCACCCAAAGCCCAGGGCGGTGGGGAAGGGGATGCTGAGGAATGTGGAGATCACAAATCTCTGCCTCCCCTTTATCCAGGTCAGCACCAAAGGAACTGCAGTGGGTTTTCCCCAATGTCCGGGGTTGAAGAGCTCCTTCAGGAGCCCAGACTGTCCCTTCGAAATCAGCTCTACTCAACTCTACCCCAATAGCTCAAACCCAGGGTCTATAAAATACAGGAAACTGATTTCTCACACGTTTTCTGCCTGAGTAATAAGGGGGAGATAGTCAATCTGGGGCCACCCAAGTACTACCACCCTAGATAAGTTGCCATAGTCTATGGGGGTCTCAGTTCCCTAGTCTGTAAGAGGGCGACAGGACGCCTGCTGCACCTGCCTCAGAGTGACCAAGAGATCCTGTGAGAGTGGTGCCCCAGAACAATGAGCTCCATGGATGCCAGAAAACCACACTGAAGGGTTGCCACAGTCTCAATTCTCAGAAATCTTGGGCACCTAGTACCAAGCCTCAAGAATGTCTCTTCCCCCCACCTGACCCAGAGTAAAGCCCCCACCATGTAGGGAGCTGGCCTGCAGCCCAGGCCCAGACCTGGACTGCCGATATCTCTGCTGGCAGATCTCCAATTCCTGCCAGAGAATGGAGAAAGGGAAAGCCTTCTTCCCAAATGCCACACCAGTGAGCAAGAAGAAATAGTTGGAGGAGGAGCCTATGATCTGGGGACATTCAGGCCTGGGCTTAGCACCAGAGATGTGGGTTCAAATCTTGCTTCTAACATCCTCTTCACCACCACCTCATGTCACAGGGAAGGACAGGACCCTGAAGTTTAAAGGGACTATAGTAGGGGCAGATCTGGGGCTGACCAGGCTGGGCTGATTGGCTGCTGCCGGCAACAGAATCTTCAGCTGCTCCATCTGGCGGGGGTGACAGCCAGGCACTGACCTTAAAAAACAGAATTTTCAGATGTTTCCATATGGAAGAAACCTCTCAGACAAACCCCAGAACACAGAGGGTTTGCAGCTGTTCAAAGTCCAGAAACAACAACTGGGATGAGGGGCCGCTGTCTGCCCCATCGTTGCCACCATGTTTCGAAAGGGGCCCTGTCTCACATTCTGGACTGGACTTTGCTCTCTGGATCTGTTTCCTTCTCCTTAGGGCACCAAACCAGACCCTGGGTCCCTTTCTAGCTCTCGATCTCTAAACCAATGATCCCTTCAACCTTCTGATGCAGTGCCTATCACTGTGGGCTAGTTAAAACTGAGAAGTCCGGCATTTATTAAGTACCTACTATGTTCCAAAAAAAGGGCAAAAGGCAATCCCTGCCCTCAAGGAGCTTCCAATCTCTCTGCAGATCTAGGAGCTAAGTAAACTTGCCTAAGAATTACCCAAAGGCTGCCAAGGGCTCATACCCAGACCACAGGGTGCCAGAGTTGACAGAGAACCCATCAAGGTCAGTCACAGAGCAGGCCGGAGCAGAGTCAGGTCTCTGATTCTTGGCCCATACCATCTGATGACAGCACTCTAGTTTCACCCACATGCCCGTGGCTCAGCTGGGCCCCAACTCCCCCACCCTTGCTTCATGAATAGGGAGCAGACCCGGGTAAGAAGACCCAGTCACAGCTGGCCTTCAAGGTCCTAGCCAGGAATAGCTGGTGGATGGGAGGGCAGCTAGTAGTCTAGAGTCTCTGGCTGGGTTGGGGCAGGGAAGTGACTAATGAAATGAGGTGGTGATAGAACCTCTGGAGGGTCCCAGAGCTAGGAGGCAGGGCTTCCTGATGGTACAGTATGTCTTAAGAGCACAAAACTGAGAGCTAGGAGGGCCTTTCAGGAGACTCAACCTGGCTCAGGGGAAAGAAGCCTGGATTTGGGGCCAGAATTTTGCCTCTACTGTTCACTATTTAGATGACCTTGGGTGAATCCCTATAAACTAAGCAGTAGATCACATCCTAGGACTAAGAGCTGGAAAAGACCACAGGTAACTGGAAGGAAAATGGTTCATACATGGGCATCCTGTGGCAGCCAGGGTGGCTTCTCCTGTACCCTGATGGGAAGGTTTTGCTCACAAAGTGGGTGAGGTCATCCTGGGGTCAGAGACAAACTGGACCCCTGGGCTCCCTGCTCTGAGGGGATGAGAGTCACCAGGCTCAGGCCCAATGACCCACTTAGGAAGGAAGCCGAGTCATCACAGAATCAATGCAGCACCTAGCCACAAGGTATCAGAGTCCCACCTCTCATAGGTCACTTAGGCCACTAGGCTCCTTGAATTCCATGGTCACAGCCAGGTCTAACCATCCCCCACAGGCTGGGTGATGCTGGCTTGGGCCAATGCCAGCAGAGTAAGGCAGAGTAATTTCCTCTGTGGTCACTATTAATCACACCCCTCTGAACAACCAGGCCAGGCAGAGGGCAGGGCTTCCCTGAAACTAGACACATCATCTCAGTGCAGGGATCAGCTCCTAAAACTCCGGGGAAGAGATGAGGTCTTCCATGGCTCCCAGACTCCAAAGCTTGGTTCATTGGAGGGGGGGGGGGGGGATAGGGACTGGAGGGTGAACTTTTTTTTAAAAAGTAATTTAACTTTTTTTTTAGGTTTTTTCATGGCAATGGGGTTAAGTGACTTGCCCAAGGCCACACAGTTAGGTAATTATTGTCTAAGGCTGGATTTGAACTCAGGTACTCCTGACCCCATGGCCAGTGCTCTATCCACTTCGCCACCTAGCCGCCTCAGTAATTTAACTTTTTAAGGTTTATCAATGTCCTTTGTTTTCACATTAGGCTTTACCTACTATCCAAGTCCACCACCATCATCACCCAGAGGTGATCACCCTTGTAATAAAGGAAAATAATGGTTCCTTAAGGTTTGCAAAGTATTTAAAAATCTACTATCTCTACCCAGGGAGGAAGGTGCTGTTATCAACTCAGTATTACAGATGAAGAAACTGAGGCTGGGAAGTAGGATTAGCCTTTGTGGTCACAGTATGAGTGTCTGCTGAGATGATGAGGTCAGAATGCAGGTGTTGTCACCTCCAAATCCAGTGCAATCCACTGTATCTCTGCCTCTTACAAATGAATGGAGGCTGCCAAGGCTACCCTTCAGGCAGTCTCTCTAATCTGAGACCACTGACCTGGTTTCCTGGACAATATTTCAGGGTCTTAGAGACTCCAACAGAAGGTTTCAGGGGATGCTGCAGGTCCCACAATTCCGCTCCTGCACCCAACCTTCTGAAGGGGATAAGTTTCTCTCTGTACTAACTGAAGTGAACCCTCTACCAGAGGCTTCTTTTCAACATGCCTTCCATTACCACTCTCATGGCAGGAATCTGTGAGCAAAGTCTAGCTTGTTCTCTTGCTTCTTATGGATAAGAGAGCACCAGGAGAGATCTAACAGGGGGCTGAGATGCTCACCAACCTACCTACCTTCCTTCCTTCCTTCCTTCCTTCCTTCCTTCCTTCCTTCCTTCCTTCCTTCCCTCCCTCCCTCCCTCCCTCCTTCCTTCCTTCCTTCCTTCCTTCCTTCCTTCCTTCCCTCCTTCCTTGGCAAGTCAGTCCTCAATCAATTGCCTTCACAATTTTCAGATGAAGTCATTCAAGTCCAAGAGTCATCAAATGACTTCTCTAGGGTCACACTGCAGGTAATCACAGCAGGTGTAAAAACCAGTTACCCCAAAGTAACCCTTGAGTGACAATAATGATGTCAATCTAAGGCAGGAGAAGTGGTTGAGTGGCCAGAAACCAAGAGGCCCAGGAGCCCTTAGTCTTCCTTCAGGCTGGACAGGTCCAAAGAGGTGGAGATATAAAGACAAGCCTGGAATAAGCTCTGTTCCCAAGAAGGGGAAACAACAGAGACAAGAAGGAGAAGGATCTGCGAGGGCTGCCTGGAGGACACTGGGGCTGAGCGGGTCTTTGAAGCTTGGGGAGGATGCAACCTGGGCAAGAGGTAGAGCTAGGGAGCATCCAGAAGAACAACGGGCCTTAGCATAAACCAAAGGACAGAAGACACTGGATGATGTACTTTTTCTATTTGTTGCAGATGGTGTCAGACAGGATGTGGGGCTATGCCGGCCCTTGTCTTCAGGAAGCTTACCATCTTCTGGAGTGGGATAAAACCCACAAAAGCTGCTTCCCTACTTTCCCTACTCCCTAACCTCCAGAGGCTCCTGAGGGCCCAGGGATCAGAACCAAAATGCTCTCCCCCTTCCTGGCCCACCTGTGCTGCTCAATCTGTCTGCTGGATCTGGGTGCTTTTTCTGTCTGCCCCACCCTTGGCAGGCTTTCCCTCCTTATTTCCACCTCCTGGCTTCCTCCAGGTCTCAGCTAAAACCCACCTCTAGGAAGGCTCTGCCCAACTCTTCATCCTAGGGCTTTTCCCAAATTGATTTTTTTCCTGTTTTTCTCATATAGATTGCTTCTAGCTGTCCCTCCTCCATTAGATCATAAGCTCCTGGAGGACAGGGACTATTTTATGCCTTTCTTTGCAGTGCTTGTCTTAAGTGCAGAAAGTCAGTTGACTGACTGGAGCCAGAGAAGCAGAGAAAGGAGCCTCCCTAACAGGGGCAGGGGGGAGGAAACCTGGGCCTGGAGGAGGGCACCTATGACCTGTGGGACCAGACCCTAGGCTGGTGCCTGGCAGGGAAAACATGGAGGGCAGAAGCTGAAGACTTGGCATAACAACAATATGGCTCCCATTTAGAGGATTGCTGAGTGAGTGTTGGCCAGAATGGGTCAGGGACTCAATGGAGAATTTCCTCTTTGGATGTTAAAATTGAGGCTTGAGAGAAGTGAAGGGCTCCTAGGAGGACGTGTCTGGGCAGTACTGAACTTGAGCCTCTCTTGGTGGGGGGCAGACACCCCAATGTCATCATGGTCTGGGCTGGGAGGGGGCCATGGGAGCAAAGTAGGGCCCAACTCCAAAAGTAGCTCCTAAGCTCCTGATGACTTCCTGTACACTGGACACTGAGCCAATCTCTGGAGTTCAGGTTGGGGGGGGGGGGTAAGGCAAAGGCTCAGAAGTTGGCTGGGTGGGCTGCAGATGGGTGCTAGGCTAGTCTAGCTGATCTAAAGACGCCTCCAGGGAAAAATAGGAAACAAGACTAGAAAGGTATAAGGAGAGCCTCAAATGCCAGGCTGAGTAGCTGATCTTTGGCAAAGACAATCCTGGGAGATTCTTGAGTAGGGGAAGGTCATGAACCAAAAGCAGCATCGGTGGTTGCTCTGAGGAGGATGAACTGGAGAGGGGTAGACTGAGGTCAGGAAGAGAGACCAATGAGGAGGCCAAGACTGGAGCAGGCCAGGCGAGAGGGGCTTCCTGCTTCCCTAGTCGCTCTGTGATGGGTGCCTACAGGGGGGAGATGATGAAGCAATGGGGGACTGGCACCAATAAAGGGCATTTCCACAGTGGAAGGCTGGGAAAGAGATGAGGGTACCCCCAAAGTCACAAATCTGGGAAAGCAAAGATCAGTGGTTCCATCAGCCAAAGTGGGACAGAGGAGCAAGGTAGTTAAAGGAAATTAGATCTGGATGCTGCTGGGTCAGGGGGGAGGAGCTGGGGGTTGGATAAGTACATTTAGGAATCATCTACAGAGAGGAAATGGGAGTTATAGAAATGAAGGAAGGGCTAGGACAGAAGCCCCCACTGGAGCCCAGAAGGTGCAGTGTAAAAAGTGGGAAGAGAACCAGGAGAGCTGTCACTGAAACCAGGGAGATGGGAGGGGCAGAGAGCAGCAGCAGTAGCACTGCAGGAAGACCCAAAGGTGGTTGATTGAACAATTATGAATGGTTGTCAGAACAAGGATGATGATGGACCTATCCTTATGGCACTTTGGGGTTGGGGGCTTTGTGAATCAAAATAGAGTTAAGTTAGGATTCAAGGCAGTGAATAGCTTTAGATTCCTGCTCTGTGGTCACCCAGTAGCTAATTAACTCCAAAAAGTACAGAAGCAGAAGGGGCCAGCAACCAGCCAGTCTGTCCACATCTGCATGACTGGGTTCACCATCTACAAAGTTATTTTCTCAAAACAACCCTGTGAGAAAGATTGAGCAAGCACAAATATTCCCATTTTGACAGATGAGAAATCAGATTTAAATAACGTGGCTAAGTTCATATAGCTACTATGAGCAGATTTTGAACCCGGGTCCCCTGACTCTAATTGAGGTCTCATTAAGTAAGATAAGCTTGGAAGGGTCAGCCTGCCAGAAGGGAGAAAACCTGGAATGACAGAGAGAGGCAGTGACAGGGAGTTGGGGACAGCAAGTGAAAGGACCAGCTGGGTCTTCAAAAAAGCCTGACCCTCTGGGCAGGTGCAGTCAGAACAGGCAGTGTCTCTGCTCTAAACTCTGCCCTGGCTGAACAATTGGGTGCTCCCCTACTCTGGCTTACTTTGTACAACTGAGGGTCCTGGGTCAAAAACAAAAAAGAGATTTGGCGATACAACGAAGCACACATACACACATGTGCATACATGCACACACACAGACACACATGTTTTGTCAGGACCACCAGGGGCAGTGCGGGAGCTGAGGCCGTCTCTGCCCATTTTCTGCTCCACGGGTGACACTCTCAGGAGCAGCTAGAAAGGGGAGGGGCCATGCCATTTGGAGGAGGGGTCCCACTGGGCAAGGGGCTGCCAAGGACATTCTCATCCCCCTCAATGCTGACCCAGCAAGACAGACCAGCTTTGCAGGCTACCCCCATTCTCTCCACGGAGGCTGCTGACTGCCAGCCCTTTAAGACCACAGAGGAAGAGGAGGGTTTTTTGTGGGGGGCTAGGGGGAGGTCAGGTAGATGGGCAGGCTCAGCAGAAGGGGCATCCTTCAGCCCTTAGGCACATAAAAACAACACATCCTCCAAGGGGCACAGAGAGATGAGCCTCCCCCCCCCACTTCAGCCCTTATCACAGCTACTCCTTTGGGGACTGGACTTCTCTCCGCACCCCCAGAATCTCCGAAGAGCTCCCCAGACAAGAGCTTGCCTAGCTCAGCCCATGAGAGAAGAGTGGGGTTCAGAAAGGCATAGCTCCTTCCCCCAGGGCTCCCCTGAGAAGCTTACCTTTGGGAGCCCCACAAAGCCCTCTTCCATTCAGCTCTTGGTCATCAAATCAGAAGCCTCCAGAAGGGTTTCCTGGGCCACGTGAGGCCATTCAGCAGCAGAGGCACCCACGAGAGAGGGAAGGAAGGGAGGCAGGAAGGAAGGGAGCGCGAGAGGGCGAGCGGTGCACTGGCGGCCGCGGCAGCTCGGGAATGCCCCGTCCTCTGGTGGAGAGCGGCGGAACTTGGGATGGGAACCCGGGTGGGAGAGGAGGCAGCGGGGTCGGGGCCGGGAGAGGAGGCAGCCGGGGACCGGGACGGGAGAGGAGGCAGCCGGGGAGAAGCCGTCAGCAGAGCCGCCTTCCCGGGCCCAGCCCGCTCGGGGAGTCATGTGCCGCCGCGTAGTCTAGGCCGGTGGGGTGTGTGTGTGTGTGTGTGTGTGTGTGTGTGTGTGTGTGCATGCGTGCCCGCCCGCGGGTGTGTGTGTGTGTGTGTGTGTGTGTGTGTGTGTGTGTGTGTGCGCGCGCGCGCGGTCCCCCCTCCCCCAGCAGAGCTGCAGGCCAGCAGCGCCGCCCGCTCTCAGCCAGCCAGGACACATCCGGACGGGGAAAGCCAGCGAGGGGGACGGCCACAGGGATGAAGAGAAAGGGGGAGGGCCGGGCCAGGTCAGACTGGGGTCCTGGGCATGGAACTGCAGAGCCCCCTGAGAATGAGGGGCAGAGAGCTTCAAGGAGGGAGGGGGCAGCCTCTCCACGGCCCACCGTGTTCCCACAGCTGGCTGCCAAGGGATGTCTCCCCAGTCACAGGAGGGCGTAATTAGGGATGCTCAATAGCCAGTCCAGCCTGGAAACTTCTCTTTCATCCTACTCCCCCCCCCCCAAATGGGACAGCTAAAAGCTGTGCCCCCACCCAAGACAAAAGCACAGACACACACACACGCACACGCAGGCGGACACACACACACACACGCACACGCAGGCGGACACACACACACACACACACACACACACACACACACACACGCACGCACAGCCCCGCACCCAGGCCATCCAAAGGCCATCTAACACCTAGCAGCAGCTGCTACTACAGTCACTTGGGACTCTCTTAATCCACATGGTGGTGGAAGAGGCAGAGAGGGCTGAAGCCAAGAAAGTGAACCCTGAAACTGGTGGTGGGGGGCCACTAAATGATAAGCTCTCCAGACCTTCTCTTCCTATGCAAAAGCCACCCAAGGAGGAAGCCTCTGTTGGCTCTACTGCTGGCTGGCTGTTCAGCTCCCAGTAGGGCCAGGGAGGTCTGCCCCCAAAGAAGAGGCTGGTCATTCAGCTACCAGTCTCAGGAGCCAGATTCCTTGGACATCAGGACTCCCAATACCCCAGAAAGGGCCTGGTCTAATCCATCTCAGCCAACGAAGACACTGAGGCTCAGAGACAGTAAATGACCTGCCCAAGAATACAGAGCAAGAACACTGATCAGGTCTCCGTGGTCCTAGTCCACAAAGCCTCCTCCCACGTTGTACTGTCTCAATCTCAAAAATGCCAATCTTACCAATCAGTCAGTTAATACACCAGGCAACAGGGACTTCCCTGATGCTGAACTCTTCTATGGCCTCTCTCGTGGCCTCCTTGCCTCAAGTCTCTCTCTTTTCCAGTCCTCTGCTAGGCTGGCAGTAAAAGGGATCTTCTAAAGCACAGTCTGACTATGTCATGGCTCCCTAGTGCCCCTCCGTTCAGCCCCAGGTGCTTCCTCCTCGCAGTTACAGCCCTGCACAATCCTAGCTGCTTTCCAAGATTCTCATCCCTTCTCTCTGTCTTCACACACCTTGTAATGTAGCCACACTAAGATTAATTATGTAATCATGAAGAAATATATAAAGATTATATACATAAAAATAATGTAAGCCTTCTTACTATTCCCTTAACTGAGAACACTGTCTCTTGCCCTTGCATCTTTGCCTGGAGAGTTGTCCCATTCACCTCTGGACATTAAGAATCTCTGTAGGGGCAGTTAGGTGGTACAGTAGATTGGAGCAACAGCCCTGGAGTCAGCAGGACCTGAGTTCAAATCTGAACCCAGACATTTAATAATTACCTAGCTCTGTGACCCTGGACAAGTCACTTAACCTCATTGCTTTTCCAAAAAAAAAAAATCTCCTTTTAGTTCAGTCATTTTTCAGTTGTGTCTAACCCCACTTGGGGTTTTCCTGGCAAAGATACCAGTGATTTGCCATTTCCTTCTCCAGCTCATCTTAGAGATGAAGAAACTGAGGCAAACAAGGTGAAATGACTTGCTCAGGGTCATACTGCTACTAAGTTTCTGAGGCCACTTCTGAATTCAGGAAGCTTCAGTGCCTTATCCACTGCCCTAAAACAACTATGACAACACAGTAGGTATTTGCTGATTGAATGATTTATAACATCAGTCACTACTGGGCCTGATGAAAAAGGCTGAACAAGAGCTGTGTCTGGTCACTAACACTACACAAAGCAGACCAGAGCCTCTTCCAATCTCTCCTGTTTGAATTTTCCCCATCTTTCATCCTCCATTTCTCCAAAGAATGAGACATGGCTGCCCATCTCCTTCCAGTTTATCGAGATTGTCACTACTTTCCTCTCTCCTGTTTCTCTTCCCCTCTGCAAACACTTCTACTCCATGTTCCCTGTTGGCTTTTCATCCATGGTGATCCCTCTTGTCTCCCATGTCACTAACTTAAACCCTTTTTTCAATCCACACTCTCTCACTTGGTGATCTCATCAGCCTCCATGGGTTCAATTATCTCTAGGCAGCTGGTTCCCAGATCTATTGCTCCAACCCTAGGCTCTCCTGAGTGTCATGGTCATGCATTACCCAGTGCCTCATGGGCACTTTGGATTGATGGCTCACAGGAATCTCAAACTCAATATGATCAAAACAGAACTCAATATCTTCTCCCCAAAACCATCCTTTCTCTTCCTTCTACCATCCAGAAAACTACCATCCTCTCCATCACTCAGGCTTGAAGCCCTGATTTCCCCACTCTCCTCCCCACACACATCCAATCAGTGCCATCTTGCTGACTATACCTTCACAACATCTCTAGTATGGGATACCACCTCTCCACTCATGGTTCAGGTCAGGCCTTCATCTCTTAGACTGCACAACAGCCTTCTAACTCATGTCTTCACTCAAGTCTCGCCCTCCTCCAATCCATCCTGTCCTTTGCTGCCAAGAGCATTTTTCTGAAGACTATGTTTCACCATGTCAGCTTGCTATCCAAGGTGCTCCAGATACCAAGATCAAACTGAAAGTCTTCTATCTGACATTTCAAGTCCTTCCTAACTGGGTCACTTGCTTACCTCTCAGAAAGGGTCTCATTCAATCACTGTGGCCCACCTGCTGTACCTCCTACACCAACCTCCAGCTCTTGTCTCCAAGCAATTGCATTGCTGCCCACTTATCCCAGGGGTTGCAGCCCCTTCCCCTCGGCCCCTCAGGCCTCATTCAAGCTGCAGGAGGCCTCCTTTGGCCCCTCAGGTCTCCTTTAAGGTTGAACTGATCTCCCAAGATCCATACTTTGAAGACACCTGGTTACTGACATATTTTTCACACATTAGAAAGCACACTCCTTGAGGACAGGGTCTGCTCTTGACCTTTTTGTTTATCATAGGACCTGGCATCCCATGATGAGGTAATATTTGTAAAAAAAAAAAAAAGCACTTTCCTTTGGTTATTTCAGCCAGGCTGACTCTTCACGACTCCATCTGTGGTTTTCTCGGCCAAGACAGTGATCTGCCATTTCCTTCTCCAGCTCATAAGGAAACTGAGGCAAACAGGGGGAAGTAACTTACCCAGGGTCACACAGCTAGAACAGTCTGGGGCTGCATTTGAACTCAGGTCTCCCTGATTCCAGACCTATGGAAATCCTTCCCCACTCCCCATCCCCTCACTGCCCTACTTGTCACATACTAGACATTACTTGAATGCTTATTCCATTCCCTAATAAATGCATGTTGAACACGACCAGTGTGGAATGGGTTTTGCATGATGGCCTGCGGGTAATCTCTATCAAACTGTTTGCCTTCTCATTGGGGGGGGAGTAAGGAGGGAATTCAGAACTCAACATTTTGAAAAACAAATTTTAAAAATTGTTTTTACAATGTAATTGGGGAAAAAAGGAAAATATTAAAAAAAAAACAATTATTTTGGTAAGGCAATTGGGGTTAAGGGACTTGTCCAGGGTCACCCAGCTAGTGAGTGTCATGTGTCTGAAGCAGAATTTGAACTTGGGTCCTCCTGACTCCAGAATCAGTATACACTGAACCACCTAGCTGCTTTTTAAAAAAATTTCATTTATTTAATTCAATGGGGTTAAGTGAATTGCCCAGGGTCATACAGTTAAGCGATTATTAAGTGTCTGAGGCTGGATTTGAACTGAAGTTCTCCTGACTCCTGAGCCAGTGCTGTATCCACTGAGCCACCTAGCCGCCCCCAAATAAGTAACTAAAAAAAAGCTTGTTGACTGTTTTACAGATGAAAAATGAAGATTGGAGAAATGATGTGACTTGTCCAGGGACAGCTGGTAAATATAACAAAAAAGTGATGAAGGAAGAAATGATCTGGAACCAGAACAGCTTCTTCCCAGCCAGCAAGACTGAAGACAAACAACTTTGAAAATCAATACAGGGTCAAATCCTGCCTCAGACACGTACTAACTGGGTGATCCTGGGCAAGTCACTTTACCCTGTTTGTCTTAGTTTCTTCATCTGTAAAATGAGCTGGAGGAGAAAATGGCAAACGCCCTCCAGTATCTTTGCCAGGAAAGCCAGAATCAACCAAATGGCAACAAATGCGCCAAGCACTGAGCCATATGCTTTTCATAAACATCTCATTTAATATCATCTCATTATTGCCTATCAGATTCTGTGATAAGCACTAGGGAGGCAAAGAAAGCACTGACTCTGGAAGACCAGGATGAAGCCTAGGCCAGGAACACAAGGAGTTCACCATCTTTGTAGGGTGAATGTGTCTTTCTTGTCAATACGTATTGTTGCAAGAGTTTTGTTGTTCTTTTCTTTTTTTTAATGGGGTGAAGAAAGAAGGCAAAGAAAATAATGTCTATTAATTAAATCTTTTTTTTTCCCAATGGAGAGGGCGCAGGTGTGACGGGGCGGTGCCAGAGATACAGAATGAAGCTAGCTCTCTCAGAAGAGGTCACTGTGCTGTTAGTTTTGTTTAATTGTTTTACTTTGTTACAAGACGCCTCTTGTAACAGTAGATGTTTGTAATGTCAAAACAAAACAGCAATAAAACTTGAAACAACAAATGTGGAACAAGCCAAGATATGGGAATGACTGGCTAGAGAACAGAGGAGGTGGAAAAAGCGAGAAGGAAACAGGTGCCCACATCCTGAAACCACATCCACAGGGACTTAAATGCCAGGCTAGGGAATCTGTATTTCACCCTGCAGGTACTAGGGAGCCACTGATGGTCTTTAAGGAGAGGAGTAAGTATTAAAGAGATTATTTTGGCAGACACACACACACACACACCCACACACACACACACATATATATGGACTAGAGCAGAGAGGAAACAGTTGTAATAGACTATGGAAGAGGTAATTGGGGGTCAGGTAAGGGTTCAATTCCAGACTGGCTGGTCCTACTGCCAGGGCTCTGGTTTCTTGATCACCCTGCCTCTCACTACCTAAAAAAATGATTTATGCCCTGAACATCAGCTTTGAAAACATCTGTTCACTCATTCCAGCTGTTTGGGAGAAGCCAAAAGACAGATCCTTAAAGACCAAAAGAAATTAGACCTCTTCCTTCCATTCTAAAAGCTGAATGGGTAGACAATACTATTGGGAGGGAGAACAAAGAAATGGAAGGGAGAGGGGGGGTAGAGAGAGAGAAAAGGGAGACACGAGACAGAGACAAAGAGGGAAAGGTAAAGGGAAGGAGAGAGGAGGAGGAAGAGAGAATTGTGTTTATAGAAGAATTATTACTCAGAATAAATGTCAATCACTGTATAGATAAAAAGGGAGCAACAGATGGTTTGGGGGGGGGATATCAGAATAAATTCTGCACAATGCTGTCCTAGACCGCAGTAGGAAAGCTAGCCCAGAATCTGCTCTGTGAGCAGGTCGCTGCCTTTCTCTTGCTACAAAGGAAACCCTTCTGTGGATCTGAGGATAATTAATGACCAATAAGTAACAATAACTGACATTTCAATGGTCCTTTGATACAGTCTTTCTTTAGGCCTCACAACAAGTCTATGAAGTTGTTATAGGCTTGATTAGTCCCATTTCACAGATGAGGAAAATAAGAGGTAAGTGTCAGAGACAGAATTTGAACCCAAGTCTCTCCTGACAGACCCAGAGTTCTTCCAGAGGAGAGTGAGTCCAATGAGAGGGCATTTGCCTCCCCCACCCACTCACCCATATACCTTCCAAAGTCTGTAACTCCCATATCCCTTCTCATCAGTCAGGCTGCCCTGAGTCTGACCCACCAGCTGCAATGGCCACTGGTCAATCTGACATAATTCAGCAAACAGATAACACTCAGATGACTTCAATGTCCCATATGACAGCAGTCCATCAGAGAGACACAAAATCCACTGCTGAGGTGAGAGTGGGGAGATGGGGACTGACTGAGGGATGAGGAACCAACTGAAGGAAAAAAGATGGAATATGAGCTACCTTTAAGGCTGTAGCAGGAAGGCCAAAAACATAAGGAGTGAAGGCCCAGGGATGGGAGAGAGTGCTACGTAATTTTGGGAGGAAGTTGTTTACACCAACAGGGAATAATAGGACAGAGGCAACAGACAGGGAGGGCCTTTGGGAGGCAAAGGGGTGGCACAAAAGCTTTGCAAACAAAAGCCTTACAACCAGAAGGGCAGACTGAATAACAGGAAAGATCATTCTGGATTCCACAGACCTTGGGACCAGGTCCTGTATAATTGTCTTGAAATACAGACCAGCAGGGTCTGAATGATCAAGGCTCGGCTTTCTCTTCATTGAAGCTAAGGGGAAAAGGCTCTCCTCCTCCCAACTGGGGGTCGAACATTTTCCAACAGTCAAAGAGTAGTTGAAAGCAATCCCAAAGCATACAACAAAGGAAAGCTGAAGCCCAAGAGAAACCCAAGATGGGGCAGGCAGGCTAGTTGGCCCAAATGCTCACTCTCACTCCTTCGCTCCAGTGGCTCCAGGGTCAAATTCCAAATACATTCATCATCTCTCCTGAGCCTGAAGTCCTGTTGTCCTGGCCCGACTTCTCCAAGTAAGACAGATTACCTTCTCTTCAAGTGAGTCAGGCGGTTAGCAGGATCATACAGAGCACTGGCCTTGTCTGTCCATCCTCTGGGTCATCAGAACTACCCAATCTCCCGGGGAAGTCCAGGAATAAACTGGCAGGGAGGAAGAGGCTGCTGCTGTTCTGATAGGAGATCCTTGTAACAGGCACTTCCATGGCAACTGAATGCTCCTGAATTTCTGATTCTCCAGTTGGTGTTTTGGGGGGGCCACTGAATTAATTCAAAACTGCCATCTTCCTCTTCTTTTCCAGTGGCATCAAATGAGTCAGCATGGCATTATGTTTTCATAAGTGAGGTCTGGACCTGGGGAACCTTGGGTCCAAAGGCCAACTTAGCCACTCTGAGGGGGTGTTGCAGGCAGGTCACCTATTTTTCACAAGTGAATGAGTGGATCTGCATGTGGATGTGCTCTAAACCTCCAGACAGAATCCATCCTGAGGCCTCAGGATCACCAGGATCCCAATGAATGGCCCCCATAAAGAAAACTAGAGAATTTGAGCTTCCTGAAGGAAAGACCTGTGGTCTGTGTCTGAAGCATGAGGATTACCCCTGTTTTGCAGACAATGAAGCTGCATCAAAAAGGTTTGCCTGTGGCCATGTGGGGCGATGTGAAGGAGGGTGATCCTAGGTCAGAGCTGACAGGGGCACTATGGGGCAGCACAGCCATGTGCTTCATCTCTGGAGCTTGGGCTCAGGACGTGGCTCTTCTGATGGGCATCCTGGAGGACTAGACAGGAAAGACAGGGATTGACCTGGAAAGGAGGCAGTACCCTGGCTGAAAGCAGAATAAGACACAACAATGTCTGCTCACAGTAAGAACAAAGGAAGGTTCTATAGTGCAGAGAATGAAAGATCAAACAATGAGCAGGAGGGCGATTCAGTCCTGCCCAGAGGCAGGGCTACTGCTCAGAGGCAGGGCTACTGCCAAGAAACTTTCCAAGCCCTTCCTGCCCCATGCCCCAGCTTGCTATTGCTACATTTCTGGTCCCAAAATAAAATAACAAAATTGAATTTGATTCTCCAATCTTCAGATGAAGGCTTAGAAGAAGCAAACACCCAAAAAAAGGAATGCTTATAAGAACTAGATTCTCTCCATGGGGGTACAGGCCAGAACTGGGTTGCAAAAAAGAAACTTTCCCAATATAGTATTTGCTTAGACAGCAAGTAGTTTGAAAAAGTTCTAGGGGCTTTAGTGACCCACAAATTCAGCTGTGATTTGGAGCCAGCTTTAGGAAGGTGTGAAGTACAGAAGGGACATGGGCAGGTTGATGTACATGGACAGGTTGACAAGCTGAAGAGAGATGGTATGCTTTGAATCCAAGATCCGGGAGGACAAGTTGAAGAAATGGGAGACGTTGAGCCTGGGAAGAGAAGTCTCAGGGTGGGCCATGACAACTGCCTTTCAGTAAATTAAGAGTTCTCAAAAGGGAGCTTCCTAAAGCTCTGCTCTGACTAGGTCTGGGCCCTCAGGTATCTTCCACTTTTTTTTTTAGGTTTTTTTTTTTTGGCAAGGCAAACAGGGTTAAGTGGCTTGCCCAAGGCCACACAGCTAGGTCATTATTAAGTGTCTGAGGGATTTGAACCCAGGTACTCCTGACTCCAGGGCCCATGCTCTATCTACTGCACCACCTAGCCGCCCCTTATCTTCCACTTCTAACATCCTGTGATTTAGACTGAATCCCACCATGGTAGCTCTGGGAAACATGATGGGGAAAGAATTCCCCTTTCACAGATGGAAAAACTGAACAGCACAGAGTTAAGTGTTATGAGTCTTAGCCTAGGGGACCCCACAACAGGAACACTTCTCTCCAGCCACTCCCCCTCATTGAGTCTTGGCCAGAGAAAGGTTCCCACGCTCACTGGCGAAGGTTCATCATCTTGGGTATTTCACTGTTCTCACAACCCACTCCATTTCCTGGAGGAAATGAGAAGTTGCTGGAATCTGGTACAGGGGAGGCTGCTGGAGGACACAGCTGGTCCGAATCAGAAGGGCTCATGTTCCCAGGGAACATCCCTTAGCAAAGATCCTTCTGGAGAAAAAGGGCTGTCATTGGCTCCTAAGGCCTCTGAGGGCTAACTGACCATGAAGCGGGTGTGGCCAATACCAGAAATTTGATGGGAGCAATGTAGCAGCACAAACAACAGTGGTAGAGAAAAGAGGCCCTTCATGGGGCCAAAGCTAACTGGCCCCTGGACACTAATACTTTGTGTTGAAGTGATTAGCAAAGCCAGGCCTAGTGGGATGCTGAACCCAGACCAGTCCCCCACAAAAGCAAGCCACCAAACAAGAGGGAAGAAGAGAGTACTGCCCCAAATCAACCTGCTTTTAATTTGCACATACTTCTACGTGTGTGCATATGATGTCTTCCCATGGAAAGGAAGTCCCTGGAGGCAACAGCTGCTTCCTCTGCAGGCGCTGGACCAATGCTTGGACAGCTGACCTCCAGGCCTCCCAGGCCCTGAGGTTAAGTGCCCTCCTCAGTCCTGGAGCCGTTTGGGGCTTCCATTCTTTCCAGCTGAGGGCACCCCAGTATCACCCTGTGGTATTTTAGACATCCCTGTGTTAGTGCAGAGCAGAATGGAGCAGGTATGGACAAGGGATGAGCTTCCTATCCAGAACCCTCTCCCATCCCTGTGCCTTCCCTCTGCTAATCATCTCCTGGGGCTCCTGCTTTATATGGGGTTGCTTGTGGGTTTTTTCTCCCATTAGATTGCAAGCTCCTTTGCCTCTTTTTTTTTTTGCAGCCCCAGTTCTAAGCACAATGCCCAGTCCATGGGAGAAGCTTAATAAGGGTTTACTGATTCACTAAAGTGCAGGAGGTTTCCAAAGTACATGAAAGAAGAGATTGGTGATCCATAAAGGAATGGGCCAACCCAGTGGATGGGAGCAGCCACTTGGAGGCTGAAGGCAGAGGCAGATGGGAAGAAAAGGAAGAAAGCAAGTGAGGAAGCCAGGCAGGGCTTATTATCATTTTATGATAAAAATGTGTCTTTTGACTCTTCCCAAGTTTGACTTAAAAGATCCTGAGATTAAGGCAAAGTGGGCCAAAGTCCAGCCAAAATTGTGTCAAATATGGGGGTTGCTTCTCCAAATGTCAACTTTCCTAGCAGAGCAGGAAGATCTGCCCCCAGGGAGAGGCTGTGGCCCCAGGGTGATCTGCCCAGGGAAAGGGTATGGCCCCAGGGTGATCTGCACCCAGGGAGAGGCTACCAGAAGCAGGGGAGCATCCTGTCCCTTAGAAAGCTTACAGTGAGATTGTCAACTACAATAATGAAGGTTAACTAGCACATCTCTCTCTGACACTCTCAGCTCTCTGTACATTGTCTCTGGATCTGCACAGAACAGTTTCAGAGACCTTGCCTGGAGATAGAAGGACCCTCAACGTAGGCCGGATCCACCCTTCTTTGTATAGTAGAGCAAATGAGGAAACAGCCCCAGGGAGACAGAATCACCTACCCAAAGATACCCAGGTGGTAAACCCCAGAGGTGGAATCTCCCAATGCAGAAAAAAAATGCTTTCAATACACACCAGAATATGCTCAGAGTACAGGAGAGGGCCAAAGAGTGGGGTGCCAGAGTAGGACACCCAGTCTCTGAGCCAGGGTCTCAATGATGGCCTTGGGCTGGACCAGTAGCATCCCAGAACAGATCCTAGGAAATGTGGGGCAAGGTGAGCTAGTTCTCTGGGAGAGCCTCGAATGCCAGGCTAAGTTTGGAATCTAGCTTCCAGAGGTGGGAATGACACAGAGAGAGGCACTATGTAGGGGGAAGGGGGAGGAGGCAAGAAGGAGGCAGAAGGGAGCCTTCCAAAGTCCCATCCGTTTCCCTTCCGGTACACAGTGATGTCATGCCACAAATTTCTCTTACAAGCACTATCCAGGAAACACTTAAGAGAAATCATCCACAGGAGTCCAGAGATCCCCTCAAGAGAAGGAATAAGTGGGGGTCTAGGGGAGAAACCAGGAGCAAAACCTAAAGAAGGTCTGGGAGCTAGCCAGCCCAAACCCATCCATTGAACAGAAAGCAAGCCATTTATCAGAACGAATGTCTCCCTGAAAGCAATTCCTTGGACCTCCAGGGTGGCTCCCAGGGGTACTGCCTTGATGACTCAATGGGAATCAGCATCTGGGAAATGTGTGAGTGTGAGGGCAACCCAGCTCCCCCACACTCACTTGATAAAAATCTAAAAACTGAAGCAAGCCAAATAATGGAGAAATCCAATTAGAAAATGGAGAAAGGAAATTTTTTTGTTCCAGTAATTGGGGAAGGAGGGATCAGAAGATCTCCTGCAGGAGGAAAGGGGATCTGCGACCCAGTACAGCCAAAGCCAGCCCAGGTTGCTAAGCAGCTGGACCCCAAGCCAGTCAGAGGTGAGAAGAGTCTGAGACCAAACCGCCAAGTCATTGGTACACCAGGCCTCAGATGGGGCCCCACCTGGCACTGCCAGAGAAGGTCCTGGAGAGCCAGTGGTTGGCTGAGCTTCCAAAATTAGGTCACCTCCTCCTGGGAGGCAGGGGCAGCACAGTGACGCAGGTGGAGGTAGCCCTACGGGGATGGCAGGTCTACAGGCATCACTGTAGAAGCCTGTTCAGTTGCTCAAATGCATTCACTTCTAGGTTTTTCTCTGCTGTGCTGTTTTTATATCACAGTTCCCACTCTACTCTGGTCTTTTCAACAAGGATGCTTGGAAGGCCTCAATCCATTAAAACTTGTGGGCTTCTCCTCAGCATTTCAGACTAAGTTATTCTTGGTTGTCAGGACTCACCAGAGGCTTCGGGCCAGGGCCAGGCTCTACCTGGTTCAAGTTCAGTTTGGGGGAGCAGTTAGATTTGGAACACAGCTGAAAACCAACTGCTCAGGCTCATCTCAGAGATCAAATGGTTAACATATAAAATGCCTGGGAAACCTGATTCAGGCATTTTGTTTTACAGCTGTCCTAAACCATTTGGAGTTTAGTTTCTTGGCAGAGATATGGGAGTAGTTGCCATTTCCTCATTTTATAGATGAGAAAACTGAGGCCAATAGGATCCAGTGACCTACCCAGGGTCCCACAGCTAGTCAGTGACTGAGGCTGGATTTGAACTCAGGTCTTATGACTCCAGGCCAGGGGCCCTGTTCACTATGCCACCTAGCTTGCCCTTTATAAAACCCTGATACACTTTAGAAATGTTTATTATTTTATGTAGGATAAAATAATGATAACTCCCAGGGAAGGCACTAAGCTTGAGGAGAGATGGAAAGGTGAGGTTAGAAGAAAGCCAGAGAAGCCAGGAGGCAGAGATGAGAGGGGAGATCATTCCAGACTGGCAGAGAGAGATGCAGGGTCTTTCAATTCTGGAGGCCAAAGTTGGTGGATGGGAGAGGATGGGTGTGGAAGTGATGGCAAAGAGAGGAGGAGGGCAGAGTGGGAAGTCCAGGAAGCCTAGCCCTGTTATAAAGGGTATACTCCTTGGGGCAAAGTTAAGTCAGGGTTTTCCATTAGTCCCAGTTTCTGGTACTTCTGGGGTGGGGGATTGGTGTGGAGTGAGAGAGGGTAGGGCAAACAAATGATTTTGAGAGAGATATTCTGTTGGGAGACAGACAGATCCAAATATACATACACACACAGTGTGAGATCAGGAGGAGCAAATATCTCAACTTCCACAACCAACCCTTTAGGAATCACTCACCCAAGAAAGCTCTGTGTGAGTTGCCCATCTCCCTCCCCTTCATCTGCCATATTTCACACTCTAAAGGGCCCCAGTCCTGGTATGGGAGGGGGGGCTTGGTGAATAAATCTATCTTATCTATAGCTTTTAGGATTCTCTCCTCTCCCCTTTCAGTCTTTGTCTGTCCAGACTGAAGAGGCCCAATCTCTGCAGCTGATCCCCATCTGGACTGAGAAGCCTTTATTTCTAGATAGGAAATCAGAAGATACTTATCAGTATCGAACATTCAGCAAGATGGCCTTTCCCCCAGGCTCAGAGACAGGCATTTCTCAAGCTCTTTGTTCCCCCCTGGCTAAAATAACCTCCTTCTGAAACCAAAATCCCCAGCACATTGGAAGGATGTGTGACTCTGAGGCTCAGTTTCTCTCTCTGCAGCTTTAGGTAATAAAAAGCCCTTTGAGAAGGGTCTGTCCCAGGGGGAAATACACAGCTTCCAATTTGTGGACTAGCAACCAGTTGGCCTTCCAGTTTTTCCACATGGTTAAAACTCCCCTGCCAGCTTGCAGGTCTCCCATCACCCATTCTCTCCAGAGCCACTGTGGCAGGGTTAGACCCAGCCCTTGACATAGCCTACCATCACTGAGCCAAGGGCTCCTTCCCTTCTGCATCTCAGTCTTTCTCTCTAATTTAGTCTTGGGCAAGTCCCTAGGACCCTGGAGAGTTGGTCCTAGTCATCTCTAGGAAGACAGATCTTACATAGAGAGCAGGCCTCAGAGGTGATGCCACCTCTGCCCTCATCTTCTTTTGTTTTCTATTTGAAAAATCCTGAACTTACCAAACACTAAGTAAACTGAGCCATGGGCAAGTCACTTAACCCTATCGCTTAGCAAAAACAAAAACAAAAATAGAAAATAAAAATCCAAGAAGCTGTTGTACCTGGAGCTGACAACAGAGAGCTAGCACAGGCTTCCAGACCTGGAAGAGACCAGAGAAATGAGTCCCCATGGGGCAGCTAGGTGGCACAATAGATAGAGCATCAGTCCTGGAGTCAGGAGGACCTGAGTTCAAATCTGTCCTCAGACACTTAATAATTGCCTAGCTGTGTGGCACTGGGAAAGCCACTTAACCCCACTGCCTTGTAAAAACAAAAATAAAAAACAAAGACACTATATATAAAAAAAAAAGAAAGAAATGAATCCCCACTAAGGAGCAGGTCACTCCTGAGGTCCCTGGGTCTCAGTTTCCTCATGTCTTTTTTTGCCTCCAAAAAAGCTGCATACACACACACGCGCACACACACACACACACACACACACACACACACACACACAGAGAGAGAGAGAGAGAGAGAGAGAGAGAGAGAGAGAGAGAGAGAGAGAGAAATCAGTAAGTGGAAAGCAAGGACCATTCCGGAACCAAGAATCACCAGTAGGGTCTGCTTTTAAGAATGTTAAAAATTAAACATATTATTCTCAAAGCCTCTGATTCCTTGTGGCCTCCTGTGCATTTCAAAAACATGTTTTCATGACCTGTTTTTCCCGTTGGCAGCCCTTTCCTCACTTCCCTCTCCTCCTCCCCCCCCCAAAAAAAAGAGAAAAAAAGAAAAACCTAGCCTCCACAACAAATACACAATCAAGCAAAATGAATTTCTCTATTAGCCAAGGCCAAAAATGTCCCTGTCATTCTTCACTTCTCTTCAGCAGGAGGCACGCAGCAAGCCCTCGGAAACCCCCTCTCATCTCCCCAACTGATAGGTGACAAAGGGCAGCTAGGTAGCCCAGTGGATAAAGCACCGATCTCAGAGTCAGGAAAACTCAAGTTCAAATCTAGCCTCAGAAGCTTACTAGTTGTGTGGCTCTGGGCAAGTCACTTAACCTCCATTGCCTTTTTTGGAGGCAAAAAAAGATATGAGGAAACTGAGGCCCAGGGACCTCAAGAGTGAACTGCTCCTTAGAGGGGACTCATTTCTCTGGCCCCTTCCAGCTCTGGGAGCCTGTGCTAGCTCTCTGTTGTCAGCTTCAGGTACAGCAACTTCTTGGGTTTTTATTTTTATCTTGGTTTTGTTTTTGTAAGGCAATAAAATTAAGTGACATGCCCAAGGTCACACAGTCCTGTAATTATTAAGTATTTGAGGTCAGATTCAGGTCTGATTTGAACTCAGATCCTCCTGACTCCAGGGCTAGTGCTCTATCCACTGCACCACCTAGCTGCCCTGCTGCTTGGGTTTTTAAATCTTGATCTTGGTTGTCTTATAAAGAAGGGTCCCCATTAGGGAATCAGAGTCAGCAAAGAGGGCAGGCATTAGGGGGTCAGGAAGGCCTGAGATTAACTGACCTGTAATAAGCAGCTCTGGATAAATCACTGAATCTCTAGAGTTCAGGCCCCAAGACCCAAGCTGAGACTCAGTTACTGGTTGGGCTGAGCATCTCCCTAAAATGCTGCTGCAATTCTTCTTTCTTTGAAAATCAGGTGACCTGGAGGCAGGAAGCCTTTGGAATCCCATAATAATAACTGTAAAGTGTTTCCCACAGTTACTGGCACCCAGTGGGCAATGTAGAAGTACTAGCTATTATTATTATCATTACTGAAGCCAGTGGCTTGCAGCCCCACCCAGAGTATTCCCAAGGTCAATGTTGTGGCATCTTGTCACAACAAGGACTGATTGCTCCAACCAAGGGCCCCACAGCTTAGCCACTAACTGTGGCCTGCCTTTTTAAGAAGCCCAGTTCTAGGGGCAGCTAGGTGGTGCAGTGGATAGAGTACCAGCCCCTGAAGTCAGGAGGACCTGAGTTCAAATCCTGTCTCAGATACATAAATAATTGCCTAGCTGTGTGGCCTTGGGCAAGTCACTTAACCACACTGCCTTGTAAAAACTTAAAAAAAAAAAGCAGCCCAGTTCTGGGAGCCATTCTTTCCTGTAGCTCCTGCTCCAAGCAGTCTCTGCCACACAGACCCCTTATACTAAGGGAGCTTCACCTAGTCCTCATCCTCCAGGGCCCACAAGAACCAAGGGAAAACAGTGGCCAGAGGGCACTCCCTCTACTTTAGCCAAACTCCCATACACACACACACACAAAGACACACAAAGTCCATTGGAGACCCTGAGGGTCAGTTCCATGACCCAGTGAATGTCTGAGAAGGACCACACAGAGGTCACCTCATCAGAAATGGCACCCCCTAAAGCCCTTCTCCAAATACACAGGACAGAGAACATAATGTCGACCAGAGCATTTTTAATAAATGAAACTGAAAATTTTCCTCTGACAAATCAATACATTCAGAATAAGAAGGAAAAATTTGGCATCAAATATTTCTGATAAGTGTAAGAGAGCCCCAACATCATGGGAACCAAAGATTGGACAGTTGGCCTGGAAGACCAAAGGAAAAAGTCTTCAAAGACCTGGCTAGAGCTTCTGAGACCTGCAGGCTCCCATCAAAGGCCTCTGAATAGCCAAAGGCCATCTGAGAGAGAGAGGAGAGAAAGTCATTTGGAGTGACTCCCCCCCCAACCTCCTCAGCTTCTTCTTCTAAGTCTTAAATGAATATTCATGACCTATTTTGGTTAAAAGAAAATAAGGACCAAAATAAAAGGAAAAATAGTAGAACCTAGACATTTACCTTTCCAAGGGAACCCAGTTGACCTTTCCTCCAATCAATAAACCCATGGGGCACACTTATGCCATGCACCCAGAGTGAGTGAGACTCTTTAGGACAAGGCAAGGCAGGGGTACTTGACTCTAAGCAAGGCCACCTGCCAAAAATCTAGCTAAATGGGCTAGAATTCTATATCAGGAGCTGGAGATGACCTCTGAGACAATCTAATCATTGTACAGATAAGGAAAATTATGTCCATCAGCTTAAGCCACTTGCCCATGGTTACTGGGAAGTGAGATTCAAAGGTAGAATTTGAACTGAAATTTCCCCCTCCTGAGGCAAGGTCTTTTCTCTATTTCACATCAGCTCTCTGATAGGACAGGAAACATAAGCCCATTTTAAAGATTTGGAAACTGAAGATAAGAGTGTTGTGATAACTACTCCAATATTATCCCACATCACCATTGCAAAGCCTCAGCTCCCTATGACCCAGAACCAAGATGACGGAGAAGCTTCCATTGCTGGAGGGAAAGGTCAGATCCTCAAGCCAGGATTCCCATCTGAGGCCAGCTTCTTCAGTTTTCAATCAGGACCTCTGAACAGTGTCTGGGCCATGAGGCCAGTGGCTGGTCCCCATTTGCAGGGAATGCTCTGGGCCTGAATCATCCTTCCCTTGATGTCTCATATGGGACAAGCAAAGGAACTGGCTTTGAATGCTCATTTCTGTTAGCTGTCCTCATCATGAGGAATTTACGGAGCCAGAGAACTGACCAAATCTCCCCTTTTCCATGGGCCTTGAGAATTTCCTGTCTTTCATGCTTTACAGATGTCATGATGGAGTATTAGAGAATCCAGTAAAAAAGTAGCCAAAATAATTAACAACCTTAGCAAATTTTCAGGATAGAAAATGAACTCCCATAAATCATCAGCATTTCAATATATTACCAATATGGTCCAGCAGCAAGAGATAGAAAGAATTCCATTTAAAATAGCTAGAGATAATATAAAGTACATGGGATTCTACCTGCCAAGACAAACTCAGGAACTGTATGAACACAATTACAAAACACTTTTCAGATAAATAAAGTCAGTTTTGAATAAATGGGAAAATATCAATTGCTTATAAGCAGGCTAAGTCAATAAAATAAAAATAATAATTCTACATAAATTGATTTACTTATTTAGTGCCATAACAATCCAAATGCCAAAATTTTATTTTATAGAACTAGAAAAAATTGTAACAACTCATCTAGAAGAGCAAAAGCTCAAGAATATCAGGGAAATAATGAAAAGAAAAAGTGAAGGAAGGTAGCTTTAGCCATACCAGATCTCAACCTGTATCAGAGAGTAAACATCACAACAATCTAGTACTGGCTGGATCAATAGAATGGATTAGGTTTACAAGACACAGTGCCAAATGACTATTTAAATGACTAGATCCCAAGAGCCAAGGTTTTATGACAAGAAACCACTCTTTGACAAAAACTGCTAGGGAAACAGTACAGCAGAAATTAGATACAGATACATTGTATACCAAGATATGATCAAAATGGGTACATGATTACATAAAGGGGGTTACCAAGAGGAAACTGGATGCATGAAGTGATTTACCTATTAGATTTATGGATAAGGAAAGGATAAAGAACAAGGAAAACCAAACAAGAGGTAGAGAGTATAATAAGATATTAAAAAGGATAAATTTGGTTATTTTTTTTTTGACTAGGCAATGGGGTTAAGTGACTTGCCAAGGTCACACAACTAAGTTACTATTGAGTGTCTGAGGCCACATTTGATCTCAGGTCCTCCTGACTCCAGGGCCAGTGTTCTACCCACTGCCCAACCTACCTGCCCCCTAAATTTGATTATATTAAATTTAAAAAGGGTTTGCATAAAAAAAAGCCCAATGTAACCAAGATTAGAAGGAAAGCAGAAAGCTGGAGAAAAAAAAATTACACCCAGTGTCTCTGATAAAGGCCTCATTTCTCAAATATATGAGTCAAATTTCTAAAAACACAAGGCATTCCCCAATTGATAAATGGTCCAACAATATGAACAGGAAATATTGAAACAGAATAATCAGACAATCTATAGTAATATGTAGTAATATGAAAAAAAATACTCTGTCACTACTGGTAAAAGAAATATAAATTAAAATAACTTTGAGATACTACCTCACACCTATCAGAATGACTAAAGACAAAAGAAAAATGATAAATGTTGGAGGGAATGTGGGAATGCATTGTTGATGGAGTTGTGAATTGATCCAAGCATTCTGGAGAGTAATTTGGAACTACATTCAAAGAGCTATAAAACTATGTCCTAGCAATACCATGACTAGATTAATATCCCAAAGAGATTTTTTTTTAAAAAAAGGGACCTGTTTGTATAAAAAAATAACTGGAGTGGTAAAGAAATGGAAATTGAGAGGATTTCCACCATTTGGGGAATGGCTGAACGGTATATAATTGTAATGGAACAAGCAGGCTGATTTCAGAAAAACATGTTAATACTTACGTGAACTGATACAAAGTGAAATGAGCAGAACCAGAATGTTGTACACAGCAGAACAGCAACAGTGTATAATGATCAACTATAAATGACTTGGCTAAACTCAGCAATACAATGATGCAACACAATTCCAAAAGAATCAAGATGAAAAATGCGATCCACCTCCAGAGAAAGATGGAATCTGAATACAGATTCAAGCAGTTTTTCACTTTATTTTTTTGGTCTGCATCTTCCTTCACATTATGACTAATATGGAAATACATGATTGCACATGTATAACCAATATCAAACTCCTTACCATGTCAAGGAGGGGGAGGGGAAAGAGAATTTGGAACTCAAAGATTAAAAAATGTTAAAAAAAAATTTTGAGGGGAAAAAATAAAATGTTAAAAAAAAAAACCCTCTCATCCTGCCCTTCAGTATCAGAGGGTTTCGGATAGCTAGATGGTGTGTGATGGCAGGATTGCTGAGCCTTGACTCAGGGCTGAGTTCAATTCTTCTTACAAGGTATTTGACTCCAGGCAAATTCTTCTTAGTTTCAGTTTCCCCATCCAAAAAATGGGGATGATAGCACTGGTCTCTAGAGATTTTGCCAAACTTAAGGCACCCCAATTTGGGTCTAGATCACTAGACACCCCTCTCCCCCAACCTGTGCCTCATCCCTACCCCTCCTTGGATGGTCTTAAAGTCCTTCATAAGGTGAGGGATGCCAATATCCTCTTTCTGGCCTTATTCTAGGTCACTCCTTTGCCACCCCCCCCCCAGACTCCACTGAATAACTGATCCTCACCCATATTTGTAGCTTTGCAGAGACTATCCCCTCATCCTCATTGCATCTCCCTGACCTTGCTCCTGCCTTGAATCCCTTGCACCCTGGGCCTACCAGTTACTTCTTTTGATACCTTCCCCCCCTTAGCTAATAGCTAGCCCTAAAAAAAGCCTTTATTTACATTCTTTTTGAACACACAGATTGTACATTTATTTACACCCTCTAGAAGGGAAGCTCCCCGAAGGGTAGGGAGTTTCTGCTCTATCTTGGCATCCCCAGAGTCCCGCCCATGGCTATTTTAAGGAATGCTTGTGGACCTAATGATTTATCTCAGATTTTCCAAAGAAGCCTCTCCTCTTTTCCAACAGCACAGTGACCCCCCCCCCCCAAAGAGCAACAGAGCCCAGAAGCAGATAGGGCGAGCCCAGCCTGAGCCTTCCAAGGGCTTGTGGAGTGGAGTTGGGTGGGGCTCCCTCCCCCGCCCCCCCCCCCCAAGCCTGAGATCCCTGCTGGGAGGAGTGAAAATGAAGTATGAATTTCAATTACTAGTAAAAATGAGGTTTGAGTAAAGGTTAAAATATAGGAGAAATCACTTGCAAGCACAGACACCCAAAACAGGGAGGCAGCAATTAGGATGGGCCTTAGGGGTTCTGGGGGTAACTTGAAGGGGGACAGTGTACCCACTCCTCACCTCACCCCTGGATTCCTGCAGTAGCTGCTGGGGGTTTTGCAGGTCTCAGGTCTCCCCCACTCCAACCCATCCTCCATTTAGCCATCAAAGGGATCTTCCTAAGCCCAGAGCCAACGATGTCACCTCCCCTATTCCATAACCTCCAGTGGCTCCCTATCACCTCCAGGATCAAATACAAAATGCTATTTGGCATATTCAGAGTCCTTCATCACCTGCTCCCTCCCATGTTTCTGGGCTTCTACCACCTCAACCCCATCTACCTTCTCTTCTATCTAGTGATCCCGGCCTCCTGGTATCCTAGGAACAAGACCCTCCATCACAGGGCTCCCCTTGGACTGGAAGGCTCTCCCTTCTTTACTCCAACTGCTGAGCTCCCTGGCTTCCTTTAAGTTCCAACTAAGATTCCATCTTTTACTAGAAGCCCTGTACACATTTGCTTGCATAGGGTCTCTCCCACTAGATGACAAGCTCCTCAAGGTCAGGGACTCTTTTGGATCTCCAGGGCTATGCACAGTGCTGGCATTTATTTATTGACTGGTTCAGAGTCAGCAAGAGTCAGATTCAAATTCTGTCTCAGACACTTCCCTAGCTAGGAGGCCCAAGCACAGTCCACTCAATTCCTGAGCCTCAGTTTATCCACTTATAAAATGAGGCAGCTGACCTAGCAGACACAAGCTTTCTCCAGGCTTCAAGTCTCTCCCCTGGTAGCGACCCCCCTGGCAAAGTTATGTCCCTAAGGCATGGCTCTCTCTAGGTCACTCCCAGTTCAAAGACTTGTCGAGATTCCTTATGATCAATAGAATAAAAGAGAAATGCATTAGATTGAGATTCAAGGCCTGCTAGTTCAGGGGTCTTCAACTTTTTAGTGAACCCTAGTCCCCCAACTTCTACCAGAGGCCCTGGGCCCCTTCTCAGAATCCTATCTTTACATAATTGAAAAAAATGCTGAATTTCAATTCGAGGTTAATGAAAATAAAGATTGAATTTTTTTTCCCAGTTAGTTTCCAGACTTCAGTTGAAGTGGCAAGCCCTGCTCTGGTCTGGCCTTGGCATCCAAGTCAGCCTCCTCAGCCCCAGCTTTGATGCTGTGGCCACTGCCAAGGGGCTCCTCCATGGTCCTCTTCAAGAGGCTTCTGTCCGGTCAGAGGCTTCCCTTACAGCTAGGCCTGGGCTGCATGTGGGCCCCTGAGAAGACCTTATATCCCCTGTCATACCTATCAGCCTTGAATCTGTTCTGCCCTGGATGCTCTTCTGCAATTTTGCCTCGGGATCCCAAGCAGGGACACCCCATAAAATAAGGCAGCTAGGCTAGCTGACAATGAGCCTTCTCCAGGCTTCCAGTCTTTCCCCTGGTAGCGACACTCTGGCAAAGTTATGTCCCTAAGGCATGGCTCTCTTTGGATCACTCCCAGCTCAAAGACTTGGTGACCTTCCTTCCATGTCTGCTTACATCTGGGCAATCAGGTCTCTAGGAGGAGGGGCAAGAACTAGCTCTTCCTGAGGCTTTGCTCTATCGTATACCAATAAAGGGGGCAGCTGGGTGATACCATAGAGCATAGAGCTCTGAGTCTGGAAGCAGAAAGACCTAAGTTCAAATCTGGCCTCTGACACTCCTAGCTCTGTAACCTTGGGCAAGTCACTTCACCCTGTTTGCCTCAGTTTCCACATCTGAAAAATGAGTCAGAGAAGGAACTAACAAAATGCTCCAATATCTCTGCCAAGAAAACTCCAAATGGGGCCACAGAGTGGGGCAGGGCTGAACCCACTGAAAAAAATCTGCTGCCTCTGAGAGCCCCCAGACTCACAAGAGGGCTCTATCAGCACTTGGACAGGACAGCAAGTGTGTGTGTGTGTGTGTGTTGAGGGGGGGATGTACGTGAGTGTGTGTATGATGATGCTGGATAAGCTCTCTAAAGTCAACTGGGGGTGTCAGGCTCTCAAGTCCTCCCTCCAAAGGCCCAGAGCCAGGATACCAACAACCTGACCTGTCCTTGGCCCACAACTCAACCCCAGCAGTGGCCTGGCAAAGTGGAACAGGGCAGCTGGCTGGCTGGACTCACACACAGCTGGAGACCTGAGGCACAAGACAGCTTGCTGCCGAGCTGGTGCCACTAACGTGTGTTGGGGGGCGGGGGATGGCAGGGGTGGCGCAGCAGCCGGAAAATGGAGCCCTTCAGAAGGGTCAGAATAAACTACAGACAGCTCAGTCTATGTTCCATGAGCCAAAGCATCTATAAATCCTTGGGTCAAGTCCCTTTCTAGAAGACAGTCTGAGTGGGCCTGATCATCTTCCAGAAGTTTCCTGGATTTAATTCAACCCAAGGCTGGCTAAGCATCTACTATGAGCAGGGCAAAGAGGAAAGTCTGGAAGACTAGGGTTCAGACATAATGGGGCTAACACTTACTAGTTGGGTTACCATGGCAACCTTCCAAGACTTGGGGAGTAGTTGGCAACACATTGCTCAGTCTAGGGGTGCAGACCCTACCCTCCAAAGAGACAGTGATTGATCAATTGTGACAAAGAGAGGAGAGGATGGATCAGGTCCAAGTCAAAGGTGCGAGGAAGAATTTCAGGAAGGACAAATCAGTCAGAAGGATCAGAGAAGCTTTCACAGAGTGAATCCCAGAAGTCTTGAAGGCAAGAAATTTCAGGGAGAGAGAGTGTGATCCCCAGGTTTGAAGGACAAGTGGCAGAAGGTGAGAGCAGAGGCAGGGACCACAGGGCTCCTTGCAATACAGAGGGACAAGACCCAGCATTGGTTGGGAGGCAGGAGCCCTGGGCTATCTCAGACCAGCCATTTCTTCCTCCAGGTCCTTTCTTGGATGAGATCACCATGAGGTCTTCACCTCTATCACCTACAACTTGAAACCCAAAGATTCTGAAAGCAAAGGGAAATAAGGCTAAGGGTTTGTAATGCTGAGATGACAGGTTTACACTGGATTCTGTCGGCAATGGGGAATCAGTGAAGGTTATAGAGAAGTGGAGAGAGGGGCCAGATCAGAAGGCACAATAGGAAAACAATTCAGGAAGTGATGGGGAGGACAGTCATTTGAGCATCTATGCAAGGAAAGACCTTCCTGGATAAAATGTGTCCATTCAGAGAGGTAACATGACCACTCTGCAGCCACCCTGCTCCCAAAGAAGGCAGGAGCCAGGACTGCAGGGGAGCCCGGGGAAGGGAGCTCTGGCCACTTCCCTGGCAGACCACAGGGAGTCCTGAACAGTCACACAACAGGGGTGGCAGGAGAGGGGTGCCTCTCCCCACCTTCCCATGAGGGAAAGGGTCTCTTTTTACACAGATTTAGACAGCTTGGCTCCAAAGGGCAGACCTAGGTGCAGAAGGCAGTAGAATGAAGGGAAGTTCAAGTCTTGCCCCAGGCCCATGACCCTAGACAACTCCTTAACTTCCCAGAACCTCAGTTTCCTCATCTGCAAAATGGGACTAACCCTGACTCTTTATCTCCCAGGAGGGTTGGGAGGCCCAAATGAGAGAATAGTTCAAACCTCCCATACATCCACTGCCCAGACTGCAGGCCACACGAAACCCCTCCTCCCAAAGGGGAGCTCTAAGTTGGGGGGGGGGGGAGAAGGAGCTGGCACAGGAGAGCAGGCTGATCTCCTCAAATGCCCAGATTCCCATGGCTGTGCACACAGGGGTGTGGAGAGGCCCTGCCCAGAAGGGAGAAACCTCCAGAGCCACTGGAAGCCCTCAGAACTGTTGGCTCCACTTCAGATAAGCAGAACAAACAACCCCATCAGCCCACGAGGAACTGGGGAACTTGTTTGACAGCCTGCCTCCTTCTGCCTCCTCAGGCCAAGTTCTCAGGCCCCGCCTCCCTAGGGCTCCCCAGGGCCCCACAGCTCTGCTCCTGTCTTCTCCAGCTAAAGGACGTCTACCAACACTAGAGCCCATGGGTCTGGGCCCGGCCTCCATTCCAGCTACTTTTGACTGTGTTTGCACAGGAGAAAGCACCGATTTCTGACCCAGAAACACCTCACACAGCATCCCCAGCCAGGGAAGGGGTGGGAGGGTAAGAGAGGCACATGGCTGGAGGAGCAATCTGCCAGTTTACCTCCTCCCCCTCCTCCCCACAGCCCAGCAGGTTCCCAGGTGTGTCACAGATGTCCAGGTAGGTAAATACTAAGCAGGTCATTACCTGACAACCTCAGACAACATTTGTATCTGGAGCTAAAGTTTGAGCATTACCCCCCACCTCCTACCCCCTCAAACACCCAGTCAAGTCTCCCAGGCCCTGAGTGTCCACAAACAGCCCAACAGTTGCTGCCAAAACAGGGTTCAAGGAGGAGCTTTGGTGCAGAAGAGGGACAAAGGCACATCTGGGTATGAGTAGGCAGATGGGCACTGCACCACAGGCTAGGGTTTGGCAATGGAATTGGGACACAGGAAAACCTCCTTTGTTGGACCAAGCTCAAAACATGGGCAAGGACAAAGCAGACTGGGAGAAAACCCCAGCTATCCAGAACATGGGCAAGGACTAGGCAAGCTGAGAGAAAAACCCAGCTTTCCAGAACAGGCAAGGACAAAGCAGGCTGGGAAAAGCCCCAGCCTGTTAACACTCCAACTAAGTGACCCAGGTTCCTGTACTGGCCCTGGGGAAGTGGCCTGCCTGCCTAGAGACAATGCTAACCAGTGTGGTTTTGTGCCAAGGCATCTGGGAACAGAGGAGAAGTGGTACATTAGCAAGGGGCAGAGGAGCCTGCTGGAGGCGGGCATACTGACAGCAGGGAGAAGTGACAGCTGACAGGAAGCCAGGGAACAGAGAGAACTCCCCAAACCCACCCCAACAGCCATGCAGGTTTGGGAGAACAGGCTTCTGTGCTGAGAGCCCCACATGGAGAAAGACCTTGCCAGACCATGCCCAAGAGCATCCAGAGATGGAGACCAGGACTGGGTGGCCATGCCACAAAGGCCTTGCTCCCCCAGCATACCCCATCCTGATGCCACACTCACCTGTCACCGGCAAGACACCCCTGCTGGTCCCCGAAAAGGGGTCAACAGCAAAGGGGCAAACAAGCTCCACTCCTGCTGACAGCTGGCCTTGTGGCAGAAACTGGGGTCACCACTGAGGGAGGGAAGCCAGGGTCTCCCCAGGCTAATCCAAGAAACCTCTGCAAGCCCTGGGGACATTGCTGATCACCTCCTGGGCCCATGGAGCCCCATCACCATGCCGAGGTAGACACCGCTCCAGCACCCAGCAACCCCTGGGCCAGAGACACCTCCAGGGTCATTGAAGGTGATGGAACACTAAACCATAGAAAAAGGAAAATAAGCCAGGCAGTCAATCAGTAATGATTAGATGCCTACTGTGTGCCACCCATTGCCAGAAGGAGACTCTGCTCTCCAGGAGCTCCTAGAAAAATTGGGGGGGAGCCAAGAAACCTGTTAACTTAGAAATAAATCGAAGCAAAAGGTTCTTGGGGCCCCCAAACCACCCTGCTGACATCACTGGGTTAAGGCCAGGGAATCTCCTCCCCCCAACCTTCTCATAGCCATGACCTCAGAGCTGCCCAGTGGGAAGGAACCAGGGAGGCTCTCCAGTCCAATTCCCCAAGCTAGGGAAACTGATCCTGGAAGAGTCTAGGGTCAACTGAGTCCATGGGGAGGAAGCTGAATGGGCCTCCCCTCCTGTCACGCCAACAAGAGCTTCTGTCCTTTCCAGTTTCCTGCAGGAACAGCCAGGGAGCCCACGCAGACACGAGATGAGTGGGGTGGCGTGGGGGAAGAAGGCAACCAGAACGGCTCTCAGCAGTCTGCAACAAGCTTGGCGAAGGGGCTTTCACAATTATTAATGCCAGTGGTATTTGCTAGAAAAGCAGCTCTTCAGAAACTATCAATGAGACCACAAGCTCCACGTGGGCATGCCTAGTCCAGCTTCAGCCACAGCTGAGGATCCTGAGCTGCACTTGAGCCGACCGGACACTGGTGGCAGCTCTCACCAGGTGGGCACAGCAGCAGAAACAGCCCCAAGGATGTTCAGGGGCAGAGTAGGGCATTGCAGCCGAGTATCTTGGCCCTCTAGGACCTGTGGGGACAAACCCATTTATACATGCCAGGCTCCTGGTGCTGGATAAGACTGGGGAGTAACCTCAGCTGGCAGTTTGTCCCAGTGGCAACAGGTGTGCTGGTGTAAGTCTAACCATGTGATTTTGAGTAAATCATGCCACCTCTGTGGACCTCAGCTTTTCCATCTGCAAAATGGAAAAGTGGGGAAGCCAGCCTGAAGCCTCTCGAAGTCTGACTATCACCTCGGGCTAATGATTCTCAGGGGAGTCTTTCCCTTAATCTTCAGTCCTTCATCGCTCCTGCTTTTCCACATTCCCCCTTTCTGTTAAAGGTTTCAGATCCTGCCATCTTCCTGTGCACCGAGTCCAGTGCTCTCTTCACATTGAGATTACTGCCCACAGCAACCCAAGACAAAAGCCAATAGGGCACCATGTGCCAGCCTCTCAGGAAGCCTGGGGAGAGCACCTACTTCGGCCAGGGAAGGCTGCTGCTTCCTTAAAAAGCTTTCCCCCTTCTACCATCCCTCTTTCTCCTCACTGCTCAGCAATGGCAACCAGCTTCATGCCCACCATTGAATGGGTACTGGAGCCAAAGACAGAAAGATGACAGCTGAAGGAGGCTTGGAGCCAGACTAGATTAAAACCTGAGGCCTTGGGCAGGGAGAAACCTAGAACCAGAGGGGTCCAAAGCCCTCAGCTGAGGCCCAGGGAAGGGACCTGACCAAGTACACACCAAGTTAGTAGGAGAAGCTCTTGAGTAGGGATCTGGCACAGGGGTTCATGGGCAACAGAGCTGGGTCAGAATCCCATGACAGTCCCAGATGGAGTGCTTCCTTCCCATTCCTGGGTGGAACAGCACAGGTTCGAATTTCATTTGAAGACAAGGAAACTGAGATTCAATTCAATTCAACAAAAATGTGCCAGGCATGCCCTGGAGCCAGGATATAGTGAAGCTATCTGCTCTTAAGGGACCTACATTATGCTGGGGGGGGGCAGGAGACATCCCCAAACAGAGACAATGTGCCACACTGGGAGGGTCTTGGAGGGGTCTGGGGAGGTGGGTGTTGGGAGAAGGAACAGCAGGGACAAGGTGGGCTGGAGGAGAGCACAGATGGGGTCAACCAGCTCACCCATGTAGTAGGTAGAAGAGAATAAAGGGGAGGTGATATGGGCACAAAATGAGAGCAGCTGGCATGATGGACGATAGGGGAAGGAAGGCTCATGCCTGGCCTCTGTTACTTCCCATCTGTGTCCCCTGGGCTGTCTCCAGCTGGGGTGTCTCCACTGGGAATGCGGAGGCGGCCTGGCTGAGCTCCCGGGGAGGGTGTGGGGGCCATTGGTAGTGCCTGGTGCCCACGTCTATTCTCCAGCTCACTTCCACAGCTGCTTCCACAGTCTACACCCCACTGGGCAGCTTCAACGCCCCCAGGAGCAGGCAGAGGCTCTCAATGTCCCAGTAGCAGTCTAGACACTCTGCCTTGAGGGTGCTCACGCACTTCACCCACCATCACTGCCATGGGAGCTGGTCCCGCTGCCACCTTCCCCATGGGTCTGTTCTTCCTCTCTGCCCTTCCTCCCACCCAGCAGCAGGTTCCAGATGAATGGGAAGCCTGGGAACATCCCGGTCCTTCTCTCAGGGAGGAGGGAGCACTCCACTCCAGTATTATTCTAAGTAACATTAAATACAGAGTTGGTCAGGCCAGATCCCAACCACAGTCTCCTGGCCCAACGGCTCTGCGCTCCTCCAACTGGGAGGCGGAGTCCAGACAGCCCAGATGGACCCAGGAGGAGGTGGCCCAAACCCAATAGCCATTCGGGCAACATCAGTGCTCTGGGATTCCGACTCCGCCAACCAGGGAAACTGGGCACTCTTAGGCCTGGAGAGGTTGGCTGCCTCCTCTGCAGCAGGTCCAGGCTGGAGACACAATACATGTGACAGACTAGCCATGTCATCACAGCAGAGGGCCTGATGCTGAATGAAGGGAGGGAGGAGAAGACCCTAACACACCAAAATCTTACCAGTGGAAGTCACTCAACTCTATCTCAGCAGTTTCGATGCTTGACAGGAAGAAGGGAATCTTGCTTCAGGAAGCGTGAAACCCAGCCTGAACAAGGAAGCCTGCTGCCCGGTCTGCCAACAGCAGGTGTCACCAAGAACAAAAGCTGATCTAGAGGTCTGTGAAGTGATTAGCAATAACCCCTTTTGATAAAAGCAGTCAGGTGGGGGCAGCTAGGTGGCACAGCAGCCCTGGAATCAGGAGGACCCAAGTTCAAATCTGGCCTCAGACACTTAATAATTGCCTAGCTGGGTGACTTTAGGCAAGTCACTTAACCCCAAAGCTTTAAATAATTTTTTTTTAAAAAGCCACGCCAAAGGAGCAGCTAGGTGGTGCAGTGGATAGAGCACCAGCCTTGGAGTCAGGAGTAGCTGGGTTCAAATCTGACCTCAGACACTTAATAATTACCTAGCTGTGTGGCCTTGGGCAAGCCACTTAACCCCATTGCCTTGAAAAAAAAATCTAAAAATAAAAAAAATGCCACGCCAAACTCAAAATAGGCCCACTGGGAAAGAAAGGACAGCCTTGATGCCCAACTCAGTCTCTAGGAGCATCAAGAGTTAGGGGGCCCACCACCAGATGGGAAGCACCAAGGGCAGTAGTTGGCTGGTCAAAGGAGAAAAGAGCAGAAAGGAGCTCATGGAGAAGTTGGCCCTGAGTTCTAAAGGGGACAAGAGGGGCAAGTGCTTCATGATGTGGAAACTGAGGCTCAGGAGAGGAAGTGGCACAGTCCCAGTAGGGCCTCTGGCTCTACCCACCCCATACTCCTCAGAAGGAGCCCAGATACCTTTAGGGTCAAGCCCAAGAGGGAAACAGTGTTGGTGACATCACCCCACCACTGAAGAAACTGAGGCTCAAGAGAGGGCAGGGTCCAGTTCTGCTTTCTGTTCAGTCAGTCAATAAACAATTATAAGCACCCACTATGAGGTGAGGTGAGGTGAGGTGAGGTGAGATCTGCACCAGGATGGGGCCAATATTGGAGAGATGCTGTAGATGTGAAAACAAGAAGTTTCGGTCAAGCTTAGCTATGGGGGGGGGGGTGTTTTGGAGGAATGAGGAGTCCAGGAGGTCCCTGACCTGGGGAGCATGAGGGCACTGCCCTCTCCAGTACCAGGGGAAGTAGGAGAGGGTAGAGGGGGAAGGTCCCAAGGTCTGATTTGGACAGACTGAGTCCAAGATGTCTATTGGACACCTGGCGGGAGATGCCAGACTGCAGGTTAGCAGAGAGGTGCCAGGTCAAAGCCCATTGCCACTGCCTTAGGGCTCTGAGGCCAGTAAGTCTAACCTCCTCATCTTAAGTCCAGGAAAGGGAAATGACCCACCCAAAGACTTCAGGTCGTGTCTGGATATGAACCCTGGGCTCTGAAGCTCTGTCAATCTCTATGACTGGGATTCTGAACAAGCATACTGTGAAGGCTGCAGTGAGGATGATCAAAGGTCAAATGAGATGACTACAAAGGCAATAGTTTTCAAAAAGTTAAAAAGCAAAACCAAAAAGCCAGCTGAGCTGACCTTGGCTGAGAGCCACTGGCTTATAACAGAGATGTACAGCATCCTGGGAAGTGCCTGATCAGGAACAGTGGACATCATTCCCACGGCAAAGGGGGCTCCCAGTTTCTGCACATTGCAAGAGCTGAGTCCACCACCAAGACCTGTCCTGGTAACTGGTGCCAGGGCAGGAGCAGCCCCACAAAGCCATCAAGCAGAGGAGTCAGTGCTCATACACAAAATCCCCCATCATCTCCTAAAAGATGCTGACCTAGGGAAAATTGTCTGCTCCATGGTAGTCCCCTCCAACCATAGTCCTGGCTCCGACAAGAGTCTCGCTCCTTTCCAACCTTATCGCTCCCCTCCTGAACTAGCAGCTCAGACACAGATTGGTGCAGCAAGCTGTCCGCTGGCCCAACACCCAGGTCTTTCCTCCTGCCTCTGCCTCCTCAGCCCTCCCGGGCAGACCTCATCCCGGGCCTTGCTTAGGACCTGGATGTCAAGGCAGGGAAGTGGGCATTTGGCCAGCCCAGACCCAGGGCCCCAAACCATTCTAGACTACTTTCAAGAACACTCAATAATAAGCAACAGCTCCAGAATGTCTTCCCTCTTTGTAAGTGCCTTTTCCGGCACTTAGTGAACCTCAGGCCCCTCCGTCCCTATGGCAGCATCTCCACCAAGCATGGTGGGCATGGTGATCAGTCAGTCAGCAAGCACTCAGTCACTCATTTTGGGCCAAGTACAAGAGTAGTCAAGTGGTTGGAATGCAGGACCTGGAGTCAGGAGGGCCCGAGTTCAAATCTGACCTCAAACACTTCCTAGCTGGGTGACAAGTCATGTCACTCTGCCTCATCTGTCAAATGAGCTGGAAAAGGATATGGCAAATTACTCTAGTATCTTTGCCTAGAAAACCCCAAATGGGATCACGAAGAATCAGACACGCCTGAAACGACTCACCACCAACCACAAATTATGCCAACATACCAAGAAGCTGGGGAGAAGAGAAAGGTAAAAACAGGGTCCCCTGTAAATTGCCTGAGTACCGGGATGACACCAAGCCCGAAGAGCTGTGCCTGTCTCCCTCCCCACCAGTGCTTTGTCACTCTGGCCAGGGTCTGTCACAGCATACCCAACATTAGGCCTGAAAACACAGCTCTGGTTAATGATTAGCTTGACCAAGTCACTGAAGCCGGGTGGTGGCTCCATCACCTATATGTAATAAGGAGGCTTTCCCAAGGCTGGGAATTCATGAAGGACAATCTCAAAAGCTCCTCACACCTGCTTTGCAGCCCCTGCCATCTGTCCCCACCCCCTTGCCATAAGGCTTCCTCAAGGCAGGAGCCCCTGCTGCCCCTGGAGGCAACTCATGGGGGCCAGTCTGGTACCCCACTATTCCCAACCAATCCGAGGGGACAAGAGACATCTCTGAAGTTGTAGCTGCAGGCCTTCATCACCTCATGCCCCAACCTGCAGAGGGGTCAGCCAGCCTCAAGCCCCACCCCAATCCATCATCTTCGGCCACCATAGGGATTTTCTAGCCCAGTGGCCCCCTATGATGTCCCAGAGTCAATACAAACCCCCTACTTGGCATTCAAGCCCCTTCTCAGTCCAGCCCTCTCCCACCTTTCCACAATTCAATCCACTGACATCAGCCTCTATCTCCCACCTCAAGGCATTTCCCCAAGCTATGCCCCTTGCCAGGAGTGTTCTCCCTTCTCATTTCCGCCTTCTTCCCAGTCACCCTTAACTCTCATTTATGTTAGAGGCAGTTTGAACAGGATTGTCTGCCTGCTGCCTGCCCATTGAACTGTGGGCTGCTCAAGGGCTGCCTCTGGTCTCTCTCGAAGTCCAGATCTTGGCACAATACCAGAACAGGCACTCCCTGGTGAGGAGAGAAGCTTCTCAGGGGGATCTGTAGCCCAGCCCCTGGAAAGGGGCCTACTCCCCAAAGGCGGCTTGGGGCACTTCCTTGTCAGCTCTGGTCTCTGCCCTCTGGGTCCTGCACCCACAACGGCCCTTCAGGTGCTCAAGCACACGCCCCCTGAAGCCCCACAGAGACTCACCAACAAGGATGGCTGGCTTGGGAGAAAGATCACTGCAGATCTTTGGGAGGGGCCCTCAAGTCATCTTGATTTACCTGCCTCTCACCCCCCCCCCCGCCATGCACAACCCATTGATCACTAACCTAAAAACCGCCAAAATGTAAAGGGAAGTATTTCGAAACTTGCCCACCTTTGGGTTAGAAGGGAACCACAGCAGAACCCGACTTAGTCCCCTGGCTGGCTGCTCCTGCCCTCTGGGCTGCAGGATCCCTCTGGTGGGGTATGAAGCCACAGCTCTCCCAGGCCACCAAACAAGTGGGCAGGGCCAGGATGATCTGTCAACAAGCTCCAAGGTTCTCTTCCTGGTTACCTGCCCCCACCCCCAGCACACTGGCGCTACATCCAGACCAGAGGGCAGCACCTGCCGGGGTGGGGCAGGTGGACAAGGACAAAGAAATGCCTCCGGATGGATCTAAAGTAGGAATTCTCAGGAGCCTCCCAGGACTCAGCAAGAGGACAAACTGCCTTTGTCTTTCAGGCACACACCTTAGAAGGCAGAACGTCAACATACAGACTGGGCACAAGACCCTGGGCCAGTCCCTTCACCCCTATGGGACTTGGTTTTTTTTTAACCTGTGAAATGGGAATAAGCAGAACATGGACCCTAGAGGGTGATGAGGAGCCTTCTGCTCTTAGTGACTGATCCAAGGGGGACCTCTGCAAGGGGCAAGAGGCAAAGCCCCAGTGTCCAAAGACAAGATCAACACCCCACAATGTGGCAGATGGACTGCCATGGGGCCTTTCCCCCATGGTGCAACCTCCAGACAGCGTCAAAGGCTACTTTTTCCAAGTGACCAGAACTGCTGTGGAATCAGGGTGCCTGGTCTAGGGCAGCCTGGCATGGTGGGACCCATGAGGCCAGGACTAAGGGCCCAGACTGGTAGCCCCTTATCCAGTTCTGTGCCCCCCTGCCTAAAATGACCCCAAAGCATCTTGGCAAAACTGACAGTTCTGAATTGGTGACAATGCCTTCTTCCCCACTTATGCCCAAGGGAAACAGTGCCAGGGATAATTCACTGTAACTTGCTCACAGGGAAAAGGGGGAAGAACCCCCCCCACACACACACACATACATGCATGCACATATTTTCTCTCTCTCTCTGAAGTATTTTTAAGGATCTCTAAGATCACTTGGTTTAAGTTTCTTCAACTGAGAGAAATCTAGTGACTGCAGCAGTATCCTTAGGATCCTAGGTCATGAACAGGCCAGGAAGGTAAAAGGAGGGAGCTTCCCTCCTCCCCCTACATATACCCACGTGGAAGGAGTAGCAGGAAGTCAACAAGCCCCACCCAAAGGTCCCTTCTCCAGCCAGGCCCATTCAGCTCTTGGCACCTTTTGAAAAGAACCTGTTTTGAGAGGTTTCAAGGCAGGAATGAAGCTGTTTTCTGCCTCTCACCAACATGGCGGGGACAGCCTCCCCACCAGGAGACGGTCCTCCCCAGCTGGGCCCCAGCTCTGCTCCCACTGGGACAACACCCCATGAGACTGGCCACAAACCACTGACTGCAAAATAAAAATCCAAGAACTCAATATACTGGCTGACTTTTTCCTCTTCTTTTTCCCTGACTTTAAAAAATACTATTTGCTCAATGAGAGAAGGATGAATATTAGGGTGCTTATGGTGATATTTAAAAATACAGATGCCATCAATAAAAACATTTTTTAAACAAATAACTGAACATGGACTTGGGTCCCAGGCCCTCTGCCTACGGTAGGGCGGGGTCAGAGAGAGAAAGGTAGAGCTGGCAGCACCCGCAGATCCCAGAGTGGTCCACTCTGAGACACGTGCCCTTTTTTAATAAACCATTCTGAAATGACTCCCACTCCCCAATCACATCCCCTCCTGGCGGTTTAATTAGTAACAGTTAAGTCTAAGTAATCCCTCAGACCAAGCAGCTAAGGATCCATTAATTTTCTCCTAATTAAAAATGACACAAGACAGATGGCCCAATACCCTAGCTTCACCGTTTGGAGGGGCCCAGCAAGAACTCTGCACACCACTTGGAAGATCCAGCTGTCTCCTGGCTAGACGATGCCCTCATGACCAGGCTGCCCTCACCCGATAGGCCTTGCTTGTCTCCTTAAACAACTGACCGTGGTCAACCAGCATGGTGAAATGAGCAATCCTCAGATCCCTGATAAGATGGAGCAGGAGAGAGCCAAAGGGAGTTCACCTTGCCAAAGTCCAGGAGGAAGTCGTGCCTGGCTGTGGTCCTGGAGACGGGGAAGACTGGCAGAAGGAGGTCATTTCATTGGGATCTGTTCATCCCCAGAAACAGAACTGGGGCCTGTGAAACAGCTGGGCTTCAGGGATGGCCTGAGGGTAGCAGGGAGCTGCCACTGGAGGGAAGGGCCTCTCCTTGGGCACGGCATGGGCTCCTCCCACTGAGCTACACCTAGAAGGCACAGTGACCCTCCAGGGCAGCTGGCAGGAAATCTGGTAGCCTGACTCCTGGGGCCCCAGTCAAGCTGAGCCGCTGACCAGGGTGGCCCAAGCTGAAGTGGCCTCCTCCAGCACAACACTGAGCTCCACTCCGCCCCGGAGCAGAGCAGGTTTCAGGTGCCCTGGCATCCAGGCTGGAGCCCCACCCACCTTTCCCTGCTCCAGCAAAGTCTCGGTGCCAGCTGCCTCTCTGTCTGACACAGGGGGAAACAAAGGCATAGAGTTCCAGTGGCCAACCCTGAGCCTGGGCTTCTTCCAAGAAGGCTGCAGCTTGGCCTTTTCTTCTCTTGCTTGAAGCCTCTGGTTCTGTCCCAGGATCTCACTCTGCCCTGGGTTTCTGGGTAACCCTCTCGGAGTTCCTCCCATGCCTCACCTCACTGGACTGGAAGCTGGTTGAGGATAGGGCTCTTCTGTCTCCACTTGGCACTAGGTCCTGCCCTGGCAGGTGCTCTCTGGGGTCTGTTACATCAATGTTGTGTCCCAGGGGTGGGGTGGGATGCAGAGGCAGAAAAGACCAGGGTCAGCTAAGGTGGTCGGGCAGCAACCGGGACTCTTCCTGATGCCCTCCTCCCACAACACTACATAGTCAGTCCAAGGAAAATGCAATGGAATTACCAAATATTCCAGAAATCAGAAGGAGCCTTGGAGATCAAACCAGCACATCTGATCTCTGCCTTCCCAAGAATGTGCCACCCTTCCCAAAGCAGTCTCCAACATCTGTTTGAACCCCTCTATCCTTGGGGGAGCTCACCACCTTCCCCAGATGGGTTCTCAAGGCTTCTGAATGCCAGCCCATAAATTCCAAAGGCCCTTGGGCTTTTCTCTTCCAATTGGAGTCCCTCCAAGGACCCACTCCTGCTTAGGAAGTTCCCCCCCCTTTTTTTTTGCAAGGCAATGGGGTAAAGTGACTTGCCCGAGGCCACACAGCTAGGTAATTATTAAATGTCTGAGGCAAGACTTGAACACAGGTCCTCTTGACTCTAGGGCAGTCCCCACTGTGCCACCTAGCTGCCCTGGAAGCTCCCCTTCTTTGTCCTTCCCAGACTGTGGTGGCCAGAATGATGTGACCATCATCAGATTGAACAAAGGTTGACGGAATTCTCACCCACAATGGCAGCGAGGGTCTTTCTACTAAGTCGAAATCCCTCCCATGTGTGATATACACACACTTCTCAAGGGCCATAGGGTCTGGAACTGGAAGGTTGGGCCTTCCAGGACAATTAGTTCAACGCTCTCATTTTACAGAAGACACGGGGACCCAGCAGGGAAGATACCTGAGAAGATTGGCAGAGTCAGGTGCTGCCTCAGGGGCTGGACCACCAAGCTTGAGCAACAGCATGCTGTGGGGGGGCTCCAGTGGGCCCAAAGTCCCTGTCTGCTCTCAAGCTCTCGAATTACTGTGCTGAGGGTCTTTGGGTGGGGCTGGGCTTCTGAAATTCTAGGACTGCAACTCTGCTGAGGGGCAAGAGAATAAAACTGGTCCTTGGCCCTCATGTGGCAGGTGACTCCCTTCCATTGTCCTGACCTCAGGCCAAGTGCTCAAACGCAAGGCAGTGGTCACTTTGCCCAAGGAAGTGGGGCCCAGGTGTCTGTCTATCTGTCATACACACACACACCCCTTACATGGTGTATCTGCACACTGTCCTGGGAAATTTAAATTTCATTACCCAAATGGAAAGAGGCTCACTACCTTTCCTTCCCAGCTCCCTAGCACAAGGCCAGATGACCTGAGCAGAGACCAAACGCTCTCCCTGGTTGAGTTGTTCCTTGTCCTGTGGGTCTGGCCTGGGTCAAGTCTACCTCCTAATCTTTTGTCTGTCACACCACCTAGAAGGCCATCCCTGTTCCCCTCCAGCCCTCCTGGACAGGTTTTCCTTCTTTCATACACCAAAGAAGCCAGGAAGCTGCAGAAGGTAACAAGAGTGGGGAACCCTAGAGGGATCTAGGTTGACCCCTCCTGGAAGCAGCAATCCCTCTCTTTGTTGGGCAATTCCTGAAAGCTTACAGTGTTCCATCAATGTGATCTGCCGAGGTCTCACAGGGAGCAAGGGAGCGAGGTCTAAGGCAAGACTGAAAGCTGGGCCTTTGGACACCAACTCCCTGACTTTCTGCTGCCCCTTGCACTTGGAAGTGTGGCCAAAGGTCAGATGAGGCAAAAAGACGGAATGGTGCCCTTCATTAGAGTGAAAGCAATAACCAGTCAGAGAGTCAGGAAGAAGCCCGTGGGCACAGGTGACCTCCTACCTCGTGGGGCTGGTGGCTGCAGCTTAAACCTCTGCCAACCCTCCTGAAAGTTTGGAGAGGTTTCCCCATCCCCCAGCCTCTCCTCCAGTGACCCCCATCACATTGCATGTGCCTGGCTACAAGTGTCTGGCAAGAGACTTGGGGGCATCATCGAAGTCTGTTCCCCTTGGGATAAACTTGGGCATTTCATCAAGGCTTTGAGCAGAATGAAGGAAGCAAGGGGAAGACTGGGGCTTTCATGGGCTTGGAGCAAGGAGAAGGCACTAGCCCCTCCCCCAATTGCTTGTTTTGTAGACGAACTCAGAGGACCAGAAAGGGGACTCACCCAAGGTCTCTGAGCAAGCTGGTGGCATGGGGCCTAAAAGCCCCAAGGAGAAGGCACTAGCCCCTCTCCAGAATCCTGTTCTGACACAAAGAGAAGCTCAATGCTGGAAGAGAAGACACCAGACATCTCACCACTCCTACAGCTTCCCTGCCCCCCCCCCCCAGCACTCAGTCCAGCTCCTGGACTACATAACCCAAACCTCTCCTGGGGGGGGGGGAGGAACCTTGCTTTTCTGGGTGGAACCACTCCCGTGCCCACACAGGAAAGGCAGAGGGGGCTCCCCCAAGGACAGCCCTGAGACCCTATTAGTATTTGGAGGCAAGCAGCAGGGAGTGGGAGACTAAAGGATCAGTCATCGACCAATGGTTTGGGGCAGAATCATTGTATGAACACCCATCTTCAACATTCCTGGGGCTCTCCCTGGATAGCTGTAGCATCAACCCACCCAGTTTCCAGCAGCTGCCTGGGTTCCCAGCAGAGTCACTGACTGATTGTCCATGTAGGGGTTCCCCCTGATCCCCCTCTGCTCAGGCAGGGCCTGGGAAGCCTGCTAGGAAACAAAGGGGGTGAGTGGAGCCTTGCTCGACTGGAAGCCCCCAGGCTGCTGCTGCTTCCAGACAAACCAACCAGCATTCCAGGGGTCAGAGTCTGGCAGGATCCCTACATGGGCTCTCAAGCAGCTCTGGAAACCTTGGGATGTGAGAATCCCCCCAGAAGACAAGCCCATGCCCCCTAGAGGACATGCCCTAACAAGACCCCACATCAGCCTGGGGGGGCAGGGGGTGTCTGAGTCACAGCAGCCCAGAAGCCTCAGACTTTGTGGCAGTTATGTCCAGCCAGCTCGGGAAGGGCAGCTTGCCCTCCTCCCGTGGCCCCTCCAGCTCATTCCACAGTCTGTGTTAGTAAGCCAAGCATTCAGCTACAAATCTATTTGGAGTCACAACAGCCAGAGGAAACCTGCTTCTCTGCCCCCAGAGCCAGCAGAGAGGCAGGGGAGGCTGGTAGCAAGCTGGCAGAGCCAGGGGCGCCCAGGGTAGGAAGGCAAATGCACCCTTCTGGAGGGATAGGTCACATGGTGTCCGAGAGGAATGGGCAGCAGGGGTCAGCGTCACTCGGTCCCGGGGCATGGAAAAGAAAGTTAGGCTGGTATGGGGAAGGGGATGGGCCTGCGGCTTGGCCAGATGGGCTTGGGGCTCAGAGCTAGAAGGGGAAGGTTTACAAAAAGTTCATTGCAAGAGAGAGAGAGAGAGAGAGAGAGAGACAGTGTGTGTGTGTGTGTGTGCACGCATGTGTCTGGGTATGACTGTGTATCTGTGTATGTCTGTGTATGAGTTAGGGTATGTGTCTGTGTGTAGGCTCACAGTCTTCCCAAGGAGTTTCAGGAGGATAGGGTTGGGAGAGAGGGACTCCCCTGTTGGGCCTGCCAACCTCTGTGGGCCCTGGCTGTCTGCAGGAGACTCAGGCCCTGGGCTTTTCTTCCTCCACCTCTGGCTCCCCCGCCCCGCCCTTGACCGGACCTGCTCTCAGACTCCTATCCCATCCCAAGGTGGCTGGAACTGAGGACCGGTGGCAATCTGGCCCCTCCTGGGGTTGTATGGCAGAGGACAAAGAGCCCGGGCCAAATCTTAGCTCCACCAATTTTGTGACCCACAGAACCCTGGCCTAGAACTTAGGCACCAGATGCAGAAACTGAGGCCCAGGGAGGTGGGGTGATTCATTCAAGATCACACAGGGAGACTGATCTTGGAAGTACAGAGTGGGCAGAGGCCTCATTTTACAGGTGGGGAAACTGAGGTCTAGGGAGGGGAACTCATTTGCCCAAACTCAAAATGATGTAGTTAAGCACTTGAACTAGGATTTGAATCCAGATCCTCTGAGCCAAAAGCCAGCATTCTCTCCTCTACATTCCAAATTGGAAATACAAGGATTTGAATCTCTTCTCCTCTCCAAACCTTTAACACATCCCTCTCTGCACTCTGGCCTCAACCAAAGGGCTCTTTTCAGAAAAAAGAGAAAATGAGGGCATAAAATGAACCCATATAAATCACCAACATTTCTACATATCAACAGCAAGAGATAGAAAAATTCCATTTAAAGCAATGTCAGACAACACAAAATACTTTGGGAGTCTGTCAAGAAACTATAGGAACCGGGCAGGTAGGTGGAGCAGTGGATAGAGCACCAGCCCTGGAGTCAGGGGTACTTGAGTTCAAATCCAGCCTCAGACACTTAATAATTACCTAGCTGTGTGGTCTTGGGCAAGCCACTTAACCCCATTTGCCTTGCAAAAAGCCTAAATAAACTAATAAAAAGCTACTATAAATTAAAAAAAAAAGAAACTATAGGAACACAAAATTCATCTGAAAGAACAAAAGATCACAAATACCAAGGGAATTAACCCCCCAAAAAACCCCAAAACCAAAATGCAAAAGCAAGTGGCCTGCTGTACCAGATCTAAAACTATATTATAAAGCAGTAGTCATCAAAACTAATTAATTGGCACTGGCTAAGCAATAGAGTGGTGGATAGATTAGGTGCAAAAGAAGCAGCAGTAAATAACTCTCCTAATCTGTTTGATAAACCCAAAGACTCTAGCTTCTGGGATAAGAAGTTACTGACAAAAACTGCTGGAAAAAAAACTGGAAAATAGCATGGCAGAAATTAGGCAAAGACCAACATCTCATACCCTATACTAAGATAAGGTCACAAAGGGTACAAGATTTAGACCTAAGGAGCGATACATAAATAAAGTAGGAGAGCAAAGGGCAATCCAACTCCAGCAATTCCACTACTGGAACAACATCTGTATCCCAGAGAGATCATAAAAAAAAGAAAAGATCCACATGTACAAATATACTCAGAGCAGCTCTGTTTGTGGTGACGAAGATTAGGAAAAGGAGGGAATACCCATCCACTGGGGAATGGCTGCACAATCGTGGTATATGAATATGATGGAATATCATTGTCCTGTAAGACATCATGAGCAGGCAGATTGCAGAAAAGCCTTTTGTGAACTGATGCCGAGTGAAGTGAGCAGAACCAAGAGAACAAGAAACACTGGGTGATGATCTGTAGATGACAGACTTGGTTCTTCTCAGCAGTTCAATGATCCAAGACAATTCCAAAAGACTCATGATGGTAAAACCTAGCCACCTCCAGAGAAAGAACCATGGAGTCTGAATGCAGAGCAAAGCAGATTTGTATTTTTCGTTTTTGTTTTTTGTGGTTTTTCCTTTTTGTTCTGATTCTTCTTTCTCAATATGACTAGTGTAGAAGTATGTTTACATGATTACACATGTAGAATCTATAACAAATTACTTGCTATCTTGGGAAGGAGGTAGGGAAGAAGAGAGAAAAAAACTGGAACTCAAAATCTAATAAAAAATGAATGTTGATGGTTATACAGGTATAACTTAAATTGGATCACTCCCCTGTCATGGGGAGGGGAAATCATGGAGAGGGAAAAGGACATGGAGAGTGGAAGGAAAATGTGTAACTCCAAAGCTTACAAAAAGATGAATGTTAAAAACTATTTTTGCGTGTAATTGGGAAAAAATGAAATAAAATAAGAAATTTTAAAAAATGAATGCTGAAAACAATCTTTAGGTGTAATTGAAAAATAAAATATTATTTGGGGAAAAAAAAGAATAAAGAAAATCTCTCTGGGGAGAGGCCAAGCTCCTTACTAATCCTGCTGAGCTCCACCATTTGAATAAGTTTTTCTGGGCCACAGTTTCCCCATCTGTAAAACAAGGCAATTTGGGCACATCAGAATATCAGCTCTGACTTCTGGTGTTCCCCAATTGAACCTAAGCAGGCCTCAGCCCAGTTCTCAGCACCCACGCAGGCAGCTGCTATAACAGCAATTGGGCCTTTTAAGGCATGTCTCCCGCCCCCCCAATTCCAAACCCTTTCTGGATGCCTATTGGGAAAACTGACTCTCTAGAGGCTGCAGCCTGCACCCTCAGCAACCCCAGCAAGACCTCCCTGACTCAAACACACAGGCTAGAGGCTTCAGCCACCAATGCATCCAATACCCCCCAGCACCTGATACCTCCTAGAATGTTTTCCTGTATGAACATGTATGTGGATACACACACACACACACACACACAGCACTGGTTCAATCAGCACCCACACAGAAGATGATTCCTCAGCTACCTCCCTGCCATGTGGTCATCCAGGAGGTGGGAAGCTTCTATCTGCCTCTGCCCCAGAGAGAACAGGGTTCATCTCTCTTCCACAGGACAGTCCTTCAGAGACTGGAAAGCAAGCATCATCACATCCTTCCTAAGACCTCCTCCAGAAGCTAAACATTGCCATTTCCTTCAATGGTCTTCAGAAAAGTGTCCAGACCTTGCCTCACTCTTATTGTCCTCCTCAGGACATCTGTCTGTCTTCCAAATTGGGGAGCCCACTCCTCTAAGACAGGAGACCCCTCTTGCCCACCTTCTTTCTCCCAGAGTACACCCAAAGTTGTCTGGTTGCCAGGGCACCCCACTACTGACTCACCTGAGGCATCCAATTTACCAAATGTTCTAGACCCTTAAGCCAGACCTCCATTCTTTCTCCCCTCAAACCTGTCCAGAGGATAGGAGACTGGCATTTCTCTTGGCCTAAGCCAGCCTTGCCAGTTTGGGGGCCACATCCCTACCTTTCATCATGGTGCAATTACAAAAACTCTCACCAGTCCAGGTCAGGGATGGTGTCTTTGGCCACCATGGGAGACCCCTCCCTCCAGGCTGACACTGATCCTTCAACTGGTCCCTGACTCTTTGGGCTGGTCAGCCAAGTAACCCAAACCATTTCCTCTGCCCCTGTTCTATCCCTGCCTCAAGGTAACTTCCACAGCTAGCAGAAGGAAAATCCACCAACAGGCTCAATCAGTTTCAGATCGATAACAAGTATGGGAAGGTGACCTGTCCAGGACCCTGCCTTCATGTTCAGGCTGCCACCCCAGCACCTGCCCGGCAGACAATTCAATGAGGTGCTGACTACAGTCAATCATTCTTTTCTTTCTTGTTCAGTGATTCTATTGCTGGTACACCCAAAACTATGCTTCTCCTACCACTACAGCTGGGGCAAGGACTGTGCAGGGGTCAGGAGATCCCCAGAAAAGGGAAACTGGCTGGGGATGAGGGCTCCCCAGGGCTGAACTTCTCTTACAGGCAGGGAAGGAAGATCCTGGACTTTCTGCTTTCCTCCTAAGAGGCCATGGAAAGCACAGGGTCCTTTACAATGCTGCTCTAAACATGCCACTGTCATGCCAGGGAATGAGCTGGGGAGCCCATTGGGAGCAGGGATGAGATTCTGACTAGTACAGCTTGCCAGAAAAGCCGCTCAGGGTCTTCTGGACGGTGCTTACAGCCTGGACTGTGGTCAAGAGTCCCTCTGAAATGCTAGAGCTGTCATGAAGGACCTGGCCAGGAGGCCTTGCAGTCTGTAAGACAGGAGGAATTGCTGACAATCTTAATCCAATTCCTATATTTACTCTCATGACTGAATCTCTTGTTGAGCATCAGCAGCTGAGATAGAGATGAGGACCAGCTTGGCACTACCCCTTCCCCTTGTCAGCACAGATACCAGAGGATGCTGGTATGTCCCTGGGCTCCTGCATCTCCCCATTCAGGCCTACTGAGATCACCTTTCTCAAGGATGGTCCCCACTTTCCCACTCATCAGCTTTCCATTCTGAGCCTTGACAATGCTTTATCAAGGGCAAGTTCAGGCCATGGGTGGAATCACATGGGTCCATCTGCTCAAGGAGGTGAGGTCAGCAAGGGGGTCGGCAATGACTGCAGTGTCCATCCCAGTTGAGGTGAAGGCAGCCCCAGTCACTAGGTGCCCAATCCACCTGCCTGCAACCTTCACCATTCAGTCTCCTTGGAGCCACCATACTTTTCAATTCACACATGGCCCCTCTCTAGTCTTTTCTCCATCAGCAAGGCTTAGTCTTTCTTACCATCATTAAATGGTTCCTAATAATGTGTGCCCTTCAGTTTCAAAGAAGACCAAGAGGTGATGCCATGACAAGCACATGGATTGGACTGGAGTGAGGGGGGGCAGCCTCACTTTTACCTATGCAGGCATCTGGGTCCAGTGGTCAGATATGAATCAGGACAACTGGAGATGGCCCTGGATGTGAGACAGGTTTAAGTGACTCATCCAAGGTCACACAGCTGGTGAGTGTCAAATGTGTGAGGCCAGATTTGAAATCCTGCCCTCCTGACTCCAAGGCCAGTCAGTGCTCTATCCACCATCCCACCTAGCTGGTTCCTAGAAAATCTGAGTCTAAGGAAACCATTGCATTCTATGGAAACAGCATCATGAATGCGTGATGAGGAGGAGCATTAAGTCAGTGTTGGGTCACTGGCTTAACCCATTAGGGCTTCATCCTAGGAAGAGACCCCCAAGCATCTGTGGCTCCCTTCAAGGCTCAGGTGAACTGCAAACTCCCTCAAGAGGCCAAGGCTTTGCCTTCCTCCTGGCCCCCCTGCCTCCTGCTCCTCCCTGCTCCAGGAGCTCTGGCCCAGAGCATCAGGGGCTACACTTCTGGAGAAGCCGCCCACATGGGAAGGTGGGCAGATTTGTTCTTTTAATCTCTGTTTGTGCTGAGCATGCTGTGGCTGTGACAGAAAGGAAGAAGTCAGCAGGGAGTCTCTGATGAGGAGCCGGGGCACAAGCCGACTCCTAAGCTGTTCATGATTGGTCACATACAGGTTCAGCTGCAGAAATGACAATTCCTTCTCTCCAAATGCAATCCTACAGGCAAACAAAGGTGTGCAGGGTGCTCTAAGCAGACTCGACTGCCGGCATCTGCCCTCACCCTCGCTAGCACCACTCCAAAGACTGGATAGAAGATGCCAGGTTCCCCTCGGGGTACTGGGAGATCCTGCAGGACGGTGATATTTGGGGGAGGTGGGAAAGGAAGGCTAGCCAGGAAGTGACAGATCCCTGGTCTCTGGGCTGCCTCACCTTGGCCCAGTAGCTCCAACTACATTCTGGTTTTTCTAACTTTAGAATCAGAAGGGACTCATCACCTCCTTTGCCTCTTGGATCCTGGGCTCACAAGCTGGTGAGGGCCAGGGATCCCTCCTTAGAATCAGGGATTGAACCACGTAAGACAAAATTCATAGGAGCACAAAGAAAACCAATGATGCCGAAATAGTTATCAAAACATACATACATACACACACACACAGTCACAGAGTTCAGGTGAATGACTCCTGATCTAGTCCAATTCTCTCATTTTCAGTTGGGGAAACTGAGGTGAAATGTCTTGCCTACGGTCACCCAAGTTCACACAGGTCTTTGGCCTTTGGCTCATCCTTTCCACTGCCTGCTGAGGCTGATCCTCAGGGTGGGTGTTCCCTTCAGAGAAGCAGATTAACTGGCCTCAATAACCAGGCAGAACGCCTTAGAGCAGCATCAATCACCCTGTTGACACCCTAGTGATTTCCTAACTTGTTGGGACTTCTTCACCCCCACCTGTTAATTTACTGATATGGGCACCTGTTGTTTTCCCCAGTAGAGCATATTGTAAGCTCTTCTTGGGCAAAGACTTGTCCCATATTGTCTCTACCATGGACACTGGCACTCAGCTGGTGCTTAATAAATGCATGCTGAATTGAATCAACAGCCTCACCCAACTTCAATATATCTCAGTTGACTCTGGAGGTCATCCTGGACCTGGGCAATGCCACTGATCCCCTCTGGGCCATCAGGAGGGCTTGGTGGATCATGGGATCACCAAAAGGGTCACCACCATTTCATATTTCAAGTAGAGTGAGAAATCATCTCCCCACAGGAAACAGAAACACAAGATAGCCTTTCCCTTGATAGCCTTTCCCACTGACAAAGATCATAATCTGAAGACAGCAGACAAGAGCCCCAAGACCTCAAGTCCAAGTGGCTTATCATCAGCCACTGCCCCATGTCACAAGCCAAGGCCCCTTCTCAGAAGCTGAGTCTAAAGGCCAAAGGGACACAGGATTCAAATGTTCTAAAGCCACACCCAAACCCCATTTCTGAGTTGCCAGCTGGCATCAATGTTCAGGAAGCCTGTGTGCAGGCTCAGACAGTCAAGTGAGGGGTGGGGGTGGGGGGCAAGTTCTGGAGATGAGAGCATCCACACAGGCCTTACCCTCAAGGAGCTGACAGTCCAGAGGATGTGAGACAAAGACAAAAAGTTTGACTTGGGGTAGAGAGACTGGGCCAGGGGACAGTGTGACTTGTAGATGGGTCTGTCTTGTCCTTTCTAAAACCACTCCAGGGTCAGCTCACAGACCCTGTCAGCTGCCAAGCTGTGGCCCTTCTCAACATGGTCCTCTACACATTAACCTCTGGGTTAGAACACAAATGAAAACAAATGACTCCTTTACACAGCCCATCACCATGGCACCAACAGCTACCACAAAATCCACAATTATAACACCAGCATAAGCTTCAGTAGACCCCAGGGGCGTCTTCCACTGTGCTGAGTGCTTTACAAATACATATTTGTAAAGGATCTCTTCTGATCCTCACAACCACCATGGGAGGGAGGGGTGGTCGAAAATCCCATTTTACATTTGAGGAACCTGAAGCAGACAGGTGAAGTGACTTGCCCAGGGTCACATAGCTGGGGAATGACTGAGGCTGAATTTGAACTCAGCTTGTCCTGATGCATGGCACCAATCTGTCATGCCGCCAAATTGACTGGCAATTCAGGAAGCAGTGGGTCCAGAAAGCCCATGGGAGGCATCATGAGTGCCTCTCAGCCCCAGCCCCACCAGCTCCCAAAGGGGCAGTTCTAACCAGTACAGCCCATGGTCAAAGTCTTCAGTGGCTTCATGGCGACACAGCTTCTTCTACCCATTTCCATCTAGTGCTGGTCAACAATTAACTTCCCCTACCAAACTGGTTTGTTTTTGACTAGGTAAAAGAGGTCATTCTTTGCCTCATTTCTTACCTAGCCTTAATCACTGAATAAGCATTGTCCAGGTCAAACTGAGACCATAACTCAAAAAGACCAAGATCTCTCTCTACATCCAGGGCCATCTCCCGTTGTCCTGATCATATCTGGTCAGACCCAGATGGCTCTGGAGGAGAAAGTGAGGGAGGTGACTTAGCACAGTGCACCCCCCCATTTAAATCCAACCACTTGCAAGTCAAGTCATCACCTCCCTGGTGTTATGGTCCTCTTCAGGAAAGAAGGACAAACAGTGAATGAAGGCTTGCCCAGGTGTGGACAACACAGATAAGAAAGAAGGAGGGAACATGGTCTCCCTGGATGAAGTCACCTGGTCCAGGGGAAACCCTACCTTCTGGGCCTGAAAAGCCAAGTGAGTGTAACTATTGAACCAGGTCAGTGAAACCTGAAATACTTAAGGAAGAAAAGAAGTGCCAAAGAACTGGAGAAGGGCAAACATCAGACCAATTTTCAAGAAAGGGAAGACCAATTGTGTGGGGATACAACCTCTAGTAGAAGAGATCCTTGGAGCCCCAGCTAGCAGAGGTGAAAGGAAGCAGTGATCTCATCTCCTCTAATAAAATGTCAATTCCTTCAAATCTCCCACGAGGGAAGAGACTGACAGATGGCTCAGCTCACCAGGCAACCCCATCAGTCTGAGCAGGGGGCACGGAGCCTACTAGCACGGTCAGAAACATCCAAGCTTCTGGGACAATCCCTCACCACCAAATGGAGTGAAGTCGGGAGACCTAGTCTCAAAATAGAAAGAAAGGGCTGCTTCTTTTTCACTTCTATCCCCAGGCCCTGGCGCCTGGCCCACAGAAGGGATCTGATAAATGTTAGCTGCTTGACTGACCACCAAAAGCCACAAAGAGCTGGCTTCATCAAGAACAGGTCTTTCTAGAACTACCTTCTTTCCTTTGCTGACAGTCACTAAACTGGTCAGTGGAGGGAATGCTGTGGCGATTGGTTATATGGATTTTAGCAAAGTATCTGATCAAGGATCTCATAGTAATCCTGTGGAGAGGGAAGAGAGATGGGGCTTCAACAATGATCCAACTGCACCAATCTGGACCTGGCTTAAAGGGCAGAAGTAAAGAGCAGCTGTGAAGATTGTTCAGTCTTGACCTGGCAAGAGGTCCGGAGGGCAGGGCCCCAGGACCCGAGCCATGACCTGCACTGGCTAACACTGGCATCACTGACTTAGATGAAGGCCCATTTGGCATGCTTCTCCAGCTGACAGATGTCATGAAGCTCAGATGGGATATGAGAATGGAGGCAAAAAGTGCATGACAAGATAGACTCTGGGCTGTATCTAACAAGACAAAGAGGAATCAATGGAATGTCTTACCCTGGGGTTCAAAGAATCAACTTGAGGGGGAGGGGGGCTGGTTAAGCAGCAGTTGTCAGAAAGGGGGGTGGGTGGGAGAGGCCATATCCAACTACCAGCTCCACAGACTCCAAGTGTGAGAAGGAACCTGAGATCTGGCTGACTGGCACCAAGAGAGGGACTGGACACAAAGTAGGGTAGGGGAAGGAACGAGTGCTTATTAAGTGACTACTGTGTACAACGCACAGTTCTAAAGGCTTGACAAGCATCATCTTGTTTGAACTGGAGGTAGCATCACCTCTAAATCTCTGTCCCATAGAAACCAGTGAGTGTGGAGCTGAGGAACATTCCACAGGTTGCAGTGTCCAGAGAAGAACAGGAAGGAGAGGAGGGGCCTTGAGTCCACATCCATGGGCTCATAGAGCTCTAGGGGAAATGGGGATGTTTAATGTTTGTCCTTCATTCTCAATGAAGACCACAACATCAGGGAAGTGATGCCTTGACAAGCACATGAATTGGAGTTGAGTGAGGGGGGGGAGGCTGTGCTAAGTCACCAGCCTCACTTTCTCCTCCAGAGCCATCAGGTCCAGGGGCCAGATATGATTCAGGATGACTGGAGATGCCCTGGAAGGGAGGTAATCAGGGTTAAATGACCTGCCCAAGGTCTCATAGCTAGTAAGAGTCAAGAGTCTGAGGCCACATTTGAACTCCCGTCCTCCTGATACCAAGGTCAGCATTCTATCCACTGCACCACCTTTATGTTTAGTCTGGGGAAGAATAGAGGGATGGAGGGGAGGGGATTACTCTGGAACACTCTGCTAGGAAGCGAGGACCCTCTGGTTTAAAGCAGGATCTTAACTATTTTTAGGTGTTCTGAACCTCTTGGACCATCTGGGGAAGCCTAGGGGATCCTTTTCAGGTGAATGTCTTTAAATGCCTAAAATAAGACAGTTTCAAAAGAAGCCAATTCAACTAAACTACAGTTTTCCAAATGCTTTTTTTAATCAAGTTCATAGACCTCCACTGCCACTGACCTCTCATCTTAAGACCTACCCAAGACTGACATTCATTCACAGAGATCTCTTCCAGATCTCCAATTCTGTCAATCTATGAGACCTCCCCATATCATATTTCCCACACCCACCCCTGTGGACTCTCCTATTCAACCCTCAAGAAAAGTGAACTGGTTGGCAGGAATGCCCAATGGTTAGGTATCATACACCAACTCTGACATCCCACATGGCTTCAAAATCCAAGGCTGGTTCTATAAACTCCAAGGATATAGATTCCTGGGGTAAGTATTCAATATTCTACAAAAAAAAAAACACTGGGAAAATTGAAAAGCAATTTAGTAGAATTAGATTTAGGCCAACATATGATGCAATCCACATGTTACAATAAGGTTCAAATGGATGCATGAACTAAACATTAAAGTCATATCATAAATAAAAATCAAAGAAGATAGGGCAGTAACCTTGCACAATTATGGCCAAGGTGAGAATTCTTCATTTTAAAAGGGAGGAGGTCAATTGTAGAAGACACAGTGGACAAGTTTAATTACATAAAATTGAAGAGCCATTCCACAAACAAAATCTTTTATAGGACAAGTCTCCTGGCCAAGTTAGAGAAGGAATTGATACAAATAAATAACAAAAGCCATTCCCCAATTGATAAATGAACTGCCAGTTTTCAAAAGAAATAAAATTTATCAACAACCCAATGAAAGAAGGCTCCTGTATTAGGAGAAATTAAGATTAAAACATTTCAGAAGTCCCCATATGGGCAAAGATAACAAGAGATGAAAGTGGTTCAAGTTAGGGAAGCAAGAGCCCCTATTGAACATTAACACCCTCTAAGTAGGCCTGAGAATTGGTCCAACTGTTCTGGAAAAGTATGAAGTTACACCAAGAAATCAGTAGGCACTGCATTTCCTTTGATCCAGTGAGTGATCTATTGCTAGATACAGTATATATACCAAGGAAGTGACAAAGAAGGAAGGGTTTCATGTTTTCAAAATACAGCAGCACTTTTTGCAGTAGCAAAAGTCTGAAAGAAGAGGTTCCTACTGATGAGGGGAAGGCTAAAAAATTAAAGGATTGAGCCAGAAAAAAAAAAGATGGTAAATATATAAAGCACATATTAGAGACACAAGGGATGGCAAGGGCCAATGGTATCTAAATCAAATAGCCGAGTACGGCTTTAGAAAGCCACAAATGAGCTTTATCTCTGCAGTACAGTACTTTAAGAATTTGGTTCAACATTTCCCAATTACATCTTAATCTGAAAGTCTTCCCAACTCATTCAACTAGTCAACAAGACTGAAGGGAATGACTTTCCCACAAACATAACATCCCACTCCAAGTGTAAAATCTAGAATTTAGAGAAATTTGGGAAGACATGAATTGAATGAGCCAAATCATAAGGACCCGGAAAACAATTTAAGTGGGTACAAGTTAAAAGAAAAGGGAAAGGCTTCATGCCCTAACGCGTGTCTGCCGGAAGGAATTACAGGCTGTAAGTGATGCCTTTGGGTCTTCCATAAGAAGGGCAAGGACCAAGCAGGCAGAAGGGTGAGAGGCTGCGGGTGCCCCACTGGGCGCTCCGGCGTCAAGGCATGAACCTGGGCAGAGCCAGGGCCCGGTCCCTGCAGCCTCCTAGGCGGACTCCTGCTGTGCCCGGGGCTCCCCGGCGAGGAGGCCCGCCCACACCCCGACACCAGAGGCTTAGGACGGGGAGAGCTGGGGTCGAATTCAGCCCCTGCCAGCCCTTTGGCGGGTAGCCCTGGCCCGGGCCCTGCCCTCTCTGGGCCCGTTTCCCGCTCTGTACACGGGGAAGGGCTCGGGCTCGCTGGGGTCCCGCGGAGCAGCGCTGCGGGGCCGCGGCAGCCGAGCCCCCCCGGGAAGACGGAGGCCCGGCGGCGGCTGCCCCGCGCATGCGTGCCAGGGAGCGCTGCGGTTCTCCCTCGGTCCCCGCCCCCCCCGCGGCGCGGGGCCTGCCGGGAGCTGTAGTCCCGCGGCCGCCCACCCGCGGAGCGGGACGGTGCCCGCGGACACTACAAGTCCCAGCAGCCGCAGTCAAAGCCGCCGCGGGCCGGGCCGGGGAGGGGAGCGCGGCCGGCCGGCCCCCCATCCCCCGGGATGAGCGGGGCTCCTCGGGGCCGTCGAGGGCCGCCCAGCTCCGGAGCGCGAGGGGGCGCGCGGGCTGCGGGCGCGGGGCGCGAGCCACTTACCCCGGGCAGAGCCGAGCCGGGCCGGGCCGGGCGCCGCGCGCAGCTCCGAGCAACTCCGGCTAACTTGGGGCGGCGGGGCCGCCCGCGAGGACTTTCGAACGCGCGCGCGCCGGGGCAGGACGCGCCGCCGGCGGGAGGGGGCGGGGGCGGAGTGCGCGCCCCGGACGCACGCACACGAGCGCGCGCGGGCTGGCCGAGGCCCCGACCGCGGGGAGCGCGTGCCCGGGGCGGGGCGGGGCGGGGGCGCGCGCGCGCTCCCGGCGGCTGGCTCGGAGGCAGGCGCGCGCGCGAGGCTCCGCTCGGGCCTTAAAGGGCCCGGCCCGGTGCCCGCGGGGAGACCCGCCGCCCGCCCCGCCCCCACACGGCCCGGCCTCCAGCCCACCCGAGCAGCCCCGGCCACGCGCAGCGCGCTGTCCACACCGCGGCCTGGGCCTCAGGATGGCCGGGACCCCCGCCCCGCAGAGCAAGGCTGGGGCTCCGCCAGAGAGACCCAGACCGAAGCGGGTCCCCCCAGATAAGGCTGGGGGCTCCGCCAGAGAGACCCAGACCGAAGCAAGGCTAGGGGTTCTACAAGACACCCAGACCGAAGCGGGTCCCCCCAAATAAGGCTGGGGCTCCACCAGAGACACCCAGACGCAGGGTCCCCCCAAATAAGGCTGGGGCTCTGCCAGAGAGACCCAGACCGAAGCGGGTCCCCCCAGAGGAAGGCTAGAGGTTCTACAAGAGACACCCAGACTGAAGCGGGTCCCCCCAAATAAGGCTGGGGGCTCCACCAGAGAGAGCTAGACTGAAGCGGGTCCCCCCCAAATAAGACTGGGGGCTCTGCCAGAGAGACCCAGACCGAAGCGGGTCCCCCCAAATAAGGCTGGGGGCTCCACCAGAGAGAGCTAGACTGAAGCGGGTCCCCCCAGAGGAAGGCTAGGGGTTCTACAAGAGACACCCCCCAAATAAGGCTGGGGCTCCACCAGAGAGACCCAGACCGAAGCGGGTCCCCCCAGAGGAAGGCTAGAGGTTCTACAAGACACCCAGACCAAAGCGGGGTCCCCCCAAATAAGGCTGGGGCTCCGCCAGAGAGACCCAGACCAAAGCGGGTCCCCCCCAAATAAGGCTGGGGGCTCCACCAGAGAGACCCAGACCGAAGCGGGTCCCCCCAGAGGAAGGCTAGGGGTTCTACAACAGAGACCTAGACTGAAGTGGGGTCCCACCACCCCAGAGAGTAAGGCTAAGGATTCTACAGAGACCTAGACCAAAGCAGGGTCCCCCCCCAAGTAAGTCTAGGGGTTCTACAACAGAGATCTTGACTGAAATGGGATCCCACCTTCCCAAAGAGTAAGGGTAGGAGTTCTACAAGGGAGATCTAGACCAAAGCAGGGTCCCAGTTCCCCACCAAAGAGTAAGGCTAGGGGTTCTACAATAGAGACCTAGCCTATAATGGGATCTCACTTCCCCAGATGTAGAAGCTCTACAACAGAGACCAAGCCAGCAGCAAAGAGTAAGGCTAGGGGTTCTACAAGAAAAACCTAGACCAAAGCGGAGTCTCACTTCCCCAGAGCCTAGCCCATGATGGGATCTCATTTCCCCAGAACTAGAAGCTCTCCAACAGGGACCAAGCCAGATCAAATGAGATCCAAAGTTGTTGGCACACAGTAGGCACAGTATGTGCTCTGGCACTGCCTCTTCCCTTCCCTGGCTGAATACTCCACCTAGGGCTCTAGGGAGAAATCTAAGCAAATACCCAGGACTACCCTTGTTTGGCCACAAGAAGATGACCCACCTGGCTCCTGAGGAGAACGCTGGAGAAACCTTTCAGCTGCTATGATGAAGCTCCTGGTGGGAGAGTTTTGCCCAGGTGAGACAGCAGGCTAGGAGGGGCCAGGGAAGCCCCGCAGGGGGGTCATTAGCCTTGTGATTGTTGATGTTAATAACAGGCCAAGCAGGAAGATGTTTTCTGGGGGTGGCTTGGGTCCCACGGGTCCCACAACTGCCTAGGTTTCCCCCACCCAGCAGGGCAAGCCCTGGGCTGCCATCTCTGGAACGAATGTTGGAGGACAGCCAGCCAATCCATTGGATCACAGCTCGAGAGCTAGAAGGAATAGTTCCCCCTCATTTTACCAATGAGGAAATTGAGGCCAAGAATAATGAAATGGCCTGTCTTGGGTCACACTGAAACAATATTCCAATCTAGGTTTTCCTAAGGCCCAAGTCCAAAACCCTCTTTTCCTCTTACAGATGAGAAAATTGGAATTTGCCCCAGGCCACAGCTAATTAGCAACAAAACTGAGATAGGAACCCCCTTCAGACCAATTGCTTTTTCACAGCAGATGTTCTTGGTCAGGTGGGGAGGGAGGACAGAGAGAGGGGCAGTGAGAAGCTGAGTCTGAACCCAGGCCTCTTTCCATGGAAGTGAAGACACTAGATGGCCAGAAGCCTCCAACCTCTAAACTATTCACAGTCACCATAAGCTTCCTCATAACCACATCTGACCACACTACTTGATGCTCCCCATTGCCTTGACGATAAAACACAATAATTGGGCCCCAATGCCCTAATTTCACCCAAACTTCACACCCCAGTCAGACTAGATCACTCACTTTTGTAGATTTTTTTGCCCATGTGTACATTGCTCTTGTGCCCTCCTCTCTTCATCTCTGACAGAGGTAACTTTTCAAGGCTTACCTCTGGTGCCACCCCCCTCCTAGAAGCCTGTACTTCTCCCTCACTGAAAGTATTTTCCCCTTCTTCAAATTCTCAAATACCTTTTAAAATTCTCCTTTATCAAGGTCCCACTCTATTGTCTGTATATCCCTACCCCATCCCCAGGAGAACCTAAGCTTCTCAAGGGACCCCAGGACTGGTGCTCTATCCACTGCACCACCTAGTTGCTCATAATAGGGTTAAGTGACTGGCACAGGGTCACAAAGTTAGTCAATATCTGAGACCAGATTTGAAGTTGGGCCCTACTGATCCACGGATAGTTTTTGTTGTTCCTTTCTCTCCCGTGCTGTACCTCTTAAGAAATATTGGATGTTTGGACACCCCAAGGAGCGATGAGAAAATCCACTTCCCTCCCTCTTTCCATAGGTGGAGGACTATGGGAATATCTTTTATCCTATCAGGTGTCATTTTTTCCTCTTTGTTAAAGGGATAGCTATATGGGTGTTACTTGGAAATAAAATCAATATTTAAAAATCCATTTGGATTTTTAATAATCAAATGTTTGTTCTGAATGAAATTGAAGCTCAGCACCGTAGAAGGCCAGGGTCAGCTATTCTTTCAACAAATATTTACTGAGGCTCCTCCAAGAAGTAAGACATAAAAAGACAGGGGTGGCTAGGTGGCACAGTGAATAGAGTACCTGCCCTGGACTCAGGAAGACCTGAATTCAAATCGAGTCTCAGATACTTAATAATTACCTAGCTGTATGACCTTGAGCAAGTCACTTAACCCCATTGCTTTGCAAAAACCTAAAACAAAAAAGAGATACAAAGACAGATGTGAACACAGCCCTGTCCTCAGGAAGCTTACACTCTAATAGACTCTAATACAGGGGTATAGGTCTCTCCATACATAATTAGGCTAGGTAGGAGAGTGAGATCTGGATCAAATGGAAGTCCAAGCATGAGACTCAGAGCAATATGGGGAGAGAAGCATCCTTTTTAAACCCTAGATCCTATGTTCAACCCCAAGTCTTTGGAGCCTCACACACTCTCTCTCTCTGTCTTACTGTAAAAGGCCTTAAATTCAGAAAGGGGGTCATGCCATTGACCCAGCAGAGTCCCAGATAATGGAGGGGGGGAAAGTGAGAAGTCAACAGGAAAGGCCAGAGGCCCCAGAGCCTGTTCTCACTGACACACAGCCCTCTGCCCAGTCCAGTGCCTAGCTTACAATGGACACTTAATTAAGAAGGGCTAATGAGATTGAATTCTGGTCTCTGCCCTGTTCTCCCCCACACACCTATAAAAAAAATAACTCACATTCATACAGTCCACTTTCCTCATAATGGAAATCCTTGCAGAGGATAAAACAGGATCACAGGGATGACCTGACTACACAGTTAATGATGATGATGTTTTGTCCTTCCTTCTCTAAGAAGACCATGGTATCAGGGAGGTGATGCCAGGACAAGCAAGTGGATTGGATTTGAGTGAAGGGTGCTGTGCCAAGTTACCAGCCTCACTTTATCTTCCAGAATCATCTGGGTCCAGATATGAATCAGAGGGACTGGAGGGGAAGCAATCAGGGGTAAGTGAAGCTTGTCAGGTTAAATTTGAACTCAGGTCTTTCTTGACCCCAGGACTGGTGCTCTATCCACTGCACCACCTAGTATTCATAATAAGGTTAAGTGACTTACACAGGGTCACACACCTAGTAAATATTTGAGACCAGATTTGAAGTTGTGTCCTCCCTACTTCAGAGCCAGTGTTCCTATCCCCTGTACCATGACATAGCTAACATGTATTTAGGACCTAATGGGTTCCAGGTTCTCTGTTAAGTACTAGGGATTCCAAGAAAGATAAAGGACAGTCCCTGCCCACATTGAACTCACAATCAAACACAGAGAAAACATTCAAACACACAAGTTACAGACAGGATAGATTGGAAATAATTAGGAGGGATCAGGGTCAAAGGCAGGATTCAAATCCAGGTCTCAATCCATTAATAGTCGATTTATTGAGCACCTAATGGTTGCCTTCCTCTCCCAGATGACCTTCCACTTAGTTAATTTATATACTTTATATATAAATTATATTTATAATATGTTTAAATAATACAAATGATTTAAATTAAATATATTATAAATTGTATAATTACCTCTTGTTTCACCCATCAGAATGTGAACCCTTTAAAAGAACCATGTTTTTGCCCTTCATTGAATCCCCAGTGCCTAGAATGGAGTCTGGCACATACTAAATGATTAATAATTATTTAATACAAGTAAAATCTGCAAAGAAAAATAAATAAGCAAAAATAATGACTGCCTACTCAGACTGGGCTCAATGGATGGGGTATACAGACCCTCTCTTCAAGGAGCCTATAATCTATGGAGGGATTTAACATATAGGTAAATAAGTGCACACAAAATGCATCTAAAGTAATGAAGAAGGGGCGGAAGGAGATCAGAATTCAATCCCACAAGTCTCTATTAAGCATCCATTATGGGGTGGAGGGAGGGAGTAGCATTTAGGTCTTCAGGAAAGGTGCCATCTGGCTCATTTGCCTCTGGCTCTTTCCAGGTGAGCCCCCATTCTTCAGACCAGCCTTCTGTGGATGGATTGACAGAGTCCCTTGATTAGCTAAGGTCCTGCCTTCCAGACTTTCTACTTCTGAATCTTAAAGTAAACCATCAGGAGCAGACTAAGGAAAAGCAAGGAAGTAGAAATGGAGGCAAAAGAAGGCCAGTTTGTCTGGCCCATGGAGTGCATTGAAGGGGAATAAAGCTAAATAAGACTGATAGGTAGAGGAGCCAGATGGTAAGGGATTTTAAATGCTAAACATTGGCATATCAATGCAAAGGGTAAAGAACCTTAGAAGATGATGAGCTGATGCTTCCATAGCTAGAAGAAGTCTAGTGGTTAGACAGCTGGCCACTTGACTAGGGAAGACCTGGGCTGGCTAGGAAGTGGAGAGTTGGTTGTTTAACACTCAGTGTGATGTAATAGAAAGTGCTGGACTTGGATTCTCAAGGAGATCTGCCTGAAATCCCTGGGTAAGTCACCAGAGCTGTCTGAGCTTCAGATTCCTCATACACTGAGGGGGATGTCCTTGATCTATAAAGTCTCTATGAGCTCCAGAAAGTCCTTGTGAAAGTTCCAGAGCTTTCAAAACCCGAATGCCTTCTTCAGAGTACTGAAGGGGATGGGGAGGAAGAACACACAGGAAGACCCTCATCAAGTCATCATGACTCTCCTTCCACTCTTCCTCCTACCGCCCTTCATCCTCCTCTCATGACTGGCCCTCCAACAGAAGAATCCATGGGAGATGGATGACCCAGGAGCTCATGGAGTCTGGAGACCTGGTGCCCTCTAGAGTCAGCTCTTCATATTATTCCAGATGCAGAAAAGGTTTTATTAAAATTTTGCTGCAGGTGCTGCTGCTACAGAGATTAAATGGGTGGGGGACATGTGAATGTTTGATGATTTAACTAGTTAAGCACCTTTTCTGCTCCCAAGATGCTCACATTCTAATGTGAGAAACCAAGGCAAATAGAAAGAATCCCTGCTCTCAGAGTATCACAGGAGGAAAGACAGAAGGGACTACAGAGACATCTATCCCAGAATCTCAGAGCCGGAATTTGCAAAAATAAAATAAAATAATGTTACATTTATATATGTTTTGCTCAATGGTTATACTAGCTGCTTGAAATGTTTTTAAAGGTCTTTAAATGATTCATTTTGGAGTTCATGGTGGTTGATGCTTTGGTAAGAATTATGAGGTCTTTCAGGGGTCATTTCCCCTCACATTGTTTTAATCAACATTTTTTTTTAATCCCCTAGGACCTATTCTTTTTTTTTTAATTTTTGCAAGGCAGTGGGGTAAGTGACTTTCCCAAGGTCATACAGCTAGGTAATTATTACATGTGCGAGACCTGCTTTGAACTCAGGTCCTCCTGACCCCAGGGTCAGCACTAATCCACTGTAACACTTAACTGCCTGATTCAATTCTCTTTTTTTTTTTTAGTTTTTTTTTTTTGCAAGGCAGTGGGGTTAAGTGGCTTGCCCAAGGCCACACAGCTAAGCAATTATTAAGTGTCTGAGGTCAAATTTGAACTCAGGTACTCTTGACTCCAAGGCTTGTGCTCTATCTACTCTGCCACCTGGCTGCCTCGATACTATCTTTTAAAAAAAAAATATTTAGTATTTTGTTTTCCCCTAATTACAGTTTACAACTCTTTTTAACATTTGCTTTTAAAACTTTGGGTTCCAAATTCTCTCCCTTCCTCCCTTCACTGAGAAAGCAAATGCTTCCATAGAGGTTATAAATGTATAGTTTAAGCAAAACATTTCCATAATCATCTATTATGATCTATAGCCAGAGATAAAAATACAGTAAAAATGTTTATATCATTCTGTATTCAGACACCCTCAGTTCTTTCTCTGGGGATGGATAAGCATCTTTCATCCTCAGTCTTTCAGTGTTGTCTTGGATCATTGCACTGCTGAAAAAAGCTAAGTTTTTCACAGCTGATCATCTTCCAATATTGCTGTGACTTCGTACACAGTATATTTCACTTTGTATCAGCTCATGTCAATCCATTTTTTTATGAGAGCATCCTGCTCCTCTTGTTTCTTTTCTACACATTTTACTCTGCATTCATTCAAGTATTTTCAAGTTTCTCTGAATCCATCTTTTCATCATTTCTCAGGTGAAATAATAAACATTTATTACTCATGTAGACCCTGGAGGTATTATCCCAAATGACAAGATGAGTGAGGTCCACATCCAGCCAAGCCTGGTTGCTGCATGTCTCAGCAGTATTCTAGGGATTAACCTGAAGAGAGCAGACATTGTCTTTTCTAGGGCTCTATACCCCATGAGTCCCACCTCCCATGATTATTGGTTGATATCAATTAATCATCCAGACTCAATTAGGTCTTAGAAAGGGGAGGGGGTATTTAACAAAAAAGATGATAAAAATCACCCCCCCCCCAATCTGAAACACTCTCCCACAAAAATGTAGAGTCTAGGGCAAAGGGGTCTCAAGGTTTGAGCACATGTGGCAAATAAGGATAACACTACCTGATTACCATTCTAGTAATCATTAAGGTGATTTGCTTTGGTATGATATGACTTTTCTGATGGGTTCTTTGTAGTACTTAAAGTCTGAAGCCAGTTTGGAATTGGATCCCAATAGAAACATTGCCTTCAGTGGATCCAGGGACTGTTAGTAGGGCACCTCCCACTGCCACCCTTGTCTTTGCTTGGGTGGAAGGAAATATGAAGATGGAAATATGAGGACCTCTGAAGTTCATGAGTTCCTCCTCCTGTTAGTGTAAGGAAAAGGGAAACAATGCCAATCACCAAGACCAGGATTCTGGTCCTCTCCTGATCTCAAATGATTCCTTCTCAGGGGTTCTCTTCTCTCTACTTGCTTGAATCTTCATGATTCTAAAAGGTGTCAGCTTTTATAGAACATCAACTGGGCATGGACAAGTCCATCACCCAAAAGGATTAGAACTACTGTCATAATTTTGATTTGTTCAATGGCTTTCAAAGATTTTTAAATGCTTAAAAAATACTTTTAACATAAGCTAAAAAGCCTTTGAGATGTTCTTAGTTCATTAAGTTATTAGGATTTAGTGTCATCACTTATTTTATGTGAGGTGTAAAGATTTGTTTGATCTATTCAGTTTACTCCAAAACTTGTGCCCTCATTTAGCATTATTTGAAGGAATGAATGGAAAAATCATTTTTGTTATTGTCTTTTTGTCTAGCCCTTCTCCAACTGAGAACCATCTATTCAATTTCCAATTTTTCTCTACAACAAAAATGCTACTCAATATTCTTGTATCCATGAGTCCTTTCCCTTTGTCCTTAACCACTCAGGATCTCTGATTTAAAGGCAATATACAAGTGCAGTGTTTGGGGGGGGTGGCATTGCTTTCCAGAATTGTGAGCCAATCCATATCTCCACTAATTATTCCATTAGTGAAGTCTACCTTTCCCAGAGCTCCTCTAACAATTGGTATTTTCATTCAAGTTAATGTTAATGTTTTGTTTAATTCATGTTAATTTTCGTTTCTCTTTTATCAATAATTTGGAGCATTTTTCATAGGGTTGTGTTTTGGGGTTTTTTTTTTAGGTTTTTGCAAGGCAAACAGGGTTAAGTGGCTTGCCCGAGGCCACACAGCTAGGTAATTATTAAGTGTCTGAGACCGGATTTGAAACCAGGTACTCCTGACTCCAAGGCTAGTGTTCGATCCACTGCACCACCTAGCCGCCCCTGTCATAGGGTTGTTGATGGTTTGTAGTTCTTCATAGCCTTTTGCCACAGATTTTTTGGGAAGGACTTCTGTCCTTCCACGATATTCTTTTTTAGACTAAAAAAAGGTCATTACATTTGGCAGCTAATAGAGCACTGGTTCTGGAGTCAGGATGACCTGAGTTCAAATGTGGCCTCAGGCACTTAATAATTACCTAGCTGTATGACCTTGGGCAAGTTAGTAACCCCATTACCTTGCAAAAACCAAAAGGAAGAGAAAAAGAAATCATTGGAAACTTTGAGGTGAACAGTTTTAGTGGAATAATGAAGTTAGACACCAAATTTCAGGGAATGTAAAAGAAAAATCACTCTTTTAAAAGGACTTTTACCCAAGAAAGGGAGGAAAGATCTGACATGATAACTAGAAGAGTTGGAAGGTTCAAATCAGGGTTTTCTTTTTAGGATGAGGAAGGCATGGTCATTCATGTTTGTGGGCAGGCATGATGGAGAAAATTGGGAGAAATTAAAGATTAGAGAAAGAGTAGGGATGATAGTAAGGTCAGTGTGCTAAAGAAGACATGAGATGATGAGATCAAGAAGGAGATGAGATCTCCTTTGAAAGGAGAATGACCCCCCTCTTCTGATACCCAGATGAAAGAGGAAATAATGAGGAAGATGATTAGATTATGTAAAAATGAGGAGGGAAGAGGAGGAACTCTAATAAATGGTTTCTATTTTATCAGTAAACCTGAACCAGGTGCTCAGCTGAAATAACAGACTTGAAGAGAGATAAGAATATTTGGAATAGTGCAGTGGAGAGAGAGAGAAAGAGAGAGAGAGAGAGAGAGAGAGAGAGAGAGAGAGAGAGAGAATTCATTAGAGAGCAGTAGAATGTCTAGTTGCATATAGGACCTAGTTGATATTAGATAACATCATTTTGTGGTATATCCAATCTGCATAACTCCATGGCTTCCATTCAGCAGCATGTAAATAGAAGTAGAAGTAAATGGCAAGAGAAATCCAGATTTGTGTGCTTGCAAAGTGTTATTTGTGTAAGACAAAGGATTAAGAAAACCAAGGATAAAGGTGAGTATGGCGAGTCAGGGAAGGTAGGAGTGTAGACAATGCAAAGGTGTTGGCCTAGGGGAGATTGGAGGGGCTGAAGGAAGGAAAGACATGGTGAGAATGGAGAACAGGCTTAGGGGTTATGGGTCAGAGAGAAAGAGGGAATCGTAAAAGATTAGGAGCAGAAAAAGGAAATTTAAGCTCATGAATAAGGATCACTTTTGGGAGATGGTAGGTATAATGTTGCAACCATTTTTGTGTTTAACTGCATTGATGTGGAAGAGGAAGTCATGAAAATTGAGTAGATGAAAGAATTATGAAGTTAATGCATTTAAAGGGTAACATTATTTACATGGATGCTGCCAACTTGAGAGCAGGAAATTAGAAAAAGATTGTGAGCCAGACATTGAACCTATTGAGGAAGGAGGAAAAATGTATTACAGGTTGATAGATGACAATCACCCAGGATGTGGATTGGGTAATACCTTTGGCAAGTGCACACCTCAAAGGAAGAGAGATTGCTTGGTAGTAACAGAAGAGTCTGGAAGAGGCAGTGGGAAGCAAGGAGTATTCATGCTCCCCCCATGGACCCCAATGAATCAGAAAGTATGAGGAAAAAAGAAAACCAGGCATAGAAACTGGGGTGAGAAAAATGTTCTCATCTAGAAGGAACCATGTCTCAGGGAGAACCAGAAGATGGAAGAAATAAGAGAGGAAGAGATTTAAGATGCGAGGAAGTTGGTAAATTATAAGCAGACCTCCAGAGGGCGCAGTGAAGAGAACAGTCAGATCTGGATATTAAACTCTTCTCAGAAAGAGAGACTTTTCCCAATTGCTCACCTTTTACTTTGACTTCTGTGATTATTTTCTTTGGTTGTTTGACTGTTTGTTGTTGGGTTAAAAAAAATCTCCCCCTAGCCATAGGTAGGTGAAAGGTAGCTCCTTTTTTTAATCCTCTAATTTTTTTCTTTAAATGATGTTACGTTTCATATTTGGTTCATGATTCCTTTTGAACTTTATTTTGCTACATGTTAAAAGGTATTGGTCTAATTTCTGTCAGATGTTTTTCCAGTTTTCCCATCAGTTTTTATCAAATAGGAAATAATTACTTCTGCAGTTGTATCATTGCATTCTTGAACTTTTATTCTTCAAGATGAATTGTATTGTATTGTCTAATTCTAAAAAGTACACTTGTGATGAGTATGGCTCTAAATCTGGAAAACAGCATCTTTTTTTAACCTTGGTGCAGCTCAACCACAAGAAGTTGACAGCACTCCTTTTTTGTCTTCCTTTATTTCTGAAGTGTGTCTTGGATTTATCCTGCTTCCTGCTCCAGTCCTAAAGCCCATTATAATGAGACTCTCTCCTCATTGTGGAAATCAACATTTTGCATCTATATGAGAGGTAGGGCAGAGTTTAAGAGAATAGGAGAAAAGAGAATTACAGTCTTTTCCATTCTACTGACATTCACCTACAGGTCACCTAATGAAATCCATATTTTTGTGAATTGCAGAAAAATAAAAGTTTAACAAATGAAATGAAAGAGTTGGATTCCATGACCTTCAAGGTCCCTTCCAGCCCTCACATCTAAGGTCTTGAACAGGAGAGGTGATATAGTGTACAGGCTGCTGGTTTGGGGAACAGGAAGAACTGGGTTTGAATCTTACCTCAGAGGCTTCCTGCCTCTATGAACTTTACTTTTCTCACCTGTCAAATAAGGGTATTGGAATTATGGAATTGTAAGGTCCTTTCTAGCTTTAAATTAAAATTATAAATCATGGTGTTATTGATACAATTATAGAAGGAGAGAGCCCCAGTTTCCCCACTGCCACCAGTGAATGGGGGCCAAGGTTAGGCCGGACTGAGATGAAAGGAATAAGACATGCAGAAGCCCAGAATGAACTCTTATAGAGAAATCACCTTTCCCTGCCCAAGAAGACCTCTCCCACCAGCCCAAAACCTTGCTGGAGAGTCATTGCTCAAGCTTTTGAAATAAGTGCCACCATGCTTCTTGGGAGGTTGATCATTCAGACCTTGGAGTGATATCTCCCCACAACCTGAAAGCCAGCTATAACAGGCAGAAGAGAACGTGGATGTTTCTCTAGGCTTGTGAGTTTAGCTAAGATAACCATAGACTACCTTCATTCATTGCTCCAGTGGCCATCCTAAAGTGCCCGTCTTGTATAGAAGAACCCAGTTCTTACCAGGGCTGAGAGATGCAAAGATTAACTAGGATGCAAATCTAGGACAGAATTAGTGTCAAGGATAGATTATCTCCATCCCAAACCACCCTGTGTAATGGACCCTGGCACAGGTTCAAGGTGCCTCTGAGGGCATGTTCCTCTATGGAAAAAGCGCCTTAGGAGGGAGACAGGAAGGAAGCTGGGAGTGGAGAGAGAGAGCTTGTATGCTGACTTTAGGCCTGGCAAGGCAGTTTGACCACTTGGCCTGGAGTCTGAAAGACATCTTCCAAAGTTCAAACTGAACCTAGCTGTGTGATCCCTGGACAAGTCATTTCACCTGCTTTGTCTCAGTTTCTTCATCAGCAAAACAATCTGGAGAAGAAAATGGCAAACTGCTGCTGTATTCAGCCCAGAAAACCCCAAATGGAGTCATGGTGGGTTGAACATGACTGAACAACAGTATACCTGGCAAAGGGACTTGGTAATTAGACTGGAGTTAGGAAGACGTGGGTTCACATCTCACCTTGGATGCTTACTAACTGCGTGACTCTGGGCAAGTCATTTATCAATCTCCTTACATGTAAAATGAGCAAATTTGACTCAATGGTGTCTAAGATCCCTTTCAGCTCCAAAAACAGCTATACCTAGAATAAGTGCTTTAGACTTACTATAGGGAACTCAATATGCCTTGGTGTAAATATTTGTATTTATTCTTTTTCCAGTGATTCCATGTAAACTTACCTCACTTATGGAACTGTGAGTAGGGATTCTTTCATTCTTAGTCTATGTCTTTCCAACCCCTAACAGAGCTCCTGGAACATAGTAAATGTTTAATAAAGGTTTGTTGATCAAGTGATTGAGGAATGGAGGGAATTACTGTCCAAATGTCCTAATCGTTAAGACATAATTACATTTATTTGCATGTTAATAAATATTATAACACAATATAAAAAGTATTACATCTTTATAAAGTCTCCTCCATACCTCCATGTGGAGGCATTAGCTGAGGACTTCTGTAGAGCTAATCCATAGTGCCTACCTCCCATTAGGGTTCCTAGGAACTTCTTCAGAATCCCAGGGGACCCCAGGAGCTATTGCTTCCAACCTCTATCCCCATCTATAAGGAAGAATCCTTACAGTATACTGAATGAGCATAGAATCTGCTTTCTGCTTGAAACCCCCCCGCCCAGGGATGGGGAGGTCACTACCTACTTTGGCCTCAGTCTGAAAGATTCCAGGGTGGTAGATGTCATTGCCAGCAAAGGCAACCTCTCTAGACTTTTAAGTAGTTTGCATTGTTAGGGAGGTCTTTATTGGCATCCGGTTTATCTGCTTCCCTGCAGCTGCTCCCCATTGCTCTTCTGGAGTCAAACATATACATCAAATTACTCCTTAAATATTTGAACTCTGCTGTTTGTTTACCATGGAGTTGTCTCTTCTCCAGGCCAATCATGCCCTGAGTCACAGACTGTGATCAAGAATCGATCTTGCCCTACCTCTAAGCCAAGGAATCAGTCAATAAATATTTCTCACATGGGAGACACTGTGCTAATTAAAATGGCTTTGTCTCTGCTTGAAGCTGCCTAATTCTGTCAAAATCCTTGCATTGCATGATATGGTTCCCAACCAGCATCCTGGACTCACACTCAGGACCTCTGACACTTACCTGAGTGACCCTGAGTCTCCTTTTCTTGATCTGTACAATGAGAGGTTTAGCCTCGATGACTCCAGTACCTCTTCATCACTATAGCTATACTCTTACAACTGACCAATCATCAAGCTGATCACCCTCCTCTGATACTCTTTCAGCTTCTTCCCATCCAGATGTGATCAGACCAGAGAAAGGACAAAGGTGTTAGTGAACTTCTTTATTCAAATCCACCCTGTCAGGTCAACTCAGATATCTAAGAGAGAAGGAAACTGAGGCATTGAGACCAGGGGGGAAAAGGGACAAGACAGTTTGCCTAGGAGGCACTCAGACTGGAAAATGTAAGAACTGAAAGGCCAGAGTTCTTTCCATGATCCTGTGATGCCATTCTGTAACCAAGGCAAAGATAGCTTCCTGGACTGGCCTGGAGGGCTTCACCCCTGCCCAGTCTGGATGGACAGGAGGTCTCATCTGTGACATATGCGTTCTAGACAAATGAGCTCACAGAGATCAAAGACAAAGGACTTACAATAGCTGGCAGTCTACATGCCTGGGTCACAAAGCTATAGGCATGGCAACACAGCCTTTTAGACCTGTAGATCACAGGTCAGTGAAGAGACTCTAGAGACCATTGGTTATTCCTTCTTTTCCTTCATTCTAGGTGTGCTCCTGGCTGTTCACTGTGAGTATTTAACCCCCAAAAACCCTGACTCACATAAATAACTTCCCTTTCAACATGCTACCTGAGGAAGGGCTCATTAGTGTTCCTTCCCTTCATCATATCCTGTATCACAAGGCCAAGCCTTCCTATGAGAGAAGCAAGGTGGCAAAGTAGTGAGAGAATAGAACTTTAGAGATATAGATTCTGAGTTCAAATCCATCCACTATCTCAAGGCAACTAGATGGCGCAGTGGATAAGGGCTGGATCTAGAGTCAGGTATTCCTGAGTTCAAATCTAGTCTTCAGACATTTCAGGACTCACTTTACATCCTTGGAACTTCATCCTTTTGCCTGTCAAATAAGAGTATTGGACTCAATGAGCTCTGAGATCCCCCCATATAAAGTTCCTTATTGTCAAATAAGGGTATTGGACTCAATGAGCTCTGAGATCCCCCTATATCAAGTTCCTTATGAAATTAAACCATTCTAGTTACGATAGCCAGAAACATCTGGAAAAGACAAAGAGGATGCCATGGAATCATCCAACAGAATTGTTCCTGATTTGAAAACTCTCAAAACTCTTAAAAATGAGAAACGGGAAGGGGTAACATGGCAAATCTAATATAATTCAATCGAATAAGCTAAATATAAAGTCTTGCTCTTGGGGTCAAAAACATCAGCTGTGCAATTAAAGATAGAAGAGCTATGATGTGGGAAACGTTCAGATCATAAAGCAGTCCCTGAGGGTGGATACCTTGGACTCCTTCCATGCCAGCTGGGGATGTGAATTGAGTGTGGAGTTCAGGAGGCTTGAGTTAAGATCTCATTTTTACCACTTACTACCTGAGTGAGCTTGGTGAAAATCATTTCAAATTTCTTGGCCTCAATTTCCCCATCCATAAAAAAAGAGTTTAGACCAGTTGGCTTCTGAGGTACATTTCAGCTCTGAATCTAGAATGCAAATGGGGAAAAGAGCTCTGCAAAATTTCATCCCACCATTGTGTGATGGCTAGAGCTGCCATAGACTAAGGGAAGGGAATTCTGGGTAAAAGAGGCAGAAATAAGAAATGAAATTCCCATGGCACTCATGGGTTTGCAAAGCATATCCCAGCACAAGTCTGTGATGCAAGGGTCACTTTCATTCTGTCCTTGTCTTATGCATGTACAGATTTTTCAGAATCCAAAACTCCGATTTTCTATGGCTTGTCCAGGTCACCCTGGGAATAAGTGACAGAAGAGGGATTTCTGCCAAGGTCTCTTTCCTGATTCCAGGTCTGGCATCTTTACCACTGATAATGTGACTTTTCTATAGTAATTGAAGGTTTGTTGACTACAGAAGGCTCATTCAGTGTTCTGCAGGGTAGGTTTGGATTTTTCATTTCAGTTCTTTATTTTAGTTGTCCAGACCTGTGACTTCATCGGTGAAGAGAGGAAAGAGTCCTGGAATCAAATCACCTAGGTTCATATGTCACCTCTGACATTTTTGTACCTGTATGACCCTGGACCAATCCCGTGCCTTTTCTGGGTCTTGGTTTCCTTGCCTATAAAGTAAGAAATTTGAACTGGTCTGCCTCCAGGCCTAAAACCTTGATCCTAAGTTGCTTAATATCTATGCACCTCAGTTTCCTCATCTCTACAATGAGGGGAGTAAAATATATGGTCAGCATTAGGTCCTTTCCATCTAAATCTGGGCTCCTATGAGCTCCCTCTACTCTTGTGGAAGGGAAGAGAGAGGTCAGGAAATCTGCCTCGAGATTTAGAGGCCTGATTTTACCCAAGACCATCCTGATTCCCATGACAGCTCTTTGGGGTATTATCATCCTTTTTTACAGATGACAACATTGAGACTTAGGGAGCTCTACCCCTGGAACCTACCTTTTGATTTTGCCATTATGTTTCCACCTCCTACCATCCCCAGCTTTTCAATTCCCTCTTTGTTCGTCTCTCATCATTAGAATGGAAACTCCTCAAAGGTGGGGGGGGTGTCTCTTTTTCCTTGCATTTCTACACACACACACACACAAACAGAAACAGACACAAACCCAATTTTAGCAAAGTCGTTGCCAATTAGATAAAGTTAATGTGTTATTTCTTCTAAACAGAGTAAAAATCAGAACTGATAGGGTCTTTCAAGAACATTGAGTGAAATCCCAATATACAAATGGAAAAACAGGATTTAAACCAAGAATGGACTCAACTAGTCATAAAGGAGCTACAGCTGGTGGCTGAGTTGAAGCTGTAACCCCAGTCTTCTGAACCTCAAGCCATGGCTGCCACAGACATCCTATGCTCCAAGCTGTGCTGTCCCCTTGCATAAAACTGACTTCCCTCTTCAGACTGTCAAATCACCTTTGCTGGAAAGTGTCTCCCCCTCAGCCTGCCATGATGTCAGAAATTCACCCATTCAAGGTTTAGTCCTTCAGATAAAATTATTATCCACCTTCTGTCTACTCTCATTAGTACTGCTAATAGCAGAGCTTATGGAAAGGGTATTTTTATTACTAATGGTCCACATTTCAACATGAGTGTTCTTAGGATCAAAGGATGAGAGCTAAAAGATATCAGAGGTCATCTTGACCAAGGTCTTCATTTGAGAGAGGAGGAAAATTAAGCCTAGAAAGGGGAAACTTCTTTATCAAGGTCAAATTTATACATCACTTGCATGGAAACAACCTGAGAAATCTACAAGCAAAATGGATACAGACAAAAGTGATAGAGTCCCTTCCCTCAGGGAGCTTGCATTTTTTTTTAGGTTTTTGCTAGGTAATGGGGTTAAGTGGCTTGCCCAAGGCCACACAGTTAGATAATTTTTAAGGGTCTGAGGCCAAATTTGAACTCAGGTACTCCTGACTCCAGGGCTGGTGCTCCATTCTCTGTGCCACCTAGGAACCCTGGGAGCTTGCATTTTAAAGGGGAGATAACAGAGATATAGAATTTAATGAAGTAAATACAAGAATTCCTGGTCAGGAGAGGTACCTGAGCAGAAGCAGACTGTCCCCCTACTTCTTCAAAAACTTAAAATTGGCATCAAATAAAATAATGATCAAGAAATCCAATGAGCAAATAAAGAAAGTGACTTTTTCACTCCAGACTAAAGAAAAAGTCAGCTAGCAACTGATGGGAAAGAGAAAATGGGGCCATCAATAAAATCAGCACCAGCATGGGGAGGCAAGTACCAATGAACTACACACAAATAGGATCATGAAAAGCCTGGCAGCTCCTCCACCCCCCTCTATCTAGAGGCAATAAGAATGGTTGTCTCTCTGAAGGAACCTATAGGGAGGTCAGAAAGCTTTGGAAACTCTGGGGAACAGAAATGTCTTTTGTCCAGACACCAAAGAAGCCCCAGAGGCTCTGACAGTGGCCTAGTACTCTGTCGACATTTATGGTGGGGGCCTGAGCTTAGGTGATGGAAGTCACCACAAAAATAAAAAACTCTGTGATGCAGGGTGAGAAAAAGCAAGGCTGACCACTCTACCTAGGATTAACCAAAACACTAATCTGTATAAAAATTATTGTAGCTCTTAAGGTCATTTTCCACCTGGCTGCTCTCCTGGATCTTACAATCTCCAGAAACATCATGCTCCAAGAAGAAACCAATTTTGACATTCATACCTCCTCAGTATTCCATGCCTATGGGGCCCCTCACTCTGGAAGGCAAAGGTAGAAGTGGATATCAGAGATTTCTTTCTATATCCTCAATTTAGTTTGATGTCCAGGGCAAACCGTTCATTATTTCCCATTCTAGTTGCAGGCCTTCATCATGAGTGAAAACCATCTCTCCCATCACCCCTCCCCCAGAGAGAGAACACTTTAAAAACTGCAACCAGTGACTCAAAGGAAAACAAAATGAATTTTCCACAAGAGATAAATGAATAACTAGAAAAGAAGAAGAGATTTAAAAACGAAGGTAAACACTACTGGGTCTATACCCTGAAGTGCTGATGACAAAGGGTAAAAACATCACTTGTTCAAAAATATTCATAGCAGCCCTGTTTGTGGTAGCAAAGAATCGGAAATTAAGTAAATGTCCTTCAATTGGGAAATGGCTTAGCAAACTGTGGTATACGTATGTCATGGAACACTGTTGTTCTATTAGAAACCAAGAGGGATGGGAATTCAGGGAAGCCTGGAGGGATTTGCATGAACTGATGCTGAGTGAGATGAGCAGAACCAACTGTACACCTTAACAACAATATGGGGGCAATGTTCAACCTTAATGGATTCACTCATTCCATCAGTGCAACTATCAGGGACAAATTGGGGCTCTCTGCAATGGAGAATACCATCTGTATCCAGAGAAAGAACAATGGAGTTGGACCAAGGACTATTACCTTAAATTTAGGGGGGAAAAAACTGATATGTCTGATCTTGCTATCTCTTATACTTTGTTTCTTCCTTAAGGATATAGTTTCTCTGTCATCATTCTCTTTGGATCAATGTTCAACATGGAAACAAAGTAAATACTGGCAAATTGCCTTCTGTGGGGGGTGGGGGAAGGGAAGTAAGATTAGGGGAAAAATTGTAAAACTCAAAATAAATAAAATCTTTAATAAAAAAATGAAGAAAAGCTCTGAAGGAAAGAATTGGAAGGAAAATAAATCACTTCCTAGAAAGTGGTAAACCTTACCCAAGTAATGGGATCTCTGATATCTAGAATAGAAACTAAAATAAATCTGATGTGTCCAAAAGATAGCAAGAAACATTAGAACGGAATAAAAAATGGAAACGATAAAAAAAGAATATGCAACATATCTGATATCAAAAAACAAGTGCCCTGGAATACATGTCAAGTAGTGATTGATTCAAAGAAAGGAATGAAAAATATTTTTTTTTAGAAAATCATAAATGAGAACTACAAGTTAACTTCATACCAGCTCCAAAATATATTAGGGGATGAAATTAGGGGAAATTTTATCTCTTCAAAGGAGATTGCAAACCTGGTAGTTTTGACCTCCCAGAAGGAATTACAAGATTCAAATGGGACCTATAAAACAATATTCCTTAGTTGTCAGAGAAGATGATTAACCTATATTAAATACTAATCTATCTTTGGATAACCAACCATAGTATCCCATGTCTTTCTAAGACCTCTTTTTTGTTGTATGTAAATAGACTCCTCTCCTCCTTGAGGGGGCTGGTTTTACTGAGGTTGCCAGTGTAAGCTACTTTGCTAATAGTTTTTGCTTGGATTCTCAGTTTATCTTAATTGATTTTATTTGCCACAAAGGACAAACTTGAAAATTTTAAGAATATCGCTATAATGAGCAACTGTGACTGCAGAGGGTTATAATGAAGCGTATTTGCCATCTCCTAAGAGAGTGGCAGAAGACTCAGGAAAATACATATTGGTCATGACCAAGGTGGGAATTCATTTTGTTTGATGAGGCTTATTTCTAATAAGGCTTTTTCCCTCTGCTTTTACTTGGTTAAGGCTAAGGAAGCAAATGTGTTGCCAGAAAAAGGAAATTCACTTTTTTCTGTAAATGCACAGAAAAGTTCAGAAGGAAGCACAGGCAAGTAGAACAGTTTTTTTTTGTTTTGTTTTGTTTTTTAGGATTTTGCAAGGCAAATGGGGTTAAGTGGCTTGCCCAAGGGCACACAGCTAGGTAATTATTAAGTGTCTGAGACTGGATTTGAACCCAAGTACTCCTGACTCCAGGGCCAGTGCTTTATCCACTGTGCCACCTAGCCGCCCCAAGTGGAACAGTTTTATGTAGAAGTAATATGTTTAAGTAATATGTAGAACGTGTTATAGACTTTTTACTTAAGCAAGTAATAGGAAATGGAAATTGCCAGTCCTACACATGTTTTCCTTTGTGTTTTGTGTCAGCAGAAATGCTCTTTTTTAGGTGCTTGAATTTCAAATAAAAATATTTTAAAAACAATATATTGGCAGGGGTGTGGATAGAAGGGGAGGGGAAGTACAAGCTGCTGGAGAGTCAGAAGATGATGAAGCCAAAACTTAGGCTGAATCTGGAAAGAGATTAAGTATTTTAAGAAGTAGAGGTGAAAAGACATTTCATGAGGATGAAGTCAGTACTTAAACAGAATCTGCAATGAAATTAAATATTTTAAGAGTTAGAATTGAGAATGGAGTGGATAAGAGGCTGGATGAAGAAATCAGTACTTAAGTTGAAGTTGGAAGAAAATGAAGTACTTTAAGAGGTAGAAATGAAAAGAGAGTGCATGAGGGGTTGGATGGTCAGGGCACAGAAATGGAAATGTGAAGGATGGATGTTTGTCTACACTACAGAGCATTTGGAGAGGTCGAGTGAATACCAGGTGATAAGTAAAGGGCTTTAAATACTCAAGGAGTTGGTCTTTGATCCTAGAGGTAATAGAGAACCACTGTAGTTTACTGAACAGGAGTGGAAGATAGATAGCTCAACTTTACCAGTCCCACAAAATAGAAAATGAGTTCAGAAAGGGAAGGCATGCCCATGGGGATGACTACTGCTCCAGTCTTCAATGTGGTATAGTGCCAAAAGGTCTGGATTTGGACTGAGAGGACCTCAGTTTAAATCCTGCCTCTGATGGTCACTTACCTATGTGATATTGTTTAATCCCACCTCCAGTGGATTATAGAGCTCAGACCTGCTTTTCATTTTACCCATCATTCATGCACTCTTTGAGTGTGTGTGTCATGACTGGGTTGCCCCTACATTTGGAGGCCAGAGGACTGTACCATCAGAGCTGGATGAAAGTGAATCCTGTTTCTGTCCCTACTCCTCATGGGCCTTGGACTTGGTGACATCAGTTGGTTGGCTAGATGACTTCCAAGGCCCCTCTCAGGTCTAGATGTATGACCTGTATCAAGTCAAGTCCAAGTGCACTTATTTAAGCACTTTCTATTGCCCCACACTGAGCTTAGTACTGAGAATACAAATGCAAGATGGATCCTACTGGCAAGGAATAAGGGGCATGGGAAAGCAAGCCGGAGTCAGGAGTGCATCCTGAAGAGGAATGAAGACATAGACAGTCTGGGCAACTTTCTTGAAATGAAGGTTTTGGGAGGAGCCAACCGATCACAAAAAGTAGCCATAAGAACAGAAGGTATTCCCAATGTGAGACATCATTCAGGGGTAAGGTGCCATATTAACATGTATCTGGGAAAGGAAGTAGAGCAGTAGAGGGCTCAGGTTCTCATCTCTTTCTCTTTTCCCTCCCTCAGGCTTCCCATGGGAAAGAAGACATTTTGCACTGCCAGATTATCTTAAATGACTCTCCCCAGGTTGTCTATCAGGAGAGTTGCTATCCCTACAACATGCCACTCATCTGCCATTACTCTTTGGATGCTCCCTACTTTGTCTCCAGGTTGTGGACAGGCAAGAAAGATGTGCATGTAAGACTTCCCACTACAGTAAACTTGAGTAAGGGTAGGGAAGTGGGGCTTTTCCTCAGGCTGAAAATTTTAGAGGGTATTGGTAGTATTATTTCCTGAATGATGGTTTTTCCCCCCTGCTTGACCTAACCCAAGTTGGCTTCATTCTGGAAGCTCTTCCTCCCTTCCACTGTTTAGAAACATTATCTCATGGTTTCCTTTACCCTCACTGAGGTAACATCCAAGATGAACCCACAACTCCCCCCTCCAAATACACATACACATCCCCATGATTGCTACTTGTGTCAGGTAACCATAATTCTAAATCCAGGCTGCTACATGCTTCTTAATTCGTTCCTTTCCCCTTCTGTACCATCTCCATCAGACTTCCTGTCCTTAGGTCTGTTTTCCTCTCTGTCCTCTTACCCAAGGTCATATTCTTTTTCCATCCTGCCTCTTCCTGTTAAGTTGCCTCAGCCATGATCTAAGCTGAGCCTCAGAAGATTAATCTGGAATTTTATGAAAGGTGAATCAGAAAGGAGATAAGAGGAGAGGAATAATCAGCAGGCTGCTGAAGTGGCCCAGAATTCCAGAAGGGAGAGTGGGAAGGGGTTCTCATTGAGATCACTGGTCTAGGAATCAGCACGTCTGGGTTCATCATCTTATCCTAACCTGTCTGGGACATTACACAAGTCACTCCATAAGTGGAAAGTTTAGAGACCATACCTCTGATAGTCATAGAACAAGAGCTAGAGGGTACTTAAGAGGTCCCCACTTTACAGAGAGGAAACTGAGGCCCAGACATTTCACATGACTTGCTCATGGTCAAAGCCTGCCTCTAAAACTTTCTCCATCCTCATCTCCATTTCCTGGCTTCTCTGAATTGTTTCAAGTTCAGCTACAATCCAACCATCTACAGGAAGTCTTTCTCAACCCCTTTTCAATGGAAGTACCTTCCCCTTGTTAATTATGTCAAATTTATCCATTCTAATGCTTGTGTGTACATTTTCATTTTCATGTTGTCTCCCCTATTAGACTGTAAGTTCCTCGAGGGAAGGGTCCTTTGCATTCTATGAGGCTGGCAAAGTGCCCGGGACACTCTCCTTTTGTTCCCCTCTAGTCGGTGCTATGGGTATATAATAAAGCAGATCAACCAGAAGTGGTGAAGAGAAAGGTGCCCAGTCTAAATCACCTGCCACCAGTCATGGCCCTGGTCTACTCAGAAGCCCATTGTGTCTTGGTTGCTTACTGTGGCGACTTGGTTCTGTGGATCTTTGGGGATTATAGCTCTGCCTTCAAGCAGTGTTGTGTGGTACCTTGCCACTTCTTCATCAGCTGCCCGGCCTATTATCAGAGGACAGAGTTGCTGCTATCAGGTATCACTGGGGCTGTAGTCACTTGGGTCATTGAGCCAGGAGGTAAGGGTCTCTATATCCTACAGGTGCTGAACATGTCTGGCAGTGAGCTGGTAGTGGGGATCAGCCTGAATGGACCCCTGAATTCCCTTCTGGCCATGTGTGAGAGCTTTTTGCGCATTCTTGTCTGGTGGGATCATATGCACCTGGCAGAGGAGCAAACCTTCTCATCGCCTACCAGTGGTCACTCCTTTACCTGCTGCTGCTCCTGCTCATCTGAGGATTACCTCTTTGGGGGTAATAAGGTCGGGCAGATCCAAATCTGGAAGCTGAATCAGAATATGGAACAGAAGCCCTTCATCAACTTCCAGGCCCATTCAAGCCCTGTGGTGCTGGTCTACTCCCAAGCCAAAATCCACACCCTGCTGACTGCGGGGCCTGAAGGCATACTGAAGGAGTGGCACCTGACATCAGGCAATCTGTTGCGTGAGTTGAGGATCTGCAAGGAAGAACTGTATTCTCTGCAGTTCATCGATGACATCACCTTCTTTGTCCATTCCCAGTACAGATTCTTCTTGTACCATATGTCCTGTTTCTACCAGTTATTTAACAACTGTGGTACTAGCCTCCGCAGCTTGAATCGTATCCATTGTGGAAGCAACCGGACCCTCATCTTCTGCCATGCTGAGGACAGCCTCTTTTGCTTCCTGTGCCCCATAACTGGCAACCTCTTGTTCCTCACCTGGCCTTTTCCAGCCCTGCACAAAGCAGGTTCCGCAGCCTATGAGCCTAAAAATAAGGAGCTGTTTGTGACCATGGGCAATACCAATGTGATCATCTTTGATACCACCAAGTGCCCATCTAATGCCCAAATACATCCTTCAAGTTAGCACTACCCTTGAAGATCAAATATGATGTCTGGCCTATGGCAAGCCTTCCCTGGGCCAAGGCATTGAAGGACTGATCTACTGTGGGCACAAAAGCAGCCTTGTGAGCTTGTTGTCCTCACACAACTTTGTTCATGCTAGGAAACACTTGCATTCTGGACCTGTCCTGATCATCTCCACCCTGACTGGATCACCTACCAACTCCAAGGAGAATACCTTGTTTTGTTCTTATGGCATGGATCACTGCATACATCTGTCAGAGGTCATCTTTGAGAGCAATAGAGGTGAACCTTCATGCTTTCACCAGCATCTTAACCAACTGCCACTTCCACCACCTGGTCCTGCTGCCCAAATCCGTGGGTGCCATCACTGATGACAGTTGCTTTCGACTTTGGAAGTATTCTGACTTCTAGGTCTCTTCTGAAATGAGTCAGAAATCATCTTTCCAAGAGACTGAGAGCCTGCACAAGCAAACAATTGTCTCTTTTGATATCTCCCTGACCCTGGGGATCTTTGTTACAGGGGACAGCAATGGCGCTATAGTAATCTGGGACATGCAAGCCAACTCCTTGGCCAGATTAAATGCCAGCACGCAATTTGGCCCAGTTTGCTTTGCCAATGAACAGGGAGATGTGCTTGTCACTTTCAACAGTTATATCTACCTGGTGTCCTCCACAAAACTGCTCAATCCTTGCTCAATCAATTGGCTGCTCTGAACCTTGAGGATGAAGTGAAACAAGTTCCCATTCCATTCTTACCCAGCTTCTTCTTGTCCTTTAGCACCATTTTTGTGCCTCGTTATGTCTCCCTTGAAAACAGAAAACAGAAACTACAGAGTTTGGATGCCCTCTCCAACCAGCAGACCATTGTCTTTGACCACACAGTCCCTCACATGGTAGAAGAGGTCCATGGTCAAATAATCCTGAAGAGCAAATATGAGAAGGAACAAAAATTTGTTTTCTCATTTGATCCAATTCTAGAGGAAAAGGCTCCCCTGACCATCAACTCCCATGAACAGAAGTTAATGCTCAGGAATGCCCTCCACCCTATGCAGTTTTTGAAGCATTACTTTGGCCAAGGACAGAAGTGGATCATTGCCCCTGATAGCTATATCCCTTACTCAATGGTGAGGGCCCTCCTCTGGCCTGAAGGTAGCCCAGTCTTCCTTCAGTTCCCACCCAAGAGTACGCTGCAAGACCTAAGGTATGACAAGGACAAGCTTAGTTGCTTTGCTGCAGAGGGCATTTTTTAAAAATTTTTATTAAAGATATTATTTGAGTTTTACAGTTTTCCCCCAATCTTGCTTCCCTCCCCCCACCCCCACCCCACAGATAGCACTCCGTCAGTCTTTACTTTGTTTCCGTGTTGTACCTCGCTCCAAATTGGGTGTGATGAGAGAGAAATCATATCCTTAAAGAGAACAGAATTCTCAGAGGTAACCAGATCAAACCATAAGACATCTGGGTTTTTTTTCCAAATTAAGGGGAATAGTCCTTGTACTTTGTTCAAACTCCACAGCTCCTTATCTGGATACAGATGGCACTCTCCTTTGCAGACAGCCCAAAATTGTTCCCAATTGTTACGCTGATGGAATGAGCAAGTCCTTCAAGGTTGAACATCACTCCCATGTTGCTGTTAGGGTGTACAGTGTTTTTCTGGTTCTGCTCATCTCACTCAGCATCAGTTCATGCAAATCCCTCAAGGTTTCCCTGAAATCCCGTCCCTCCTGGTTTCTAATAGAACAATAGTGTTCCATGACATACATATACCACAGTTTGCTAAACCATTCCCCAATTGAAGGACATTTACTGGATTTCCAATTCTTTACCACCACAAACAGGGCTGCTATAAATATTTTTGTACAAGTAATGTTTTTACCCTTTTTCCTCATCTCTTCAGGGTATAGACCCAGTAGTGGTATTGCTGGGTCAAAGGGTATGCACATTTTTGTTGCCCTTTGGGCATAGTTCCAAATAGCTCTCCAGAAGGGTTGGATGAGTTCACAGCTTGTGGAGGGCATTGTTGATGAAGAGCTGAGCTTTGATCTTAGGAAGGATCAGACCAGTGCCCAAGGTCCTAAGGACATGCTCCTGAGCCTCATGGACCGAAATAGCCAGATGAGTGACTTGTCAGCCTGCCACACCATAGAGATCCTGCTTGAAACCATGTCTAAGGCTGAACCTGAGAAATACAGGCACTGCATCAACATCTTGGCACAGATTTTTGCTAGTCCATTTCTACTCCTGCTGCCAACAGATTTGATGACCTGATGCACCCATTTGCCCAGGTTCACACAGACAGTAGGTATCAGCGGCAAGATTTCAACCCACATCTTCCTAATACCTAATTCCTACTCCTAATGCCAACTTGCTCTAGGCTAACTTTCATAGGCAAAAGAAATCTGTCAGTCAGAAGCTCTTAGACTGTGCTCAATATTGGGATTAGCAGAAAGACAGTTCCTACCCTTAGGGTAGGAACTAGGTTTAGACATTTCTTAACTGACCATAGGCAAGTCACTTGCAAACTCTGTTACTCAGTTGCCTTATCTCTAAAATGAGGGGGTTGAACGTGATATCATCTCAGGTACCTTCCTGTTCTGAATCTATGATTTTATGAATTTAATAGGGAAGACAACACAGAAGAGGAAAAGGGAGTGGAGTGTGATCTGAAGTGCTGCCTGGAGAGGAGTTGAGGAGGAGATCTATACATCTAGTGAAAACCATTCTTTGCCCATGACATATTCACTGGGTTCACAGCACACCATTGTGGAAATGAGAAATGTGGATTGCCCTCTAACCAATGACTTCAGGCTCCAGCCCAATGATACTGTTCAGGACTCAGAAAGAGTTATGAACTCTGGGATAATCAAGATCAACCTGCCATCCAGCTACCTCATTGAAAAATCTGATGTCTGATTCAAGAATCAACTCCCTAGGACACAAGTCTCGATAGTATTGTTTTAATCACAAGAAGTCCCATCAGAAAGATAACACAATGGCGGTGGCTAGGTGGCGCAGTGGATAAAGCACTGGCCCTGGAGTCAGAAGTACCTGGGTTCAAATCCAGTCTCAGACACTTAATAATTACCTAGCTGTGTGGTCTTGGGCAAACCACTTAACCCCATTTGCCTTGCAAAAAAAGAAAGAAAGAAAGATAACACAATGGAAGCAAATACTGTTCATTAATTCAGTCATATCTGACTCTTTATGGTCTCACTGAGCATAGCATACCAGGCCCTTCTGTCTTCCACTATCTCCCAATGTCTGGGAAAGGAATGAAATAGAAGACATTTTTTCCTATAGAGTAATGGAAATTCAGTTACCTGACAGCTTCAGAATCCAACTGAAACATAATCAAGTGTCTTTAAGCTACAACAAATAAAATAAAAGTGACCAAAATTCTCAAAACAAAAAAAAAAATGTGATGAAATCTCCAACTACGGAAATTTGTAGCTGCAACACCCATGGAGAATCAACTACCCAATGACAAGATCCATACCACTGATCCAACAGAGACATTGGGATATTACTACTCCTCTATTCATCCATTGGGCAAGTTCAGTTGCTGAACTGTGGTTCTAGTGTAGCCGTTTGAACAAAGATACTGGATATATCTTGCTAGTCAACCAAGAACTTGGGAGTATCAAAGGAAATGTTTAGGAGCAGCATTTACTGAATTGGATGCATGTATTTTTGGCTTTTTACTTTCTAATTTAAGTATACTTTTTGTTCTTATAGCAATAGAGGTTATGTGATACATCGTACTTGTTCTAAAAAAGGGAAATGCAGTGGAGGCAGCTCAAGAACATTATTGTGAGTAGTTTTGAATCTGAAACTAAGAAGAATCTCAAAGAATCTTTGAGAGCCCTATTAGACAAATATCATTTAGTCTTGGTAGACTAAAATCCACTTACTTTGAAAGGATATGCTGTATTCAGAAGAACAATAGTATTGGCTATTAAGAAGATGGATTCCACTTAGGAAAATCTAGGAACCACATGAAAGAAGCATAGAGGAGAGCATTGAGGTGAAGATCATTAGAAACAATATTGTCCAGGAATTATATTATGGAAACCAGACCAGAAAGAGGAAATTGATGAATTATTTGAAAAGTATTATAAGTCTGAATCCAAGGTAATAAAAACAATAATGAGGGACTTATCCAGGCTTCCTTTGCTGGAACTCTCTATCAGAAGCAAAGCAGCTTATATCTTTTAGTCGTGCTTTGATTATAGCTTCATTTTTCAAAGGGTTGAGGAATCAGTGAAGGGGAAATTCTATTGTGGCACTAATTCTTACCACCAACAAAGGGAAAGTATTTAAAATGTGAAAATAATAACAATGTTTAGGGGTGGGAGGAGCATCAGCATCTTCTCCCACTGAACACCATTGACCAAAGCTTCAAATGAAGGGTGGAGCAAATAAAAAGAAACACAGAAAGCTGACCAAGCCCTTTCTGAAGGTATTCCCAGTTCCAATTCTTAAACTGCAATCAAATATGGAAATATGTTCTGCAATGACTTCAAATGTACAGTTGAAATCTTATTGTTTCCCTTCTCAATGGGTGGAGGAAAAATTTAAAATTCAAAATTTTTTTTAGAATAAATGTTAAAAAGATAAAGGAAAAAGAAGGATGAAAACACAGAAAGAGAAGAAGGAAGGAAGGAAAGGAAGGAGAGAGAGAGAGAGAGAGAGAGAGAGAGAGAGAGAGAGAGAGAGAGAGAGAAGAAAAGAAAGAAAAAGAGGGAACCAAAGAAAAAGCTGACCAATTAAGTATGGTCCTCCTTGATGGCTCTCCTTCTTTTCCACAGCTCAGTCCAACCTTTACTCCTCAGATGTATGCCAGTAATTTTTGGAAGGAAAATCCTTAAGAGACATTACTAAGTGTTCCATCCTATAGAACACACTTGGAGGCTTCTATCATTTCACTCTCTGAAATAGCTTTTAAAGACTTTTCACACTTAGTCTAAATAAGTGGTTGTTAACTTCTCTGTGGTTTGGAATCTTGTGACAGTGTGGAAGAGCCTGTGTAGACTTCTCAGAATAATTTTTTTAAACTAAACTAAACTAAATAATATATACTGAGTATTGATATAATACTCTAAAATCATAATAACTACAATGCATAGGATTAAAAAACAATTATATTGAATTATAGTTACCAAAACATTGACTTTCTCCCCAAACCTTGTCCACCTATCTCATCAGTCCAGGATCTTTCCACAGAAATGTATGGTGTCTTGAACAATTCCCTTTGTCAGGTCCTTCACACTCTTTGACAGCAGTTGAATGACCTCTGGACAACCCATTTGCTTTTCCCTTCCATTTAATTCAACTCCACATTATTAATCCCCTACCACATGCAAGATACTGGGCTAGATTTGGTTTATTCAAAGAAATAGTCCTCTCAATAGAGAGGATATGGATAAGGCAGCTGGGAGGTGGAAGAGTATGAGGGCTGAATCTCTACAGCTTTTAAGAGGTGAATGTCATTCCAATTCAGACAAGGGAGACAGCCCATTCACAGGTTTAAGTATGGAGGATTGAGGATAATTGAAATTGGGAAATACCTGGGGACCTGTTTGGCAATCACAAGAAGAGAAACCCAGGGTTAGAATTCCAGAACTGAAAGAGTTAAATTCACCAGGGCATGTCTCTGATTCAGATGCTAGCAAGAAGAAAGTGAAGCCTAGACAAAAGAAGAATTAGTCATAGGATGGACACAGGAGAGATAAAGAGACAGAAATTGTGACATGACAGAATTAACTTGCCTTGTCCAACTCTTTGCAATTCCATTTGGAATTTCTTGACAAAGAGTGGAAGTAGTTTGCTATTTTCTTCTCCAGTTTATTGTACAGATGAGGAAACTGAGGCAGAGTTAAGTGACTTATTCAGGGGACACACTACTAGTAATTGTCTGAAACTGGATTTGAACTCAGGAAGATTAGTTTTTCTTGTTCCAGGCCAAGTTCCACTCTGCACTATGGTGCCACCTAGTGGACAGAATTGATTAGGCTGGTCAAAGAAGGGAAGAGTCCAGGATGACTCCATTAAATTTCCAATCCAGTTGGATTGGGATAAGTACTAGGCATCAATTTCCCTTAAAATACTTGTACTAGAAATACAGGCCAGAGATGGGCTGTATCTTTGACCCTCTCTTTGTCCTTTTAGGGGTTCTGGTCAGCTTACCCTAGATTTAGAGACAGGTTCTCTCATTCCTTACATTATGTTGCATGTGTTTTCAAACAGCAAAGTTCAAATTTTTTGATTCCCTCAAGAAGCTCAGAGGTAAAAGACAAGATATTGAAAAACACAAACTATCTCCTCTCCATGAAATGGCCAAGTTGGAAGGTGCTGAGAAAGAAAGAAAGAAAGAGAGAGAGAGAGAGAGAGAGAGAGAGAGAGAGAGAAAGAAAGAAAGAAAGGGGCTGTCAGTCTCCATACAGTCTTGTCAGCTCCTCAAATTCCACAGAGAGAATCCAGGATGGGGAGTCGGGAGGTACAAAAGTTGACACCACTGGATTATAGGGACCAAGAAGCCCGGAATAATTTTGCTGATGTGAGCCTGAAGGTTCTGAGAAATATTCGAATCAAGAAGGCCACAAAGGAAACCAAAGGGATACCCCAGAAGTGGGTCAAGGGATCTAAAAAGAAGAAGCATAAAGCTGGGAAGAATGTGGAGGAGGAAGAGGAAGAAAAATTTGAAAGGGAGGGGAAAGTATTGGAGAAGGGCAAGAAGTATAGGAAGGTGCCTGAGAGGAAGGTTGGCTTTGATAGAGAAAAGAGGAAACTTGGAGGGATGACATCTTCCAACTAGTGAACATGAGAATGTCAGGTTCCCAGAAAGACTTACCTGAGAATCTGGGTCAAGAGATAGTGACCATGGCCAAGGAGAAGCTGGATAAATGGTCCCTGAGCTGGGACCTATTCCAGGCCATCTGTCCTCTACCATCTTCTCAGGGGGAAGAGAAGGATGGGGAAGTAAAGGAGCAGGAAGAGAAAGAGGAGGAAAAGGCTGAAATTGAGTCAGAGAAGTTGAAAATTCAGAAGGTAAGAAAAAAAGTGTTTTCCTCAAATATTGAACACCTTACCTTACAAGAGGATAAACTCAAGAAGCAAGAATGGCTAATATCCCAGATAAAGAAGAGGTTGGCCAAGAAGGAGAAGAAACTGGCCAAGGAAGAAAAGGAGCTAGCTAAGACAAAGGAAGAACTAGCCTTGAGGGAAAAAGAACTAGCCAAGAAAAAGAGAAAGCTGGCCATGTTAAAGGCAAAACTGGCCAGAGTAGAGAAAATGAAAGAGATAAAAGAAGATGAGTCCGAGGATTCAGAGGATACAGTCATGTCATCCTTGAGGCTGTTCCAGGATACTCTGTTTGAGTACAAGAATAAATTGCAGCTGGCTCGGGAGGAAAAAGTGAGGGCTAGGGAAGCAAGGAGGCTGGCCAGGGATATGGCAAAGAAGGCTTCCAAAGATCTTATCTCTGAGGAGGACCAGCTCCTTATCTATCAGAAGAGACAGCTGGCTAGGGAGAAGAGGGCTGCTGAAAAGGACAGGATGTTAAGGGACCTACAGGAAACATTAGAAAGGGATAAGGAAAAGAAGGCTCAAGAGAAAACAGAACATCTAGAGAAGAGACCCTTGGAAGAGGGACTGGAAATGAGTATAGCAAAAGAACTGCATAAGGAGGGGTCACCTAAGGAGAAACTGTCAGAGAAAGGGCTACCTGAAGAGGGTAAGAAGAAACTGCCCAAGGAGAGGCTTCTGGAAGAGAAACCATATAAGTCAGGACTGCCTAAGGAGAAGCTGCCCAAGGAGGGACTGCCTAAGGAAAAGTTGCCTAAAGAAGGGCTGCCTGAGGAGAAACTGGCTAAGGAGAAGCCTTTGAAGGTGGGGGGCTGCCTAAGGAGAAGCCACCTAAGGAAGGTGTACCTAAGTAGAAATCATCTAAGGAAGAGCTGCCTGAGGAGAAGCAAGATGAGGAGGGGCTACCTAAGGAGAAACCTCTTAAGGAGATGCTGCCTAAAGAGAAGTCTCTTAAGGAGGTACTGCCTGAAGAGAAGCCTGTTAAGGAGGTTCTGCTTAAGGAGGAGATATCTAAGGAGAAGTCACTGAAGGTGGGGCTGCCTAAGGAGAAGCCATCTAAGGAGGGGCTGCTTAAGGAGAAGTTACCTGAGGAGGGGCTACCTAAAGAGAAGCCATCTAAGGAGGGACTACCTAAGGAGAAGCTGCCTAAGAAGTCACTAAAGGAGGGGCTGCCTGAGGAGAATCCTCTTAAGGACGAGATATCTAAGGAGGAGAAGCCTCTTAAGGAGAGATCTAAGGAGGAGCTGCCTAAGGAGAAGACACCTAAGGAGGTGCTACTTAAGGAGAAGAAGCTGAAGGAAAAGATATCTGAGGAGGAACTGCCTAAGGAGAAGCCATCTAAGGAGGGGCTGCTTAAGGAGAAGTTGCCTGAGGAAGGGCTGCTTAAGAAGAATCCTAAGGAGGGGTTGCCCAAAGAGAAACTGCCTAAAGATAGGCGTACTGAGGAGAGGCTGCCTGAAGAGAAGCTATCCAAGGAGAGACTGCCTATGGAAAAGTTATGTAGGGAGATACTGCCCAAGGAGAAGCCATCTAAGGAGAAGATATCTAAAGAGGAAGCCTTTGAGGAGAAGGTATCTGAAGAGGAATCATCTGAGGAGAGACCACCTAAAGAGAGTTCATTTAGGGACAGGTCATTTAAGGAGAGACTGCTTAAGGAGAGGCCACTTAAGGGGAAGCCATCTAAGGAGAGGCCATCTAAGAAATGGCTGTCTAAGGAGGTGACATTTGAGGAGGGGGGTATCTGAAGAAGAAACATCTGAAGAAGGGCTGTCTGAAGAGGGACCATATGAGGAGAGGCCATCTAGGCAGAGACCATTTAAGGAGAAAATGCCTAAGGAAAGGCCATCTAAGGAGGTGACATTTGAGTAGGGGGAGTCTGAAGAGGAAATATCTGAGGAAGGGATATCTGAAGAGGCACCATCTGAGGAGAGGCCATCTAAGGAGAGGCTTCCTAAAAAGAGACCACATAAGGAGGGACCATCTAAGGAGAGGCCATCTAAGGTGAAATTGCCTAAGAAGAAACTATCTAAGGAGGTGATGTTTGAGGAGGAGGTGTCTGAAGAGAAACCATTTAAGGAAGAGACATTTGAAGAGGCACTATCTGAAGAGAACATCTAAAGAGAGACTGCCTAAGAAGAGACCACCTGTCTAAGGAGAGGCCACCTAAAGAGAGGGAATATAAAGTGGAGCCATCTAAGGAAGGGGTGTCTGAAGAGGAACTATTTGAGGAAGAGTCTTCTGAAGAGGCATAATCTGAGGATAGACCATTTAAGGAGAGGCCATCTAGGAAGAGATTGCTTAAGAAGCCATCTAAGGTGGTGAAAATTGAGGAGGAGGTGTCTAAAGAGGTCCCATATATGGAAGGGACATCTAGAGAGTCACCATCTGAGGAGAGGTTGTCTAAGGAGAAGCTTCCTAAAGCGAGTGAATATAAGGAGGGAACACTTAAGGAGGGGGTGTCTGAAGAGGAACCATTTGAGGAAGAGCCTTCTGAAGAGGAACCTTCTGAGGAGAGGCCATCTAAGAGGAGGTCACCTAAGGAGAGGCCATCTAAGGAAGTGATGTTTAAAGAGGGGGTATATGAAGAGGAGCTATCAAAGCAAGAGCCATCTGAAAAGGGACCATCTGAGGAGAGGCCACTTAAAGAGAAGTCATATAAGGAGAGGCTGTCTAAGATAAGGTTGCCTAAGGAGAGGCCACCTAAAATGAAGCCATCTAAGGAAGTGATGTTTGAGGAGGGGGTGTCTGAAGAGGAACCATCTGAGGAAGGGCCATCTGAAGGGAGAACATCTGATGAGAGGCCATCTAAGGAGAGGCCACCTAAGGAGAAGCCTTCTAAGGAAGTGACAATTGAGGATGAAATGTCTGAAGAGGGACCATCTGAGGAGAGGGTGCCAAAGGAGAGGCCATCCAAGGAGGTGACATTTGATGAGATATTTGAAGAAGGACCATCTGAGGAAGGGCCATCTGTAAAGGAATCATTTGAGAGACCATCAAAGAAGAAGCCATCTGAGAGACTCTCTAAAGAGGTGATATTTGAGGAGAAGGTGTCTGAAGAGGGACCATCTGAGGAGAGGCTGCCTAAACAGAAGCCATCTAAAGAAAGACCACCTAAGAAGAACCCCACTAAGGAGAGGCCATTTAAGACTAGGCTGCTTAAGAAGAAGCCATCTAAGCAGGTATCTTTTGAGAAAGAATCATCTGAAGAGGGTACCTCTGAGGAGAGATCATCTAAGGAGAGGCTGCCTAAGAAGAGGCCATCTAAGGAAGTTATGTTTGAGGAGGAGGTGACTGAAGAGGGACCATCTGGGGAAGAGCTGTCTAAAAGGGGACCATCTGAGAAGAGGCTATCTAAAGAGAAACTAAGGTGAGGCCACTTAAGAAGAAGCCATCTAAGCAGGTGATGTTTGAGGAGGAGAAGTCTGAAGAGGGACCATCTGAGAAGAGACCATCCAAGGAAAGACTGCCCAAGGAAAAGCCATCTGAGGAGAGACCATCTCAAGAGAGGATGCCTAAGGAGAGGGCATCTAAGGAGGTACCATCTGAGGAGGAAGTGTCTGAAGAGAGACTATCTGAGGAGAGGTCACTTATGGAGAGGCCACCGAAGAAGAGACCAACTAAAAAGGTCATGTTTGAGGAGGTGTCTGAAGAGGGACCATCTGAAAAAGGATCATCTTTGGAGAGACTGCCTAAGGAGAGACCAACTAAGGAGGTGATATTTGAGGGGGAAGTGCCTGAAGAGGAGCTATCTGAGGAAGGGCCATCTGAAGAGGAACCATTTGAAGAGAAGCCATCTAAGGAGAGGCCATCTAAGAAGAGGCCAACTAAGGAGATGATGTTTGAGAAGGAGGAATCTAAAGAGGGACTATCTAGGGAGAGGCTTCCCAAAGAAAAGTCAGCTAAAGAGAGGATGGCCAAGGAGAGGGCATCTAAGGAGGTAACATCTGTAGAGGGACCAGCTGAGGAGAGGCCATTTAAGCAGAGGCCACCTACAAAGAAGCCAACTAAGGAGGTGATGTTTGAGGAAGAGGTGTCTAAAGAGGGACCATCTGAGGAGAGACCATCTAAAGAGAGGCCACCTAAAAAGAGGCCAACTAAGGAGATGATGTTTGAAGAGGAGGTGTCTAAAGAGTGACCAACTGAGGAGAGGCCATCTAGGGAAAAGTTGCCTCAGAAGAGGCCAACTAAGGAGGTGATGTTTGAGGAGGAGGTGTCTAAAGAGGAACCACCTGATGAGAGACTTTCTAGGGAGAGGCTACCCAAGGAAAAGCCAACTAAGGAGAGGATGCCTAAGGAGAGGCCATCTAAGGAGAAGATGCCTATGGAGAGGCCACCCAAGAAGAGACCAACTAAAGAGGTGATGTTTGAGGAGGAGGGATCATCTGAGGAAAGGCCATCTAAGGAGAGACCGTCTAAAGAATGGCCATCTAAGGAGAGACCACCTAGGGAGAGGCCACCTAAGAAGAAGCTAAGGAGATGACATCTGAGGAAGAATTGTCTTCTGAAGAACCATCTGAGAAGAGGCTACCTAAGAAGAGGCCATCTAAGGAGAGGCTACATAAGAAGAGACCATATAAGAAGGTGACATCTGAGAAAGTGGTATCTGAAGAGGGACCATCTGAAGAGAGGCTGCCAAAGAAAAGGCCATCTAAGAAGGTAACATCTGAGGAGGAGGTATCTGAAAAGGGACAATTTGAGAAGAGGCTACCTAAGAGGAGGCCACTTAAGGAGAAGCCACATAAGAAGAGACCATTAAAGGAGATAATATGTAATGAGGAGGTGTCTGAAGAGGGATCATTTGAGAAAGAATTCTCTGAAGAGGGACCATCTGAGGAAAAGTTATCTGAAAAGGGATGATCTGAGGAGATGTTGCATAAGGAGAGGCCACCTAAGAAAAGACCATTTAAGGAGAGATCACATAAGAGAACAATTAAAGAGGTGACATCTGAGAAGTTGTCTGAAGGGGGAACATCTGAGGAAGGACTATTCAAAGAGCAACTATCTGAGGAGAGACCACCTATACAGAGACCACCTAAACAGAGGCTGTTTGTGAAGGGGTCATCTGATGAGGGGCCATCTAAGGAGGAGATGTATGAAAAGAAGATGCTCCTGGAGCAAGAACACATGCTGGTAGAGAAAATGTTAAACTTGTTTCAGAAGCAGGGAGAGCTGTTACCTGACCAGAGACCATCAACAAGGGAGAAAATGGTTAATTCCATGGTGAAGGAATTTAAATTCCCCAGGATAGCTGTCCAGTTATTGCTAAAAGGTAAGGAGCTCATGGCAGAAAAGGCAGAGGTAATCAAAGAGAAGAAGGAGCAACTCCAAAAGAAGAGGTTGTTGTTGCGGAAGGAGATGGAGCTGAGCCATGGTAAAGAGTTCATGAGGGAAGACAGCTTTCTTTTTCAAAAAATGATCCTCAGGGCAAAAAGGAAAAGACTAGATAAGTAAGAGAAAGAAGTGGCCATGGAGGAAAAGGAGCTCTTTTTGGGGGGGTATTTTGCTGAAGGAAAGAAGAAGATTCAAGAGGAAAAGAAAATAGAGAGAGAAAAGAGGCAACTCCAAAAGACTGGAAGAGAGAGAAGCTGTCCATCTTGGAAGAAAGTGAACTTGTTGAGCATGAAGAATTGAGTGAGGAGTCCAAATGGAAAAAGCTAAAGGAACCTAAGGGGGGTGGTGAACAGAGGAGAAATCTCTAGGAGGAAAGGAAGAAGCTTCAGGAGGAGAGTAAATTGTCCAGGGAATTGAGAGCTATGATGGTAGATAAAAACTATGAGAAAAGGGCAGCAATGAGGCAGAAGTTAAGGAAAAGGAGGAGGCAGCTGCAGAAAGAAAGGGGATTGCTGAAGGATAAAAAAGAGTTGGCTAAAGAAAAGAGCAAGAAAATGGAGGAAGAGGCTCTTCTGACAGAGGAAGAGATGGCTAGAGTTTCTGAAGTTCCAGAGAAACTCCTGAAAGAGAGTGAAGTGGCCCTAAGAGAGGAATATCTGGCTTATAATGGGGAAAGACTGGCTGACACAGATCAAAGACTGGTCAAGGAAGAGACCAAGTTGGCCCAGTTGGAGATGTCAATCTATTCCAGGGAGTTGAAAATTGCCATGAAGGAACAGAAGTTGACTGTGATGGAGAGAGCCAAATTCTTTAAAGAGGCTGAGATGACCAAGGAGGAGAAAAAGGAGATTCAGGAGCTGAAGAGCTTGTTAAAGTGGCTTCAAATGAAGTGGCAGAACCCACAAAAAGACAGAGTTAAACAATTTTCCAGCCCAAGACAACTTGGAAGATCTGAGGGAAGTGTCTTTTACACTGAGGTTAGAATGGTCTCATAGCACAGCCCAGGCCATGCTGGAGGGAACCAACCCCAACCATCCAGGATGCAGGGCACTGGGTCCATGTCAGCATTGGCAGTTTCCAGATCACTCTGCCCAGAGTTTGCCAAAGACAATGGAGAAAGTCAGCAGGAAAATTGTCACACCAGAGTCAGAGTGGAGCCCAGTCCAGTGCAGGATGCAGCTCAGACCCAGCCCTAGGGGACAAAGAGGAGGCCTGGGGAGCCTCCCAGCAGGAAGTCATCAAGCAGCTGCTTACAGACTGCTTACCCCACAGGAAGTAAGGGGATCAGGGGAGATTTCAGAGGTCTGTTGGATCTCTGAGGCAGGACTCTGTTGCTTTGCCCATACTCAGATCTGGGTCACAATCTGTGACTCTTATCTCAGGAAGAGGAACAGAAGCAGAGCAGGGTTTACTGGCTGAAGCAGAAAAGGGACCAACCTCCTGGTTTCAGAGTATAAAGGAGTGCTTGTGGTCATCCACAGACCAGAACACAGACCAGAAGAGCAGTCAAAGCCTCTCATAGAACTTTGGAGGAATTAAGAACTTGTAAGTCCCTGGGGGTGGGGGGGATCCCTGAAAACAGCTACAAAAATGCTCAGAAGCTTGGGACAGGGTCTCCTCCATCCTGGAAGCAGAGCCCCACCTTAACAAAGAGTTAAGAACAAGTCATAGGCTGGGGAAATGAGCAAACAAGAAAAAAATCCAGCCATAGACCATTGCTTTGACCCTAAGGAGGAACAAAATACACACTCAGAAGAAGATAACAAAGTCAAAGGTTCACATTCAAAGACTCCAAGAAAAATGAATTGGTCACAAGCTATGAAAGGGCTCAAAAAACAATTTGAAAATCAAAGTTAGAGAGTTAGAGGAAATATAGGGGAAAGGAATGAGAAGGATGTAGGGAAATCATGAAAACCAAATCAGCAACTTGGTGAAGATATCAAAAAAATTGAAGAGAATAACATCTTAAAAAATGAGTTTGGGTCAAATGGAAAAAGAAGTCCAAAAGGTCAATGAAGAGAAGAATGCCTTATAAAGCAAACTGGCCAGATATAAAAACTCTCTGAAGAAAATAATTTATCAAAATGTAGAATGGAGCTAAGGGAAGCTGATGACTTGTGAGAAATCAAGAAACAATAAAACAAAACCAAAAAGAATGGAAAAACTGGAGAAAATATGAGATATCTGACTGGAAAAAAAAGCTGGCCTGGAAAAAGATCCAAGAGATATCATTTTAAAATTATTGAACTAAGGGGTGGCTAGGTTGCACAGTGGATAGAGAACCAGCCTTGGAGTCAGGGGTACCTGGGTTCAAATCTGACCTCAGACACTTAATAATTACCTAGCTGTGTGGCCTTGGGCAAGCCACTTAACCCCATCGCCTTGAAAAATCTAAAATAAATAAATAAAACAATTAAAATTATTGAACTACCTGAAAGCCATGACCAAAAAAAAAAGAGCCTAGATGTCATTTCCCAAGAAATTATTGAAGAAAATTACTTTGATATTCCAGAAGCAGAGGCTAAAACAGATATTGGAACAATTCACCAATCACCTCCTGAAAGAGATACCAATGAAAACCCCCAGGAATATTATTGCCAAATTTCAAAACTCCGAAGTCAAGAAGAAAATATTGCAAGGAGTCAAAAATAATTAAAATATAGTGGAACTACAATCAGTATAATACAAGATTTAGCAGCTTCTACATTAAGGGAGCATAGGACTTGGAATATGATATTCCAGAAGGCAAAATAGCTTGGATTTCAACCAAGAATCAACTACTCAGGAAAATTGAACATACTCTTTCAGGGGAAAAAATGGACATTCAATGAAATAGGGAACTTTCAAACTTTCCTGAGCTGAACAGAAAATTTGATCTTCAAATACAAGACTCAAACCATAAAAAATGTAAAAAACAGGAAAGGGAAATTATAAGGGACTTAATAATGTTGAACTGTTTATATTCCTGCATGGGAAGATACTATAAAATACTATATAAAATATAAATATAAAATATATAAATATATAAAATACTATAACTCATACAAGCTTTCTCATTTATTAAGGCAGTTAAAAGGAGCATATCTATAGACAAGGCACAGGTGAGAGTTGAATTTGAAAGTATAATTTTTTTTAATGAGTTAATGGGGGAGAAAGGAATATACTGGGAGAAAGGGATGATGTGTTTTTTGTCCTTCATTCTCAAAGAGGACCATGACATCAGGGAGGTGATGTCATGATAAGAACATGAATTGGATTTGAGTGAGAGGGTGCTGTGCTAAGTCACCAGCCCCACTTTTTCCTCCAGAGTCATCTGGGTCCAGTGGCCAGACATGAATCAGGATGACTGAAGATGGCCCTAAATGCAAGGCAATCAGTGTTAAATGACTTGCCCAAAATCACACAGCTAGTTAGTGACAAATGTCTGAGGCTGGATTTTATCTTTTCCTGACTCCAAGACTACTGCTCTATTCACTGTGCCACCTAATTGCCTGAGATAAAGGGAAAGGAGAGCTTTTGTTTTACATAAAAGAGGCAAGAAGTTTTTGCAGTGTAATGGAAGAAAGGGGGAGGTGGGGAGGGTGAGTGAACCCTAATCTCATCAGGGTTGGCTCAGAGAGGGAATAGCATACATACTCAATTTGGTAAAGAAATCTATCTTACCCTAAAGGAAAATAGGAGAGGAAAGGGATGGGATGGGGGGGGGTATTATAGGTGACAGAAGGGAGGGAAGATTGTGGAAGGGGGTAGTCAGATACAATACACTTTTGAGGAGGGACAAGGTGAAAGTAGAGCTAGAATAGAATAAATGGGAATGGGGGAATAGTAAGAAGGGAAATAAAGCTAGCAATAGCACTGTGGGAATAAAATATTGAAACAAGTTTCTCTGATAAAGGCCTCATTTCTCAAACATAGAGAACTGAGTCATTTTTAAAAAAATAATAACCATTCCCCAACTAATAAATAATCAAGAGATATGAACAGTTTTCAGATGAGGTTTTGGAACTAAATGTTGAAACTTGTTTTTGCATGTAATTGGGGGAGGGAGGGAAGAGGAGGGCAGAGTTTAATATTCAAATTTACAAACACTAATTAGAGCTCAGAAACCAATTTTGATCAGAATTACAAGATTAAAGAAATATAAAACTTTGACATTCCTCCATTTTGATCAAAGGTGACACTTGTGTCAACCATAGAACAACCAAATTAAGATGTAGGGAGATTATGAGCATATTGGAGGGAGAATAACTTTGCCAAGAAATATGGGCTGGCAATATAAGGTCCATAACAGGACATAAAAGAGAGCAATGCATTGATAATGTTGAATTACAGAGATCCCTCTATTATATAAACTGCACAGAAAAGAAACACAAAATATTAAATGAAAATTCAGGTCCCTGTCTTCTGAAATCTTCTGATGCAATTCTGTATCTTTGGATGTTATTCTCAAGGTCCTCTTAAAGCCAGGTTATTTGCAGAAATCTTCCTTTCTAGTAAAAGACACCTTACCACAAATTTTAAATAAGTTAAAACTCATATTTCCATCATTAGAAAATAAAACTATGGAACTTCTTAAATCATGACAATTTACAATTTGATTTGCTCATTATCATATTGATAAATATATAGAGAAAATTCCAAACAGTTCCAAATAGCAATTAAAATCCTAGTTTTACTTGGAATTTTTTTTAATTCCATCATTTGGAGGGTGCTATTCCACTTAATAAAATAAACTTCCATAAAAATAAGAATTCCACTACAAATGTGAATTCATTAAAGATTTACAAATTAACTTGAACTTGTAATTTATACACTTGATAATCATTTTAGAATCAAGTAATGATTTACAAGGAAAAGATTTAACTTTTTGCTAATGTTTAAAAAGAAATAAAATTGGGGCAGCTAGGTTGCACAGTGGATAGAGCACCGGCCCTGGAGTCAGGAGGACCTGAGTTCAAATCCGGCCTCAGACACTTAATAATTACCTAGCCGTGTGGCCTTGGGCAAGCCACTTAACCCCATTGCCTTGCAAAAAGCTAAAAAAAATGGATAAAATCCTTATCTGTAAATGAATTTCTCTTTATACTATTTTAAAGATAGACAAGGTCATTCTTCTTATATACTTAGCTGATTAACATTCCTTTCCTGAAAATAGAATTTGAGATAGCTATGAAAACCATATCCCGATGTCACAAAAACTTTTATAATATTTCCTTAACTATCCCCTTAGCATTTTGAAAAAAATAATTAAAGGAACTTAATTACTATAGGAACATCATTTAGTTGACAACGAATGTCAAATATACTAGGTAACTTGCCTATTAAGAATTTAGATAACTGTAGGCAAACATGACATAAATTCTATACTGATTTTAATATTGATCACGACATGGTTATAGCAATTAACCATAAAGATCAGGGACATAAGAAAGGAAAATTCCTTTATTTATTTGATGTCAGTTTCCATGCAGAGATCTTGTAGATAGCCAAATGCCTTAAGCCACATTTTAAATCTGCCAGGTGAAACATTTCCAAATATTGGTTGGGGAAATCAAGTTAGGAAAATTCAACCTTAGAGTGAGCTGAAAAGTTGCCTTTTCAGTCTTTCCCAATAAAACTTTCACCTATAGAGTACATAATCAAAACCCTGTCAGGTTGCTGACATCAACAGTATTTCTTTCACTAATCATACCTGAATAATATCACTTAAACAATCACATAAGATCCTAAATAATAACTTCCAAAAAATCAGAACTTCAGGTAAGCTCATTTCACAAGGGATCAAACTTTGATTATAACCTCATATTTGCAACAGCAAGAAATTATCACAGAACAACATAAATTATTACCATGTTGCATAGGTGATTTTGCTTCAAAACTAACAACGAAGGATTTGGGATGTATAAATTCAATAATCCCAGACTGCATATAGAAACAGATTCTATAAAAATAATTTTCACTATTAATATGTTGTTATCTCCATATTCTAATAAAAAATAGCCAACACATCATTGCTTCTAGAATTCTTTCAAAGCAATTAGAATATTTTATGTGACTATCAAATAATATGCATACACTTCTACAAGCCTTCAAAATTCCAGATGTAATAAGCAACATCAAATGCATAATTCCAAATAAGAAGACATATTGAATTACGACCCTTCACTAAACATTTTCCATGCAGAAACCTGATTTTCTTAAAACAAACAAAGCAACAAAGAAGTTTTCTTAACTTTAACCTTATCTAAATTTTACATTTTGTTTCATAAGTTTATTCACTTTTAACCAAATATACTCATGTCAATCTCAAAAAGAAAATGAGATTTTTTAGAAATTTAATCTTATACATATGATAATTTCAAAACACTGAAGAAACTCTTACTTAAACCATGGAATGGCAATAAATTGAAATCAAAACAGCAAGAACTTTTTAACATGAGATTATTACAGTAATTTTAAATACTTTTAATAATACTCTATTGGCTAACTGCTTTAGTATTATGATGGCAACCTTCTATTTTCTAAGAATAGAAATTTTCTATGAAACTATAAACAGTATCATTACATTACTGTAATAAATTAGCTTTGAAAATTTTTTAGGCTTATACAAATAACAAAAATTTTTAAGGAGCAGCTAGCTGGCACAGTGGATAGAGCACCAGCCCTTGAGTCAGAAGGACCTGAGTTCAAATCTGGGCTCATACACTTAAGAATTATCTGGGCAAATCACTCAACATTGCTTTGCCAAAAAAAAAAAGATGGTTCTAAAAATCCCTTTCTTTAGGATTTACAAGATTTTTCTTTGTACTTCATTTAACAATCTGATGAAATTCTTCAGTTGTAACCAAAACACTTTGGTTAAAATAAGCAAAAAGAAAATATATGAGAGATTTAATTTACTCAAAATTTTTTAATTCATTCATTTCTATTTGTTGTTAACAGCATAATTTTACACTGCCAAATATTTATTTTATAAGAGCTTTTATCCATATGAACAATCATGGCTGATATAACTATTGACCAATATTTCCTAACATTAGAATATTTAGGAACATTCCAATATCATAATCAAAATTGTAATTTTTAAAAACTTGAAAACTCCTTAATTTAGTTAAGTGTGTTTTCAGATTATCATACATAAATCATCCCATATAGAATTATCTAATCAAAGAAATAATAAAAAAAACTAACATTCACTTAACAATTGCTTTCATGTCAAATACCTTATAGCTAGGTGAGCTAAAAATATGAGTCTTTGTTTTCTCCTTACAGAAAAATAACCTAAAGTAAAGATAACTTATAATTCTCCTAATGTATTTACACACACATTACAAAAAATGGGGTCTGTCTGTGACTATTGTGCCGCATATGTGAAGGTAAATCAGAAGGGATGATAAAGGAATTGACCCTAACCAAACACTGAACTGAATGAGGTTCCCTCACCTACTTTAAATCTCTTTACCCAGGGGGAGGACAAAAGCTCGCTCCAAATAGTCACGAGTTGACCTAGGCTATACCCTGAAGAGATCATGAAAAAGGGTAAAAACATCACTTGTACAAAAATATTCATAGCAGCCCTGTTTGTGGTGGCAAAGAATTAGAAATTGAGTGAATATCCATTAAATGGGCAATGGCTGAACAAATTGTGGTACATGTATGTTATAGAACACTATTATTCTATTAGAAATCAGGAGGAATGGGAATTCAGAGAAGCCTGGAAGGATATGCATGGACTGACACTGAGGAAGATGAGCAGAGATGAGTAGAACCAGAACATTGTATACCCTAACAACAACATGGGGGCGATGATCAACCTTAATGGCCTTGCTCATTTCATTAGCCCAAAAATCAGGGACAATTTGAAGAGTGTCTGTCAAGGAGAATACCAACTGTATCCAAAGAAAGAATTGTGGAGTTTAAACAAAGACCAAAGACTATTACCTTTAATTTTTTTTTTAACAAAAGGTATATCATTATGTAGTTTTGCTATCTCTTATATTTTATTTTTTCCTTAAGGATATGATTTCTCTCTCAACACATAGCATGGAAACAATGTAAAGACTATCAGACTACCTTCTGTGGGAGTGGGGTGAGGGAAACGAGATTGGGGGAAAAAATTGTAAAATTCAAAAAACAATTTAAAAAAAATTGTTTAAAGAATAAAAAGGGGGCGGCTAGGTGGCGCAGTGGATAGAGCACCAGCCCTGGAGTCAGGAGTACCTGAGTTCAAATCTTAATAATTATCTAAGTGTGTGGCCTTGGGCAAGCCACTTAACCCCATTGCCTTGCAAAAAAAAAAAAACTGAAACTAAAAAAAGAATAAAAGGGAAATTCACATTTTTGACCATTTGCTTTAGTTAGTCTGAGACCAGGACACACTAAAATTATACCTAGATTTATCTACATAGCTTCAGTTTTAGCATTCTGAATTACACTTTTTATAAGCATTCAATATTTCTGGGGTTTATTATTTCCTGATTGAAATTTTGCAAAAGTAGAAATTTGCTACTAGGATTATAATTTTACCTCGATTATCACAATTATTGCCACAACTTGATTCAGTTCAAATCTAGATTCCATAATTTGAGTAGGGATACATGACTTAATTTTTGATTTACAATTCTCATGTAAATTCTTTAAACTTGTCCATATTTTATGTTAAACAGACCTTTTATGGCTTTAAAAATATGAACATTTTATACCTTCCTTTTTTCCCTTTTAACCCTTTTCCCAAAGTCTATCAATGTTTGTGAAATTCCTGTATAGAAAGGGGCCCCTGATATCCTTCTGGGCCCTGAGAAATTTCTAAGAAATATAAATTTGGCGAGGCAACTTTGGATCTGAAAATAATGTGACAGGACCCAAATGCTTGACTCTGGGGGTCACAGATATACCATAAATTTGGCTAAGATTCAGAAAGGCCCCTTGTTAACCTAATTATCTTGCTGTACCTGTAAAATTCCTGCTTCCTCCCAGGACTGCCTCCCCTTCCCCAGATGTGACTGGAACAATAAGATAGTAAATTCCACTCCCTCAAACCTGTGGGAAGCCTGTGAATATGTGACTCCCTCTGTCTCAGGAAATATGTTCAGACATAACACAGAGACCCTGACCCTTTTCCTACTCTGTCTAGTCCCCTATCTATACTGAACCATATGTTTACATATGTTTGTATTAGTATGAGAAGACAATATATCTAACTGCTGTCTTTGCTTCTGTATCCTGCTTGTTGTCAGTACCTCCCCCCCAAAAAACACTATAAAAACCCTATCCCCTGAACACTCAGGTACTGTCTGATTTGGGTGCTGTTCATCCCTAGGCAGTCCCCAGGAAATAAAAGATCTCCAAACTTATCAAGTTCTGGTCTCTGTCTCACTCTTTGGGTTCAACAATATTTCTTAATAGATAAAAAACATCCACTAAATTCTCTTAAATATGTTTTACTTTTTAAATTATTTACAACTCTAATAACAAAACATTTTCAAGTTATTTTATCCATTTTATGATAAGGAATAAGATATTTTCTAAGAATTAAAAGAAAACAATTTATTTAATATTTATAATTTAGGAAACATAATTTATAGCAAATTTTCACAGCATTTCAATTCAAACATTACATTTTAAAACTAAATTTATCTTTTTTTTAGGTTTTTGCAAGGCAAATGGGGTTAAGTGGCTTGCCCAAGACCACACAGCTAGGTAATTATTAAGTGTCTGAGACCGGATTTGAACCCAGGTACTCCTGACTCCAAGGCCGGTGCTTTATCCACTACACCACCTAGCTGCCCCTAAAACTCAATTTATCTTAAAACCAACTTTTTCTTTTCATTTTTTCTCTCATATAATCCCAGTCTGAAGAATTAAATTAGCAGAAAAAGACACAGAAAAACATAAAAGGCCTTTGGAAATAGCCAATAAAGACACAGAGAATGAGAAAAGGGAAGAATGAAATTTCCCAGCACTGGATAGCAGGGCTGCCAGAGTAGAGTTTAAAAGATTAGGAGTAAGAGAACAGACTTTTGTCTCTCATACATCACACATTTTTCAGAAAGGTCTGTCCTTTGGCACCAAAGCATGAGGTTTTTTTGGAAAAAAAATCTAATTTCCCATATTTTCTGACTGAGAAACAGAGAGAAGGGAGAGGGAAGGCAACAACATGCTTTCATGGCAGGAGAAGGGAGTGAGAAGAGAGAGCAGAGATTGGCCAATCAGGACACAGAAACAGGACAGCAAGTGGACCAGAGAGGAACAGCAGAAATTTTGATTCTACCTTTAAAACAAAGAACACACAATTTAAACAAAAAACTATAAAATACATAAACAGAGTCCAAGCATCCTGAAAGGAAATTCACACATTAGAGGAGCATGAGACAAGGGGAAAACACACATTGCTCTCACACTAGAAGGTCCCAAGGTTCAACTAAACAATTTAACAGATAAAAAAACAGGGGAACTCACATTTCTCTGACACTGGACTTCTCAGAAGCCCACTCACAAACAATTACCATCAGGGAGCATCAGAAACAACTCAGAGGGGGGTGCACCAGAAAACCAGGGGCTATCCAGAGACCTTAACCAGAGAAAATTCTCACTAAGGCAAAAATTTTCAGTAAGCAGAGATCAAATCCTGGAAATATTTCTACTTTGACCAAAACCAAGGTTCAAAACTAGAGCAACTGAGTTGAAGGGTGGCAGATTCCATTTTTTACAAGTCCACTCTATTCTTTCCAGGCTCAAAAATATGTCCTAGCTCTGGGATCCATTCTCATAGAGTCATCAGGAGGAAAATTCTTTTTCCAAGTCATGTGTCTATATCCAAATACATGACAAAAAAATGTGAACCCTAAAATTATGAAAACCTAAAAATATACAGTTAATACACACAATAGATAGAAAACTAAAACAGACATTTAAGCTTTATTCTCTGGAATCTTATCAAAACCCTGTGGGTGAATGACATCACTAAAGACATCTATAGGAGTCCATAAAAAAGGGTGATACATTTACAGTATCAAAAAGGCAAGCTATAGTGATCTAAATGGGGTAGTCCCCTTTGATTATATAGATCACACAGAAAAGTGCAAAATAACAAAGAAATATTCAGGTTATCAATGAGTCATATTGATAAATACTCAGTCCAGAGTGATTAAAATGGCTTTTATTAATTCTTCTTTGCAAAGGAGGACCTTCTCTCCTAACTAAAGAAGGCCCTGAATTATGATAATGTCCAATCTTATATAGAGTTTGAAAGGCTTCTTCCTCCCTTTCCTACCAATCATTGGCTGGGTCACAATCTAATTGTTGCATTTACCCCTATTATTGGTTTCTCCACCCTGATCATTATACAATTGAGCACAGTGTAGTAAACAGTAAAATGCATGAATCTCCTTGAGCAAGCACAAAGGACAAGGACATAGACCTTAAGTCAACCCCTGACTAGTTGAAGCTAGTTTTTGGCCTCCTCCAGTAAGGCAGCTTGATGCCTGGCGAGGGGGCTTCATTCAGCTCACCAAATGGTCAAAGTTTTTTCTTTAATCACCTTTCCTTTGGTCTAACTTTCCTCTTCATGTAAGCAAGCTTGCATCTTTTGGCTCACACAGAAACCACACACCCTGGCTTTTGGGATGTATTATTCTCACAGATATCTGTTAGATTCTTGCAATATCCTCTTTCATCCTTGTGAAAAACAAAGCACTTAATTCTTTCTCACAAGGTACATTTCTTCTGGAGGCCTTTGATGCAGTTCTGTGGCTTTGGATATTGTTCCAGAGAATGATGGAAAAACAATATCAATAACAGAATTAGGTCCACCTCTCATTGTAATATTCATTCTTCTCAATCATTGTTAACCAATTAGAGATGACTGCCACCCTCAGGAACATCTACTTTTTCAAGGGCATGTAAACTGTAAGCCCATTGCCATAACTCCTCTTTGCACCTAAGAGTGTCATAGATTATTTTAGTGGTTACATGCTAGAATTATTAATAAAATGATTAATTACCCAGAAATTTTGTCTTTCAAGATTTTAAAATGTCACGCTGGCCTCAGTCATGAAGATCTGACTTCACATCCCACTCCAAACAACTATTGGCTATGTGACCCTGGGCAAATAATCATCTCATTTCTCAAACCAAACCACTCTGTTAACAATCTGAATTGCAGAAAAAAGGTGGATCTGCATTGGAGGTGATATGGGAGTTTTCAAAATATCAAGTGTCAGTCATCCCTGCAACTGCCCACCCCAGGGAGAGGTAAAAGAATTTGAATGGACACTTCAGCCACTGTTGTTTCATTCATGGCCTCCTGGTTAATGGGTGCTTTGATTATAGAGGAAGAACCTGGGCAAATGGGGAAGCTGGTCTCAGTGCCACAGAAGCAAACTATGGTATATGTATGTGATGGAACACTATTGTTCTATTAGAAACCAGGAGGGATGGGAATTCAGGGAAGCCTGGAGGGATTTGCACGAACTGATGCTGAGTGAGATGAGCAGAACCAGAAAAACACTGTACACCCTAAAAGCAACATGGGGGTGATGATGAACCTTGATGGACTCACGTATTCCATCAGAGCAACAATCAGGGACAATTTGGGGCTTTCTGCAAAGGAGAGTGCCATCTGTATCCAGAGAAAGAACTGTGGAGTTTGAACAAAGACCAAAGACTAGTATCTTTAATTTAAGGGGAAAAAAACCTGATATCTTATTGTCTGATCCTGCTATCTCTTTTACTTTATGCTTCTTCCTTAAGGATAGGATTTCTCTCTCATCACATTCCATTTGAATCAATGTATACCATGGAAACAATGTAAAGACTGGCAAATTGCCTTCGGGGGGGATGGGGAGAGGGAAGTAAGGTTGGGGAAAAATTGTAAAATTAAAAAGAAATAAAATATTTAACTACCAAAAAAAGAAAAGGGGGAATTGTGAGGAATATGGGGGTGTTTGGAGTCCACAAGAATGTGAAGGGACAATTGTTAGTTTACATCACAAAGACGTCTGCTTGTATTGTTGCCTGTGGGCAGGTGTGTGAGTTAAGACAAAACATTCAAGCTCATATGAATCAAAACTGAGATTAGGCCAGGTCTGCCCCACCTAGTTCTATGTCAACCTAGTGTCTCCTTTGTGCATGCTCAAGGAGGTAGTTGTTCTTGCTCATTAATATAATAAGCAGGGAGGGCGAAAATATATGGGGACAAATATAACAATTAGATTTGTGACCCCAGCCAATGATTGGCACAAGGGGCAGGTGCAAAGCCTTCAAACTGCATAGAAGACCTAAGATTTCTGGGATTCCTTGCCTTTCTCCCCTTAAGAGAGAGGTGTGTTAAGATGTCTTAATAAGGAGGCAACTAGGCTAAGTGGTGCAGTGGATAGAGCACTGGCCTTGGAGTCAGGAGGACCTGAGTTCAAATGTGGCCTCAGACACTTAATAATTACCTAGCCATGTGGCCTTGGGCAATCCACTTAACCCCATTGCCTTGCAAAATAAAAAGATGTCTTAATAGAAAAACCATTTTAATCACTCTGGATTAAGTATTCACCAGCCATTTATAACACTGGGGTTTCTGGTTTCACTCCCTACTGGGTCCCTTGATTTACACTTATAATAATTGTCCTCTTGCTTTTCTTTGATCTTTGTCTGTTTAAATTTCTTGTTAAAATTGTTTCCTCAATGTAATGGGAGAAAGAAAAAGGAAAGGGGGAATAGGCCAAGATATTTCATATAATAAGATTTTTCTTTAATACAATGAGCTATTGCAATGATTTGGAAGGGGGGAAGGCAAAGGGGAATGAGAGAATCTTTGCTCTCATCAGAGGTGGTTAGGAGAGGAAACAGCATATATACTCAATGGGGTATAGACATCTGGAGTAAGAAGGAGAGAAGGAGGACAAGGGGAAGGGGGGGATGTCAGTGATGGAGGAGAGGATGGACCATGGAGGGGGAGAGTTATCAGATATAACACATTTTCTTTTTTACTTCTTGGAAGGGGCTGGGATTGCATGGCCTGTCCGGGACCATAGGGCAGGGTGGATGCTGGGCCTAAGGGGTGGTATGGGGGCTCACTTGGGGTCTCTTGGCCCCAGGGCCAGGGATCTGTCTGCTGCGCTACTCAGCTACTCTACAGCAGAGTCAGAGTGAAAGGAGAGAGAAAATATAGTAAATGGTAGTGGAGAAGTATGAATGGAGGGAGTTGCAATCAGCAATGGCAACAGTGGAAAAATATGGAAGTAGCTTTTGTATGAACTTATCATAAAGAATGTGATCCACCTGTGACAGAGCTGGAGGTGTTAGAACACAGACTGAAGCACATTTTTTATTATTATTTTTGGGGGGTTTCAGGGCAAATGTGCCTAGAGCCACACAGCTGGGTGATTGTTGGGTGTCTGAGGTCGGATTTGGCCCCAGGTGCTTCTGGCTCCAGGGCTGGTACTCTGTCTGCCCCTGTCTGCCATTATTATTATTATTATTATTATTATTATTATTATTATTATTATTTTGGGTCTTTTTGTGGGGGTTTGCAGGACAATGGGGTTGGGGTGGCTTACCCAGGGTCACACAGCTGGGTGATTGTTGGATGTCTGGGGCTGGATTTGGGCTCGGGGGCTCCTGGCTCCAGGGCCAATGCTCCATCCACTGTGCCACCTGGCTACACCTACTATTATTATTATTTTTAAAATTTTAATTTTAATTTTTCTCTCTTTCCTTTACTTTATTGCTCATGAGGGTCTATATTTTGGGGGGGAGGGGGTATATGTTTACTCTTAAACAAGAATATTTTAGTAATGTATACAAAACATCATTTGTACAAAATAAGAATAAACAAACAAATAAATTTGTTTCCTCTATTCAACTGAGGAATGTCCTTCAATTGGGGAATAGCTTTAACAAACTGTGGTACGTGTATGTCATGGAACACTATTGTTCTATTAGAAACCAGGAGGGATGGGACTTCAGAGAAGCCTGGAGGGATTTGTATGAACTGATGCTGAGTGAGATGAGCAGAACCAGAGCAACACTGTACACCCTAACAGCAACATGGGGGCGATGATCAACCTTGGTGGACTTGTTCATTCCATCAGTACAACAATCAGGGACAATTCTGGGCTATCTGTGATGGAGAATACCATCTGTATCCACAGAAAAAATTGTGGAGTTTGAACAAAGACCAAAGACTATTACCTTCAATTTAGGGGAAAAAAACCTTCTATCTTATTATGTAAGTTTGCTATCTCTTATACTTTATTTTTGTCCCTTAAGGATATGATTTCTCTCTTATCACATTCAACACATTCAACTTAGATCAATGTATACCATGGAAAACAATGTAAAGACTAACAGACAGCCTTCTGTGGGGGGGGTGGGGGGAGGGAAGCAAGGATAGGGGGAAAATTGTAAAACTCAAACTAAATAAAATCTTGCTTTAAAAAAAATATGTTTCCTCTAGAATTCAAGCAATAATCTATAGCTAATGACCTCAGTCAAATATCAGCCTCTATCTGATCCTGATTGCCCACATCCTTTGGTTGCTCCTTCAATTGAGTTTCATCCGCAGGATATTCTCTCTCCAAATGGGTTCCAAGAGAATAGAATAGGATAGGTAGGGAGATTGCTGTGTCCCTTCTCAGCTCTGAAGAAATTCCAAAAGACTGACCCAATTCCCCAGAATAGTCTGGGCCCCCAAAATTTCAGGGGTAAATATGATGCCAAAAATCATAGGTATCAGGAATATTGAAATGAACTGGAAACAAATTTTGTAAATCTTTTGTTTGCACTGTTAAAATCTTATAATATATTGATCATCTAACATTCTGTTAAAACACTTAACTTTGACCTTGGCTACGTTCTCAGTGGTAAGGCAAGCTAGAATATGAAAGCATGGAAAAATCATCTTGAGACCACTCAGGCCAAAATCAAAATTTTCCAATGTAAGAACCTCAAACCCTCCCCAAAGACAAATTCTCCAATGCAGGACTTGGACAACTGCTAAACAACAAATTTCCAATGGACCTTGAGGGGGCATTTTCTGGTGGGTACTGCTCTCTTTCCTTTTAGACTTTCTGTGTTAATCTTGCAGTTAGACTGCCTGGTTAATTAGCAATTCACATGGCTTTTTAATCTCTCTTAACTTCTCTATCATTTTCTTTGTATTCTAACAAATTCTTAATAAATCTCTACCTCTCTTTTTACACCTGTATTACTGGGTTGACTAGTGATTCATCACAGGAAACATTGAGCCTCTGCAACATGAGTCTGTCATTAGCATAGCGGGAGATACCCAGGACTCTTGACTTCTTACCTAGGGGCAAGGTGACTGAGGTGTGAAGACTGAGCACACTTTCAAGAAAGTTAGAGAATATAGTTTTGAAAACAATCTTTATGGAAGTTCTTATATATCACAGTAAACAAAGAGACACAGACAATTGACTTAGACCTTACCCTCTGGGGGTGTGTCATCTAAATGGTGGGAGGAACAGCCGCAAAGAATGGTAATATCTGCAAATTCAGCACATGCTATCTCTCCAATTAGAATATAAGGTCTCTGAGGGCAGGAACAGCTTGGATTTCATCTCTCCATCTCCAGGGCTTCACACAGAGCAGGCACCAGTGGAGGCTTGCTTGTTTACTGTTCCTTATGCTGCTGCTGTTATTGATTATCCCTTTGTTCTCCAAGGGTGGTATCTTGATTTGTTACAGAATTGGAGTTGAATGTGGCAGGTCTCTGCCTCACTCTCACCTCCAGAAATGCTGGTTTGCCAATCACAGATTATTTCTCTTGAAGTTCCACTATGTTTTGCTGGGTTTTTTTTTGGGGGGGTTTTTTTTTTTTGCAAGGCAATGGGGTTAAGTGATTTTCCCAAGGTCACACAGCTAAGCAATTATTAAATGTCTGAGGCCAGATTTGAACTCAGGTACTCCTGACTCCAGGGCCAGTGCTCTATCTACTGAGCCACCTAGCCACCTACTGAAGTCCCACTATGAGGGAGTAAGGTGAACCAGTGTTTAGAACACTTGGGGGGGGGGGATGTTAGGAAGAACTGAGTTCAAATTCAACCTCAGGTATTGGCTAAGCAGTGAGTCACATTACCTCTCGTGCCTTAGTTACCTCAACTGTAAATCGAGGATAATAATACTAGCTACCTTCCAGAGTTATTGTAAGGATCCAATGAAATCATATCTGTCAAAAACATAGCAGACTTGATTAAATGCTTATTCTTTTCTCTACCACCCATCCCCAGACAGGCAGGGTATGAATTTTCATTCCCATTTTACAATTGGGAAAACTGAGGCTTAGTAGCCTGCTCAGCCTTCCAGCTTGTAGGTCACCCTAACTTCAAACCCACTAGTCAACTGCTGCCCTGTAAATGACTGACCGACAAGGATAAAGGAGGGCAGTTATGAAAAATAGGGGTCCAGGGGGATGATGGAGCTCTTCACTCTCAGCTGGGGTCTGGGCATTCCATAAATGGGTGGAGGGGGAAGAGACAGCCACTAACCTGGCTGGCTGATCCTTCTATTATAAATGGCTCATGAATACTTATTCCAGAGTGATTAAAATAGTTTTTTTTAAATTAAGACATCTTAATAAATGCTACACCTATCTCAAGGAGAGAAGGGTGAGGAATCCTGGAAATGTTAGGTCTTATATGCAGTTTGAAAGGCTTTGTTCCTGCCCTTTTGTGCCAATCATTGGCTGGGGTCACAAATCTAATTGTGACATTTGTCCCCATTCATTTTCCCCTCCATGCTCATTATACCAATGAGCAAGAACAGCTACCTCTTTGAGCATGCACAAAAGAGAATGACTCAGACCCTAGGTTAATTTGGAACTAGGTGTGGCAGACCTGGCCTAATCTCAGTTTTTGATCAGATTAAGGCTAGGTCTTTTGTCTTAACTCACATACCTGCCTGTAGGCAACAAAACAGGCAGATCTCAGTTTTTTAAATGTAAACTAACAATTGTCCCTTCACATTCTTGTGGAAACCAAATACCCCCATATTCCTCACAATTCCCACTTTTTTTTTTAGGTTTTTGCAAGGCAAATGGAGTTAAGTGGCTTTCCCAAGGCCACACAGCTAGGTAATTATTAAGTGTCTGAGACCAGATTTGAACCCAGGTACTACTGACTCCAGGGCCGATGCTTTATCCATTGCACCACCTAGCCGCCCCCCACTTTTCTTTTTTTAATAAAAATCTTTAATAAGAATTATTAGTGATTGCTTTCTCAAAACAAATTACTTGTTATTGACATGACTACTGACTTTTTCTTTTTGTTTTTTTGCAAGGCAATGGGGTTAAGTGACTTGCCCAAGGCCACACAGCTAGGTAAATATTAAGTGTCTGAGGCCGTATTTGAACTCAGGTCCTCCTGATTCCAGGGCTAGTGTTCTATCCACTGCACCACCTAGTTCCCCCAACTACTGACCCCACTACTATCCTTGTGCCCAGGTAGCAGGCCCATAAGTCTAGATAACAACTCCCTGACTAATCCTTGGCAGATGGGTATATGCAGTGGTTATCACTTTACCATGATGGATCCTGACAAGGGATCCAGGTACCAACATTAAATCTCACATGAATCTCAGTCCACCTGTCTCCATAAATTGTACAGTCCAGAATATGTGTACCCTGCTTCTGGACAGAAGTCCACAGCCATTTTTTCTCCTCAGGAAAATAACCTGGTATAGACAATAGTCACCCTGAACTGACTCAATTATATGCCACTTGTGTTTCTCTCCTCTGGATGAGAATCCTGTGGCACAGTGCACCTCTGACCAGAAACTGAGAATCTAGGCCAGACTCAGGGAGACTGGCACCCAAGGCCAATTCTCAAACTTCTGTGGAGCACTGCAAGTCCAACAGTTAACCACACCAAAAGACTGGGCAATAGCTTCTGTCAGCTATATACTCCTCCCACCATTACTAATATCATGTTCTTTAAGTCAGAGACAGGACTCTTCTTAGATAGGATATATGGACTCATGTAGCATATAATCATGCCACTCAATAATCACAACCTACTTTTCTCTCATTGGAGAATCTCTTCACTCTGGCTCTCTTCCTCCTTTCCATAAGGAAATGGTACAGATGAATAGGTCCTGTGTCTCCTCTTCTCTCTTCTCTTATGCCCTGGAGCCATCTGATGTTCTTCTGCATCTTTTGAAACTGTTTCAAAAAGGTTCTCTCCAGCTCAGGTGACTTGTGACCTTCTCTTCTGGTGAAGAAACAGCTTAACATTTTACTCAGATCAAAACACATGTTTTAAACACAACACAATGAGATTTTAGAGATTATTACAATTTACACTTTGCCTTGCTCACTGTCATACTGAAATATATACTTCACTTCAACACAATAAACTTCCATAACTGTTTCACTGCATTAATAAACTCCACTGAGAATTAACACATTAACTTAAGCTTATAACATATACATTTAACAATTATCTCAGTAGAAAGAGCATATAGCTTATGGTTTAAAATGAAAAATTCTTAACCTTTTGCTCTCATTATAATAAAAACTCAAACATCAATAACCAAAATGAATTCTTTTCCCAAAAGATTCTCAAATATACCATAGATTTTGCTTTTCCTGTTATAACTATGACTTACAATCCTTTCCTTAAATTAGACCTTGAAACTGTAATTATCCTAAAAATTTCCCCATTCTTTTGCTAACCTAAATATTCCCTCTAACATAAAAATTAAGCAATCTTAGTTCCTATCTAAACATGCAGTTGATAGCAGGTGTCAGTCACACACTTAACATATCTGGCTAGTAAATGCAATTGACCTTAAAACTTCCTTACTATAAAGATCCAGGACATCTAAGGAAAATTCCTTTATGAATATAATTTTTGAATGTCAGTATCCAGGTAGAGGTCATATGAGTAATCAAATGTCTTAGGCTAGTTTTATTCTTCCAGGTGGCACATTGTCCAAACATCACTTTGGGAAAGTTAAGTTAATAGGGTCCAACCTCAGACTGCATTAAAGAGCTGCAGCTTCAACTGTATATCCCTGTCAACTGAAATCTTCTGCCCATTGGCTTCCTTGGCTCCCAGTTCACATTGCCCCAGGAATACTTCCTTTTTTGGTGACCATCCTGCTATCAGACATAAAAAGAGAAAATTGATTAAAAGTCCAATCATCTAAAATAGTTGTTTTACCTAACTGGAATTTCGAGTTAATCCAATTCACTAAATTCCAATTATAGTCTTAATGGGGTCCCAATTAATGAATCCTCTACTTAAAGCTCTGAGTGTCCTTCCTGGGTTTTTTGCTAAAACCAGGAATTCTAACTATGACTGACTCTACATGCCTCATCACCTTCCTCTTACTTGAGGCTTCTGATCTCTAGACCTACATCCCTTTGTCTGACATATGTACTCTATCTCTCTCTATATATATATAACAATTAAGATAAATATTGTCACAGAAAAGCTCAGATTATCTTTTTTTGTATTTTGTATTTTTTTTGTATTTATCTTCCTTATATTACATAAGTGCTTTAACTTCAAAGCAAACAACCACAGTTTTGGAATACACACACACACACACACACACACACACACACACACACACACACACACATATTTTATATATATGTATCCATTCAAAATAGTCCCAATTCACATATATAGCTACAAACTTCTTTATACAAACTTGTTTAGCTACTAGCCATCCTTATTAAATAAATTATTACTTTTAGAATTCTTTAAAATTATTAAAACATCTTAGGTGACTTTAAATTTCCAACATGTCATTAATTCCAATATAGCAAAACAGCAATAAGGATACTACAGGAATTACTAGATTTTAGAAAACAATCCTTCCATTATTACATTATTCATGAACCCACAGATCTATCTCAAAAGGGGCCATACTTTTGATATTTCTCTCATTACAAAGCAATCACATGTTAATTCTAGGCTTTGACATTACAGTATTCAAAGAGTTTATATGTCTCTCTGTAGTTACAAAAGAATATCACATAGCTGATAAATACATCTTACTTTTCAATAAGTTACCTTACAGTGGGACCACACAATTGCTACTTATTCAGCCATCAGTCAGAGCCACCCACATCAGTTGTACCCCAGATCCTCTAAGTATCTAATCTCATATATATGATACATTTAAAAGACCAATGCCATTCTTATTTATCTCATGGTTAATCCAATAGCAAAGGACTAAATCATTAGATGTAACCTCAGTTCATTTAGTTTGCTATCAACTGTACAACTAAACTTCCCAACAATTTAGTCTGATATAAGCTTTAGAGTACCTTGTTTAGAAAATCCAGCACTCACATCCTAAAAACTCTATCAACATAAAAATAATTATTATCATTATTAGATTTAACATTAAAATGAATTAGAGCTTTTTCCCAAAAGAAGTCAGCAAAAATCCCTTATAATATAATTATGTATTTTTCTTCTTAGTAGCTGATGGCTAAATACCCATTCTGATCCCAATCAAGGCCATATGCTGGTTTCCCCACCCAAGGTCCCCTATCACCGTTGCATGAACTTGCTTGGCTTTGTGTGTACCAGACACTCCCTCTAGGAACTAGCCATTCCTGGAGGCTACCCACCCAGAGGTTCAAAGTTTAATTAATTTCAGAACCTTGGCCATGAGTCTTCCTAGGTCATGTGTGTACTCTTCACATGTCCTGGTCAAGTGCCATAAAAGCTTATATAACCCTATTGGCAGTGTGCCACCTTTGTTTGGGACTGCTTAAAAGTCCCTAGCATTGAGTAGCCTCTTGAAGTTTCACCCATGGAAAGGACACTTTGCCTGGGACGTTTCCCAGTCAGTACTCTGAAGACTGTACCCCTGGGACTCCCCAGTCACTGTTGATTCAGATGTTGGTGCTCCCCCAATTGGTGATGTTTTCTCTTTATATCTATCTTTATGTAGGCTTTGCTCTTCTTTTTATTATATTGGGACTTATTTGTTACTTTTGCTGTAAAACTGATTTATTTCTACCCCTTTTATAATCACTTTATTAAAAATACTCTTTTTAGTTTTGTTGGTGTGAACCTGTCATTTTGTAGGAGTGAATCAAAACCAAAACTCCTTAATCAAACAGTAACATAATACCACTTTCCTTTAACTCAAAGAATTTCAAGAGAGTTTAAAATTCCAAATCAATTTAACAATATAGATTATTTAATTACTCCCATTCTGTACAAATTTTGTCAGAATGTAACAACACTAATTCCCTTCTTTTAAAAATCCTCAGAGAGGGGGGCAGCTAGGTGTCACAATATATAGAACATTGGCCCTGGAGTCAGGAGGACCTGAGTTCAAATCTGAAACCTCAGACACTTCAAAATTACCTAGCTGTGTTATCTTGGACAAGTCACTTAATCCCATTGTCTTGTCAAAATAATAAAAACAACCAAAAAATCCTCAGAGTCATTCCCAAAATTCTAGTTCAGAAAGGAATCAACCTTAAAAATGGATTTTAGGCACTTTTAAGCCAAGTGACCAGAGCAGAGACATTCATTAAAGATGATTTCCTTTCAATAAAGATGTCTCCCAACGCTTGGGTTTTTTAAATAAATTTTCGTCCTTTCCCAATCACATATCACACATGATCTGTGGTCTCTTCTCCTTTAAGTCTTAAGCACTTGAAGTCTCCTGCCCACCCCACCCTCTTCTCCACAGGCAAGGCACTCCTGAGCTGAACTCAGTTTAGAGTACAAGTCTTAACAAGATGGCGAATGGTATCAAGACTACCACATGTCCAATCCACCACCCCTTCCTCCAACCCAGGGATAAAACATGGGAGTCTTTCCTGAACATACAAGCTATTTTAATACTACAATGTTAAAGTCTGGGATCAACATATGATTGCTTTGAAGGGGTAATAAGGTATATATAAAAAATTATGACCCCTTTGGGGATAGATCTGTGAGTTCATGCATAATATAATAATGGAAAGATTGTTTTGTACAATCTAGTAATTCCTGTGGTACTCTTAACTGCTGTTTTGTTATATTGTGATTAAAAACACATGTTGGAAATTTAAAGTCACCTAAGATGTTCTAATGATTTTAAAGAATTCTGAAAGTAATAATTGGTATGTTAAGCATGGCCAGAAGCTAAACAAGTTTCTCTAAAGAAGTTTCTAGCTATATATGTAAATTGGGCCTATCTTGGATAAATAAATAGATTCCAAAACTGTAGTTATTTGCTTTGAAGTAAAAGCACCTATGTAATATGAAAAAGATAAGCACAAGGAAGATCATTTGAGATTTTTCTTTGACGATATTTAGCTTAATTGTTATGTGAGAATTTAGGAGAGGATAAGCAATCACCTGGACCTGGCAAAAGGAGGTGTTTAGTTATTGTATAATACAACAGGCTAGAAGGAGGGGTCTCTAACCAAGGGGAATCTAATACACCATCTTTATATAGAGATAGAGTAGATATGATTTCAGACAAAGGGATGTGGGTCTGGAGATCAGAGGCCTTGAGTAAGAGATAGGAGATCAGGCATGTAAGGCCAGTCATAGTTAGAATTCCTGGTTTTAGCAAGGGCCCAGGAAGGACACTCAAAGCTTTAGGTAGGGGATTCATTAATTGGGACCCCCATTAACCCTATAATTGGAATTTAGTGAAGTGAATGCACTCAAAGTTCTAATTAGAAGAAACAACTATTTTAGATCATGGGAATTTTAGTCAATTTTCTCTTTTTATGTCAGATACCAGGATGGTCAACCAAAGTGAAGTGTTACTGCTTCAATGTGTTCTTGAAGTGAAAGAAGGCAATGGGCTGAAGATTTCAGGTGACAGGGAAATCAATTTGAAGGGGCAGCTTTTCAGAGAGGTCTGAGGTGGTACCCTTTCGACTTGAATTTCTCAAAGTGATGTTTGGATAATATGTCACCTGGTAGAATAAATCTGGCCTAAGACATTTGACTACTCACATGACCTCTGCCTGGATTAAAAAATTATAACTATAAAGGAATTTTCCTTTGATGACCTGGATCAGTTCAGGGTAACTATTGTTTATACCAGTCTGGATAGGATATTTTCCTGGAGAGTAGCTAATGTTGGTGGACTTATGTTCAGAAGCAGGATTCATATTCTGGACTGCAATTTACAGAGATAGGTGGACTGAGACTCTTGTGAGATATAATGATGGTACCTGGATCCCTTGCCAGGATGCACTACAGTAAAGAAAATTGCAATTCCCACTACATATACCCATCTGCCAAGAGTTGGTCAGGTAGTTATTATCCAGATTCATGGGCCTGCTACTTGAACACAGAGTGGTAGTTAGGGCTATGGAACCCAAATATATATCCTGATTAGATTCTAAGCTGTAGTGGAAACAATCACCAATTAGACAGCTAGGGCCTTGACCTGCTGGCTAGCTAAGCCATGCAAACAAGAGAAACAAACTTTAGCTGGAGAAGGAGGAGTTTGTGGTCAATTCAATACAAAAAATTGCTGCCTAAAGATAGATGACAATAGGCAAGTAGTACAAGAAATAAGCAGGGAAATCAGAATGTTGGCAAACCTGGAAAACAGGATGGGCCCATGCCTGATAATGAAGAAGTGAGATGTTGATAGAAAAGTCAGTAGTTGTGTCAATAATAAGGACTATGATTTAAAGGAAGAATTACTAGAAAGGTGTGGAAAGCAAAATTGATAAAAAGAAAAAAAGGGGGATACTGTGGGAAAGAATCAAATGTTTTGCTTTCACAGGGTGAGAAAGGGTATTGCCAGATATTTGTGAGGATAAATCTTCTGTCTTCAATCTCTAAATCTTTATTAATTGGCAACAATAGAAGGTGCTTAATATATGCTAATGTAATGTTTCCTTAATATATGCTAATGTAATGTTTGCCCTTCCTTTTTGAAGAGGACCATGACATCAGGGTGGTGATGCCATGGCGAGAATGTGAATTGAATTTGAGTGGGGGGCGGTGCTGTGTTAGTTCACCAGCCTCAATTTCTCCTCCAGAGCCATCTGGCCAAATATGAATCAGGATGATTAGAGATGCTCTTGGATGTGAGGTAATCAGGGTTAAGTGACTTGCCAAACAGTAAGTAAAGTGTAAGAGGCTAGATTCAAACTCCTATCCTCCTGACTCCAGAGCCAGTGCTCTATCCACTGGGCCACCTATCTGCCCCTTAATATATGCCAGTTGTTTGTTAAATAGATAGATGAGTTATGGACTGAATGATCCTAATTTAAGAAGAAAGGTCAAGCACTAAAGAGCCACAATGCTAGAGGAGCTAGCTAGAGGTTTGTTTTTTGTTTTTTTTAGTTTTTGCTAGGCAATGGGGTTAAGTGGTTTGCCCAAGGCCACACAGCTAGGTAATTATTAAGTGTCTGAGGCCGGATTTGAACTCAGGTACTCCTGACTCCAGGGCCGGTGCTCCATTCACTGCGCCACCTAGCTGCCCCCAAGCTAGAGTTTTTGAATGGAGTCAGGAAAACCTCTAATACTTAGTGTGTCAATGCAGACAAATGACCCTTTAGAACCCTCAGTTTCCCCCTCTGTAAAATGGAATTAATACCATCTGTGGTTCCCACTTCATGGGACTATTGTCCTAATATCTACAAAGACATTATGAGTGAATCGTAAACCTCATTTCACTTGCCCTGTGATCTTCCAGTTCTTCCCTGCCTATACAATGAAAGTATTAAATAAGTTCTGGGGTTCTAAGGTCAGAAAGTCCCAAGGGCTATAGGCTACAGAATCCACCCAACTCCTGTCTCCCCAACCAGTGCACTGAATACCTCAGAGAGCAGAGGGAGACAGAGGGTATAGGTGCTTTTTCCTGCAACCAGCACAGATCCAGTTTGCTAAAGTTACCACATATATACCACCAAGCATTTTGCAGAAGAGTTAGTAGTCTTAAAATAAGGAATGGGAATGAGTATCTGAAGGATGGGAAAAAGCAGAGGATATTGTCCTCAGGGAAAGGTGCCCAAGGTGGTAACTTGCCTAGCATAGGTAGAGACAGAAAGCCCTCCAGCCTGGCAAGAACCATGGGTGAGGGCTGGAAGATAGGTGGCATCCGGGCCCAGATTGTTGAACCTTGAAGGCTAGGCTTCAGAGTCTGTGGGTGGAGAGATGGTGACTGGTCCTGCTTTACTGGAGGAAGCAAGGAGGAAGGAGAACTGTCTCATCCCCAGTTGTTTCCTCTCTTCCTCCTTCCCCTGCAGGCCTCATCTTGGAGGCATTTGAGAATGGGGACCTGTCAGACACTGTCCTCAAGATCACAGTCTTTAGCTTGGCCTGGGAGTTACAGAAGACCAGGAAGATGAGTGTGACTGGAACCTATGCTTGGATGGTTATCCACCTGTCCCTCTTCTCCAAGAGCAGTGATGTCTGAAGGTATGGGCAGGGACAGTTGAGGAGGGAGAGGGTGACACCTACAATACAGCAACAGGAGGTGGGGTACCATAGGCGAGGGTGGGCACCAGGGAGGTCAGAGCACTAACAGCTGGGCAGAAATTGACCAATAGGAGAAGATATGGATTACTGATCATATCTGGTTGGACAAAAATAGAGAACCCTGAGAACAAGCAATGGGAGAACTGGGAGGGGTCTTAGGAGAGGGAATGACAGTTGGGAGGGCTTTAGAATAAGAAATGGGAGAAATGGGAGGAACCTTTGAACAGGGAATATCAGAACTAGGAGGGGCAATAAAACAGGGAATGTGAGAGCTGGAAGGGGCCTCAGAATAGGGAATGTGAGTTGGGAGAGCCCTTAGAACAGAGAATGTCAGAAATAAGAGGGGAATTAGATCATGATGTCAAGTCTAGGAGGAGTCTTACAACAGGGAATGTCAGAGTTGAGAGGGCTCTCAGAACCTTAAATACCAGAGGAATAAACAAACTAAGAATCTACATTGTACAACCCCAGTAGAGGGGAAAGAAGACCTGAATAGGGAGGTGATTTTTTTCAAGGTTACATGGCTACTAAATCATTCCAAGGCTCCTCTCACTCTGTGGAGATGAGTGAACCCCCAGAAAGTATGGGTGTGGGTCACTCCAATACCAGAGTTCATATAGGAACTCGAGCCAGTGGGGAAATGAAGGATCATGACAGGGTCCAGAACCCTCCGCTATCAGCCCTTCTTTCAGCAGATGAGGTAGCTTGGACATCCCTCCCCTTAGCAAAGAGAGCCCTTCACTCTCAGCTACAAGAACAGTTGTCTTACTTGAATCACTCCAGGTACCAGGAGCTCACTCACTATCATGGTAGTCTTTCCCAGGGTCAGACTAGTTCTGAGTGTTGGGAAGTTTCTGCTTTGGAAAAGTTGCAGTCAGCCTCCCTGAGCTTCCCTCCTCACAGTCCCAGAATCAGAAGTGGGCAGGTGGGCAGGTGAGCAGAATACAGAGAGGGTTGGAGCTGACTGTACTGGAAGAAAACATGTATCAGGTCCAGAAGACCAGCCACAGTCCCTCCACTTCCCTTCTGTCCTTAGCTTTGGGGTGTTGCTCTGGGAGCTGTTGACTGGGGAAGTGCCCTACCGAGAGATCGATGCACTGGCTGTGGCCTATGGGGTGGCCATAAATAAACTGATGTTGCCCATCCCATCGACTTGCCCTGAACCCTTTGTGTGTCTTCTGGAGGGTAAGTGGAAACCCGTGGGATGAGACTTGGGTATTTTACCCCTGAGCTGACTTCCTCCATCTACTATTTATCCTGATCACAAAACTTATCTACTGCCTAGTCTAAGTATTCATCTACAGTCTTCCAGCTTCTGTTTGAATAACTCCTGTGACAGGCAGCTCACTACCTTATAAGGCAGCTAGCTCCACTTTGGGAAGCCTAGAATTTCTAGAAAGTTTTTCCCCAACCTCACCTTCAATTTCTCTTTTCCTTATCCTTCCCATCCCCACATCCCACAGTGTTCTTGGTTCCTAGGGTCAAGCCAAACTAACCAAATCACTTCTCTTCAGATACTTGATGATAGATCATGTTTTCTTCAGGCTAAACATCCCCAATTCTTTTACTCTTCATGGGGCATGGACTCAAGTCCCTTCACTGTCCGGGATGATCTTTAGTTCTTTGGTCTCTCAGTGAACCCTTGGTGCCTAGAAGTGGTCCTTGAGATGTGGCCTGTCCAGACTGAAGAATTTTCTTATTTAGAAGCAAGGCCCTCTTTTTTATTGATATTTTATTTTATTTTTCCAATTACATGCTATGAAAGATTTTCAACATTCATCCACATGCTTATTTATGCTGCACAATTTCCTTCCACCCACCCTTCCCACTCCCCGCCCCTCAGCATCGAACAATCTAGTGAACATTGTACATGCACATTTGTGTTTGACATCTTTACATATTAGTCATTTTCTAAATGAGGAAGTAGGATTAGCAGAAAAAAAGAAACCCATGAGATAGGAAGGAAAATAGAAGAGAACATTTTAAAAGTGTTCATTCAGATTCTGTAATTTTTTATTTGTTTTTTTTTGTCTTCATCTGGATATGAATAGCATTGTCCATAACAGGTCTCCTGTGGTTGACCTAGCTCTCTGAACTGCCGAGAGGAGCTGCATCCATCTAGGTTGATCAACTCACAATGATGTTATTAATATGTCCAATGTTCTCTTGGTTTGACTCTCTTTGCTCAGCATCAATTCCTGTAATTCTTTCTATGTTTCTCTAGAGTCAACCATTCTAGTTTCTTAGAGAACAATAGTGTTTCATCATATTCATATACCACAATTTGTTCAGCCTTTCCTCAATTGATGGGCTTCCCCTCAGTTTCCAATTCTTTGCCAGTACAAAAAGAGCTGCTACTAATATTTGGGATCATTTTTTATGATTTATTCTCTGCTTGGGCCATGCTTTGGGGCAGATTCCTAGATTCCTAGATGGGATGAGATGAACTGGGGTGTGGCCCAGGGATATAGTCAGTGTGATAATTGATCTCTGCTGAAACAGAAAGAAGTGGAGAGGGAAGAAGTGAGATGTTGGCCTACAGAGGAAGGGGATCAGAAGAAGGAGAGGGTTTGACCAATCAGGACACAGAAACAGGACAGCAGGCCAACCAGGCATAGATAGCTGAGACTTTGATTCTGCCTGCATTTCAAAGATACTCAATTTTAACAAAAAGCTAACAAACACATCAACAGAACCAGAGCACTCTAGAACAGAATTCTCACAACAGAGAGGTGAGAGGTGCCAGACTACAAAAAGTGCATTTTGCTCTCACTCTAGAGGGTCCTGGAGACATAACATACAACATACTAGAGAAACATGCAATACAGAGAAAGATATATGACTGGGGCTGTGACAAATTTCTTCTTCTTTTGGGACACTCACCAACCACAGAGTGCCAGAACAAGATACCCTGCTAGAGGGACAGTCATAGATGCCAAATGGCTGAAAACAGGCAATTATCACCAAGAGGTGTGAATTCCCTAAAATCAGAGGTAAAACCCCAGGGAAATTTCAGCTGCAAATAAAACAACAATGCAACTGAGTTGAAAAGTCACCAACTCACCTTAAAACAAAGCAGCTATATTGTGCCAGATTTAAAACCTCTCCTAGTTTTCTAGGGATCCTGTCTCATGGTGTTGTCAGGAGAAAAAGTCTGTTTCTTTCCAAGTCATGTGCCCAGATCTGAGTCAAAATAGGAAACAAAAGATCAGTTCACAATAGAACAAGGAGTTGAAAAATTGTAAACCTCTTTCCTTCCAATGAGGGGATGAAAGAGCCTGTCTCTCTTCATATCTACATCCATCTGAGTCTACTAAGTACCCAAACTTGTGAATTCTAAAACTGGAAAAACTTTAAAAACATATAGTTAAAACAAAAGTGATAGAAATTTAGGTTAGACATTGAAGTTTTATTCTCTGGGATTTATCAAAACGGTGGAGGCCATTAAAGTAATGATCACCTTCAAACTGGAAGAGGTAGGAAATAGTTATGTAAAAACAAGGGATAAAAATTATTAAATTCTTTGTGACCTGGCAATGAAGGTTGCACAATATTTAAGTTGTCCAAATTGCTCTTCAAAGACTATCATCCTTATTCAATACCATCTGCTGAATTGTGATATCTTCCTAAAGTACTAGTCTCCCAGCATCCTGATCACTGTCTTCCTGAGTTTGTAGTTAGCATGGGGGAGATACCCAAGAGTATGACCCTCTTACCTAGGGTCAAGGTGACTGAGATATGAAGGCTGAGCACTCTCTAAAGAAAGTTAGGAATTTCATTTTGAGAAATGTTTTGTATTTTAACAATCCTCATGGTAGTTCTTATCCAGTTAATGATGATGAAACTGTATTGGTAAGTAAATTCAGCTAATAAATTTCTGAGGCTGAATTTGATTTCAGGTCTTTCTGATGCCAGAGATCATTGTACCTCCTAGCTACCTCTAGTATAAAAAAGGGGAGGAGGGAGCAAAAGTAAATGCTCAGTGAGGTCTGTGAAGAAAGGGAGGTGAAGATAAGGTTGGTTTTTTTAATTTTTTTTTTGCAAGGCAAATGGGGTTAGGTGGCTTGCCCAAGGCCACATAGCTAGGTAATTATTAAGTATCTGAGGCTGGATTTGAACTCAGGTATTCCTGACTCCAGGGCCGGGCTCTATCCACTGCGCCACCTAGCCGCCTGGAGATAAGGTTTTAAATAATGGAGGAATGAGGAACCCAATGCAACAGAAATGATGTGTGTCAGTCACCCCAGAAACTTGAAAGCCTCGAGAAATGTCAGTTATTGTTAATATGACTATTATTGTTGTTGCCAGATATTTAATAAATGCAAGGCTCTGTACTTCTACACAGGTATACAAAGAGACAAGCACAAATAATTTGGACCTTACCCTTTAGGAGTGTGCCATCTAAAAATGACAAAAGGAACAGCCTCAAAGAACGATAACATCTGAACATTCTCTCCTATCAGAATGCAAGGTCTCCGAGGGCAAGGACATCTGGGATTTCATCTCTCCATCTCCAGGGCTTTACAAAGAGCAGGGACCCAATGGAGACTTGCTTGTTTACTGCCACCTGTGCTGCTGCTGCCGTTATTTGTTGTCCCTTTGTTCTCTAAGATTAATGACTTGATTTCTGATAGAATTGGAGTTGATTGAGGCAGGGCTCTGCCTCCTTCTCTGATCCAGAGATGCTAGTTTGCCACTCACACATTATTTCTCTTGAAGCACCACTATGAGGGAGTAAGGTGATCCATTGTTCAGAACACTTGGGGGAGGGTCAGGAAGACTTGAATTGAAATTCAGTCTCAGACATTTGCTACTTGGTAAGGTATATTACCTCTGCCTGCCTCAGTTTCCTCTTGTGTAAAATGAGGATGGTAATACCACCTACCTCCCAAGGTTGTTGTAAATCTCCAAAGAAATCATATCTGTAAAGCACATACTAGTCCTGATTAAATGCTTATTCCTTTCTCTCCCGGCCATACCCAGACAAGCAGGGCATGTCTTTTCATTCCCACTTTATAATTGGAAAAACTAAGGTTTAGTGGTCTACCCAGTATCTAATCTGATATATTTCTGATTATAAATTAATCTATTTACCTTTTTCTAATAGTTATAAAATGTCAGTCTGCTATGTAAGGCCTGTCTCCCATAATTTTTTTTTAGAATTCTTTTTTTATTAGGTTTTTGCAAGGCAGTGGGGTTAAGTGCTAGCCCAAGGCCACACAGCTAGGTAATTACTAAGTGTCTGAGGCTGGATTTGAAGTCAGCTACTCCTGATTCCAGGGCCAGTGCTCTGTCCACTGTGCCACCTTACCACCCTGTGTCTCCTATAATGTTGACTTCACCTGTGTCAATACTATCTGGTTCTTTCAATGTGAGCCTTACCTGATCTACAAACTTCAAGATAAGAGACATCCCGGATGGGCAGAGAGAAAATCCAATTGTTATTTATAAACATTTAATCTTTGTAAATATTTAATCTTCAGCATATGTGGAATTCTTGTCAACTAGACTTTTAAATAAATATTGTAAGATTTGAGAGAATCATATTGTAAAACCATGTCATCTATGTGAAATTTCATTGTTTTGGCCACTAAAAGTTTTATGATTCATTGTTCATTTTGTATAAAATGCCCCCAGAATTTTGGATCAATGTTGGCATTTGCAAGGATGTCATCCATCCATGGGTTTTGGTAAGATCCTAGAGAATTAAAACTTCATTTATTTTGTTTTTGACCTTATAATGAAGGAGTCTTTTTATTTGAGCATTTTGAAACAAAATTCTTAAAGCAACCAGATATTTATGCAGTTATTCAAATGTAAACACAGTCTCAAGAGTCCAATTACCTCATCTTAGATTTTTTTGGGGGGGGGGGCAAGGCAAATGGGGTTAAGTGGCTTGCCCAAGGCCACACAGCTAGGTAATTATTAAGTGTCTGAGACCGGATTTGAACCCAGGTACTACTGACTCCAAGGCCTGTGCTTTATCCACTACGCCACCTAGCTGTCCCTAATTACCTCATCTTAATAAAATTTAATACTCTATTTAAAAAGTCCATTTTTCAACTTAAAAGGTTACAATTTAGTCACAGAATATAGTCCTTATCCATCTGGGATTTTTTCATTTTATTGAATCAGTGGTCAATAGTCACTGACCAAAAGAATAAATTCAATTTTCTCATTTCAAAATATATTTTTCTAGTTTGGTCCATCATTTTTTAAATTCAGTCCTACAAGAAATATTATTAAATGAAAATAAAATGCAACTAAGCATAAAACTTCATTTATGAAGTAACTTTGTCATTTCATTTTTTTAGCCTAAGGAAATTATGGTTAACAGTAAATGGTGCGTGTTGATATCAGATCTAGACTTGAATTTGAAAAAGGATAAACTTTTCCTCCAAACAACTCAACAAAGGGATCTCTAAGAAAAACCAGGACATATTTTAAGACTGGTACGAGTGACTTGTCTAAAGGAAAGACTGTTATTTTTCAAACTCAAATTGCCTTAGCTATGAACTGTGTTCTTTTAATGAAGTGAAGTTCTCTGGGATTGATTTTTTTTTTGGTTTGTTTTTACAAGGCAATGGGGTTAAGTGACTTGCCCAAGGTCAGACAGCTAGGTAATTATTAAGGGTCTGAGGCTGGATTTGAACTCAGGTCCTCCTGATTCCAGGGCAGGTGCTCTATCCACCGCACCAACTAGCTGCCCCTGTTTTCTGAGATTGTTACTGGAGTTTTAGTCAATTTTTCATTTGGTAAAAATTTTGCCTGGTTTTTTGGTTTCCACCTCTAAAGGGGGTATCAGGGCTTGTCTCTAGATCTAAGGGAGGTATTTTGTTTGGTAGCATAGCCCAGTGGTGAGATCCCTGGCATTTTTCATAAAGGAAAATTTGCATGGCATCTTTCATCATAAGTCTAGTGTATGTTATGTGTTTTTTTTAGCATCTTTTTGGTGTGTGTTTTTTATGTAACTGAGAAATGTAGGGTGTGGAGGGTAGCCCTTAGGGAATCCATTACAAAGGGGGAATGGCCCAGCCAATCACAAGATGGGAAGAGTTTTCCTAATCCCCTTCCAGGGATACCAAACCCCAAACTGGTTCTCAACCAGTCATGAGTGACCTACAGATCTTGACCTAATGCTACTGCGTTTGTGCAGTTAGGTAATTGAATATTAACCCACTCACCCCCTGTGACAATTGGGGTTCATTAACACATCATGAGTTGTATGATGTGGGGGGGGATTATATTAGGGGCATATCATGTAATGGGTGGAACTCTTAGATTGTAACACAAACTCTCAGAGCCTATGAACATCCACGAGGGAGGGGAAAGAGTTTCTGAAGACCATAAATTACCTGACTTTGAAGACTAATTCATGCCACAGGCCTAGATGAAGTACCCATACCTTGTAAGGTGTATCTTGCAAGGTTCGTGAATAAAATGTACAATTCTCTCTCACTCTAGCAGGGTTTTCTTTTCATTCATTTATAAAAATTTTGGGGATCGTGTCAGGATCTTCAGAACCTCTTGAGGAAGCCCCAGAAGAGACCAGGGGAAGGAGTGCTCATAGCTTGATTTCAATCCAGATCCTTGTTTCTTTTCCGGGGTTCCCTCGGGTGGATCTCTGAATGGACCTGAAACCCCGCCATTGACGGGGAGAGTGATGGACAATTGTGGAAATGACCTAGAAAGGTAGGGAAACTTCTGTTGTTATCTTTCGGGGCTAATTCTAAACAATTCCAGGGAAGGAAGTCCTACATGGGAGGCCAGGGGTCAAAAAGGTACCTCAGGGAGGGGAGGAAGAGACACCCCCCCATCCCATACCCAAGGAGAGGCCTTTGGGTAGGAAATGAGCTAGCTGGGACAGCAAGGATGTGGTCCAGGGTAAAGAGAAAACTAAGTTCCTCAGATACTGCTATTCTGAATGGCCACAAATCCCCATCCACACAATCTGTCTGGTGACCAAGGGTTGGGTCTGATGAACAACGAACCATAAGGTACCTTTACATAAAGAGGAGGTGGAATATGCAGCTTGGTGGATAATTGGGGGTGCTAAATTATTTCTAAGCAAGTTAGAAATAGATAAAAAAAATAGGTGGGATCCTGTGGCTGATCCTAGAGAGGAGGAGGCTAACAGCGGGGCCCAAGAGGAAAGGGAAAATCTGGAGAGAGGAGAAAAAGAAATGCTTTCTAAATTAAGGAAGCCAATTGGATCCAATGCTGTGTGAGTAAGTTTGAATGTTCCCGCGGGAGAATGTGCATTTGTTCTATGTCCTGTCTTGTGTAAGTGTCTGTTTTAGGCGTTTCTGGGTCTGAGAACCCAGCTCAAGTTTTAAAAGAGGGATGTCTGGGAGTTGGGCTAGGGGCTTCAGAAGGTGGGGGAGAAGGAAGTAGTGTGCAGCGGCCCCCACATGGAACTTAGCCCTTCCCTCACTGAGCCCGTGGTAGCTGTGCTAGGTGTGTAGAGTTAAGGGAAGGGAGGGGGACTCTTAAAGAGGAAAAGCTGTGGTTTGGGGAGAGTTTAGAAGAGTTTAAGAGAAGAAAGACCTTTAAGGGAAAGAGTGAGAAGTTCTAGGAGGGAAGATTTTTATCCTTATGAGTGTCTGGGAAAGATCCCACACTTTCTCCCTGGGTTGCGGGAAGGGGTGGTGGGTTGGATACGTGGTGGTCATGATCCCATTCGACATCTTGTTAAGACTTGAACCCTAGACTGAGTCTACCTAAGTGCCCCACCCATGGAGGGAGGGGGAGATAGACAGGAGAGCTCAAGGGCTTAAGCCTTTAAGGGAAAGATCCCTCCACAGGTGGGATGTGTGATTTCGAAAGAAAAAAATACCTAAGATCCAGGGGTTAAGAGACTCCTTTATTGAAAGGAAATCACGTTTAATGAATATCTGCTGGCCATGTGGCCTGAGTGATGACACATTGTTTTTAAAGTTTCTGAACTAGAGTTTTAGGAAGCAGCTGAGGGTTTTAAAAAAGGGATACTAGTGTTGTAACATTCTAACAAAATTTGTACAGAATGGGAGGAATTAAATAACCTAGATTGTTAAACTAGTTTGGGATTAAACTATTTTAACACTATTGTAACTTTTGCAAGGAGTTATATGGTTTGGGATTTTAAACTTTATTGTAACACCTTTGGGTTAAAGAAAAGTGGTACTGGGTTGACTAAAAAGAGAAATACCTAGGTTATATCTTTTGAGGAAAAGCTCTAATTGGTTTTAATGTTAAGTTTAATAATGTTAACAATTGTATTTTTATTTTGTATAGAGCTTTTGGAATGTGAGTGCTGGATTCTCTGTTACAAGGTACTCTAAAGTTTTTATCAAACTAAACTGTTGGGAAGTTAATTGATTTGTAATGACATTGGGGTTTTAAAAGTGTCCTATGTATGAGACTGGATTCTGAGAATTTGGGTAAAGAGACAAAAGTGTAAAGAACATGGGACATTCGTTTTGCTCTTGTTATGAGGGAAATGAGATGTTTAAATAAGAATCTTGATATTTAATGTATATTAGCAATGCATGTTTAATTTTAAAGAAGTCAAAAATGTGGACTTCTCTTTTGGTTACTGCAGACAGCTGATGGGGCTCTGAACAAATTGTAATTGTGGGTCCTATTGTAAGGTAACCTATTGATGAATAAGATGTGTTTATCAGTTATTTGATTCTTTTGTAACCACAAAGAGATTATATTTGAAATATTTAGCTATCTATTGTGGATATGTTATTTAAATGCTGTATTGTTAAAGCCTGGAATTAAGGTGATTGCTCTGAAGGACAATAAGGAAAATATGAAAAAGTATGACCCTTTCTGGGATAGATCTGTGGGTTCATGAATAATGTAATAATGGAGGAATTGCTTTGTACAATCTAGTAATTTGTGTGTTACTCTGTTACTCTTATTGCTGTTCTGTTATAATGAAATTAATAATAATACATGTTGGAAATTCTAAAAAGTAATTTGTATGTTAGGGGGTGGCTAGGTGGCTCAGTGAATAGAGCACTGGCACTGGAGTCAGGAGACCTGGGTTCAGGTCAGGCCTCAGATACTTAGTGATTGCTTAGCTTAACCCAATTGCCTTGGGGAAAATAACCATTTGTATATTAAGGATGGCTAGTGGGTAAACAAGTTTATGTTTCTAACTATGTATGGGAATTGGGAATGTTTTGGATCTATATATGGATATTCCAAAGCAGTGGTTGTTTGCTTTGAAGTAAAAGCATTATACAATATAGGAAAGATAAACACAAGATAATTTGATATTTCTCTGTGCAATCTCCTGGACAAAGGAGGCATTTATTTGTTGTAAGATACAACAGGCTAGAAGGAGGTTTCTCTAGCCAAGGGGAATCTTATATACCATCTTTATATACAGAAGGAGTAGATATGATTTCAGACAAAGGGATGTCTCTAGTAAGAGGTAGGAGACAGGCCTGTAGGGCCAGTCAGAGTTAGAATACCAGGTTTTAGGCAAAGACCCAGGAAGGATAATATGAGCTTTAGGTAGGGGTTTCATTAATTGGGACTCCATTAAGATTATAATTGGAATTTAGTGAATTGTATTCACTGGAAGTTCTAACTAAGTAAAACAACTATTTTAGATCTTGGGACTTTTAATTTTCTCTTATGTCAGATACCAGGATGGTCAACAAAAAAGAAATGCTACTGGGTAAATGTCATGTTCTTGGAGCCAAGGAAGCCAATGGGCCAAGGATGTCAGGTGACAGGGATGGGTAGCCGAAGGGGCGGCTTCTCAGTATGGCTGAGGTTGGACTCCTTTGACTTGATTTCCCCAAAATGACATTTGGATAATATCTCACCTGGAAGAATAAATCTGGCCTAAAACATCTGACTTACCCATGTGACCTCTGCCTGGACACTGACATTCAATACTCATAAAGGAATTTTCCTTTAATGTCCTGGAAAGTTTTAGGTAGATTAGATCTAATAACTAGAGATAGGTTAGGTGTCTGGGTCTGACACCTGCTATCATCAGCTACACGCTAAGATAAGAATTAGGTTTCCTTAGTTTTTGTGTTAGGGGAATATTTAGGTAAGAAGAATAAAAAATTATTAGGATAATTACAGTTTCAGTTTCAAGTTCTAGTTTAAGGAAACAAGTGCATTAGATAAGTATACCAGGAAAAGGAAAATATGGGAATATTTGGGGGAAAATTCATTTTGGTTAAGGATGTCATTAAGAAATCATCATTGTAATGAAAGCAAAGGTTAAAATTGTTTTGTTTTAAGCCAGATGCTGGGTACTCTTAGAACAAAGATGACTGTTGAATATATGTGTATGGAGGAAACTCCCAATGAGAATAGTCACATTGACTCAAGCTTGTGAGTTTGCTCATGTAGTAAAATATTAATGGAAGTTTGTGTTAAAAGTGAACTATGTGTGTCAATATGGTAATAAGGCAAAATGTAAATTCTAATAAGCTCTAGAATCTTTAGTTAAGCACTTTCTCTACCAGAAGACAAGGTCTCAAGGAGTCTGAGCTGAAGAGGACTTTTTGGAACAGATTCAGAAGATGCTGAAGGACATTGGATGTCTCCAAGGAAGAAGAGAAGGAGAAGAGAGGAGAGACACTGGACCAGTTCATCTCTACCATCTCTCACCTATGTGTACATTGTTTATCTGTAACTTCCCCTTGACTCTGTAAGTGTGATGCCCCTACTTATGCCTTTCTCCTTATGGAAAGGAGGTGGGGAGGCAGGGTGAAAATGTTCTCTGTTGAGAGAGAGAGATTATTGGGTGGAATTATTATATCTACATGTATGGCCTATCTAGGGAGTGAGTCCTATCTCTGATTTAGAAAAAAGGGTGTTAGTAAAGGTGGGAGGAGAGTCTAGCTGGCAGAAGTCAATGCCCAGTCTTTTGGTATGGCTGTTGGACTTGCCATAATTCACAGCAGTTTGAGAATTGGCCTTGGGTACCCCTGAATCTGGCCTAGATTCTCAGTCCTTGGTCAGAGGTATACAGTGGCACAGGATTCTGATCCAGAGGACAGAGACACCAGTGGCATGTGACTGAGTCAGTTCAGGGTGACTATTGTTTATAAGTGACTGGCTGGGATATTTGCCTGGGCAATACCAAATGTCTGGACATCCAGAAGCAGGGTACATATATTCAGGACTGTACAACTTACAGATGGGTGGCCTCAGACTCATGTGAGATGAATGATGGTACCTGGATCCCTTGTAAAGATGCACAAAGTGGGGCATTTGTTAAGGGAAACTGATTATGAGTCAGTATGGACTTGCAAGGAAAGTGCTGAAATGACCATTTGCAAGAAAGATAATTTGAGGAACATCACTAGGTATATTAGCTATTCTTAGGGTTGATCCAATGGCACAAAATCAGGAATTTTGTTTGGATTTTGGAGCCAGGAAGACCTTTCTAAAGACATGGGTATAAAAACCTGCAGTGGAAGGGGGCACAGTAACTTTGGAAATGTACCTATTCTTGTGATGATTATGGCCTATTTAAGAGGGCCCCTTGGAAGTAAAGAGGAGGAACAGCATTATCCATTTATTGGAAACTATTCCTGGAAGACCAACTAGCACTAGAGGGACATTATTGGATTTGTAGGACTACTGCCTAGACCCAGTTGTCCAAAGAGTTGGTCAGGGAGTTATCTAGACTTAAGGGCCTGCTACCTGGGCACAGGATGGGAGTTGGGGCTATGGACCCCCAGTTTATCCTGAATAGACTAATAAGACTCCAAGTTGTAGTGGAAAAATTACCAGTCACACAGCCAGGGCCTTGAACTTGCTGGCTGACCAAACAAGAGAGGCGAGTATTCAACCTAGACTGGTACTAGACTACCTGTTGGCAGAGGAAGGAGGAGGCTGTGGTAAACTGAACTTGCCGAGCTGCTGCCTAAAGAGAGATGCCAATGGGCAGGTGGTAAAGAAGATAACCAGGGAGATTAGAAAGTTGGCACATGTCCCAGTCCAAACCTGGACAAGCCCATGTAGCACCTCTAGGATGAATTGGTTTACTGGTTCATGGTGGAAACAGTTACTAGGTATCTTACTATTGGCCCTAAGTGGGAGAATCCTATTAGCTGTGTGTGTCTCCCATGTATGATCCAGTTAATAACTCAAATAGTACAAGATTCTATCAGCAAATTAAGACTGGGGTATGACTCTAATAAGGAAAAGGTAAAGATTGATAGGGAAAGTCAGTTCTATCAAGGATGAGGATCGTGAATTAATTTGAGGAAGACACTGCTGGTGACGTGAAGACCAAATTGTTATTAAAAAGAAAGGGGGGGAGTTGTGAGACATATAGGGTGTTGGTCTTCACAGGGAATGGAGGGGAGCCCTTAGGGAATTCATTACAAAGGGGGAATGGCCCAGCCAATCACAAGGCTGGAAGAGTTTTCCTAATCCCATTCCAGGGATACCAAATCCAAACTGGTTCTCAACCAGTCAAGAGTGACCTAGAGATCTTGACCTAATGCTACTGAGTTTGTGCAATTAGGTAATTGAATATTAACCCACATACACCCTGTGAGTCGTATGATGTGGGGGGATCATATTAGTGGCATATCATGGAATGGGTGGACCTCTTAGATTGTAACTCAAACTCTGAGAGCCTATGAACATCCAAGAGGGAGGGGAAAGAGTTTCTGAAGACAATAAATTACCTGACTTTGAAGACTAATCGTAAGATGTATCTTGCAAGGTTTGTGAATAAAATGTCCAATTTTCTCTCACTCTAGCAGGTTTTTCATTTCATCCATTTATAACAGTAACTGACTTGAAAATATGAACAAACTAAATCCAAGATCAGAGATCCAGTAGTGAGAACTCCGGCTTTTTATATGACCAAACATTGCAATTCTAGTGATCACAGATTTTACCAAAAGTGGCAAAAATTAACTAGTGACAATCATCAGCTGAGCTGGCCTAGGTGGGAATCATTTGACAGGACTGAAGTTAATTATCTTAAGACAAAATCAAAAACTAGTAAAATGTCTGAAAAAGAATGGGAGTTGTTATACTGGGGCTGCTAGGTGGCGCAGTGGATACAGCACTTGGTCCTGGAGTCAGGAGGACCCGAGTTCAAATCCAACCTCAGACACTTAATAATTGCCTAGCTTTGTGGCCTTGGGCAAGTCAGTTAACCCCGTTTGCCTAGCAAAAACCTAAAAAAAAAAGAATGGGAGTGCTTTTATAACTGGTTTGGTGAAATATTAGAAAAGGGGGGAAAAGTCTGAGAAGGCCTCATTCTGAGCTAGGGGGGAAATTTTCTCCTTCAAAATCCTCTTCCCCTGATAAGATAGAAGATGTCAAAAGCCTCCTATCTGATTCTACTTTTGATTGTCCTCCAGCCTTGGTTTCTACTACTTCCCCTACTGAGGCAGCAACCTTTGCCTCTTCCACTGCTGCAAAAGTTCCAATTTCTCAGTACCCTCTTGTTTCTCTTCTGCCTCCATATTCTATGTCCTCCCCCCCTCTCAAGATTCCATCCCTCTGTACCCTGCTACCAAATCTTAAGGAACCCTGTGTTTCTTTGTCTTTGCCGCCTCCTGCAATATTCGATCTGACTCTGACATCTCCCTATTCAACTCCTCCATTTCTCCTTCCTTTCCTTATTTGCCTATTCCTCCACTTTGTTCAAATCCCTGTTTCTTCTTCTTTTTCATCTTGAATGTAATATTCCTAGTGAAGTCCTCAAAGGGTTAAAAAATATATTTTTTAGGTTTTTTCAAGGCAAACAGGGTTAAGTGGCTTGCCCAAGGCCACACAGCTAGGTCATTATTAAGTGTCTGAGACCGGTTTTGAACCCAGGTACTCCTGACTCCAGGGCCGGTGCTTTATCCACTACGCCACCTAGCTGCCCCTGGGTTAAGAAATATTAAGAAAACCAAACCATTATTCTTAAGATTACTCTTAGAAGACCTTGCATTCCCAATGAGACTTGTAACCCCACCTGTTTTCTCAATAAGGATATTTCTACTAACTGGGAAGATAGTGGACTGTTCCTAGACCTTGCATTCCAAGACAAGTTACATTACTTCATTAAGATAGTTATAATCCTGAAGGTTAGGTGAGGTAATATTTTATGAAAACCTTTCATTCTTTTCTTTGTTGCTGGGGTAGATTTTTACAAGTAGAAAGTAACTGAAGACTAATCAACGAGTCCACAGAGAGAGAGGTTAGGGAAGAGGAAGGGATTGCATTAGGCCCTATAATCCTGCTTGACTGCCAGTTCGGGGCAGCTCCTTGATCTTCACTACCTCAGTGAGTGTGCCCTTCTCTTGGAAAAGGCAAATAAAAACTTTCTTTTGCTCAGACCAGACCCTGAAAATTTTGTTCAGTGTAATTTTATCACACACACTCTTATTTCTCTCCCCCTTCCTTGCCTGTTCCAAATCCTCATTCTATTTTTCCTTATTCAAACCTTTCCCCTTATCCTCCAGTTTCTTCTTCCATTGTAGCCTCTTCCTCTGGAATCTCTTCCCCTTTAGGGCCTGTTTTGGCTCCTCCTTCTGTTCCATGTTTTCCTCGTTCTCCTGTAACTTCACCCCTTTATTCTCCCAATTCTTCTCCTACTATAACTGCTGTTTCTTCTTCTCCTTGTCCCCCAATTCCTTCTTCCTGTGTTCCTATCTCATCTCCCTCTTATGATCCTGTTTAGTCTTCTATTCAGTTTCAGTCCCCTCACTCTTCCTGCCCTACCTTATTTCCACCTCATTTTAGCTCCTCTTCCTATTCCCTCATGCATCCCATTGTCCCCTCCTCTTGTTCTTCTCCTTCCTATGTTTCTATTGTTCCTCCTTTGCCTGCCTCAAAAGATCCTGCTCTCCTTTGGTTCCAAATAAAAGTCTGAAGCCTGAATTAGTGGAGATCTATCCTTTCAAAATAATAAACACACCATGTCCCCAAGCTATTCAACCTAAGGAATTTTATCTTAAGATAAAACTTTATACTTTTCCACACTATAAATTTAAACCATGGAATGGGGTGAGTTGCAGGCATTAAGGATTGTCCTGGGGGGGGGGGGGCGGCTAGGTGGTGCAGTGGATAGAGCACCAGGCCTGGAGTCAGGAGTAGCTGGGTTCAAATCTGGTCTCAGACACTTAATAATTACCTAGCCGTGTGGCCTTGGGCAAGCCACTTAACCCCATTGCCTTGCAAAAACTAAAAAAAAAAAAAAAGATTTTCCTGATCCACATAAAGATCCTATTGAGTTTAGTAATCAATTTAAAGTTACTCTGCAATCCTATCACCCTGAGATCCCAGATATTTGCCAGTTAACTGTGGCTCTAGTAGGCAAAGGGGAGGCAAAGAATTGTTTAAAAAGGCAGATATCAAAGCTACTTTTGAAGAACTCCAAAACATGGATTGGGTGGTATGTACAGATCAGGAAAGGCACTATGTGGAAGCCCAAGCTATAGGGGATGCCCTTTATGAAGCAATTCCCCTGGCATTTCCTCAATCAGTGGACTTTTCAAAAATTAAAACTGTTGTTCAGAAGGAAGATGAAGCAGTGTTTCAATTTTTTGATCACCTGGCAGACATTTTTGATGCAAATTATGGCCTGAAGCATGATAAGGGAGAAGGACAGACTCAATTTCTCTCTTATTTTGTTAACAATCTGTAGCCTATTCTGTCCAGAAATATTAAGATGAGTGAGCTGAGCTGCCAAGATAAACATCCTCAATACATCATCGAATTGGCTCAGAAACTGAGTCAGAATTTGAGAAAGCAAAAGGAATCTAATCTCAAAGAGGGAATTGTGAGCAAAGCAAGATAAGATCCTGACTATGCAACTCAAGCAACTACACCTGTCACTGAGAGGCAGTCTGAGAATCCAGCAATCAAGGTTTATTACTACTGTTGAAAACCTGGAAAAAACAGTGTACAGATCCCTTCTCAAGGATTTAGAAAATGGTAAACACCAACATATTAAAGGCCCTTTCCCACAGCCTTAGGGTTTCTCCAAGGTAGATTTGCAGAATCCAATCCTCATCTGTCCATCTTTCATTTGGGAGAAGTGCCCATGGTAGTGCAGGATCACCCCATCTCTGCTCTAGTGGACACTTGGTGCTGCCTTATCTGTCCTAGATCCTGACAGAACCCCCTCCCCACTTCCTCGGAGTGCTAAGAGCACGATGGTGGTAGGTGTGCCCAATGAACCTTTCCAAACTTTTCAAACGGCTCCCCTTCCTATCACTCTGGGACAGGACAACTTCCAGCAGACTTTCCCTCTAGGTCCTAAGGCTCCCGGTCACCTTCTCGGTAGTGATAGTCTATCTTTCTAATCTGCTGCACTCAGATTCACTCCCACTGGTTGTAAATTAGACCATTATTCCCCTTCCCTAGCTCCAGAGGCAACTCTGTCTCTGCTGCCCCAGCCTGACAGCCAGAAGTCAGGCTCTTGCTAGGGTCCCATCTCAGTTATGGGCTACAGATCCTACATATATTGGTAGTATTGTCAATGCAAGTCCATTGAAAGTGCAAACGGACCATTTCCTTGCTTAAGATAATACCCTCTTCCCCCTGCAGCTATTGAGGGTGATAGGCCTTTGATACAAAGCTATACATCAGAGCCGCTAGATGGCTCTCTCTGGAGTCAGGAGGACCTGAGTTCAAGACCGTTCTCAGATATTTAGTAATTGCCTAGCTGTGTGACCTTGAGCAAGTTATTTAACTCCATTTTGTTAAATTTTTTAAAAAAGTTACAGATCAAAGGGATTAATTACCTCATGCACTTTTCCTGCAATACACCTCTGTTCCCAGTTAGGAAAGCAAGAAACAAAGGCTGGCAACTAGTCCAAGATTTATGAGCCATTGAAGTCATTTTTCTGCCTCTTGCCCCTATCATTCCCAATCCACACACCTTGCTATCACTCATCCCACCTTCTGTTACCGTATTCACTGTAAAAGATCTCTGCAGTGCTTACTTCTCTGTTCCTGTGCATCCCAGTAGCCAAGATCTTTTTGCATTTACATGGGAAGGACAGCAGCTAACCTGGACTGTATTGTCCCAAGGGTTCTTGGAATCACCCTCATATTTTTGTCAAATTCTTCTCTCTTCTCTGGTCCTCCCCCATAACTCAGCACTTCTTCAATATATGGATAATCTATTATTGTGCTCCCCTGATCTAAGTTCAGGAGACAAAGATACTGTGGAGCTTCTCACATTTCTAGCTAAAAAATGGTCATAAAGTTTCTTGAGATAAACTCCAGTTGTGTCAGGCCTCTGTGAAATTTCTAGGACACTTATCCCAAGGTTCTCCCTTGATCCTTCCCAAGTCAAGGCAATCCATGAATTACTTATCCCCTCTTACTTTTTTTAGGTTTTTGCAAGGCAAATGGGGTTAAGTGGCTTGCCCAAGGCCACACAACTAGGTAATTATTAAGTGTCTGAGACTGGATTTGAACCCAGGTACTCCTGACTCCAAGGCCAGTGCTTTATCCACTGTGCCACCTAGCCGCCCCTACTTATCCCCTCTTAAAAAAGACAGCTAAGGTCATTTTGGGGGTCTTGCTGGGTATTGCAGGTCTTGGATACCTGAGTTTTCTGTTTTAGGTCACCCTTTGTACAAGGCTTTGCATTATCAAATCCCTGACTCCCTCTGTCTATCTGAAGAACAGTGTGAGGCTATCCAGGCCATCAAGAGAGATGACTATCTCTCTCTAAGGTCACAGTTCTGGGTCTGCCTAATTACTTCCTTTTGTTCTGTTTGCAGTGGAGAAAGAAGAAAATGCAGTAGGACTTTTAGCACAGAAGCATGGGGGGCAGGTGTAGACCAGTGAGATACTATAGCAAACAACTGGATGCAGTAACTAGAGGTCTGCCTCCCTGCTTAAGGAGTGTTATTGCTATATCTGAGACTCTTAGATGACAGGCTGAGGATATTATACTGGATTCCCTGGTGACTCTCTTAGTATCACATGAGGTCGAGGCACTCCTCACCTCCCATCACACCCAGCATTTATCAAGTAGTCATTTGGCAAGACTTGAAACCCAGTTCTTGTCTTGTCCCCATGTTGCCATCAAAATACTTATTATTCTTAAGCCTGCTGAATTTTTAGAAATTTTCCCTATTTCAGAAATAGACCTATATGTGAATAGTGAGAATGATTCTGACCTTTCTGATAGTGATTGTATTTCAATTCTGAATCACTTACTGAACTCCTAGACAATATCTCACTGAAACGCCCATTCCGGATGGGAATGCCATTGCAGATGGCTTTTGCCTGAGGAACTCTAAGGGTAAATTGGTTTCCTGTTGATGCAGAGAACGATGGACATAGGGAGTGTTGAGTTCAGTTGGAGACAAATTTTGTAAATCTTTCATTTGCATTGTTAAGGGAATCTTCCTTCTTCCTTTATCGTCTAATTTAGGCCACGGTCTGAGGGCCTGACTTTCAATCTGCTCTGGATCGCATTCTCTTTCCGTCAGGGTAGCCAGGGCATGCAGGCACTGTAACAACATGTCTAAGACCACCCATAAAAGACCCCTCCCCAAAAGGCAAAATCTCCTATATGGAACTTAGGTCAATCCAGGTCACCACCCCTCCCATGGACCCTGAGGGAGAATTTAAGGAGATTTGGGGAAGGGATTCTATCTCTTGGTCTCTCCAGACTCCTGTTGAGTCTTGGTAGCAGGTCTGCCAGGTTCAATTAGCAATCCACATGATTTTTTCCTTAGTCTCTACTTAACTTTCCTATCACTTTCTTTTTGTGTTGTATTTTCTTTTACACCTGCATTCCCAGTTTTCTGAATTATGATTCTTCACAGGTGATAATCAAATGCAAGCAACAACATGGCTATGGCATTATTACTGAAACTGAGGTATTAGAATCTGGTCCTCTGCTCATTCAACTCAGCAGGCTGAGTTGGAAGGATTTTCTAGAGCCTGTGAATTAGGAAAAGGGTTAAAAATTAATATCTATACAGATAGTAGGTACACTTTTGGAGTGACACTTGATTTTGGGAGGTTGTGGAAACAAAGAGGATTTTTAAACTCCACTGGACAGCCCATTAAAAATACTGAGCTACATCACATTCAATTTAGATCAATGTATACCATGAAAACAATGTAGACTGGCAAATTGCCTTCTGTGGGGGGTGGGGGGAGGGAAGTAAGATTAGGGGGAAAAATTGTAAAACTCAAAATAAATAAAATCTTTTTAAAAAATAGTGAGCTAGTCTCTAGGCTTTTGGAGTGTCTGCTTCTCCCTAAACGGGTGGCTGTTATTAAAACTGCTAGCCATTCCCATGACTCCACTCCTGAGGCTAAGGGTTAGCTTATAAGGCAGCAAGGAAGGCAGTCCCAAGTCCCATAATGATCTCCTATCCCATACTAGCTGTACCTCCCCCTATTGATTTGGTAGTTTTGACACAAGCAAAAGCCTCAATCCCTCCTGAGAAAATAAAACAATGGGAAAAACAAGGGAGATCAGGAGACTGGACTGTGGAAGCATGGGTCCAGAATTATCCTCCCTCACCAATTGCATGGTCCATTACTATAATATTTGCATTCTTTATGTCATTGGAGAGCTGATAAACTTTATAAGCTTGCTTCAAAGCACTGGTGGGGGATATCAAGAAAAGTGATGAGGACATAGTCTCTGGGTGTTCAATTTGTCCCCTATATAATCCTTCCAACCCTTTTAAGCCTCCTTTGGGCAAATTCCCATCCCCTTCCTCTCCTTTTGAAATTTGGGAGATTGACTTTATTCAATACTTCCATGTAATGGGTACAAGAGTTATGGTATGCATGTTTTCCCTTGTCAGTCTGCAACTACTGGAATTGTTGGGAGAATTGTATGTGAACAAATTATTCCTTATTGGGGCATTCCACAGGAAATTCATAGTGAAAGAACTCATTTTACAGGCAAGAATCTTAGAAAGATCCTGGAAGTCTGGGGAATTCATCAGCATTAACATTGTGCATATTATTCTCAGTCCTCAGGGATAGTGGAAAGAACAAATGGGCTACTAAAAGGGCTAATAGGCAAATTGACTTCTAACTTCAAAGCTCCTTGGGCTGAGATACCAGCCATTGTTCTTGCTTTAAGGTCCTGGTGTGTGGGAAAAACTAAGCTTTCTCCATATGAGATTGTTACAGGGAAGTCTATGACTTTGACCCCATGGAGATCTCTCCTCTGGCATCACATGGTCTCTGGGAATACTGTGTTAAACTTGGTCGACAAATTCATAAAGTTCAGGACCTTGTTTCTCAGCCTCATTCCTTAGGATTGCCCATTGAGACTAGCCCTCTTATCTCTCCTGGTGACTGGGTCTACTAGAAGAGACAGCTGAGGGAAGCATTCTTTGGAGTCCTGCTGGGAGGGTCCCTTCTGAGTACGGCTTACTACCTCCACTGTGGCTAAGTTCCAGGGTGTGTATGCATGGATACGTCTATCTCATCTGAAGAGTGCCCCAGAACCTAAGTGGACTTCAGAGCCTATTGGTGACCTTGCCCTGCAGTTTCAGAGGAGCCGGAAAAAGCTGACTGCAGAGGTGGACGGCATTGCCAAGGCCCAGGTCCAGGCCTGTAAGTCTTCAACTGATCTCCATACCTGACTTTTTTTAGACTTCATACTATATATTCAATAACAAGTGCAGAAGAATTTGTGTGTCCAGGACTGTGATTTCCACATATATTCAATAGTCATATTCCTGTTTTGTTTCATTTTTTTATCATTGTTATTTTCTTTTTCTTCACCTTATTTCCTTCATCCATTCCAAAAATGTTCATCCTATCTCACTATCCCTTCATGGGTGGGGTTTGGTGTTGGTGGTTTCTGATTGTTTTATTTCTTTCTCCCATGAATGAAGGATTGCTATTTTTGGGAAGAAACTCATTCCTCTTCTTACATATAAAAACACCCAAAGTGAAGGCTCAGCCAGAAGGCAACCAGTCTATTTAACCTGTCCAGCTATTGGTTGTGTGCTAATGCCCCAGTATGCACTGCTGGTTATCCTATCTCTGCCACTGATTGGGGCTTTACTGAGTTACCGGCACAGGCCCATTTATGTAAAAAACTAATTTTCTGAGGATCCAGCACCTAACCTACCAATAACAGCAAAGCAGACATATGAGTATGTACTGGGGGATAACTAGGAAATTTTCCTGAGTGCCTCTTTCTTCCGAAGCGTCCTCAAACATCACTTTGGGCACAATTTTCTCTGAGGTTAAATGGGCCTCAGCATGCTCCCCCCCCCCCCCTTTCTGTTATTTTGCAAATCATACTTCTGGAGTTCCTGTAGGAAGCCTTGACCCAACCCTCTGTAATTACACTATCTAGGTCCATCCGGGGGCGATATGGCATTACAGGAGTGAAAAGAAATTCATTCTTTATAAATTTGGCCTATGCTCAAATTCTAGGAACTAGTACAACTCAAGGCAGTTACTCTACCTCCACATTTTGTGGTGGTAGGCCAGATCCTTGCCAGTGTCGTAGTGATTTTTTCCTTATCAGTGGCATATACAGTAAAGGAGATTGCCATAAAGTCTGGACTGATAAGACAGAGCATGTGTTTACTTACTGGGACATCTAGAGACTACATGTGGGCAGATAAAGGGTATGGGCCTGTACAATGGCTTTACTAATAGTCCCTGTTTGAATCCTTCCATGGGAATAATTCTTTCTCAGAGTTGGCTTCTATATAATGATACCTTTTTTTTGGTTCTCTTCAAATTATTTATTTATTTTACTTATACATTACTAAAATATTCTTGTTTAAGAGTAAACATAATACCCCCTCTCCCACAAAAATATAAAACCTCATGAGAAATAAAGTAAAAGAAAGAGGGGGAAAAATGTGTTTCAGTCTGTGTTCTGATACCATCAGTTCTGTCTCAGGTGGATCACATTCTTTATCCTAAGTCCATCACAGAAGTTGCTTCCATATACTTCCAAATGATACTTTAAAGGATCATTTAGCCCTGCATTTCCTCAGCAGGGACCTATTCCATAACTACAAGGACCCTGGCTACTATTTCACTTTCCATCACCTTGCCATCCTCCCTAGGGTTATTCTCTATGTGGGCTCTTCTCTTTATCAGACTGTCCCTCCTCTGTTGTCAGGATTGTGTACAATTGTCTGGGCAGCACCTGACCTGTACTACATTCCTGGGGACATACCCATATCTTTGCCTGTCTATAATGTTATCGTTGTGGAACCTCACCCTTCAGTCTGGGTGATCATGGTTTTTTCCTCCTGCCCCTCATCATAGGAGGTGCTATAGTAGCCTCAGGAGTGGGAACAGGAGAGGGAGTGGGAGTGATCACTCTTGTGAATTCACAAGAGGTCTCTAAGGCCCCAGCTATAGAAATAGCAGATATGAATGACGACTTCGCAGAGATGGGGAAGAATCTGAAGGGTCAAGTTGACTGCCTGGCAGGAGTAATGTTACAAAACTGGGAGGCATTGGATTCCCTTTTAGCAGCAGAGGGAGAAATCTGTCTTTTCCTTGGTGAGAAATGTTATTTTTATGTTAATGAATCTCAAGACATATGGGATAATATAGAGAAATTTCAGAAGAGGGCCACTCAGTTGAGGGAACAGGCATTGAATCAATCCTGGCTTGACATATTTAGTGCTCCACCCTCAGGTAAAGGCAGCTGGATTAGGCCTATCCTTTTGTCTGTTGCTGTACTACTTACTGAACATTATCCTTTGTGGAATGAGTAGGGGTAGCTGTGGCCACTAGATGTTGTGCTACTATGACAAATAAAATAATGACATCTGTAGTCATATCACCTGGGATGGAAGAGATAAATGCCCCAGGATCACATGAGGAATGTTTAAAAGAACTTCCCTCAACAGTGGAAAAATATGTAAGTAACTTTTGTGATGGACTTATCATAAAGAATGTGATCCACTCACGACAGAGTTGATGGTGTTGGAACAAAGACTGAAGCACATTTTTTGTTATTATTATTTGGGGGAGGGTGCAGGGCAAGTGGGGCTGGGTGGCCTGCCTGGGGCCACAAAGCGGAATGATCTTTGGATGTCTGAGGCCGCATTCGGACCCAGGTGCTCCTGGTTCAAGGGCCAATGTTCTGTCTGCTACCCAGCCACCCCTACTATTATTACTATTTTATTTTATTTTGGGTCTTTTTTTTCTTTCTTCTTTTTGGTTTTTGCAGGGCAGTGGGGATCGGGTGGCTTGCATGTCACATGGCTGGGTGATTATTGGGTTTACGAGGCTGGATATGGACTCAGGTGCTCGTGGCTCCAGGGCTGGTGCTTCATCCATTGTGCCACCTGGCCATACCTACAATTATTACTATAATTTTTTTTTATTTTAATTTTTTTCTCTCCCCTTTACTTTTTTGCCCAAGCAAGTCTATCTATATTCATGAGGGGAGGGGTATTTTGTTTACTTGTAAACAAGTATATTTTATTAATGTAAAAAAAAATTTGTACAAAATGAGAATAAAAAAAATTAAAAAAAAAAAGAACTTCCCTTCATATCCTCTGAGGAAATGTAAGGGTGAAAAGGTTCTTTTTTTCTCTTTTGGTCTGCAGGTGGCATTATGTGACCTTTTGACTAAAGGGTGGGGGAGTGATGAAGTGATAGTGATATAAGATTTAGTATGATTATTAGTATAGTTTTGTAACACTAGTGTAGCATTTTCAAATGATAGTGATTCTGTAATAATCAAACACATGAAAAATGTTCTCAACTATATATATATATATATATATATATATATATATATTTATCAGCTGGGGTTACTATGCTTTAAAATTTTTTATAACTATTCATTTTTTCATTCTTTCTCCAATTTTTCTGCAATATATGTGTGTGTATGTATCTGTGCATTCCTACATTGTTAATTCAGGAAATCTATTTGTTTTATTTATATGTATATGCATATAGTGAAACATATTAATGGAAAATTTTAAAGAAATTTTTTGTTTCTATGTGTTATATGTTTCAGACCTTTTGATGTAAAATAATCTGTGCAACATGAAAAACATTCTGTGATTTTTCCTGTAATGTTCATTGTTACCACTATACAATCATAATCAAAATATGGCATTATTTCTGATCCTTTAGTCTATGAAGTTTTTTGTTTGTTTTGTTTTTAGGTTTTTGCAAGGCAAATGGGGTTAAGTGGCTTGCCCAAGGCCACACAGCTAGGTAATGATTAAGTGTCTGAGATTGGATTTGAACCCAGGTACTCCTGACTCCAGGGCTGGTGCTTTATCTACTGCGCCACCTAGCCACCCCTAGTCTATGAAGTTTTGAGATGACTCTCTGTCTTACAGGAAAATTGCTATAAAAATGTCATGGGACTGAAATTGTCTTTCTATCTTAAGTCTGAAATCCAGGTATCAAAGGAAAAGACTGGTGGATCATACATAGTACATAGAAGTCAGAAAAGGAAAAGAAACCCAAGAGGGGTTTGTTGAAATTTACAGGTGAAAAAGGTTTGTTCAGAGTAAGAGAGTAGAAAATATAGCTTTTCATTCTGATCTGAGGTTGGACTTCTTCTTGACTCAGTTACCCACAAATGTGACATTCAGAAAAATATCCATCTGGCAGAATGGGAGTCTGGCTTCAGACAACTGACTACCGATATGACCTCCATCTGGAACAGACATCTAAAATACATATGGGGCCATTGTCCTTTCTTTATGTCTCTGATTTTTATGGTAAATTGCTATGATCGTGTCAGACAATCAATATTAAAATCAAGTATAGAAATTTAAGTAATTCTGGTCTGTATTTATCTAAATCTAAAATAGCTAGGTTAGTGTGTAGTTTTGGATAATTGTTATGAAAGTTTATCTTGTTAAGGGAAAGGTATCCTCCAAATGGGGTAATAACAAAAATGATGATAGTAATCTCTGTAATTGAATTTTCTGTGACTATCAAATCAAATTATAAATCATTAGGATCTAAGGAATTTCAGAATTTCATTTCCTAGTAACAATAACAGTAATTGACTGTGCAAAATATTAAAAGGAAAAATCTCAACAAATAACCTGCATTGAAGAAATCTCTGAAGCTACATCCAAAGCCATAGAACTTTATAAGGTGATTTCAGAAGAAATGAACCTGAATATTTTCCTTGCTGCTGTGTGCTTTTATCTATATGATATGTGTGTGTGTGTGTGTGTATACAATCAAAAAAGGATTGCACCCTTTTGAATCTCTGTAATTTTTTAAAATTTGTGATTGTATTACTCATTTGAATTACTGTTATGGATCTCTCTTGCCCACGGTTCTTAGAGAATCTAAGTTCCACTGATATGTGATTCCCAAATATACTCAATATTTTCCTAAATTTTTATATGATTGAGTTATGAATGACATAAAAATCTAGATCGAAATGGGAGAATTTCTAATCTGATATATTTCTGATCATAACTTAATCTCTTAACTGTTAACCAATAGTTATAAAATGTCACTCTGCTATGTAAGGACTGTCTCCCATGATGTTGACTTCACCTGTATCAATACTAGGTGGTCCTCTCAATGTTAGCCTTACTGATCAACAAATTTTAAGATAAGAGACATCTAGGATAAGCAGAGAGAAAATCCTTTTGTTATTGTCAATAGGAATTTAAAGTAAATATTGTAAGATTTGATCATTAATTATTAGAGAAATGCAAATTAAAGCTTCTCTGAAGTACCACCTCACACCTCTCAGATTGGCCAATATGACCAGAAAGGATAATGACCATTGTTGGAAGGGTTGTGGAAAATCTGGGACACTATTACACTGTTGATGGAGCTGTGAACTCATCCAACCTTTCTGGAGAGAAATTTGGAACCACGCCCAAAGGGCAACAAAAATATGCATACCCTTTGACCCAGCAATACTACTGCCGGGTCTATACCCTGAAGAGATGATGAAAAGGGGTAAAAACATCACTTGTGGGGCAGCTAGGTGGTGCAGTGGATAGAGCATTGGCCCTGGAGTCAGGAGTACCTGAGTTCAAGACATTTAATAATTACCTAGCTGTGTGGCCTTGGGCAAGCCACTTAACCCTATTTGCCTTGCCAAATCCTAAAAAACAAAACAAAAAAATCACTTGCACAAAAATATTTATAGCAGCCCTGTTTGTGGTGGCAAAGAATTGGAAATCAAGTAAATGTCCTTCAATTGGGGAATGGCTTAGTAAACTGTGGTATATGTATGACATGGAACACTATTGTTCTATTAGAAACCAGGAGGGACAGGATTTCAGGGAAGCCTGGAGGGATTTGCATGAACTGATGCTGAGTGAGATGAGCAAAACCAGAAAAACACTGTACACCCTAACAGCTACATGGGGGTGATGATCAACCTTGAAGGACTCGCTCATTCCATCAGTGCAACAATCGGGAACAATTTTGGGCTGTTTGCAAAGGAGAGTGCCATCTGTATCCAGATAAGGAGCTGTGGAGTTTGAACAAAGTTCAAGGACTATTCCCTTTAATTAATTAATTAGTTTATTTATTTATTTATTTATTAGGTTTTTGCAAGGAAAATGGGATTAAGTGGCTTACCCAAGGCCACACAACTAGGTAATTATTAAGTGTCTGAGACCAGATTTGAACCTAGGTACTCCTGACTCCAGGGCCAGTGCTTTATCCACTGCGCCACCTAGCCGCCCCTATTCCCTTTAATTTAGGGAAAAAACCCAGATATCTTATTGTCTGATCTTGCTACCTCTTAGACTTCTTGTCTCTTCTCTAAGGATATGATTTCTCTCTCATCACACTTAATTTGGATCAATGTACAACATGGAAACAAAGTAAAGACTGATAGATTGCTTTCTGTGGGGGAGGGAGAAGTAAGGTTGGGGGAAAATTGTAAAACTCAAATATCTTTAATAAAAATAAATTTAAAAAATATTGTAAGATTTGAGTCATCTATGTGCAATTTCATTGTTTGGCTGTGAAAAGTTTGGATTCTTTCTTCATTTTGTATAAAATACAGCTCAAATTTTACATCATTGTTGGCATTGGCAAGGATGCCATCCACCTGTGGGTTTTGTAAGATCCTAGATTATTAAAACTTCATTTCTAAACTAATTTTGTCATTTCATTTTTAGTCTAGCAAATTCTGGTTAACACCAGCTACTCAGCTTGGAGGTCATCCTGCCTTCCAACCCACTAGCCCACTGCTGTCCTGCAAATGGCAATGAGGCAAGGGTGAAGGGGAGTTGTTATTAAAAAGAGGGGGCCGGGGGGTGGCTGGAAGCTCTCCACTCCCAGGGGGGCCGGGGCCCCACAGGTGGGGGAGGGGAGGGAGTCCCCGCCCTGGCCGGCTGCCCCTCCCTGGCTCCGCCCAAGGGCTTTGCCTCTCTGCCTGGCATTCCCTCCCGCCTCTCCTGCCTGTATCTGAGGCTGCGCCCGGTCCTTGACCACCATCTCCCCCACCCGCCCCTGGAGCCAGGACCTGCGCCCCCGGCCCACCTGGGGCGATCTCCAGGCCTCCCTCTGCTCCAGGATGGCACCGCCCCCCTGAGCGCGTCAGTTTCCACCACCCCAGGACTACATTTCCCAGAAGGCAGCTGGAGGAGAGGCGGTGGAGGGAATGCTGGGACAGAGGCTGGGCTGGCGGTGACTCTCCCCGCCCCCAGCGCTTCCTGTCCCGGAAGGAAGACTTGGGTTCAAATCCTGCGTGAGACACTTCCTGCTGCTGGTTCTAAGCCTCGGGTTCTCTACCGGACTTCCGGGTCGCTTCCGGCTCTAAGGCTCTCCCTTCGGCTTCCCGAGAAGCCCCTGGGCCTCAGTCTCCCGCGCCTTCCTCTTTTTAAGAATTGTTATTTATTGAAGTGTCTGAGGTCACATTTTTTTTACTTTTTTAAAATTTTTAAATAAAAAAGGATTTTAGAGTTTTACAATTTCCCCCCCAGTATGTTCCTCTCCACACACCGATCTAAGCTGAAAGACCCATATGGACTCAGGCGCTCCGGACCCCAGGACCCCCGGCTCTTTGCCCTGCGCGGCCTCTCTGGGAGCAGGGCCCGCCCTCCCGGAAGCCCGGGGCCGCCTCATTTCCGCCCCCATCAGGGGGCCCGGGAGGTTCCGGGAAGCCCCGCCCCCAGAGCGGAGGAGGAGGAGGGCGGGAACCGTGCCGGAGCCGCGCAGACTACAAATCCCATGAGGCAGCGCGGCGGCTGCGGCGCACAGCGCCTGCGCCCGCCGCTCGGGCCTCCCAGGAGCGCGCTGCCGACACCCCCCGCGGTAGGCTGCCGGAGAGAGGCGCCGGAAGACTCTGTGAGCCTGCAGGTGGCCGCCCTAGGGAGGAGGCCCGGGCCTGGGGCGCGCGGGCGGGGGGTGGGGCGCGCGGGCGGGCGGAGGGCGCGGGGGGGGGGGTCCAGCCAATCCGCGGCTCCCGGAGCGGGCCGCCCCTCCCGGAACTCCCCCGGCGGGGCCACTTCCCTTCGGTTCGCTGTTCCGGGTTCTGTTCCTTCCTGAGCTTCACTTCCGCTACTCTGTGGCCGGCAGCATCGGGCAGGGCTGCGGGTGGTCGCTAGCTCTTCCCGGCCTTGTGCCACGTGGTTCTGGGGAAGGACCCCGCCCCTTTCATACGGGTCCCTCAGGCAGCCCCCCAGCATTCACTCAGCCCTTTTGATGTTACCAGAATCCGAGGAAAAGCAGCTTCAGGCGCAGGCCAGTGCCCCGCGGCTGATTGGTCCGTCTCCTTCCTTATCAAGGCTAAAGGCAAATGACCTTGTGCCCCCTCGAGCCGATCCGACCAATAGGAGGCCGGCATGCGGTCCTACGGGGCGGGCACAAACTCTGGCTGAGCCGACCAATAGGAGGCCGGCATGGCTCCCACGGGGCGGGCACAAAAGGTCCAAACTTGGAGATGCCACCTGTCACTCTAGTCACTTCCACACCAAGTAGGTGTGTGGGGGAGGGGGTCTGGAAAGGCTTGCAGAAAGGGAGACTTGAAAGAAGTCTGGAGGAGGAAGAGAGCAGCAGAGGAACGTGGCGGCCTGCTGTTGGGAAAGGAGGACAAAGCTGAAGACTTGTGTCCGAGGCTGCAGAGAAGGCCCTGACGTTAAAGACTAAGAAGAATCCATTGGAGCAGCGAATGACACAGTGAATAGAATACCCATGTTGAAGGCAAGAGGACCCAAGTTCAATCCTGATCTCAGACACTTAAACAGCTCTGTCACCCTGCACCAGTCTCTTAACCCCAATAGCTTTAAAAAAAAAGAGGGGTGGCTAGGTGGCACAGTGGATAGAACACCCTGAAGTCAGGAGGACCTGAGTTCAAATCCAGCCTCAGACACTTAATAATTACCTAGCTGTGTGGCCTTGGGCAAGCCACTTAACCCCATTTGCCTTGCAAAAAAAAACTAAAAAAAGGTCATGAGATTTGGCAATTAAAAAATCCTTGGCAGCTTTGAAGTGAACAGTTTCAGTAGAATGAAGAGGTTAGAAGCCAGATTTCAGGAAATTTAGAAAAGAAACTCTCTCCTAAAAGGATGTATAGTCAAGAAAAGCAGGAAAGATCTAGAACTGATGTGGGGGAAGTTGGTAGTGCCTTCATAAAAATGAGAATTCATGAAGTGAAAAACCTACAACTAGCCCTGGAGCTAGAAAAGCTCAGAATTTTTATTTCACAAGCCTGCAAAGTACACAGATTAAAACTTTTCCTGGCTAGGCAGTAATCTACTTGAGGACAGGGTGAATAACAAAAGTCTAGGTGAGAGTGCCTGAGTGAAAGAGAGGAAGGAAAGCAGCCCAAAGAACTGGCTATGTTTAGACTCAAGTGAGTCTAGCCATGAGGAGAATTTAGCTCAGATTTTTATAGTCTTGCCCCTCTTCTTGGGCAGAGAAGAGTCAGGAAAAGTTGGGCAAAGGGGAATCCTACCCCTTTTTGTGGCACTCTGAAAGGCTGGAAGCTGGGGGGCGGGTAGAGGAATGATTTCTAGTTGTTCTTGGCGAATTTACATTTAACTATGGAGTTACATTGAACAATAGGAGGAAATTTATACCTGATTAGGGCTCATGATGTTCAGAAAGCCCTCAGAAAACATCAGAGAGGCACAAATAACTTTTATTTAATATTATAAACTAGATATTTCTCCTGTTAAGTGGAAGAGATGCTAGGATAAAATCAGGAGGTTTTTATTTTAGAATGAGAAGACATACATGGTCACTCATGTTTGTGAGCAGGCATGATGGAGAACATGAAGAAAAACTGAAGATTAGAAAGTAGGGATGATAGTGAGATTAATTTGCTAAGTAAGACGACAAAATGATGTGATCAAGGATGCACATGAAGGTTGGCCTTCACAAGAAGAATGATTCCCTCTTCATCTGAGACTAAGGTGAAGCAGTAAATAATGAAAAAAATGATTAGATGATGTAAAATGAGGAGGGGAGAGGAGGAGCTCTTAGCAAATGGTTTCCATTTTTTTTTTTCAGTAAAACATGAGCCTGGTGCTCAGCTGAAAGTATAGGACTAGAAGAAAGATATGAATGTTTGGAATTCCTGCAGTGGAGAGAGGGAGGGTACATTAATTAGAGAGCAATAGAATATTTGTCTAGATGCATATGGGATCCAGATGATATTAAATAGCATCAATTTGTGGTGTATTCAGTCTGCTTGATTCCATGACTTCCATTGAACAGAGAATTAATAGAAGTAGAAGCAAATGGCAGGAGAAATCCAGAAGTGGGTACTGGCAAAGTGTTGTTTGGGTAGGACAAGGGAGTAAGAAATCCAAGGGTAAAACCAGATAAGCAGTTCAAAGAGGCAAGATAGGGAAGGGAGGAGAGTGTAGATAATGCAAGGGTTTTTGCCCAGGGGAGAATGGAGGAATTGAAAGAAGGGAGGTCTTGGTGTGGATGAAGGATAGGCTTAGAGTTCATGGAACAGAGAAAGAGGGGATCATAAAAGATTAGGAGCAGAAAAAGGGAATTCACAGCTTATGAATAAGGATCACTTTTGAGAAATGTTGGGATCAGGGGTGGGGACCATTTATGTGTTTAGCTGGGTTAGAATGGATGGGGTCATGATAATTGAGTAGATTAAAGAATTAGGAAGTTAAGGCATTTGAAGGGAAAGCAGTATTTATAAGGATACTGCTGATTTGAAGGCATGAAATAGGGAGAAAAGAAAGATTGCAACTCTAATCCTAAAGTCCATTCGTGGAAATCAACATTTTCGATCTATATGAGAGGTAGGGCAGAGTTTAAGAGAATGAAAGAAAATCCAGTTACAATCTCTTCAATTCTACTGGCATCCCTAATACAGACAACATAACTAAATTCGGATTCTACTGTATCCCCATGCAGAATACATAATTTAATTCAGATTTTGTGAGTTGAATAAAACTACAAGTTTAAAAAAGGAGTTGGATTCTCGACCTTCAAAGTCCCTTCCAGACCTTATCTAATTCTGGACAAAGGATATGACAGAGTTTACAGGCTGGTGGTTTGGGGGTCAGGAAAATGTGGGTTTGAATCCTACCTCTGAGGCTTCCTGCCTCTCTGAACTTTAGTTTTCTCATCTGTAAAATAAGGAGATTGGACTTGTAGATTGCTAATGTCCTTTCTAGCTTTAAATTTTAATTAAAAATGGTGGTATTATTGAAAGAATTGTAGAAGGGGAGAGCTCCATCCTCCCCTCTTGCCACCAGTGAATGGGGGCCAAGGTCAGGCTGGACTGAGATGGAAGGACCAAGGCGTGCAGAAACCAGGAATGATCTCTTATAGAGAACTCACCTTTGCCTGCTCAAGAAGGCCTCTCCCATAATCCCAAAACCTCGCTGGAGAGTCATTGCTCAAGCTTTGAATTAAGAGCCACCATGCTTCTTGGGAGGCTGATCATTCAAACCTTGGGGTGACTTCTCTGATCCTGAGAACCAGCTATGACAGGCAGAAGAAAACCTGGAAATTTCTCTAGGCTTGTGAGGGTAGCTAAGATAACCCTCGACAACCTTCGTTCATTGTTCCACTGGCCATCCTAAAGGGCCCATCTTGTGCAGAAGAACCCTATTATAACCAGGGCTGAAAGATGCAAAGATTAGCTAGGATGCAAACCTAGGACAGAACCAGTGTCAAAGATAGATGCTCTCACTTCCAAACCACCCTGTGTAATGAACCCTGGCACAGGTTTAGGGTGCCTCTGAGGGCATGTCCCTCCATGGAAGAAGCCTTAGGAAGGAGACAAGAAGGGAACTTGGAAGGGAAAGATAACCTGGATGCTGACTTTAAAGGTAGCTGGAACACTGGGCCTGGAGTCTGAAAGACATCTTCCAGAGTTCAAATGGAATGGGGCAGCTAGGTGGCGCAGTGGAAAGAGCGCTGACCCTGGAGTCAGGAGGACCAGAGTTCAAATTTGACCTCAAACACTTAATAATTACCTAGCTGTGTGACCTTGAGCAAGTCACTTAACCCCTCCAACCGCAAAAAAAAACCCCAATTCAAATCAAACCTAACTGTGTGACTCTGGGCAAATCACTTCACCTAGTTTACCTCAGTTTCCTCATCTGTAAAAATTTCTGGAGAAGGAATTGGCAAACTACTCCAGTATCCCTGCCAAAAATATCCCAAATGGGTTCTTGGTGGATTGAACATGACTGAACAACAACAACAGTATGCCTGGCAAAAGGATTTGGTAATTAGACTGGAATCAGGAAAAACTTGGGTTCAAATCTCACCTTAGATGCTTACTAACTCTGGGCAAGTCACTTATCAGTTTCCTCCTATGTAAAATGAGAGGATTGGACTCAGTGGTGTCTAAAATCCCTTTCAGCTCCAAAAAGTTGTTCCTAGAATAAGTGCTATAGAGAAGTGTAGATGGAGGGGACTCACCATGCCTTTGTGTAAATATTTTGTTTTCATTCTTTTTCTAGTGATTCCATGTAAGTTGTTATCTCCCCCATTAAATATGAGTAAGGATTGTTTCATTCTTTGAGTATGGCTTCCCAATCCCTAACATAGCTCCTGGAACATAGTAAATGCTTAAAGGACTGTTGATGTAGCAATTGAGAAATGGAGAGTTTTCCTATCCATGATCCTAACCACTAGGCCATTATTACATTTATTTGCATATTAAAAATATTAGAATTCAATACAATAAGTATTACATCTTTATTAAGTAAAGTCTCCTCCATACCTCCATGTGGAGGCATCAGCTGAGGACTTCTGTAGAGGTCATCTGTAGTGACTACCTCCCATTAGGGTTTCTGGGAACTTTCTTCAGAATAGGATCTCTAGGCTGGAAGGGACCAGAGGAGCTATCTCTTCCAACCTATATCTGAGGAAGAATTCCTACAGTATATTGAATAAGCATAGAATCTGCTCTCTGTTTTAAACCTCCTAGTGATAGGAAGGTCACTACCTGCTTTGGCCTCTGAATGATTCCAAAATGGTAGAAGTCTTCACCAGCAATGGCATCTGCTCCGGACTTTTGAATGACTTGGATTGTTAGGGAGGTTTTTCGTGGATTTAGGCATTCAGTCTAAATCTTTCTGCTTCCCTGTAGCTGCCCAGCATTGCTCCTCTGTGGCTAAGATTATTTCTAATTACTCCATAACTACTTGAATCTTGCTATTGGGTTATCATTGAGCTGTCTCTTCTCAAGGCTAAAAATGCCCAGAATCATAGACTATGTGATCAAGCATCGATCTTATCCAACATTAAGCCAAGAAATGAATCAGTCATTCAATCAATACACATTTCTTATGTATGCAACACTGTACTAACTATAATTCCTCTGCCTCTTCTTGAAGTATTCCTAGTTCTTTCAAATCATCTGCACTGAATTACATAGTCCTCAAACAGCACAGAAGACTAAACTTGGATTCACAACCGGGACCTCTGACACTTACCTGGGTGACCCTGAGTCTCTGTTTCCTCATCTGTACAATGAGGGAGGGTTGGCCTTGATGACTCAAGTACTCCTTCATCACTAGAGATAAACTCTTATAGTTGACCTATCATGAAGATGGTCATCCTCCTCTTAGACCCTCTCTGCTTCTTCCCATTCAGATGTGGTCAGACCAGAGAAAAAGGACCCAGGTGTTAATGAACTTCCTTATTCATACCAGTCCTGTGAGATCAATTCAAATATCATCTGAGAGAGAAGGAAACTCACACTTTGAGACTGGGAGGAAAGGGACAAGCCAGTTTGGCTAGGGGTCACTCAGACTGGAAAGGGTAAGAACTGAGAGGACAGACTTCTTTCCATGACTCTGGGTTGCCACTCTGTAGCAAAGGGAAGGTTAGCTTCTTGGACTTCCTGGACTGGCCTAGAGGGACTGACCACTGCGCAGTCTGACATATGGAGTTCTAAGCAAGTGAGCTCACAGAGATCAAAGGCAAAGGACTAACAAAGGCTGGGAATCCGGATGTCTGGGTTACAAAGCTACAGGCATGTCATCACACACATTTAGACCTGTAGATTATAAGCCAATGAAGAGACTCTATGGACAATTGGAGATCCCTTTTTGCCTTTCATTCTAGGTGTGTTCTTGGCTGTTCGCTGTGAGTCCTTGACCCCACAAAACCCTGAATCACATAATATCCTACCATACTGCCTGAGGGAGGATACATTCCTGGCCTCTCCTCAAATTTCCTCCATCATATCAAGCATCACATGGCCAAGCCTCAAGTTCCCTTTTAGGGAAGGAAGGTGGCACAGTAGTGAGAGGGTAGGACTTTGGAGATGGAGAATCTGATTTCAAATCCTATCACTATCTCAAAGGAGCTAGATGGTGCAGGATCGAGAGTCAGGAAGACCTGACTTGAAATCCAATCTTCAGACATTTACATGATTTACTTTGCTTCCCTGGGACTCAGTTTCCCTGTCTGTCAAATAAGGGAATTAAAGACAATGAGCTCCAAGATCCCCCTATAGCCAGTTCCTTATGAAAATGAACTCCTCTAGGTACAATAACCCTCAGAGACATCTGGAAAAGACGAAGAGGATATCATGGAATCATCTGACAGAATTGTTCCTGATTTGAAAGCTTTGAAAACTCTTATAAATGAGCAACGGGAAAGGTAATACAGTGAAGCTAATATAATCCAGTCTAATAAGCAAAAATAGAAAGGTTTGCTCTTGGGGTCAAAATCATCAGCTGTGCAATTAAAGATGAAAGAGCTGTGGCTTGGAAAACGTTCATATAACAAAGCAATCCCTGAGGGTGGCCACTTTGGAGCCCTTCCAGCCTAGTTGGGAGTGTAGATTGGGTAGGAATCAAGAGGCTTGAGTTAAAATCCCATTTCTACCAATTACTACCTGAGTAAGCTTGGAGATCATTTTCCATTTTTCTTGGTTTAGATTTCCCCGTATGTAAAATGAGAAGTTCAGATTAGTTGGTCTCTGAAATTTCTTTCAGCTCTGAATCTAGAATGTAAATGGGAATGAGATAGACTGCAAAGCCTCATCCACCCATGGTGTGGTGACTCGAGCTTCCATTGAGTAAGGGAAGGGAATTCTGGGTAAGGGAGGCAGAAATAAGAATTGAAATTGCCCTGGTATCCACGGGTTTACAGAGCACATTCCATTACAAGTCTGGGATGCAAGGGTTGCTATCATTCTGTCCCTGTCTTATGCATGTACAGATTTTTCAGAATCCAAAGCTCAGATTTGTTGTGAATTGTCCAGATAACCCTGGGAATAAATGTCAGAAGAGAGATTTCTACAAAAGTCACTTTCCTGATTGCAGGTCTGGCATCCTTAAATGTGACATTTCTGTAGTGATCTAAGGTTTGTAAAGAACAAAGGTTCATTTGATGTTTGGGTTAATTTGGGTTTTTTATTTTATTTGTCCAGACCTATTATTTCATCATTGAAAAGCGGGAAGAGAGTCCTGGAATCAGATGAACCAGGTTCTTATCTGACCTTTCCCTTGCCTTTTCTGGGTCCTTGTTTTCTTGCCTATAAGGTGAGGGATTTGGACTAGATTGCCTCCAGTTCTAAAGCCTCGATCTTAATTTGCTTAACATCTCTGCACCTCAGTTTCCTCATCTTTACAATGAGGGGATTAAATTAGATGACCAACCTTAGGTCCCTTCCCATCTAAATCCAGGATCCTATGAGCTCTGCTCTTGCACAAGCAAGGTAGGAAGTTGGGGGTGGGGGTAGGGAAGAGAAGTCAGAAAACCTGCTTTGGATCTCACAATCAGTACATTTTAGAGGCCCGATTTTTTCAGAGGTCATTCTGATTCCTGGGTCAACCCTTTGTCCAGGAAGCCTTTGAGGTGTTACAGATGAAGATGTTGAGTTTTGGAAAACTCTGCCCCTACACAGCTTTGAGTCTGTGAGTTTCTCCTGGAACCTACATTTTGATGAGGGGCCCAGACTTTGCCATCATGCTTAAGCCTCCACCTCCCACCCCTAGCTTTTCATTTCCTCTTATGTCAGTCTCTCATCATTAGAATGAAAACTCCTCAAAGGTAGGAAGGGTCTTTCTTTTTTCCTTGCATTTCTACCCCTCCAATTTTACCAAAACCCTTGGCAATTAGGTAAACAATGCATTATTTCTTCCAAACAGACTAAAAGTCAGAGCTGACAGGGCCTTTCAAGATCATTGAGTGAAATCTATCATACAGATGGGAAAAACTGAGGATTTAAATCAAGAATGGGACTCACCTAGCTATAAAGGAGTTATAGCTGGTGGCTGAGCTGAGGCTGTAACCCCAATCTTTTGAACCTCAAGTCAGGGTTGCTACAGACACATTACATTTGAAACTAAGCTTTCCCCTGGCCTAAAATTGACTTCCCTCTTCAGATCAGCGTGATACTTTTTTGCCTGAAAGTATCTGTACCACACACACACACCCTGCCCCCAACCTGCCATGATGCCAGAAATCCCCCCATTAAACATTTAGTCCTTCAGATAAAGGTATTATCTACCTTATGTCTACTTTTATCAGTACTGGTAATAGCAGAACTTATGGGAAGGGCATTGTTATTGATAATAGCCCACAATTCAGTATTGGTGGTCTTGAGAGCTAAAAGATCTCAGAGGTCATCTTGATCAAGGCCTTCATTTGAGAGAGGAGGAAATGTACGCCTAGAGAGTGGAAGCTTCTTGACCAAGGTCAAGTTTATATATCACTTACTGTAGAACAATCAGAGAAATCTGCAAGCCAAATATGCTGAGGATTCAAACAAAAGTGAAACAATCCTTGTCCTCATGGAGCTTATATTTTATAGGGGAGATAATAGAAAGAGATGCAAAGTATAATGAAATAAATACAAGGACTCCTGATCAGGAGAGGTGCCTGAAGAGTAGTAGAACTTCCACACACATACTTCTTCAAAAAAACCTAGAATTGGTACCATATTAAATAATGATCAAGAAATTCAGTGACTATTGTTCTATTAGAAACCAGGAGGGATGGGAATTCAGGGAAACCTGGAGGGATTTGCATGAACTGATGCTGAGTGAGATGAGCAGAACCAGAAAAACACTGTACACCCTAACAGCAACATGGGAGTGTTCAACCTTGAAGGACTCGCTCATTCCATCATTGCAACAATCAGGAACAATTTTGGGCTGTCTGCTAAAGAGAGTACCATCTGTATCCAGATAAGGAGCTGTGGAGTTTGAACAAAGGGCAAGGACTATTACCTTTAATTTAGAAAAAAAACAGATACCTTATTGTCTGATCTTGTTACCTCTTAGACTTCTCTTTAAGGATATGATTTCTCTCTCATCACACCCAATTTGGATCAAGGTACAACATGGAAACAAAATAAAGACTGACAGAATGCTATCTGTGGGGGGTGGGGTGGGGGGAGGGAAGCAAGATTGGGGGAAAATTGTAAAACTCAAATAATATCTTTAATAAAAATAAATTTTAAAAAAATTCAGTGAGTAGAGTGACTTTTTCACTCCAGACTGAAGGGAAAAAAAGTTCAAACCTATGAGAAAGAGAAAATGTAGCCACCAGCAAAGCCAGCACGAGCATGAGCAGGAAAGTACCAAGGAACTACAGATGAGATCATGAAAGGTCTGGCAGCTTTCCCCTCTTTCACAAGAGGCAATGAGAGTGGTTCTCTCTCTGAAGAAATCCATGCGGAGGTCAGAAAGCCTTGGAACACCTGGAGAACAGAAATGAACAGAAAGCTATGCCAGTGCTCAGACCTCATGGGCCAGGTTCCAGAGACCCCATAGAAGCTCTGACAGGCGCCTAGTTCTCTGTCTACCTTTATGGAGGGGGCCTGAGCTCAGGTGATGGAAGTCACCCCAAGAACCTCCATGCCCTGGGTGAGAAAAAGCAAGGTTGATCACCTATGTTAAATTAACCAAAACACCAATCTATATTAAAAACTATTATAGCTCTCAAGATCATTTTCCATCGGGCTATTCTCCTGGATTTTACAATCTTCAGAAAATTATCATGCTTTAAGAAGAAGCCAATTCTGACATTCATACCTCCTCAGGTTTCCTTGTCTCTGGGGGCCCCTTTCTTCCTCTGGATAAAGAAGGTACATGGTAGATATCAGAGATCTCCTTCTAGATCCTCAATGTAGGATGATACCAGGGTAGACCCCTCATTATTTCCCACTCCAGCTACATGACATCATCATGAAGACCACCTCTCCATCATCCCACTATTTTTCAGCCCTTTTGATGTGTTATCTCCTCCATTGGATTAGAAGCTCCTTGAGTGCTACAGGGTCTGTCTCTTGACTTTTTTACATACCTATCATTTAGCAATGTGCCTGGCACACTTGAAAAATGTTTATTACCTTGAGAAAAAAGACAGAGAACTCTAATAATTGCAAGTAGTGACTCAAAGGGGAAAAAATGGATTTTCTACAAGGGCTGCATGAACAGCTAGTAGAAATGAAGTAAGAGATTAAAAAGTGAAGGAAAATCTCTAGGGAAGAATTGGAAAGAGAATAAATCACTATGTAGAAAGTGGTAAATCTTACCCAAGTAATGAAATCTCTGAAATCTAGACTAGAAGTTAACAAGATCTGATATGTTCAAGAAATAGCAAGAAATATTAGAAACAAAAAAAGGAAACAAAATAAAAAAGAAGATGCCACATATCTGATATCAGAAACAATGACCTGGAAAATTTATCAAGTAGAGATCGTTTAAGAATCATTGGACTCCTTGATAAACCATGATTCAAAAAAAGAATGAAAACTAAAAAACAATCATAAGGGAGAACTGCTGAGCTTGATTAGAAATGAAGAACTAGGTGAAAATAGAAGAAAATCTACTAATAATCTCTTGAACAAGAAAAGAAAATTAAAATTTTCAGGATTGTCAGAGTCAAAATCCAGTTTACATGTCAAAGAAAAAAGTACTGCTAGTACTCAAAAATAGTTCAAGTACCAAGGAACCACAGTCAGGATTATGATAACTTCTATTATTAACAAGAACAGATTTTGGGATTAAATACTGCAAAAGGCAAAAAACACAGATTTATAATAATGTGCCCTGAAAAACTGAGTAGAATCCTTAAGGGAGAGGGGGAATGGATTTCTTTTAATTTTTTTTGCAAGGCAATAGGGTTAAGTGACTTGCCCAAGGTCACACAGGTATTAAATGCCTGAGGCCACATTTGAACTCAGGTCCTCCTAACTCCAGGTCTGGTGCTCTATCCACTGCACCACTTAGTTGCCCCAGGGAATGGGTTTTTAATGGAATAGAGCCTTCTGAAAAATACTGACAAAAAGACCAGAACTTAAAGAGGAATTTTGCAATTAGAATACAAGAGTCCAGAGAAACTCAGAAAGAAATGTATTTAAGTAACTAGAAGGTGCTGTATAATGATGGAGTGCTAACATTCTAATAGGGGGTAAAGAAACAAGTGTCCCTTCATAACCTTAATGCCTTCAAAAGATATTGTGGAAGTTAAATGAAAAATACACATGCACGAGGGAGATTAGTTCTCTTCTAATGATTTTAAGATGGGAAAGAAGAGTGTAAGATACACTAATTGAGAAAAGGAATGGAGGCAAAACTTGATATTGCTCATAATTGAGGTGCTTGAAAAAGAGAATATACAAACATGAGGGAGAGTGGATTAAGTAGGCATCAGATAAACCTCAATCCTAGTTGAAATGGGTGAAGGAGAGTTGAAAACACATACATTATGCATCAGATTCAGAAGGAAAATAAATAATATGGGTAAGAGGAAGGGAAATTCCAGAGTCATAAACTTCCTCCCCCCCCCAAAAAAAAATTTCTCTAGCTCAAAGGGGGTATTAAAAAGGAGGAAGAAAAAACTATAATATAAGCAGATTCTGTAGAATAACCTAGACCAATTATGATATACAAATGCAATGGAATATTATTGCAATATAAGAAATTATGAAAGAAATGATTTTAGAAAATCCTTAATCACATGAATTAAAACAGAATAAAGTGAACCAAATGAGAAAACCATTTTATACAATATAAGATAAAAATTAATATTACTTAAGAGTTTCTACTGTATTGATCCTACAATGCAATTGATTTTATTCTGTGTTGATTTTTACCGTTGAGTGTCTGTCAATCTAAAGCCACCTTTCTGTGTTCTTGAATTGAGTTCTGGAATTTAGCTTTCTTTCTGAGTTAAAATTATATTAAAAATATTATTTCACATACTGGTAGCCCCTTGAATACTAACAGGATATCTGTTTACTCTCTTTATGCCCCATAAGTTAACTTGGTACCAGCTCCAAAAGATTATTAGGGGATGAAATTAGGAGAGATTTCTATCTCTTCAAAGGAGGCAGCACATTTGGTAGTTATGACCTTCTAGAAAGAATTGCAAGATTCAATAATTTGAAATTATTTTGCCCAACTCTTGCCAATAAATTTGATAATCTAAGTGGAATGGATGAATATTTACAAAAATATAAGTTGCCCAAGTTAAATGAAGAAGAGATTAAATACCTAAACAACCCTGTCTCAGAAAAAGAAATTCAACAAGCCATCATTGAACTCCCTAAGAAAAAAATCTCCAGGGTCTGATGGATTCACAAGTGAATTCTACCAAACATTTAAGGAACAATTGGTTCCAGTTCTATATAAACTCTTTGGAAAAATAGGGAAAGATGGAACTCTGCCTAACTCTTTCTATGAAACCAATATGGTGCTGTTACCTAAACCAGGAAGAGTTAAAACAGAGAAAGAAAATTATAGACCTATTTCCATGATGAATATAGATGCAAAAATCTTAAATAAAATCTTAGCAAAACGATTGCAACAAGTTATCACTAGGATAATACATTACGATCAAGTAAGATTTATTCCAGGAATGTGGGGTTGGTTCAATATTAGGAAAACTGTTAGTATACTTAATTATATCAACAACAAACCTATCAGAAATCATATGATCATATCAATAGATGTTGAAAAAACTTTTGACAAAATACAGCGTCCATTCCTATTAAAAACACTAGAGGGTGTAGGAATAAATGGACTGTTCCTTAAAATAATTAGCAGTATCTATCTGAAACCATCAACAAGCATTATATTCAATGGGGAGAAGCTAGAGGCATTCCCAGTAAGATCAGGGGTAAAACAAGGGTGTCCATTATCACCACTACTATTCAATATTGTATTAGAAATGTTAGCATCAGCAATTAGAGAAGAAAAAGAAATTGAAGGAATTAGAATTGGGAAGGAAGAGACAAAACTCTCACTCTTTGCAAATGACATGATGGTCTACCTAGAGAATCCCAAGAAATCATCCAAAAAACTACTGGAAACAAGTAGCAATTTTAACAAAGTTGCAGTTTATAAAATAAACCCTCATAAATCCTCAACTTTTCTATATATGTCTAGCAAGATACAGCAGGAAAAGCTTGAAAGACAAATCCCATTCAAAGTAACCTCAGACAATATAAAATACTTGGGAGTCTATTTGCCAAGACAGACTCAGAATCTTTTTGAAAACAATTATGAAACACTTCTTATACAAATTAAATCAGATTTAAATAACTGGGCAAATATCAACTGCTCATGGATAGGTAGAGCTAATATAATAAAAATGACAATTCCACCAAAACTAAACTATCTGTTTAGTGCCCTACCAATCAAAATTCCAAAAATTTACTTTAATGAGTTAGAAAAAAATTGTAAGTAAATTCATATAGAGAAATAAAAAGCCAAGAATTGCCAGAAGCTTAATGAAAAAAGTGCAAAAGAAGGTGGCTTAGCCCTATCTGATCTAAAATTATATTATAAAGCATCAGTCATCAAAACTGTTTGGTATTGGCTAAGAAATAGAGTGGTGGACCAGTAGAATAGACTAGGTGTAAAAGCAGGAGATGATTATAGTAATCTGCTGTTTGATAAACCCAAAGAGTCCAGCCATTGGGATAAAAACTCCCTCTTTGATAAAAACTGCTGGGATAGTTGGAAGTTAGTATGGAAGAAACTTAGATTAGACCAACACCTAACACCCTTTACCAAGATAAGATCCAAATGATCCAAATGGTTACAGGACTTAGTCATAAAAAACAATACTATAAGCAAATTAGAAGATCAAGGACTAGTTTACCTGTCAGATCTATGGAAAGGGGAGCAGTTTATGACTAAGGAAGAGTTGGAGAACATCACCAAAAACCAATGAGATGATTTCAGTTACATTAAATTAAAAAACTTTTGCACAGATAAAACCAATGTAACCAAGATCAAAAGAAATGTAGTAAATTGGGAAACAATCTTTACAACTAATGATTCTGGCAAAGGACTCATTTCTAAAATATACAGAGAACTGAGTCATATTTTTAAAACAAAAAGCCATTCCCCAATTAACAAATGGTCAAAGGATATGCAAAGGCAATTTACAGATTAGGAGATCAAAATAATGCATAGCCATATGAAAAAATGCTCTAAATCATTAATTATTAGAGAAATGCAAATTAAAGTTTCTCTGAGGTACCACCTCACACCTCTCAGATTGGCCAATATGACCAGAAAGGATAATGATCATTGTTGGAAGGGTTGTGGGAAATCTGGGACACTATTACACTGTTGGTGGAGCTGTGAACTGATCTAACCCTTCTGGAGAGCTATTTGGAACTATACCCAAAGGGCAACAAAAAAGTGCATACCCTTTGACCCAGCATTACCACTACTGGGTCTATATCCTGAAAAAGGATAAAAACATTACTTGTACAAAAGTATTTATAGCAGCCCTGTTTGTGGTGGCAAATAATTGGAAATCAAGTAAATGTCCTTCAATTGTGGCTTAGCAAAGGACTATTCCCTTTAATTTAGGAAAAAAGCCATATCTTAGATCTTGTTATCTCTTAGACTTCTTGTCTCTTCTTTAAGGATTTTATTTCTCTCTCATCACACCCAATTTGGATCAAGGTACAACATGGAAACAAAGTAAAGACTGACAGATTGCTTTCTGTGGCGGGGGTAGGGGTAGGGAAGTAAAATTGGGGGGGGAATTGTAAAACTCAAATAATATCTTTAATAAAAACAAATTTTAAAAAATTGCAAGATTCAAATGGGTACCATAAAACAATTAATATTCCTTAGTTGTCAGAGAAGTTAAACCTACCCTACTTATCAGTCTACCTTTCTTAGGAAAACCAATCATAGTGTTCCATGCCTTTCCAAGTCCACTTCTTTGTTGTATGTCAATAAAGTGGGTCCCCTCCTCCTTGAGATTGCTGGATTTACTGAGTTCACCAATCCATTTTCTCCACAGTTACACATATCACTAATTTTTGTTTGGATTACTGTGCCTCAGTTTACACTATTGATTTTATTTGCCAAAAAGGGCAAATTGCAAAAATAATCAGTTTTGAAAGTTTTAAGAATGCTGATACAATGACCAACTGTGACTGCAGAGTACCATAATGAAGCAAGCTTCCCATCTCCTGAAGGTGAGGAAGAGGACTTCATGCTAGAAAGAACATATGTTATTGGGCATGACCGGGTAGAAATTCATTTTTCTTGATTATGTTTATTTCTTACAAGGGTTTTTTTTCCCTTTCTATTTGGATACCAAGGTGGATATTCATTTTTTTTTGTAAATGCACAGAAAAGATGGTTCAGAAGGAAGCACAGGCAAGCAGGATGGTATTGAAAGTAATATGTTGAATGTGTTATAGACTTTTTTTTTAAAGTAAACAATATCAAGTGAAAACTTCCAGTTTCACATACAGTTTTTTTGCATGTGTTTTGTGTCGGTGGAAATGCTCATTTTAGGTGCTTAAATTTTGAATGAGAATGAAATAAAAATATTTTAAAAACAAGATAATGGCAAGGGTATGGAGAGAATGGGAGGGGAGACACAAGCAGATGGAGATTCAGAAGATGAAGAAGCTATTACTTAGGCTGAGTCTAGAAAGAAATTACGTATTTTAAAAGTTAGAGCTCAGAAGGTTTAGCATGAGGGGCTACATGAAGATGTCAGTACTTAAGAAAGATCTGAAAGGAAATTTAATATTTTAAGAGGGATGAGAAGAAAAGGCATTGAGGGGCTGGATAGTAAAGACATAGAGATGAAAATTGTGAAGGATGGATATTCATCTGGATCACAGTCATGTGGAAAAGTAGGGTGGGGCCAGGTGGTAAGTAAAAGGCTTTAAATATCCAAGAGGAGTTGATCTTTGATCCCAGAGGTAATAGAGATCTACTGTAGTTTACTGAACAGAAGAGGAAGATGGATCGCTCAGCTCTCCCAGTCTCACAAAATAGGAAATGGGTTCAGAGAGGGAAGGTACACACAGGATGATTGTTACTTCAGTCGTCAATGTGGTTCAGTATCAAAAGGTCTGGATTTAGAGTGAAAGTACCTCAGTTCAGGTCCTGCTTCTGATGTCACTGCCTTGTGCAATGTCAGATAATCCCACCACCAGAGTGGTATAGAACTCAGGTTTGCTTTTCACTGTACCCATTATTCATTCACCTCTTTGGGTGGGTATGTCATGAATGGATTGCTCCTTCATTTGGAGGCAAAATCAGAGCTGCATTGAAAGTGAATGCTGTCTCTGTCCCTACTACCTGTGACCTTGGGCTTGGTACTTTAGCTTTGGGGCCTCAGTTGGTTGACTAGATGATGTTCAAGGCCCCTTCCAGGTCTAACATGTATGATCTGTATCAAGTCAAGTCTAGGAGCATTTATTTCAGCACTTTCTGTTGCCCTCCACTGAGTTTAGTGCTGAGAATACAAATATAAGAAGAAAGATGGACCCTACCAGCAAGGAGTAGGGACAAGATAAAAGAAACACAGAGTTAGGAGTGCAGTGTGGAAAGGAATGAAGACATGGCCAGCCTTGGCATCCTGCTTGAAATGAAGGTTGCCACCACCCTATCACAGAAAGAGGCCAGAAGAGCAGAAGGTGCTTCCAGTGTTAAGAAGTCATTCAAAGGAATATTTATATGTGTCTGGGATGGGATGTGGGGGCCATGTTGGCCCAGGTTCTCATTTCTTTCTGTCTTCCCTCTCCAGGCTTCCCATGGGAAAGAAGATATTTTGCACCACGAGATTATCTTAAATGACTCTCTCCAGGTTGTATATCAAGAGAGTCGCTAATCCCACAACATGCCACCCATCTGCCATTATTTTGTGGACTTCTACTTTGTCTCCTTCCCCTGGGTGCAGACAGGCAAGAAGGATGTGCATGTAAGGTTGCCCACTAGAGTAACCCTGAGTAAAGTTGGGAAAATGGGACTTTACTTTAGATGGGAAATTTTAGAGGGTGTTGATAGTATGTATTCCCTGAATGACAGTTTTCTCCCCTCTTGTCATAACCCATGTTGGCCTCTTTGTGAGAGCTCTTCCATCTTCTATTGCTTAGAAATCTTATATTTCATGGTATCCTTCACCCTCATTGGAGTAACATCCAGGATGAACTCACAATACCCCCCCTCCAAACACACACACACACACACAAACACACACACGTACACATATATACTTCCCCTTGACTGCTACTTGTACCAGGTAGCAATATTTCTAGTTCCAGGCCTGCTACATGTTTCTCAATCCACTCCTTTATCCCTTGTGTACCATCTTCACCAGACTTTCTGTCCTTGGGCATACTTCCCTCTCTGACTACCTACCCAAGGTCATATTCTGGACTATTTTGCCTCTGCCCATTAGGCTGCCTCAGCCATGATTTCAGCTGAGCCTCAGAAGATTAGTCTGACAACTTATGAAAGTTGAATCAGAAAGGAGATAAGAGCAGAAAAACAATCAGCAGACCAGAATTCCAGAAGGGAGAGTGGAGAAGGGGGTCTCACAGCGATCAGTGATCTAGGAGTCAATCTTCCTGGGTTCACCTTCTTACCCTAACTTGTTTGTGACCATACACAAATCAATCTATGGATGGAGAGTTCAAAGAGATCCTAACTCTGATAGTCACAGATCATAGACAGCTAGAGAGCACTTCAAAGAGGAAGCTGAAGCCCAGGCATTTCACATGACTTGCTCATAGTCAAAAGCTGCCTCTGAAATCCTCTCCAACCTCATTTGCTGTCCCTGGCTTCCCTGGATTTCTTCAAGTACCAGCTAAAATCCTACTAGTTACAAGGAAGCCATTCCCAACCTGCTTGATTATTATAGTTAATCATGTCTGATTTATCCAGTCTATTGCTTGTGTGTACATAATTGTTTGCACGATGTCTCCCCTATTAGACTGTAAGCTCTTTGAGGGCAGGGACTGTTTTTTATCTTCTTTGAGGCTGGCATAGTACCTGGCACACTCCTTTTATCTCTTCCTAGATGGTACTGTGGGTGTATCATAAAACAGATCAGCCACAAATGTAGAAGAGCTAACCAAGCTAAAAATTGCATGCCACCAGTCATGGCCCTGGTCCACACAGACATCCACCATGTCTTGATAGCTTACTGTGGTGACTTGATTCTGCAGATCTTTGGGGAACACACCAAAGGAGTGCTGCATGGTCCCTTGCCACTTCTCCATCAGCTGCCTGGCCTACCACCAGAAGACAGGGCTGCTACTATCAGGCATCCCAGGGGCTGTGGTTACTTGGGTTATCGAGCCAGGAGGGAAGGGTCTCCATGTCCTGCAGATACTGAACATGTCTGGCAGTGAGCTGGTACAGGGGATCAACATGGATGGACCTGAGAATTCTCTCCTGGCTATTTGTGAGAGTTTCTTGTGCATCATTGTCTGGCAGATCCATACAAAGCTGGTGGAAGAAAGGACTTTCTCATCTCCCACCAGCAATTACTCCTTAACCTGCTGCTGCACCCACTTATCCGAAGGTTACCTCTTTGGAGGGAATAAGACTGGGCAGATGCACATCTGGAATCTGGATCCAAGCTTTGAACAGAGGTCTTTCAGCTTCCAGGCCCACACAGGTCCTTTGGTGCTGGTCCAGTCCCTTGCCAAAATCTAAACCCTGCTGACTGCAGGCCCCAAAGGCAGGCTGAAGGAATGGCACCTTACATCAGGCAGTCTGTTGTGCAAGCTGAGCATCTGCAAGGATGTGCTGTACTCTTTGCAATTCATCAATGACAGGACCTTCTTTTGCCAATCCCAATACAGCTTCTCCTTATACCACATGTCTTGTTTCTACCAGCTGTTTAACAACTGTGGTGCCAGTCCTCACCGCCTGTGGTGCATCCACTGTGGAAGCAACCGGACCCTCATCTTCTGTCGCACTGATGATGGCCTCTTTCGCTTCCTGTGCCCCATAACTGGCAACCTCCTGGTTCTCATCTGGCCCTTTGCTTCTCTAGATAAAGCTGTCATCTCAGACTATGACCCTGAAAACCAGGAACTATTTGTAGCCATGGGAAATGTTAACATGATCATCTTTGATACCACCAAGTACCCATCTATGCCCAAATACATCCTTCAAATTGGCAATGACACTGAAGATCAAATACAATGTCTGGCCTATGAGAAGCCTTCCCTGGGCCAACGCACTGAAGGACTGATCTTCTGTGGGCACAAAAGTGGCCTTGTGAGCTTGTTGTCCCAACACAACTTTGTTCATGTTAAGAAACACTTGCATTCTGGACCTGTTCTGATCATTTCCACCCTGACTGGATCACCTACCAGCTCCAGGGAGAATACCTTGTTTTGTTCTTATGGCATGGATCACTACATACGCCTGTCAAAGGTCATCTTTGAGGGCACTAGGTTGAGCCTTTATGCTTTCACCAGCATTTTAAGCAACTGCCACCTCCACCACCTGGTCCTACTACCCAAATCTGTGGGTGCCATCACCGATGAGAATCGCTTTCACTCTGGAAGTATTCTGACTTCCTGGTATCCTCTGAAATGAGACAAGATACATCTTTCCAAGAAACTGGATGCCTGTGCAAAAGGCCAATTGTCTCCTTTGATATTTCCCTGACCATGGAAATCTTTGTCACAGAGGACAGCAAGGGTGCTGTGGTCATCTGGGACATACAAGGTAACTCCTTGGCCAGATTAAACTCCAGCATGCAATTTGGCCCAGTTTGCTTTGCCAACGAATGGGGAGATCTGCTTGTCACTTTCAACGATTGTATCTACCTGGTGTCCTGCACGAAACTGCTTCCTCAATCCTTGCTCAACCATTTGGCTTCTCTGAACCTTGAAGATGAAGTAAAACAAGTTCCCATTCCGTTCTTACCCAGCTTCTTCTTGTCCTTTGGCACCATTTTTGTACCTTGCTATATCTGCCTAGAAAAAGGAGCACAGAAGCTCCAGGGGATGGATGCCCTCATGAATTGGTGAACCATTGTCTTTGACCATATGATCCCCCATGTGGTGGAAGAGATCCATGACCAAATAAACATAACAGCTACCTCTGAGAAAAAACGCAAGTTTGTTTTCTCAGATCAAGCCACCGAGGAAAAGGCTCCCCTCACCATTATCTCCCCAGAACAGTTAACGCTCAGGAATACCCTCTGCCCTATGCAGTTGTTGAAGTGTTACTTTGGATCATTGCCCCGATGGCTATATCCCTAATTCAGTGGTGAGGGCCTTCCTTTCACTTTAAGGGACCCCACACTTCCTTCAATGTACCCTAGAGAGTTCCCTGTGACATGTAAGCCATTACAGTGATGAACTTTTTGCCTTGGAAATGCTTGTTGGTGAAAAAGGACTGAGCTTGGATTTCAAGAAGGAACTGACCATGAGTGCTGGAGACCAATGCCAAAAGAGCCTGCTCCTAAACATCATGGACCGAAGCTATCAGATGGATGCCTCATTGACCTACAGGGTCATAAGGACCCTGCTGACCATGATGGCCAATGGTGAACCTGAGAAATACAGACAGTGCATCAACATCTTGGCGCAGATTTTCACTGACTACACTGTGATACCACAGGTGTGGTCAGACACTGCTAGGCAGCTGCTTGATGACACAGTCCACTTCGAGGCCTGGGAAGGCCTGGAGCAGCTTGGCCTTATCAGCCATCTTTTTGCTATCCCCCTGATCTGCGGGTTGCTGGATGGGAATCAGAGAGTACAGGCAAAGGCCTGGAAGCTCATAGGGACTCTCACTGGCATCCAGGGCAAGGCATCCTTATTGGAGTTGCTCCAAAATTGGGGGACCTTTCACCTGTTGAAGTAAGTGGTATGGCTAGACACTGTGATCACCTTCCTATGATTTCCCCTTCTCCTTGTGCTTGGACCTTTGCTTGCCTCTATTCCAGAGAATAACAGTCCAAGAACTGGCCAGGCCTTTGTAGCTTACATTCATTCAACAGGGGAGCCAGTGGGCTAGGGGAGAAACTGTGGGTGAAGGATCCTACAATTGACCATAATAGCAATCCCCATTGGTGGTGTGGGCCTCTACCTTTAGTCCCCTCCTCAGACAGGTCCCTTACCCTGCATTTGGACCCTTGCCCTGACACCCTTCTCACCAATGCCTCTCTCCATCCTGGGATCCTCTCATCATCTCCTGGGGTCTTCTCCATAATGCCTTACCTTCCCCAGACTCTTTCCTCCTTTGCCCCAGGACATCATTCCCTCCATCTTACTACCCAGGCAAGAGAAGATCGGTGAGGAATCCTTGGACCATATTCTGGGAATACAGTTCCATGACTTTCAGGATTTTGCAGAGTTAGTGCAGTGCCAGCTCAATGAGGACCTGACCCCTTCTGTCAACATTAGCAAGAGTGTGTTTCTTTCTTTTTTTTTCTTTTTTTGCAAGGCAAATGAGGTTAAGTGGCTTTCCCAAGACCACACAGCTAGGTAATTATTAAGTGTCTGAGACCGGATTTGAACCGAGGTACTCCTGACTCCAGGGCTGGTGCTTTATCCACTACACCACCTAGCTGCCCCAAGAGTGTGTTTCCTTTCACACAACCAAAGCAAAGGTCTCTCAGCACCCAGCCTTCAAGGGTGCCGAGAGCACTTATGTCTCTGAACCTTTGATAGAACAAAAGACAGATGGACATCCAGCAAAGGGCAGGTACAGAGTTGGTTCAGAGAATCCCTACTTGTCATTCCCTTGAATTGCAAGGGGGAAGAGTCATCTAGGGAAGGGTCCCCATGGGATCAGAGGGGAAGGGGAGTAGCCAAGGAAGAGCCATCCCTAAAACAAAAACTCTTTACTCCTCTGATCACCTTTTCCTACTTTAAATTTAGTTGCCTTGTCTGTAGAATGAGAGGTTGGCATATAGACTAGTACCAGAATCTACTTGACAGTTTCTTGTAAGCAACATGAGGCAAGGGGCAGTTAGGTGGTGCAGTGCATAGAACACAGGCTCTGGAGTCAGGAGTACCCGAGTTCAAATCCAGCCTCAGACACTTAATAATTGCCTAGCTGTGTGACCTTGGGCAAGGCACTTAACCCCATTGTCTTAAATAAAAATTTAAAAAAAGAGAGAGAGTCAAATGAAGAGTGAAGTAGACAAGAAAAAAGAAACACATAAGACTGACCAAGGCTTTTCTGAAAGTATCCCTAGTTCCATTTCTGAAACTAGTCAAATAAGGAAACATGTTCTACATGACTTTAAATGTATAACACAATGTCTCGCCACTTTACAATCTGGGCCAAATTACTTTTCCTTATTTGGGCCTCAGTTTTCTCTTCTGCAACAAGAGAGGATTGGATTAGATAAAAAAGGTTCTTTCCAAGTATATCCTTAAAGTGAATTTCTTTATCTGTCCCTTTAAACCTACCTTTCCCTTTTGATTACATTATTTCTGTCAGGGGCCCAAGCATTCATAAAATCATAGATTTTGGAGCTGGAAGTCACCTGAGAAAACATCATATCTATCTCCCTCATTTTAGACATCAGGGAACTGAGGAAAGAAATGGCAAGTGATTTGCCCAGAGTCAATGTTATGAAATGTATGAAGTTGGATTTAAACTCAGGAAGAAGAGAGAGCCCTCTATGTGCTATGGTGCCCCCTTTTGGTCAAAGTGTGAAATCATCAAGAACATGTCTGGGGTAAATGGAAATATGTGAATGTCTGAAAAACTGCCATCGGTGGATGCTTCTAGGCCCATCCTCCCTGCCAATTCCACCTGTCACAAAATTGGGCAGTTGTACTGGGCAAATTTGTAGGAGAGCAAGCAGAAAGAAGAAGCATCATGGTTATGAATTGGAGCAGGAAGAGAGAAGGAAGGGATCACACGGTGCCCATCACTACAAAGAACATTCCAACTCACTGGGTAATGACAATTATTGCTTCATTTCTTCTCTTGCTGCCAATATATCCTATGATCTTGTACACCCATTTGCCCAGGGTCACACAGACAGCAGATGTCAATGGCAAGATTTCAACCCACATCTTCTGGGCTGACTTTCAAAGGCAAAAGAAATCTGTCAGTCAGAACCTCTTAGACTGTGCTAAATTCTGGGAATAGCAGACATTTCCTGTCCTCAGGGATCTTATATTCTAATAGGGGAAGTCATCACAGAAAAGGAAATGGGAGTGGAGGTGGATTGAAGGGCTGCCTAGAGAGGAATTGAGGTGGAGATCTATATACCAAGCAAAAAGCACTCTTTGCCCATGACATATTCAATGGACTTACAGTACATCATTGTGGAAACAAGAAATAATACCATGTGTATTACCTTTTAACCAATGACTTTAGGCTCCAGACCAATGATACTGTTCATGACTCAAAAAGAGATATGAATTCCAGGATAATCAAGATCATGTAGCCAGTAGCACATGCCAGATCACCTGCTATTCATTTCTAATTTGAGAGTCAAGCCCTAGGACACAAGTCTCAGTGTAGTTTTAACCACAAGAAATCCCAGAAACATAAGCCAAAGGAAGTGAATATTGTTTTTGGTTCAGTCAATCATGTCTGACTCTTCATGATCCCACTGAGCATAGCATACCAGATCTTTCTATCTCCCACTCTCTCCCAACATCTGGAAAAGGAATGTCATGGAAGATATTTTTCCTATTTAATAATGGAATTCAGTTATCTGACAATCTCATCCATTTGAAACATGATGTCTTTAAGCCTCAACAGACAAAAATAAAGGTGACCAAAATTCTTAATGCAAAAAAAAAAAATGTGATGAAAGCTCCATCTATGGGACTTTGTAACTGCAACACCTATGGGGAATCAATTACCAGTGACAAGATCCGCATCACCAATCCAACAGAGACATTGGGATATAATTCCTTCTGTATTCATTTAATGGACAAATCTTACATCCAAATTGTTGAAGAATGGTTCACTATAAGGTTATGCAATATAACCTACCCAGTCTAAAAGGGGAAATGCAGTGGATGGGGTTCAAGAACATTACTGTGAGTAGTATTGAACCTGAATTCAGGAAGAATCTTGTGGTAGTACTTTGGAAGTGCTAGTAGACAGAAATCATTTAACTTTGATGGGCTAAGACCTACTAAATTTGGAAGGCTATACTGTATTCAAAAGAACAGTAGTATTGAATATTAAGAAGGTATATTTATGTGAGGAAATCCAGGAACCAAATGGAAGAAGCACAAAGGAGTGCACTGGGGTGAAGATCATTAGAAACAGAATCAATATTGTCCATAAGTTATACTACAGATATCTGTCCAGAAAGAAGAAATTGAAGAATATTTGAAAAGTATCTAAGTCTGGAACAGAGGTAAAATATAACAATAATGAGGGGCTTGTCCAGGCATCTTCTGCTGGATCTCTCTCCCCCCCAGAAGTGAAACAGCTTAAATCTTTTTAGTTTGCCTCAATGATAACTTCATCTATCAAAGGTAGAAGAATCAGTGAAAGAGAAATTCAATCTTGGCTCTGATTCTCACCACGAGCAAGGAGGAACTACCTAATGGAGTGATGGTATGAAAATAATACCAATGTTCTGGGAGTAGGAGTAGTATCAGTATCTCCCACTGAAAGCTGTTGACTATAGGGGGCAACTAGGTGGTGCAGTGGATAGAGCACCAGTCCTGAAGTCAGGAGGACCTGAGTTCAAATTCAGCCTCAGACATCATAATTGCCTAGCTGTATGACCTTGGACAAGTGACTTAACCCCATTGCCTTAAATAAAAATTAAAAAAAATGTCAAATGAAGAGTGAAGCAGATAAAAAAGATGCATAAGGATTTTTGAAGGTATCCCCAGTCCCATTTCTGAAACTAGCCAAATATAGAGATATGTTCTGCATGACTTCAAATGTATAGTTGAAATCATATTGTTTGCCTTCTCAGTGGGTAGGAGAGGGTTGCATAGGAGGTAGATATTTTAAAACTAAATTTTTTTAATAAGTAAAAAAGAAGGGAAGAAAGAAAAAGAAGGGAAGGAGAAATGGAGGGAGGGAAGGAAGAAAGAAAGAATAAACAATCCCCCCCCAAATAAAACAGTGGCAAATTAAGCATGTTCGAGTGAGGAGAGAGCATCAGTGGCCCTTTTTGAGGGCTCTCTTTCTTTACCACTGTTCAGTCCAACCTTTGCTCCTCAGAGGTATGCTAGCAATTTTTGGATGAAAAATCCTTAAGAGACATGAATGTATCCTATTGGACACACCTGGAGACTTGTATCCTTTCACTCTATTTAATAGCTTTCAAAGTCTTTTGCCAGTCTAAATCAAAGGTTCCTAATCTTTTTGTGTTATGGAAGCTTGTGACAGTCTGGAAGACCCTGTAGAGACTCCTCAGAATTATTTTTTAAAATACAAGAAAATAAAGACTATATTCTGATTATATAGTATGCTAACATCAGAATAAAATGCATAGGATTCTAAAGAAAACCATTTATATTGAATTACAGTTGTTCAAACATTGACTTCTCCCCCACCTATCCATAATCAAGGATCTTTCCATAATCACTAATGATGTCTTGAACAATTCCCTTTATCAGGTCCTTCACAAGCCTGGCTGAACTCGTTGACAGCAGTTAAATGACCTCTGGGCATCTCATTTGCCTTCCCTTTTCACTGAATTCAACTCCACATATATTAAGCCCCTACCACGGAAGATACTGGGCTAGATTTGGCTTATTCAAAGAAATAGTCATCAGTAGAAAGGATATTGATAAGAGGGATGGAAGGCAGAGAAGGAAGCACTTACAGCTGAGAGAATAAGGGCTAAGGCTCTAAGGCTTCTAAAAGGGGAATGGGATTCTAGTTCACACAAGAGAGACAGCCTATTCAAAGATCCAAGTATGGAGGATTGAGGATAATAGATTGAACTTGGGAAATAGACAGGGGACCAGTTTGGCAGTCATGAAAAAGGAATTCCAGAAAGGAAAGACTTAAGTTCACCAGGGCATGGCCTCTGATCCAGATGCTAGCAGGAAGAAAGCAAAAGCTAGATAAGAGACATTATCCTTGGGATGGATGTAGGAAAGATAGAAATTGTGACAACAAAATTTGCAAATCTACTTGGGATTTGCTTGGCAAAGAGACTGAAGTGGTTTGTCATTTCCTACTCAGTTCAGAAGAGGAACTGGAGGCAAACAGGGTTAAGTGAATTATTTAGGGTCACACTACTAGTAATTATCTGAAACTGGATTTGAAATCAGCAAGGATTAGTCTCCTGTTCCAGGTCAGGTTCCACTCTATGCACCAAGGTGCCTAGAAAACAGAATTGATTAAGCTGGGGAATAAAGGAAGAATCCAGGTTGATTCTATTAAATTTCCAGTCCAGTAGGAGCTTACTGATAAGTATTTGTTCAATGAAGAAACAACTAAAGGAAGCCTACCAGGCATCAGTTTTCCTATCTTTGGACTTGAAATAGAGGCCAGAGATGGGCTGCATCTTTGACCCTTTCTTTGTCTTTTTAGGGGTTCTGCCCAGTTTACCCTAAATTCAGGGACAGGTTTTCTCATATTCACATCATGTGTGTGTATTTTCACACAGCAAAACTCAAGACTTTGGATTCCCTCAAGAAGTCCAAAGGCAGAAGTCAAGATGTTGGAAAACGCTTCTCATCCTCTACCTCTATCGAGACACTGTTGGAAAGTGCTGAGAGCAAGGCAGAGGCAAGCCTCCAACCAGTGTTGTTAGTCACTCAAATGCCACATAGAGAATCCAGGGTGAGGAGTCAGGGTGGCCAGAAGCAGACATCACTGGATTATCAGACTCAAGAAGCCTTGAATAAATATGATGATGTGAAGAAATAACCCAGAAGAAGTGGGTCAGGGGGACTAAGAAGCATAAAACTGAGAAGGTGAAGGGCAAGAAGAGAAGGGAGAATTTGAAGAAGGGCACAAAATTTTGGAGGACACGGAGAAGGAGGATAAGATGGTGCCCAAGGGGAAGGCTCACTCCTTTGGACAGGGAGAAGAGGAAACTTGGAGGGATGACATCTTCCAACTAGCAAAAGTGAGAATAACAGACTCCCAAAGAGACTTCCCTGAGAATCTGGGCCAAAAGATAGTGACCATGGCTGAGCAGAAGCTAGATAAGCGGTCTCCAAGCTGGGAGCTCTTCCAGGCCATCTGTCCTTTGCTATCGACTTCCCAGGAGGAAGAGGTGGTGGAGGAAGTAGAGGAGGAAATGGAGGAGGAAGAAGTGGAGGAGAAGGAAGTGGAGCAAGAAGAAGAAGAGGAGGAGGAGAAGAAGAAAGAGGAAGATGTGATCTTAGAGGAAATGGAGGGAGAGGCAGAAATTGAGTCAGAGGAGTTGGAAATTCAGAAGGTCAGAAAAAGGAAAATGTTTTCCTTAGATATTAAAGGCATAAACTCACAAGAGGAAAAACTCAGGAAGGTGTTCGAGAGACAGAAGCAACTAGAGGAGGAGGAAAGCCTGGCCAAGGAAGAAGATGACCTGGCCAGGAGAGAGGAAGAACTGACCAGAAAAGAAAGAGAATTGACCCAGTTAAAGGCAGAACTGGGAGAGGAAATGAAAAGGAAGGGAAAAGGGGATGAGTCTGGGGTCTTAGAGGACACAGCCTTGTTCAAGGATATACAGGAAGAGTCAGAGGCTAAATTTATGCTGAACTTGGAGGGCAGAATTAGGGAAAAGGAAGAGAGAAGGTTGGCTAAGGATGAAGATCTCATCCCTGAGGAGGACCAGATCTCTGTCTCTCAGGAGGAACTGACTGGGGTGAAGAAGGCAGCTGCAAAGGACAAGATGGAAAGCATCCCAGAGAAGGGATTAGAAAGGGAGAAAGAAAAGCCACAAGAAGAAACAGAACATCTTTGGGAGAAGAGGCCCTTGGAACGAGGGCTGGAAATAAGTATGGCAAAAAGCATTTCAGAGGAAGGGACACCTAAGGAGAAGTCTTCTGAGGAGAAGCCCCCTGAGGAGGGGTTGCCTGCAGAGAGGGCTCCTAAGGAGAGGCTACCTGGGGAGAAGCCCTCTGAGGAGGGACTGCCTGTGGAGAAGTCCCCTGAGGAGGGGCTGCCTGGGGAGAAGCTCCCAGAGGAGGTGCTTTCTAAGGAGAAGCTGCCTAAAAAGAAGCTTCCCAAGGAGAAACCACCTAAGGAGGGGCTGCCTGAGCTGGCTGAGGAGAAGCTGCCTAAGAAGAAGCCTCCTAAGCAGAAACTGCCTAAAGAGAAGCCCTCTGAGGAGAGACTGCCTGAGGAAAAGCTCACTATGGAAGGACTGCCAGAGGAGAAGCTGCCTAAAAAGAAGCCTCCTAAGGAGAAGCCCCCTAAAGAGGGGCTGCTTGAGAAGTCCCTGAAGGAAGGACTGCCAAAGGAGAAGCTGCTGAAGAAGAAACCTCCTAAAGAGAAACCTCCCAAGGAGGGGCTGCCTGAGGAGAAATCCTCTGAGGAGGAGCTGCCTGAGGAGAAGCTCTCTGAGCAGAAGCTGCTGAAGAAGCAGCCTCCTAAAGAGAAACCCTCTGAAGAGGGACTGCCTGAGAAGCCCTCTGAGGAGAAGCTGCCTGAGGAGAAGCTCTCTAAAGAGAAGTTGCTGAAGAAGCCTCCTAAGAAGTCCTCTGAAGAGAGGAGGGGCTGCCTGAGGAGAAGCCCTCAAAGAGGGGCTGCTGGAGAAGCTGCTGAAGAAAAAGCCTCCTAAAGAGAGACTGCCTGAAGAGGGGCTGCCTGAGAAGCCCTCTGAGGAGAAGCTGCCTGAGAAGTCCTCTGAGGAGAAGCTGGCTGAGAAGCCCTCTGAGGAGGGGCTGCCTGAGAAACCCTCTGAGGAGCAGCTGCCTGAGGAGAAGCCACCTGTGGAGGGCCTGCCTGAGAAGAAGCCATTTAAGGAGAAGCTACCCAAGGAAAGGCCATTTAAGGAAGAGTTGTTAGAGGAAAAACCATGTAAGGAGGAGCTACCTAGGGAGAAGCTGCCTAAAGAGAAGCCATCTGGGGGTAGCTAGGTGGCACAGTGGATAAAGCACCAGCCCTGGAGTCAGGAGTACCTGGGTTCAAATCTGGCCTCAGATACTTAATAATTACCTAGCTGTGTGGCCTTGGGCAAGCCACTTAGCCCCATTGCCTTGCAAAATCTAAAAAACAAAAAAGAGAAGCCATTTAAGGAGGGTTTGCCTGAGGAGAAGCCATCTAAGAAGGAGATGCCTGGAGAGAAGCTGCCTAAGGAGAAACCTCCTATGGAGAAGCCATCTAAAGTGGGGCTGCCTGAGGAAAAGCCCCCTAAGGAGGAGCTGCTTGAGGAGAAGCCAGCTAAGGAGGGCCTTCCTAGGGAGAAGCTGCCTAAGGAGGGTTTTCCTGAGGAGAAGCCATCTAAAGAGGTACTGCCTAAAGAAAAGTTGCCTAAGGAGGTGTTAGCTGAGGAGAAACTACTAAAAGAGAGGGTGCTTGAAGAGAAGCCATCTAAGGAGGGGCTGCCTAAGGAGAGACCACCTAAGGAGAGGTTGCCTATGGAGAAGTCATCTAGAGAGGGGCTGCCTGAGGAAAAAGCACTTAAGGAGAAGCCATCTAAAGACAGGCCATCTAAGGAGTGGGTGTCTGAAGAGAAGCCATCCAAGGAGGGGAGGCCTGAAGAGAGGCCATCTAAGGAGAGGCTGCCTACAGAGAGTCCACCTGAAGAGAAGTTATCTAAGGAGGGCCTACCTGAAGAGAAGGCACCTAGGGAACAGCCATCTAAAGTAGGGCTGCCTAAGGAGAGACCATCAAAGGAGAGGCTGCCTATGGAGAAGCCATCTAGAGAGGGGCTGCCTGAGGAGAAATCACTTAAGGTGAAGCCATCTAAAGAGAGGACATCTAAGAAGAAGCAGCCTAAAGAGAAGTCATCTAAGGAGGGACCGCCTGTAAAGAAGCAATCCAAGGAGAGGCTGCCTGAGGAATGGCCATCTAAGGAGAGGCTGCCTATGGGGAGGCAGCCTACAGAGGGGACACTTGAGGAGAGGCCACCTGAAGAGAAGCCATCTAAGGAGGGCGTACCTGAGGAGAAGGCACCTAGGGAACAGCCATCTACAGTGGGGCTGCCTAAGGAGAAGCCATCTAAGAAGAGGCTGCCTAAGGAGAAGACATCTAGAGAGGGACTGCCTGAGGAGAAAGCACTTGAGGAGAAGCCATCTAAGGAGAGGTTGAGTAAGGAGAGGCTGCTGGAAGAGATGACATCCAAGGAGGGCCTGCCTGAGGAAAAGGTACCCAAGGAGAAACCCTCTAAGGAGAGGGTACCTGAAGAGAAGCCATTTAAGGAGAAGATGCCTAAGCAGAGACCATCCAAGGAGAGGCTGCCCAAGAAGAGGCCATCTAAGGAACAGTTGTCTGAAAAGAAGCCATCTAAAGAGGAGCTGCCAGAGGAGAAGGCACCTAAGGAGAAACCATCTAAGGGGAGACCATTTAAGGAGAGATTGCTAAGGAGAGGCTGCCTATGGAGAGGCCATCTAAGGAGAAGCTACCTAATGGAGAGTCCATTTAAGGAGAGGCCATCTAAGGAGAGACTGCTTAAGGAGAAGCTACCTATGGAGAGTCCATTTAAGGAGAGGCCATCTAAGGAGAGACTGCTTAAGGAGAGGGTGCCTAAGGAGAAACCACCCAAGAAGAGACCACTTAAGGAGGAGACATTTGAGAAGGAGGTATCTAAAGAGAGGCCATCTGAGGAGAGGCCATATAAGGAGTGGCTACCTAAGAAGAGGCCATCTGAGGAGCTGACATTTGAAGAGAAAATGTCAGAAAAGGGACCATCTGATGAAGGACTGTCTGAAGAGAGTCCATCAAAGGGGAAACCCCCTAAAGAGGCAATACTTGAGGAGGGAGTGTTAGAAGAGAGACCATCTGATGAAGTGCCTTTTGAAGAAGGATCATCTGAGAAGGAGACACTTGATACACAGATGCTCCTGGCAAAAGAGCTGGAGCTATTAGAGAAAATGCAGAACTTTCTTCAAAAGCAAGGAAAGCTGTCACTTGACCAGATATTACCAACCAGGCAGAAAATGGTTAAATTCACAGTGGAGGAATTTAAGATCCCCAGGAAAGAAATAAACCTGTTGCTAGAAGAAAGTCAGCTTGCTGCAGAAATGGCAGAGGTAATCAAGGAGTAAAAGGAGCTAATCCAACAGAAGCAAGTGTTGTTGCAGAAGGAGATGGAGCTGAGCCGTACTAAAGAGTTCATAGGGGAAGAGAGCTTTGTTTTACAACAAAGGATGCTTAGGGCAAAGAGGAGAAGACTGGATGAGGAAGAGAAAGAAGTGGTCATGGAGAAAAAGGAGCTCTTTTTCTTGAAGAAAAAAAGGAAAAAGCTTCAAGAGGAAAAGAGAATAGACAGAGAAAAGAGGCAGCGCCAAAGACTGGAAGAGTAGAGCCTTCTTCAATTGGGGAAGTGAGTGAATCCTCTGAGAGAGAGAAGCTATCCATCTTGAAAGAAAGTGAACTTGTTGAGCATGAAGAATTGAGTGAGGAGTCCAACTCAGATGAGGAATGGACAAAACTAAGGGAGCACCACTTGGACAGTGAACAGAAGAGAAAGCAGAAAACAGAAGAGGAGGAAAGATGGAAGCTTCAGGAGAAGAGGGAATATTCCAGGACTATGAAAGCTATAATAGAAGATAAGGAATACGAGAAAAAGGCAACAATGAGGCAGGAGCTCCGGAAATGGAGGAGGCAGCTGCGGAAAGAAAGGAGATTGCTGGAGGATGAGAAAGACCTGGTCAAGGAGGAGAGTAAGAAAATAGAAAAAGAAGCTCTTCTGACAGAGGAGGGGAAGGTTAGAGTTTCTGAAGGTCTAGAGAGACCCTTCCTGAAGGAGACGGAAGTGGCCCTGAGAGAGGAATATCTGGCTCACCACAGAGAAAGTATGGCTGATGTGGAAAGAAAGCTGGCCAAAAAGGAGACCAACCTGGCCAAGTTGGAAAAGTCAATCTTCAGCAAGGAGTTCAAAATCGTCATGAAGGAATGGAAGTTGGCCATGAAGGAAAGAGACAAACTCTTTGAAGAGGCTAGGTTGACCAAAGAAGATATAAAGGAGACTCGGGAGCTGAAGCATTGGTTGAAGAGCCTTAAAATGAAGGTTCAAAAATATAAGAAGGAAAGGAAATGGAGAAAAGAGGAGAGGGTCAGGAGATTCAAGGAACGTGGTTTGGAGATGATCTTGGAGGAGGAGGAGGAGGAGGAGGAAGAGGAAGAACAGGAGGAGGAGGAGAAAAAGGAGGAGAAAGAGGAGGAGGTAGAAGAGAAAGAGGAGATGGAGGAGGAGGAGGAAGAGGAAAAAGTGGAAGACATATCTCGAATCACTGAAATGGCTATGGAAAGGAGTCCATTCATTTCAAAGAAAGGCATTTTGAGGAAAATTAAAGGCAGAGCAGTTAAGAAGAAAGACATGGGGCCAGAAGTTATGAAGCCAGTTTCTTTCCCTCTCGTGGGGGAAAAGGAAAAGTACCAGGAAACTGTTAAGAACCTTGAAGATGTATTGCCGTGGGTAACCAGTTCATGGGAGGTCACCAATTCATGGGCAGCTGTCAAGGACAAACTCATTCTATCCCAATTTACGGATAAATTTCTGAAGCCTGGGGAGGCAGTGGCTCTGGAAGATAAAGCCAAAGGTCAAAAAAAGAGAGAAAAGGAGTCCCCCCTGAAGTTCCACTGGCTCAAAAAGCTCAAAGTTCCCTCTCATGTGCCCCAAAAAGAGAAGCTAAAGAGCGAGGCCAATGAGAAGTGGTTTCAGCTACTGCAGCAGATCATGCTGGGACAACCCATCAGGGTGGCTGACCTCAACCTCACCGATGACAGTCTGGAGCTTAGTGAGAAGGATCAGCAGTGGCTGAAAGTCACTCTGCAGAAGCTCCAGGAACAAAAGCAACTTTCCCAAAATACCTACCAACGCCTGTGCCAGCTGCTGGCTAAGGCCCTTTCAGAGTCACAAAGAGAATGGCTGCACTTGGGAGCCCTGAAAGCCATCACCTCACCCCAGAGAGGGCTTCCTGACATTGGGCCTCAACTCTCCCAGGCTGAGAGGAAGAAAATCTCTATAGACTCAGGGCGCTTAAAGATCTTCCCTTCCATCAAGAGACAAGAGGCTAAGCCTCGGCTCAAAACTATAACTGAATCAGAGTCAGGGGTGTCCATCCCTGCCATTGTGCCGGCCACCCCTTTGGCTACTAGGGTCTCTACTGGCTCTTCCACCACTATGAAAGGCTCAGATCCTATGGCCCCTGGAAATTCGACAAAGAGGATTTCAATGGAGTTCAGGGGCAAGGGCGTGGCAGCTCTTTCATCCATGAAAGATATGCCCCAGAGTGCTTCTGCCTATGTGAAAAAGTTACCTTTGATCTGGCAACTGAAAAGGAACATCCAGGCTTGGAAAAAGATGATCAGTTCCCCACAGAGGGATTTGGGGAAGCGGTCCACGGAGTCCTCTGCCATTCTTCCACAGGATATGCTTCCATGGGATACATTTGTGGCGCTGTACCATGTCTTAGTCAGCCTGCAGAAGCGCTGTGAACAAGACCATTCCTCCTGGGAGGACCAGTTCATCCAGCTCCTGGACCTGTACCATCTCAGGCACACCAGGATCCACACACTCTTAAATGAACTCCTGGGGGAAAAGCAACAAGTGCCACTGGACATACTCTCTAAGCAGGCCCTGGAAGTTAAAGATGGGGTGCCTGGGGAGCGCCTCCTCTACAATATACACTGCAGGGCTCCCCGGACACCAGAAGACCAATCCAAATTCCAAATGGTCCTGCCCCTCCCTGGGCGGAATCAAGTACTTTTCTACCAATTGGCAGTTCACAGTATGGGATCATGGAGCTGACGTGGAACAGCTTCACCCACCCTGACCCTGGCCAAGCTGACAGGTTGCCCCACATCTCCATCCCCACCACAGCTCCAAACACTGCCACCTTTCTCACCAAGTACTCCCATAAGACACCTGCCTCCAAGCTTCTCAGTCTTGCCTGAGGAGAGGTATGGTCCAAGTTGTGTCCTTCACCCTGCTTACCTTTCTCACCCCAAATAAAACATAATTTCTTTCAGCAGAAACAGTGACTTTTCCCTTTTTCTCCACCACATCAAGTGAACCCTTTAAGGAGTCTTGGGTATCTGACTTCTGCCTAGGGTGGTTTCTGCCTCCTTTCTCTATTCCCTTTAATACCACACCAATGTAAGCTCTTCATACTGCACACCTGGACTATTGTAATAGCCTCTTTAAAACCCTCCCCCACCCCCCACAGAAAGCACTCTGTCAGCCTTTACTTTGTTTCCATGTTGTACCTTGATTCAAATTGGGTGTGATGAGAGAGAAATCATATCCTTAAAGAAGAGAAGAGAAGACTTAAGAGGTAACAAGATCAGACAATAAGATATCTTGTTTTTTTATAAATTAAAGGCAGTAGTCCTTGCCCTTTGTTCGAACTCCACAGCTCCTTATCTGGATACAGATGGCACTCTCCTTTGCAGACAGCCCAAAATTGTTCCTGATTGTTGCACTGATGGAATGAGCAAGTCCTTCAAGGTTGAACATCACTCCCATGTTTCTGTTAGGGTGTACAGTGTTTTTCTGGTTCTTCTCATCTCACTCAGCATCAGTTCATGCAAATCCCTCCAGGCTTCCCTGAAATCCCATCCCTCCTGGTTTCTAATAGAACAATAGTGTTCCATGACATACATATACCACAGTTTGCTAGGCCATTCCCCAACTGAAGGACATTGACTTGATTTCCAATTCTTTGCCACCACAAACAGGGCTGCTATAAATACTTTTGTACAAGTAATGTTTTTATCCTTTTTCATCATCTCTTCAGGATATAGACCCAGTAGTGGTATTGCTGGGTCAAAGGGTATGCACATTTTTGTTGCCCTTTGGACATAGTTCCAAATAGCTCTCCAGAAGGGTTGGATGAGTTCACAGCTCCACCAACAGTGTAATAGTGTCCCAGATTTCCCACAACACTTCCAACAATGATCATTATCCTTCCTGGTCATATTGGACAATCTGAGAGGTGTGAGGTGGTACCTCAGACAAGCTTTAATTTGCATTTCTCTAATAATGATTTAGAGAATTTTTTCTTATGGCATAATAGCTACTTTAAAAAACAAAACAAGTACATATACTATTTTCTTCTTTGTATAAGCCACCTATGGTTTGCTTAGAATATGTGGGAGGTAATGGAATATAATGAATAGAGTGCTGGCCACAATCCCTTGGCCACAAAAACTATGGGTGATTGATTAGACCATCATCTCTGGACAGGGAAGGAACAGACTTTAACTAACCACACGACATACTTGGAGGTGGTGTGTTTCTAGCTACTGAGGGGGTGAGGGGGGAGAAGCTACAAAAGGGATTGGATACGTCTAGCCATAAAAGATGGGGGGGTGCTTTTAGGTGCAAACTACCACAGCACAGCACTTCCTCACTCAAATTCAATTGGAGTGGTATCACTATCCTGGAGTCATGCTCATCTTTCAGAATGAAGGTCAAACAACAAAGACATGATTTAGACCTTGTCCTAAGAGAGTATGTATGCCTTCTAAAATGGCGGGAGGCCTGGGCATTCCATAGATAGGGGGAGGGGGAGAAGATAGCCCCTGACCTGGCTGGCCATCTCCGCCCCACTTCTGCCTTTAGCTTTTCTGCTATAAGAGGACTTTCCCAGTTTTTCTATCAGCCGAAGGGTCTCCCCTTCCTATTCCCTCCCATCTCTCCTGCCTGTATCTGATGCTGCACCCGGTAGCTGGACCACCATCTCCCCCACCCATCCCTGGTTGCAAAGAATGGCAACATCTCCACATTCAGTATTCTCTCCTATTAGAATGCAGGGTCTCTGAGGACAGGGACAGTTTGGATCTCATCTTTCCATCTCCAGGCTTCACACAGAGCAGGCACCTAATAGGAACTTGCTTGTTTAGTGTGCCCTATGCGGCTATTGTAATTGTTTATTGTCCCTTTGTTCTTCAAGGGAGCCAATGGGTGATGTGATCTGTGATAGAATTGGAGGTGCATGAGGCAGGGCTGTGTCTCACTCTCTCCTCCAGAGCAGCTGATTTGACAATCATACGTTATTTCTCTTGAATCCCCACTATGAGGGAACAAGGTGATCCAGTGTTCAGAACACTTGGTGGAGAGTCAGGGAGACATGAGTTCAAATCCAGCCTTAGACATTTGGTAGTTGGCAAGGTATAGTACCTCTGCCTGCCCCAGTTTCTTCAACAAAAAAATGATAATACCACCTACCCCCCAGGGTTGTGAGGATCCAACAAAGTACCATCTATAAAGCACATAGTAGGTCCTGATTAAATGTTTTTTTTTCCTTTTTTTCTCCTATCCATCCCCAGACAAGCAGGGTGTGTATTTTTATTTCCATTTTACAATGGGGAAAACAGGTTTGTGGCCTGCCCAGCCACCCAGCTCATAGGTTATCCTGACTTCATACCCACTATTCCATTGATTGCGTGAAAATGACAATGAGGCATGGGTGAAGGAGAAAAAAATATTAAAAGGAGGGGGCATGGGGGGGGTTGTTGAGAGTTTTTCACTCCCAGCTGGGGCCTGGGCATTCCATAGATAGGGGAGGGGGAGAAGATAGCCTCTGACCTGGCTGGCCATCTCCCCACTTCTGCCTTTAGCTTTTCTGCTATAAGAGGACTTTCCTAGTTCCTCTGTCAGCCCAAGGGTCTTCCTCTCTTTTTCCCTCCCATCTCTCCTGCTTGTATTTGATGCTGCACCCGGCAGCTGGACCACCATCTCCCCCACCTGTCCTTGGAGCTAGGACCTGAGCCCTCAGCCCGCCTGGGAGTAATCCAGGTCTCAAAGCTCTCCCTCTTCTCCAGGATCAAACTGCCCTCTGTGGCAAGTCAGGTGTCCCCTTCCCACCCCACCCTCCCCACACAGAGGACTACATTTCCCAGAAGGCATCTGCAGAAGAGGTGGTGGAGGGAGTGCTGGGACAAGTGAGTGGGCTGACAGTGAATCTCTCCCCTATAACCTCCTCCTAGGTTGCCCCGCCCCCCAGCTCCCCAAAAACAGCCTTCACAGGAAAAGAGAAGGGAATGCCCTGAAGGGCAGGAGGAGCCCTGGGGCCCCAGGGCACCCCCAGAGTTTCCTGAGATGCTTTGGGGATGATGAGTGATGTTGAATTGGTCATTCTTCCTCGGCCTCAGTTTCCTTACCTGACAGAGAAGAAAGTTGATTCCTAAGGGCTGCACGTCAGCCTGCTGAATGGGATGGGGAATTGCACTTGGAGCCAGAGAGATTGGAATTCAAATCCTGCCTGAGACACTTCCTCTTTGTGTATCCCTGAGCCAGTCTCTCAAGCTCTCTCTGCCTCTCTCTCAGCCTCGATTTCTTTATTTGTAAGATGAGAGGAGTGGACTCTCTGGTTGCCCTTCAGCTGTGCTCTAAACCTGGCATCCAATCATGCCTTCCTTCTATTCTCCCTGACCTCAGTTTCCCCATCTGCCCTAGCTGAACGTAGGTTTCCCAAGAAGAAGAAGCACTGCCCCTTCCCCCACCTCATTGGTCTCCTGGCCTCAGTTTCTGCGCCCACTCTTTTTTTTTAATTTAATTTAATGGTTTTATATGGATAGCATGTTTCACTGTCAGTTCTTTGGTGCTGTGTTGGGTCACTGTTTGTTTTTAGTTTTTTTTGTTTTTGGCAAGGTAATGAATGGGCTTAAGTGGCTGACCCAAGGTCAGGCAGCCAGGCGATTATGAAGCGTCCTCACCCACTCTTGGAGGCGGCTGGACCCTCGGGATGCCGAGAGCGAGGACATGTAGAGCCCTCTCCTCTCCCAGGCCCGCCTCAGTCTCCCCGGTCTGCCCATCCAAGGATAAGGTCAGCTCCGGAAAGCCCCTGGCCCTCCCCTAGGTGGGGGAGATGGAGCCGGAGCCGCGTAGACTACAAGTCCAGCCCCCAGCGCCGTGGCTGTGGTGCCCGCGGCAGCAGCGGCAGCGGGGGCGGCTCGGGCCACCCGGGCGGGCACCGCTGACCAGCCCCGGGGCGGCTGCCCAGCTGGGCGGGGCGGAGCCGGGGCAGGTGCGGGCGATGGAGCCGCCGCCCGCGGGCTGAGGGAGGGTCTCTGCGAGCCGCCTGGTCCTCCAGCCAGCGCAGGTGCCCCCCTGGCACAGAGGCCGGGCCCGGGCCCCGGGCGGCCAGGGGAGCCGGGGTGCCGGGAAGCCGCGGGGCGCGGGGGGCCGCGGCGGCTGGGTAAGGGTAGCTGGGCAGGGCCCCGGCCCCGAGCCGCGGGCCGCCCCCTCCCCGATGCTTGGAGACGCGGCCGAGGGCTCCCGGGAAGAGGTGACCCTTTCACCTTGTCCTGCCCCCCTCCCCACGCTGGCCAGCCCTTCTCCAAAGCGGGACCCCGAGGTGCAGGCGGAGAGGGGCGCTGCTCATGCCATCTCCTAGGCCCGCCTCCTCCTGCTGCTCCGTGCCCTCGGCCATGGGCCCCAGGAGCGCCCCAGGAGCAGCCGGGGCTGCCCCCCACCCCAGCACGTGGGGCTCAGCCAGCTGGGGGGCCGCCTGATCCCCGCCTCCCCTGGGTCCCATGGAGGAGGGGGAGGACGGTGGGGAGGGCCCAGCCCCGCGGGGCACCGAGGAGTGGGGCCTGGGGCCAGACCCCCCGGCGGCTGCGGGGCCCCTGTGGACTGCTGTGTTTGACTACGAAGCCGCTGGGGAGGAGGAGCTGACCCTCCACAGGGGAGACCAGGTGCGGGTACTGTCCCAGGACTGGGCCGTGTCCGGTGATGAGGGCTGGTGGACGGGGCAGCTGCCCAGTGGGCGCGTGGGGGTCTTCCCCAGCAACTACGCGTTGGCTCCCGAGGTGCCGGCCTCTGCCCCCACTGGACTGCCTGTGCCCCGGGGCATCCCCTTAGGGGAACCGCAGCTCGGAGAAATCATTGGTGTCGGGAGCTTTGGCAAAGTCTACAGGGCCAGGTGGCACGGCGAGGAGGTGGCCCTGACCGCCGCCAGGCTAGACCCCATGTGGGACCCGGGGCCAGGCGGAGCAGGTGGCCAGGGAGGCCCGGCTCTTTGGCGCCCTGTGCCATCCTAACATCATGGCCCTGTGAGATGCCTACTTGGGCCACCCCATCTCTGCTTGGTCATGGAGGATGCCCGAGGAGGGCCACTGAGCTGTGCCCTGGCTGCCTGCCGGGTGCCCCCTCACAGTGCTGGTCACTTGGGTTGTCTAGGTGGCTCGGGGCATGGAGTCCCTACACAGTGGGGCGCCGGTGCCCATCATCCATCGGGATCTCAAGTCCATCAACAGTGAGTGGCCCCCTGTGCCCTCCCTTTCTCCTTCAGCCTTCTAGATTTTAGACTCACAGGGTGCCAAGGCTTGTTGCAATGGAATCTTTTGCAGAGAAGGAAACTGAAGGGGGATGGGGGGAGGGACTTGTCACGGGGAGTGAGCAATAGGATCAGAATCTGAACCTGCTACAACCTCTATTTCTATCTCTGGGGTTCATGCCCCAAGGCCTGGGGCTCAGGGCACTTCGCTTCTCCAGGACAGGCCCAGCCCCACGGAGGAAGATTGAGACTGAGCAGCGGGCAGTGGGGAGATGGTAGGGTTAGCGGGAGATGTGGACTGCGGAGGGAGGCCATTCCCAAGGGGGAGGGAGAACTCTGGTTCTCCACCTGGAAGACCAGCCTGTTCAGCTGAGACCCAGAGAGTTTAAGTCACTGGCCTAAGGCCCCCTCAGGGACTTGAACTGGTCCCATATTCAGTGTTCTTCCCTGGCCTGGGAGTGAGAAGGGTTCAAGGGGAGAGAGGGGAGAGAATGAGAATCTGATCCTCTATTTTCATAGAAGGATGCTTCCTTCCTCCTACCCTCTACCCTCTCCATGAGGCCATGTCATCCCTCAGTCCCCTCTCCTTGCTGGGTCCCAGCATCTTCCATTGTCAGTGGCAGGGATCAGATTTTCAGTATTTGGAGCCGGAAGAGAAACTAGTATTGTTCTGTAGAAAGAAAGTGAAGAAAGGGTCTGCCCAAAGTCACGGAGATATCAGTCACTTCCCCTGCATTTGAACTCAAGGCCTGGAGCTCTGTAATTAGCGCTGTGGTCCCTCCCTGGAATTATGGATTCCGGGCCAGGAGGGCCTTGGGGTCCTCAAATCCCTCTCCCTTCTTTTACAGATAAGGCTAAGGGTCAAAAAGTTCATCATAAGTGGCTCAAGATGACTATGAATCCTGGTCCCAAATACAGTGTTCTGTCCCCTGCACCAAGTTCCTTTTTAAGATACCAAGGACTGTTCAGATTTAGCAGGGCCAGTGCCACCTCTTGGGAATGGAAGGGCATTTTGTTTTTATGCAATAGAAAATGGAAGCTTCATCCTTTATCCATTTCCCCAGCAATTCCCCTGGGCTGGTGGGAAGGCAAAGATCAGCCCAGTCTGGGGAATGTATGGCTTGGAGGAGCCCAGAAGCCCTTGTCTTGGATTCCCACCCCCTTCCACCAAAATTCACTTTTCTGACCTATATACAGACCAGAGCAAGACAGGACCTGAGAGGGGAGCCAGTGCCACTCAGCTGAGGGAATTCAGATCCCAATAAGTAAGCTGACCTATCCAAGGTCACTCAGTTTATAGTCAGTCAGCACACAGGCATGGAGAGCCTGTTTTTGTGGGATGTAGAGAGTCATCATTCTGGGAGTCAGGAAGATCCTCCTCTCTTTGGCACCTGCTGGCTGGGTGGCCCAGGGTAGAATACTTTGACTTCAGGGTACCCCAGTCAAGTCTTTAACCTGCAGAGCATGTGGATGAGTTTCTATTTTTTAACTTTTGGTGGATTAAATCATAGATGTGTGTTTTTTAAAAAAGTACCATAGAACCTAAAAAAAGTGCCATAGAGTACAACAAAGGGAAACAATCTCTGTCTTTAAGGGAGGGGGAGATGTCATCTAGTCCAACACCCCTCCCCCCATGTGTTTTATGACAGAATTCAGACTTGGACCCAGGTCTTGGGTTCAAAGATCTTTCTTCCATGTGCTAATGCCTCTAACTAGTCTTATCTTTGAATGGTGGTGATCCACCCTGAATGGCCTGGATCACCACCTACATCTCTATCCCCATAAACACAGCTCCTGTCCACCTTTACCTCTGATGTCATTCTTCTTCCTTGGATCTCTTGCTTTCTCCAAGGCTCAAATGCCATTTCCTACCTTAGGGCTGAGAGTAAGGCTGATAGGGATTGTTTTTATTTTTGTCTCCATCTCTAATGGCTAGGGTATGTTAGTCTGACATATAGTAGGTCCTTAATATATGCTAATGTAATGTTTGTCCTTCATTTTTTTTTGTTTTTGTTTTTGCAAGGCAAATGGGGTTAGGTGGCTTGCCCAAGGCCACACAACTAGGTCATTATTAAGTGTCTGAGGTCGGATTTGAACTCAGGTACTCCTGATTCCAGGGCTGGTGCTCTATCCACTGTGCTACCTAGTTGCCCCTTGTCCTTCATTTTTGAAGATGATCATGACATCAGGGCAGTGATGCCATGACAAGCATATGAATTGAATTTGAGCAGGGGTGGGGGTGCTGTGTTAGGTCACCAGCCTCACTTTCTTCTCCAGAGTCATCTGGGTCCAGTGGTCAGATAGGAATCAGGATGACTGCAGATGACCCTAGATATGAGGCAATCAGGGTTAAGTGACTTGCCCAAGTTCACCCAGCTAGTAAGAGTCAAGTGTCTGAGGTTGGATTCAAACTCCTCTTGACTCTAAGGCCAGTGCTCTATCCACTGGGCCACCTATCTGCCCCTTAATATATGCTAGTTGCTTGTTAAATAGATAGCTGAGTGATGGAATGAATGATCCTAATTTAAGGAGAAAGGCCGAGCACTAAAGAGCCACAATAGTAGAGGAGCTAGCTAGAGGTTTTGAATGGAGTCAGGAAAACCTCTGATACTTAGTGTATCAATGCAGACAAATGATTTGACCCCTTAGAGCCCTCAGTTTCCCCCTCTGTAAAATGGAGGTAATACTATCTGTGGTTATGGGACTATTGTCCTAATGTCTACAACAAGCGAATTGGAAACCTCATTTCACTGGCTCCATGATCTCCCAGTCCGTCCCTGCCTGTAAAAGGAAAGTTTTGAATAAGTTCTGGGGTTCTAAGGTCCCAAGGGGCTATAGGCTACAGAATCCACCCAACTCCTGGCTCGCCACCCAGTATGCTGAACACCTCAGAGGGCAAAGGGAGAGAGAGGGTGGAAGTGCTTTTCCCAGCAACTGGGACAGATGTCTTTGCAATCCAGCTCGATAAATGTCCCACATATATGCCACCAAGCATTTTGCAGAAGAGTTAGCAGTCTTAAATAAGGAATGGGAATGAGTATCTGCAGAATGGGAAAGAGCAGAGGATATTGTCCTCAGGGAAAGGTGCCCAAGGTGGGAACTTGCCTAGCATGGGTAGAGACAGAAAGCTCTCCAGCCTGGCAAGAACAATGGGCGAGAGCTGGAAGATAGGTGGTGTCTGGGCCCAGATTGTTGAACCTTGAAGGCTAGGCTTCAGAGTCTGTGGGTGGAGAGTTGGTAACTGGTCCTGCTGTACTGGGGGGGAGAGGAAGCAAGGAGAGAGAACTGTCTCATCCCCAGCTCTCTCCTCTCTTCCTCCCTCCCCCCATAGTCCTCATCTTGGATGCATTTGAGAATGGGGATCTATCAGACACTGTCCTCAAGATCACAGACTTTGGCCTGGCTCGGGAGTGGCACAAAACTACCAAGATGAGCGCGGCTGGCACCTATGCTTGGATGGCCCCTGAGGTTATCCGCCTATCCCTCTTCTCCAAAAGCAGTGATGTCTGGAGGTATGGGCAGGGACAGTTGAGGAGGAAGGGGGTGACACCTAAGGCCCCAAGGCTCCTCTCTCTCTGTGGAGATGAGTGAGCCCCCAGAAAGTATGGGTGTGGGTCACTCCAATACCGGAGTTGGTGTAGGAGCTCGAGCCAGTGCGGAGATGAGGGATCATGACAAGGTCCAGAACCCTCCGCTATCAGCTCTTCTTTCAGCAGATGAGGTAGCTTGGACATCCCTCCCCTTAGCACAGAGAGCCCTTCACTCTCAGCTACAAGAACAGTTGTCTTACTTGAATCACTCCAGGGACAGGGAGTTCACTCACTGTCACAGTAGTCTTTCCCGGGGTCAGACTAGTTCTGAGTGTTGGGAAGTTTCTGCTTCGGAAAAGTTGCAATCAGCCTCCCTGAGCTTCCTTCCTCTCAGTCCCAGAATCAGAAGTGGGCAGGTGGGCAGGTGAGCAGAATACAGAGAGGGTTGGAGCTGACTGTACTGGAAGAAAACATGTATCAGGTCCAGAAGACCAGCCACAGTCCCTCCACTTCCCTTCTGTCCTTAGCTTTGGGGTGTTGCTCTGGGAGCTGTTGACTGGGGAAGTGCCCTACCGAGAGATCGACGCACTGGCTGTGGCCTATGGGGTGGCCATGAATAAACTGATGTTGCCCATCCCATCGACTTGCCCCGAACCCTTTGTACATCTTCTGGAGGGTAAGTGGAAACCCATGGGATGAGACTTGGGTATTTTTCCCTGAGCTTCCTTCCTCCCTACTATTCATCCTGATCATAAAACTCATCTACTGCCTAGTCTAAGTATTCATCTAGTCTTCCAGCTTCTGTTTGAATAACTCTTGTGATAGGCAGCTCACTACCTTATAAGGCAGCTAGCTCCACTTTGGGAAGCCTAGAATTGCTAGAAAGTTTTTCCCAACCTCACCTTCCATTTCTCTTTTCCTTATCCTTCCCATTCCCACATCCCACGGTGTTCTTGGTGCCTAGGGCCAAGCAAAACTAACCAAATCACTTCTCTTCAGATACTTGATGATAGATCATGTTTTCTGCAGATTAAACATTCCCAATTCTTTTACTCTTCATGGGGCATGGACTCATGACCCTTCACTGTCCTGGATGATCTTTAGTTCTTTGGTCTCTCAGTGAACCCTTGGTGCCTAGAAGTGGACCTTGAGATTTGGCCTGACCAGGCTGAAGAATTTTCTTATTTAGAAGCAAGGCCCTCTTTTTTTATTGATATTTTATTTTATTTTTCCAATTACATGTTAGGAAAGGTTTTCAACATTCATGCTACACAATTTCCTTCCACCCACTCTTCCCACCCCCCTCCCCTCAGCATCAAACAATCTAGTGAACATTGTACATGCACATTTGTGTTTAACATCTTTACATTCTAGTCATTTTCTATATGAGGAATTAGGACCAAGGAGAAAGAAAGAAAGCCATAGGATAGGAAGGAAAAAATAAGAGAAATTTTAAAAAAGTGAACATAGTGTTCATTCATATTTGAATAGCATTGTCCATAAGTCTCCCAGGTTTATCCTAACTCTCTGAACTGCTGAGAGGAGCTGCATCCATCAAGGTTGATCATCTCACAAAGTTGTTAATGTAAACAATATTTTCTTGGTTCTGCTCCCTGCATCACTTCTCTCTAACAGAAACCTTAGAATTTCAGCACTGGAGGGAACCTTGGACACCACTCTAAGTTATCCTTAGCAGGATAGGATGAGAGTGAGGAGAAGCTCACTGACACTGGAACTGTCCCCTCCTCCTTAAGAGAGCTAGGAAGTCCTAGGATCCCAGACCTTGGAGGTGGTCTAACCTCAGCCCTCATTTAATGGAAGAGGAAACTGAGACCCAGAGAAATTGACTTACCTAAGGTCACACAGTAGGCAGTGTCTGGATTTTAACTCATACCCCATGACTCTGCCATTCATCATTCTTTGCACTCACTATACTATCCCTCCCCCCAGCTCCCATGAGCCATGGGACAGGGCAGAGGAACCAGAGCTATATCCACTGCCATCTGTTCCCACAGAGTGCTGGGACCCTGAGCCCCATCAGCGGCCGGACTTTGGCAGCATCCTGAGTCGCCTGGAGGCCATAGAGCAGTCTGCCCTGTTCCAGATGCCATTGGAATCTTTCCACTCCCTCCAGGAGGACTGGAAGCAGGAGATTCAACACATGTTTGATGACCTTCGGACCAAGGAAAAGGTGTGCTTGTGGTATGAGTGTCTAAAAATGTGTGTGTATATGTGGTATGCATATGATTGTGGTATGTGTAGTATGTTTGTATGTGATGTGTGTATGGTGTTAGTGTGGCATGTGCGTGATGTATGTGTTCTCTGTGTTGTGTGTGGTATGTGTATTTGTGGTGAGTGAGATGTATGTAGTATGTGCATGTGAGTGTGGCATGGGTATATTTGTGGTGTGAGTATGAGTGTGGCATGTGTGTGTGTATAGTTTGTGATATGTGTGGTGGGAGTGTGTAATGTGTGGCTGTGCAGGTGGAGGGAGGAAGGGAAGATCCCCAGTCCAGCCCCCCTCCCCCCCCCATGCCCCAGGAGCTCCGGAGCCGAGAGGAAGAACTACTGAGAGCTGCCCAGGAACAGAAGTGGCAGGAGGAGCAGCTTCGGCGTCGGGAGCAGGAGCTGGCTGAACGCGAGATGGACATCGTGGGGCGAGAGCTGCATCTGCTCATGGACCAGCTGAGCCAGGAGAGGCCGCGTGTTAAGAAGCGTCGGGGTCACTTCAGGCGGAGCCGCCTCAAATTGAGGGACAGCAACAACATCAGCCTGCCCTCAGGTAACTGCTGCTCCTAGAAAGCCAGAATCAGAGATTGTCAGAGCTGGGAGGGCCCATAGAACATGACATGTCAGAGATGGGAGGACCCTTAGAACATGGGATGTCAGAGCTGGGAGGGGCCTTAGAACAGGGGGTGTCAGAGCTGGGAGGGCCCATAGAACTTGATGGAAGGTCAGTGGTAGGAGGGTTCTTCAGCCTGCCCATATCAAAATCAAGCTACCAAATCATACTTAAGGATTTCTGCAGTCTACATGTTAACTTAGAACACCATATATTAAGATTATTTCTGCTCTATTGTAGTTTTATTTATTTTGTTAAATATGTCCCAATTCCATTTTGATCTAATCCAGGAGCCCTTGTGTGTTTGAATTCTCTGCCTTAAAATCTAGAATGGTAGCAGCCCTTCTATCTAGGCCCTCCTTTTACTGATAGGGACATGGGCTCTCAAGAGTAGGAGATGCCTCCCCAAGTTCACCTGAAGCTGTCCTGGCCCTGAGACCCAAGTCCTAGGACCCCCCACCCTGGGATCCTCAGGGTCAACATTTTAGCCTCTTGACCCCCAGGAACATCTTGGCTATCCCTGGGGATCACCCCGACTCCCACATCACCTCTTGTAGAGATCTTCCTGGGTTACCTTGGCCTCCCCATTTCTGTTGTGGCCCCGAGCAGGGTGACTTTGGAGAGGGCCCGTAAGAGACCCTCTTTCCTGCTCCATCTTCAGTGCAGGAAAAGACCAAGAAATGGGGGCAACCTGATGGATGTCTTCAGGTCATCTGAGGATTGGCCTAGGGAAGAGGGATTTTCCTTCTTCCCAGAAGCCTTAGGTTAAAGTGGGCTAGGGCCATTAATGAGAATAATGGCTTTCAGGTAGCAGTTGCGTGTCTTCAAATTCTCACTCCTTGAAACTATAATTCTGTAAGATATGGTGGTCATTTCCAGTGCAATGAAAATCTGCAGTGGCTCATGTGGACACTGTGGAAGATTCATTCTGTATTGACTGGGTCATAGCTGTGTAGGCTTGATGTCAAAGAGAATCCTCCACATGGCTATCCCCAAATGATGGGGTTGCATGGGAGAGCCCCTCCCCCCAACTGAGGTCAGCAATCCCATTTGTCCCTCCCGAATGTGGTAACATGGCCATCTGGGGACTGAGGGCTTCCATCTCAGATCTTGGGGGCAGCCAGATGGGGCTTTGGGGCAGGGAGACTGAAGCCATCCCCCACCCCAGGCTTTGAGCACAAGATCACCGTCCAAGCCTCTCCAACGACACTGGACAAACGGAAAGGGCTGGGTCCCGAAGGAGTCAGTCCCCCTGCCAGCCCCAGCATCATCCCTCGGCTCCGGGCCATCCGCTGTGAGTGTCATCTATCGCAGTGGGAACAGGGGCAGGGGGAGGAAGGGAAAGAGATGGGGACATCGAGGTGGCTGAGTCTGTCCTCCAGGGCCTAGCCATTCTTCTGCCCTCTCTGTTCACTCTCCTCTTGGGGGTTGGGGACCCAGTGACACCCATGGAGAACACCAGCGGCAGTCGCAGCGGGGCCCTGAAGAAGGAAGAACTTGTCACCGGGAAGAAGAAGGGCAGGACATGGGGGCCCAGCTCCACCCTGCAGAAAGAACGGGTTGGCGGGGAAGAGAGGTAAGGCTAGCTCAGAGGGGAAGGTGGCTGTGGAGGAGAGGCTACTCCTCCAGTCTTAGGGCAGGCTGGGAGGATATCATGCAGGAGGAGGTCACTTGGGCCAGCCCAAGCGTAAACCTGTGGCTTGATGTTAGGCAACTCCAGGATCTGAAACCAGGCCCCTCCATTCCAAACACCGGCTTTCATTGTGCCCCAGTTATTCTATTCCCAATACCCTACCAGTCCTAGGCATGATGTCTTATTGACTCAGTTTACTGAAATTGGGAGAGACCTCGGCAATCCCAACTTCTCACTGTACAAAGAGGAGAATGACTTGTCCAAGTCACTCCAGGTCAAGGCAGAGTCAGTAGGAGAGCCCGGCTGCCATTCTGAGGGTGAGGGGCTGCAGGGTGGGAATGCTCTTTGCCCCAGGCCAGCTTCCTCAGCTTTCTGATTTCTGCCCCCACAGGCTCAAGGCCCTAGGGGAGGGTAGCAAGCAGTGGTCATCCAGTGCCCCGAACCTGGGCAAGTCTCCCAAACACATGCCCATGGCCCCCGGTTTCTCCAGCCTCACAGAGATGGGTGAGGGCCAGGGCAGAGGCAAGGTGGGAGGGAACGGGGGGGACAGGGAATATTGGGAGGAGCTTTGGGGTGGGGAGTGGGAAGAACCCCAGTAAAGCAGTAAGAAGGAAGGGCCCCCAATTGACCTCTCTTTTTATTCCTGCTCCCCCCCAACAGAAGAGTTCGCAGAAGCCGATGGGACCAGTGTGCCCCCCTCCCCCTATACTCCCCCATCCTACCTCACCTTACCTCTGCCTGCTGAGGCCCCCACGAGCCCCTGGGAGCCACCTCACCCTGCAGCAGCCCCCCCTGGCCGGGGTGGGGCCCCTCGTAAGCGCAGTGAGCTGGCACTACTGAGGTGCGCCACCATTCTTGGGGCCGTGGCCTTGGGCAGTGATGTGGCAGAGGCCCAAGCAGCAGATGGAGATGATGAGCCTCGTTGGTGGAGGGATGGACTCTTCCCCCGGACAGCTCGTTTCCCTCGGGGACCCAGCCCACCCAGGCGGAGGGCTCGTAGCCATGGGAAAGGGGCAGGGGAAGAGGCGACTCCCCCACCTGCCCCTGGCCTGGTCCCCTCAACCACCATCCTCTCCCTGTCCTCTCTCTCTGACTGCAACTCCACTCGATCCCTGATCCGATCAGACAGTGATGAAGGAAACCCAGCCACGGCCCTAGGGACCTCCCCACCAAGCACACCTGTCACCAACCCCCTGGTGGACCTGGAGGTGGAGAGCTTCAAGAAGGACCCTCGCCAGTCACTCACCCCTACCCATGTCACAGCTGCCCGAGCTGTGAGCCGAGGGCACCGCCGGACCCCTTCCGAGGGGGCGCTGAGGCAGCTGGTGCAGAGCCACCAATACCCAGGACCAGAGGGTGAGGGGACACACCAGGCTAGCTTGTATGGAATAGGAAAACTGGAGTTGGAACCCCAGCACCTTGGCTATCACCAAAAAGGAAGAACTTCCCAACTGGGGATTCTCCGGGTGGAAGGGAGTGCTTTGTTCATGGCTCCCAGGTGTTGAAAGGAAGAGCAGGGAGCCCCTTATGGAGGAGATCGTCTCATGTACTGATGGGACAGGAGCCCAGCTCTGAGCTGGTGTAGGGGAATGGGCAGCCCCGATCTGGGTGGGGAGTGAACCAAGGCTGGAGGGGGGGGGCGCTCAGGCTCAGGCCAGGGACCTTGGTCTGCTCCTCTGACACAGAACCTCCCTTCTTATCCCTTCACTGTCCATTGTCTGAACAACAAGATGGGATTGTCTGGACCCAGTACCAGATCCTCAGGACTGAGGGAGCCACTCCCCCAAGCTGAGAGAGCACTAGTGGGTGGGCCCCTGTCTTGGCCCTCATCCCCTCATCTTCTCTGCCTTGGCCCAAGCCAATGCAGAGATCCCAGATGACAGATGGGCATGCTGATATCAGAAGGCCTAAGGTCCCTAAGAGACTAGGGGGAAAGCCAGGCATTAGTTTGAGTTCTCCTGGCTCCAGAATGTGATTATACAATCCTGGTCAGGGTGGAAAGTAGGCCTCACCTAGCCCCACTTTGGGGGTAGGTTGGGAGGGTCTGCCTTAGACCAGTAGCTTTAGACCTGGGCCTCTCTACCCACTCCATGACCAATTTTCTCTTCTTTCCAGGCCCCAGGGATGCCCTGGACTTCCCCCGCCTGCCTGACCCCCAGATATTGTTCCCCCCTCGGCGAAGGCCTCCTCCAGAGCCCCCAGGCCGGCCCACCACTCTGACCTTTGCCCCTCGGCCAAGACCAGCTGCCAACCGACCCCGGCTTGATCCTTGGAAGCTGGTCTCCTTCAACAGAACATACAGCAGCTCCTCCCCTCCTGTACCCGGGACACCAGGCACCCCGGGGCCCCAGCCAAGCCTGCTTGACATGGACACAGAAGGGCAGAGCCAGGACAGCACAGTACCTCTGTGCGGGACCGTGCCCACCTTCTCTGACCCTGAGGCTGATGTCTCCCACTGAATGTACAACCCTAGCCTGTGGGCATGCCCCCATGGGGCAGAGAGAGGCCCAGACAGGGACTGATGCTATGTATTTATTGGGGAGGGGGGGTGGGAGGGGAAAGTCTGTCTAATATAAGTTCCTTGTCTTGTACTCTGCTGTCTGCTATTGGGGCCTGGGCCTGGGTCTGGGGTGGGAGGAAGGAGGAGCAGATTGGGACCCTAACCCCCTACAAACTGAGGGTCAGCATAGTTTACTGGAACACCCCCACATCCCTCAGGCCACTGATAAAGTCCAGAAAACACAAGGGAAAGGATAATTACAAGGGGCAAAGTTGAGGCCTGCCAAGGCCTCTACTGCCCTAGCACTCAGGTGTGAGGGGACCAGCCCAGATAACACCACTACCACCTCACATTTTTGGTTCACTATTTACTTTTCCACATTTATTGCCTGCAGTGGGTCTGACCAGGGGCTATCACCCTCCTTATAGCCATAGATGAACAGAAGCCTCCAGGACAGGGTCAAAACCAGGTGGCATCAGTGAGCAAGAACCTCCCCACCCTTTCCCCTGCTCCTCCCAGGGTTACTGTGCCAAAGCTCATTCAAAGCTTGGCAACTTGGGCCTGGGGAGGGGGACTGCAGGAGTCAGGCCAGTGGATCAACCAATCACATCTCGAGCTCGGGCAGGACCCCCTTCATTACCACCTTCTCGCTCTCGGCTACAACGGCTCATTCGTAGCTGGGTCAGTTGGATGTAGCGAAGGACGTTGGTGTCTGTGGATGAGAAGGGTTCGTGGTGGGGCTGGTCGGCAGGAGGGGCTACCCCAGGAATGTGGCTGCCAGTGACTGCTATGGCTCTCTGGCCCCACCGGTTGAGAGATCTGGGACTCTTGGGGTGTGAGTGGGGACAGGATGAGGATATCTCCAAGTAGAACCTGGCTTATGGGGGGGTGGGGGTTGGGCAACCTTCGGGGTCCCAGTTTGGAGGAATGATCTAAGTCTGTTTCTGGGTTGATGGGCGGAATCTCCCCACGTGACTGTCTCTGTGCTTCTGTATTTAGCCAGGTTCTGTGGCTTCCTGAGTTTATGTGGGAAGGCGTCTAGATCTGGGTGTGGGGTGAGATCTTTTCCTCTCTCTCCCTTTCTTCCCATGTGGGTGCCCTTATGTTCAAATCTTGGTGTGTACTGAGAACATCTGCGCCTAGTGTGGGGGGGCTACCTTCGACATGGGAGGGGGTTTCTGCCTAGGAGGGTGGAATGTCACTCCTTTCATATCTAACTGGATCCTCTTTAGGGGTTAGAGAAGGGGGAGGTGTATCTTTGCCTTCTCCCTTTCTTCTTCTCCCTCCCTCCTCCCACCCCCTGATTCTCCCTAGCCAGAAAAATGTTAACAGCAAGCTCAGGTTTACATAGAGCTTTAAGGTTTAGAAAAGCCCTTTCCTCACATCACTTACTTTGAGCCTCATCTCCTCACGACAATTCTATCTGTGCTTATTAACAAAGCCCATTTTTCAAATGAGGAAGCTCAGAGAAGGTGAGTGACTGAGCCAGGACCACACGCTGGCAGGGTTGAAGGCAGAATTCGAACCCGAGTCCAGCACTCCCCATCCTAGCCCTTTCTTGACACCTCTCACCTGTGGGCTCCCGGCTCCGGGCCTCCTGCAGGTAGCGGAGGGCGCGGCTGTAGTCACCCAGGTGGTAGAAGGCGATGCCTGCCCGGTAAGTGGCCTTGAAGTTGTCCTGTTGTTTCTCCAGCACCTTGAAGCAGTACTCTCTCACCCTCTCATAGTTCACCAGCTCCGACTGCAGCAGACATGCTGAGGCGGGGATGGTCAGAGTGGTCCTCAGCTCGACCTCAAGCCCAACCCCTCCCCGTTGATTCCCTCCTCTCTAATTCCTTCATGTACCCCGGGAGTAGGCAGCCTGGGGCGCAGGGTGCCCCAGAATGCCATTGGAAGCATCCGAGAATAAAGGAGACTGGACCAGGAGGGGGTGGATGGAATGGGATCTTTAGGACGTTTTACTTCGGGGAGCCACTGGAGGGCGCCACGCGAGCACGGGGCAAATGGGAGACAATCGGTGAAGCCTCTAGGGGAGGCAAAGCGCAAAAGGGCCGGGGGGGGGGGGGATTCGGGGCCTTGAGGGACCCTAGCAACGGCCACATGGAACCAGAACCCATTCTTGCCGCCACTAGAGGGAGCTGAAGAGAAAAGTCCAGCCTGGACGGCCCCAGCCGGGTGGCTCGAGGTGTGTGGTTGGGCTTTCCCCCCCCGGGTCCTCCCCGCATCCTCCTGGTGCCCTCCACGCAGGACTGAGCGGGGGCAGCTCGGGGGAAGCAGGCGTGGCTGAGAACAGTCGGGGTGGGGGGTGGGGGTGTAGGGGAAGGCCCCCTCCCCAAGGGATGCCTCCTGTCGCCTCCCCGTCGGCCTCCCCTGACCCCAGGGCCTCTGCCTCGCCTGGGTTCCCCAGCGCCCCCCCCCCCCCGGGGGGCCCGGCTGTACCGGTGAGGCTGTCATAGCACTCCACCTCGGTGCTCTCCATGAGGCGCCGCTGCTCCTCGCTGAGCCGCGGGGGCGCGGGGCCGGGCCCCGAGCCGGGCTGTCGGGCTCCCTGGGCGGCCTTCAGCTGCAGCAGCGCCCGGTGGTACTTGCCAATAGCCTCGCGGAACTTCTTCTCTCGGTAGCAGCGCTGGCCCTCGGCCTTGAACGCTACGGCGGCCCGCAGGCTGCTTTCCAGGGCTCCCCCTCCTGGGCCTCCCGAGGCCTCCGGGGCCGGGCCATGGCGGGGACCCGGGCCCGGGGGGGAGCGGGAGGGCGGCGGACGAGGCGGCGGCTCGGGGGCTGCGCTCAGCATCAGCACCGGGGACAGCGCGCCGCACTGCATTGTGGGAAACTCGCGGCACCACAGCCGCCGCATCACCAGCCGTGGGGAGCTCATCCCCACCCTAGACGCCGCCGTCACGGGCTCGGGCCCCTCCTGCGGGGCTGGGGAAGCCTTTATTCAGCGCCTCCCCCTCCCTCAAACGCTCCCCTCCAAAAGAAGGCCCACATCCAGATTTTCTCCCCCCCCCCCAACCTCAGCGAGCCCGGGTGGGGGGACTCGGACCGTAGAAGAGGGCAAGGGGCAGCGGGGTGTCACCGTGGGCCCGGGCTCCACAGGGTGGAGGGAGAGCCCCTAGCGCCCCCTCTCCTGCACCCCGGAGGGTGGCGTCCTTGGGGACTTCTCGGGTCCGGGAGAATGAGGGATGGGCCAGAAGAGGGGAAAGAAGGCGAGGCCACAAGTTAAAAACCACGTCTTTATTAGAAGGGCACAAAGAGACCGATCGTTTTGTCCCGAGCCCCCCCTTCTTCCCTCCGCCCCCCAGTTCAGGGAGGGGCGGGGCAGGTCCTGGAGAGCAGGCTGCAGGCGGTGAGGCCGACCCACTCTCTCTGGGGTCGTGCGGACTTCAGGAAGACCGCGGCCCGGCCCGGGGCCGGCCCCCGCAGCGCCGCTCGGACCATGCAGGGCTCGATGGGGCCCAGCTCCTTCCGGCTGCCCGGGGTGGCGGGAAAGGGAGGGCAGAGATGGCAGCGAGGCTGGGGACCCTGGCCCGGTTCCTTCCCTTCTGTGCCCCCCCATAGGGATCTCTAAGCGCCCTCCCGTCTAGGGATCTCTAAGCCGGCTCTGGAGGAGCCGGGGCGAGCAACGGTACCTGTAGAGGCGCCGCTCGGGGGCCTCCCCGGCACGCGCCGGGCCAGGGCCAGAGCCAGGGCTGCGGCAGCCCGACGGCCCGGCTCCCCGGCCGCGGCCTCGGCCTCCAGGCCCGAGAGCTCCAAGAAGCTGGGGGCCAAGAGCAGCCCCTGGGGAGGGGCCGCGTTCAGCGGCCGGCCCGGCGCCCCCGCCCGGCCCGGCCCCTCAGCCGCGGCCCGCTCCGGGCCAGGGCGGCCGGCAGGCCCAGGCGCAGAAGGGGGCCCGGGGCGCAGAGCTGGAAGTCCAGGCGGCTGAGGAGGCGCCGCTCGGCGCGGAGCAGCCGGGCCGGCGAGAAGGAGCCGGCCCCCAGGAGGCGCAGGGCGGCCGGCTGCGGCCGGGTTAGGGGAAGGGAGCGGGCCCGGGGCCGCGGCCGCCTCCCGCATTCACTCCTCCTTCCTGCCCTCCCCATTCCCGGCCCGGCCCGGCCTCGGGGCGGGGACTCTCCTCCACCTCGCAGGCCACGAAGGGGCAGGCGCGGGGGCCCCCGGCAGCTGCAGGCGGCGCACGGGAGCCACGCGCGAACAGGGATGCAGCAGGTGCACGGCCGCACGGAGCGTGGCCCCAGCCGGGCCCGGGGACTCCTGGGGAGGGGCGGGGCGGAGGCGGAGCGCGGGGCGAGGCTCGGCCCAGGGACCCCGCCCGCAGCTGCCCACGTGCACCCGCACCAGCCAGTCCACCACGAGGGCACGAGCCGCCCTGGGGAGCGCGCGGCCCGCCTGGCGGGTGGGAGCAGTGGGCGCCCCCCGAGGCCTGAGCTCCTTGGGAGCAGGCTTCTCTTTGGGCTTCCTCCTTCGCTCCTGCTCACCGGAGGCGCTTAATAAATGCTAATTCGCTAAAAAATGTTGCCCCCAAACACTGAGGCCTCCGGAGGGGCCGGGGAGGGGCTGGGCGGACACGCCCGGCTGAGGGAACCCGTAAAGGGAGAGGAGCCTGTCTTCACCTGCTGCCCCGGGGGAGGGGGACTGAGCCAGGACCACTCGGCCCCCCGGGCGCCCAGAAGAGCCGGCCCACTGCGGGCCAAGGAAGGAGGTGAAGGGCACGCGGCCCCTGTCTGGAGCCTTGATCGGACGGGGCCGTGCCGGCAGAGGCGCGGAGGGGAGGGGAGGGAGGCGCAGCTCCTAGCGGCGGGGCCCACCCGCCTCCTCGCCACGCACGCAGCCGCACAGCTGCGGACGCAGCGGCGCCCGGGCCCGGGCCCCTTTCTTCCCTCCTTCTCACTCGCCCCTTCGAAAATTCCCGGGAAGCGGGACCATTGGTGCTAATGCCATGCGCCCCGCCCCAGCTAGCAGCTAGGACTCTGATTGGTCACAGCGGGAGGCGAGGGCGTCGCTCTATTTAGGCCTTACGTAATCCGCAAGCTGTGGCCATGATTGGCTCCTCCGTTGAAAGCGATGCCGATTGGCCCTTCCAGATTCAGGCAGGCGTAGTCTCTGCCAGTTAGTTCCAATGTAGCTAGATGATGCCCAGCCTCTTCCCTTCGGTTTCCTCTAACGACTGGACCTCCGAGTAAGGATAGTTCGACTTATGTGGTGTTCATTATATTGGAGGACGAGTCAAGAGGACGAGAGTTCGAATCCAGCCTCGGACACTTGCCACTTAACTAGCTGTGTGACCTTGGGCGTGTCACTTAACCCTGACTCCCTCGTATCCGAGGCCTTCTCCAGTCGTCCTGATTCCTATCAGCCCACTGGACCCAGGTGGCTCTGAAGGAGAAAATGAGGCTGATGACTTAGCACAGCCTCCCTCCCCATCACCACACACACACTCAGATTCAGTTCATGTGCTTGTCATGGCATCACTGATGCCATGATTCTTCGAGAATAAAGGACAAATGGGGCGGCTAGGTGGCACAGTGGATAAATCAGGAGGATCTGAATTCAAATCCAGCCTCAGACGCTTAATAATGACCTGTGTGGCCTTGGGCAAGCCACTTAACGGCATTGCCTTGCAAAAACTTTAAAAAGAGAGAGAGAATAAAGGACAGACATTAGAGAGCAGCTAGGTGGCACCATAATGCATAGAGCACGTAGGTCTTGGAATCAGGAAGCCTCAACTGGTTCAAATCCAGCTTCAAACACCGTGACCCTGAGCAACTCATTTCATCCTGTTTTGTTTCAGTTTCCTCTTCTGCAAAATGCCATTTTGGCCATTATTGTTTGATCGTTTTTCTGACCCATCGTGACCCCATTTGGAGTTTTTCTTGGTAAAGATTCGGGAGTGGTTGACCATTTTCTTCTCTAGTTCATTTTACAGACAAGGAAAATGAGACAAACAGGGTAGCACAGCTGATAAGAGATTGAAGACAGACTCTATTCACTATGCCATCTAGCAGCCCAGTATCCTTACCCAGAAAATTCAAAATGAGGTCATCCCGCATGTATTTATATAGCCTTCCAGCATTTTACAAACATGACTTCATTTTATCTTCACAATTCTGGGAGATAGGTGCTATTATCTGCACTTTTACAGATGAGGAAATTGAGTTAATTAGGTTAAGTAACTCGGCTAGAGTCACTTGAGGCAGTATTTGAATTGGGGTCTTCCTGATTTCAAGTTTGTCTAGACATTCTATCACCTAGTTGGATTCCGTTGTGCAGGAAAGGGCAAAGCTCTTGGGGTGAGGAGACACCCGAGTCTTCATCTCCTGCTAAGGGAGTCCCTGCAACCTCTTTCAATCTCAGTTTCTTCACAAGTAAAATGGAATTTTCTCCAGAGTTGAAGTGAAAATTCACTAGACTGGCTGGGAATGTGAAGACAAAACTCCTACAGTTCTTTCTTTCAAGGAGCTGGCATCTTATAGGGCAAATACCGGGAACCCGTTCTAGGCTCACAGGTCCTTTTCCAGTGACTCCTTTCTCCCCACTCTGTTGACTTCCAACAGAGCTGCCAAAACGATCTTTCATAGGGACAGATCTGCCTGAGTCACTTCCTCATCAAATTCAGTTCGATGGCTCCCTATTGTCTCTAGAATCAAATTCAAAGCCCTCTAATTTGGCTCCTCAAGTACTTCAGCCCCTTTGCCCATATCATTCCTCATCCCTGCTCTTCCCAGATCTCTCCAGGCCCACTTCAGCAATTATTTCTTCTCTTCAAGTCTTAACTGGGAAGCATTTCCTCATCCCTCCCATTCTCACTACCCACTTTTATTTTAAAATTGGTTTATATATTCTTAAATCCTTCTGTCTCCCTCCATAGAATGAAGGCTATTTGAAGGCAGAGATCAGTAAATGTCTCTCCAAGGCCTAGATGGGAACTTGCCTTGCATGGCAGGAGAGTGCTTGGGGGAAAGAATCAGGAAGTACCAGAAGCTGGCACCAGAGCCCTAGTTGAAATTCCCTCATCTTCCTAAGGCCTCTCTCCTCCGAAGAAGTGATAGTTGTTGCTTTTGGAAATTCCATTCCAAGCCTGAAATCCCAATGTAATCACCAGACACAAAGGACTCGTGGGGGGGGGGGGCTGCTGAGCACATATTAGGACACTCCTCTTACTGTGGATGAAGCAGGTTGAGATGATTGGCGTGTCTGGCTACTAGTGTCAGCATTCAAACCAGATCTAGCTCAGGTGTCTTTCCCCTCGACCAGAACAGAACAATTGCTCAGTCTCCATCAGTGACTAGGATTATCTCAAGCTTCCTTCTTGCCCCTCCTCCTTGTAGGTAGGGAGTAGGGAGTTAGGACTCAGATCTGGAGTAGACTTAGGTGGTCCATGGGCTCCATACCTTCATTTTGGCAAGAAGGGCAACTTGAACACCTCTAATCCGTGACTTGCCCAGGGTCATATAGCTGGGGGTTAGCTCAGATCCTCAAATTCCCAATCCAGAGCTCCGGCTAAGTCCTCCCTGTTCCAGGGAAGCCATGGCAGGGGAATTTCCAAAGATGGTCCAAGTCAGAGACCAGATCAATGTTCAGACTAGGTGACCCAGGGAAGATGGTCTGCCAGGAGAAGGCTTGGCTACTTGACTTCTATTGTGAGACCTGGTTTCTCTTGGGAAGGGGGGTTTTGGATGGGGAAAGATACAAATGAGTTAGGATTGGAAGGTTGAAATCTGGTGTTGGTCCTGGGCTTGGCCTGATGCTAAGGAGTGGTCCTATCACTAATTTGGATAAAGGTCTGGATAAAATGATTCTATCTGCTGGGGTGGGATTCTGTTTGGATAACAGCAATCAAAGTCAAAATAGAGCATGTCAAGTGAGAATTTTGGCCAAAATCAAATACAGTGAAGTTCAATAGAGATCGATGTAAAGTGACATGTTGGTTCAAAAAGTCAACTTCCCAAGCATAGGATGAAGGAGCCAATCGGAAAGCAGCAGTTTGCCTGGAAAAGATTCAGGAATTTGCGTGGATTGTGAGGCTCAATTATGTTATGGAAACCAAGAAAGCAAATGGGACTGGTCTCAAAATGTGTTGAGCCTGACAGATTTTAACATCTAAACTGGAAGCCTTCTAGGTGGGGCAGTATATGGAGGGCTGGACTTGTGGAGTCAGGAAGAAATTTCAAATGCAGGGTCTTAGACACTTGCTATGTGACCTTGGGCAAGTCATTTGCCCCAAATTTCTTCAACCATAAAATGGGGAGGTTGTTGTGAGGATCAAGTATTCATAAAAAAACACACATTGCCTGACCCTAAAGGTGCTAGATTCAGCTCATTGGTGCTTTCTATGTGGTGGGTCCTGCTCGGCCTTCAAGAAGTCAGGAAAAATTTCCTAACTATAATTTTTCAAAAGGGGACAACTGTGCTGTCTGAGGTGGCTTCAATATCCTTGCCCAGGATATTGCAGAGGGTGACAAAGGCCCCGACCTCCTTCCCCCATCTCTCCGGTCTCAAATCTATAGTACCATCTGTTCAGCCTGGCATTCAAGGCTCCAATGGTCTTGATGCACATCATTTCTCTGTACCACAGACCAGGCCAAATTGGCTTTTCTTGCCTCTGCGGCTTGATTGGTGCCCCACTTCCACCCCCGTGCCTGAATTTTTGCTCTCCGGCATCCTGCTGCACCAACTTTTGTTTTTTGGGGTTTTTTTTGGGTTTTTTTAGATTTTTGCAAGGCAAATGGGGTTAAGTGGCTTGCCCAAGGCCACACAGCTAGGTCATTATTAAGTGTCTGAGACCAGATTTGAACCCAGCTACTCCTGACTCCAAAGCCGGTGCTTTATCCACTACGCCACCTAGCAGCCCCTGCACCAACCTTTAAACCCAACTCTGGCATCATCCCACCTCCCCCAGAACCCTCAGAATTCAGCCATTCATCCCAGTCAGCTGGTAATACCTGGGAAATGAGGACTTTTATCACCCACTATCTTCCCCCACTCCCTAACCCAGATACTAGCAGGTTTGTATTCGGGAGGGCTCAGTGCCCCAATCTCCTTCCAGCCAGAGCTGGGATACAGCTGCCCCCAGAGAAATCAGATCAAGCAATGCCTTTCCCAACTTGTGTCTCAGAGGTTTGAGAAGGGTCAGCTTGGCTAGGGGCCCTACCTGGACTAAAAGCAAACAAAACTCAATTTGTCAGAAATTTTTTTTAATTGATGGTACCGTATAAATTCAAGGAAAGATAGTAGCTAAAATGATTTACAGAAACAAACAAAAAAAAAATCCCCACACAAAGCCTTTGCCATCCCTGGCCTCCAGTCCCCTCCCCTGCATCATGAGGAAAAATATAACCCCCCCAAACTGAAAACATCCCCCCACCCCCAAAGAGGCAACCAGGAAGTCTCCTTGTGAGCTGCAGCAGCCCCAAGGAGGTGGCCCTGGAGTGGGGTAGGAGAAGGCCCTGAGCCTTGAGGAGCCCTAAACATCCCTGGCCTGCTTGGCCCACCCCCAGGGTCCTAGGGAAGGACCCATCCCAAACACAGAGACACATAGATATGTATGTATATGAATATATATATATATATATAAAATATATATATATAAATACACACACACATCCACAGGCCCCCAAGCCCGAGATGTGCAGCTGCCATTGAGCAAGCACCCCGGAATGCAGCAGATGGGTTTGGGAGGGAGATTGCGACACCCCCCCCCCCACCTGGATCAATCTGTTGTAAGCAAAAGGAAACATCTGGAGGCAGCAAAGGGCCAAGCCCCTTGAAACTCTGGGGCTGAGCTCAGGCAGGGTTGCTAAGGGGCTCTACTGCAAGTATGCCCCCTGCCCTGTCTCATCTTAAGGCTCTTCTGGTAGCCCATGGGCAACAGGCCTCAGGAGATATACAGAAAGGGAAATGGGGTTAACTCCGGCCCCATGAGCAGATGCCCTGTCCACACACACCCCAGTCAGAGGAGAGCACTGAACCGAGAACTTTGACCTAATACCCCCATTGCCCCTTCCCACAGGGAGCTGGGGAAATGAATACTGTTGCGTTAAAGAATCTGTAACAGTTGTGAACCCCCCACCCTAGTCCTTGGGGATGTGGGGGGGGATGGTGAACATACCCCCAAACCTAATCCAAAGCAGGGGCCCAGTTCCAAAGGTCCTCCTGACTTGGCCTTTCCAACCTTGGATCTGGACTTGAGGTGCAGTCACCGTGTACAAAAAAAAGCTTCTGGGCCCAGTCTCCTATTACAGCTGTGCCTCAAAGCCTTCAGTGAAGGCTTAGGGGAGAAGACCCAGGAGGCCAGCCCTGGGTCATCCCAGTCATCTGAAGCTCTGGCCCAGCCAGCAGCTTTAAGGGAGGCTGAGGAATGGGGACAGAGGCCTGGGACCAACAGGATCATAAGATGCCCAAGCCCACATACCAAGCCCAGGAGGGAAGAGATGAAGAGACTGAGAGGAAAAAATCAGGCTAATATGAGGGGAGGTAAGGAGAGGAGATTGGACAGACTGTACCAAAACCTTCATCACCACCCCCACCCCCCAATCCCTGATGTTCCCTGGCCTTGACCTTTTCCCCTGGGGAGGCTGTCATGATATCCAGATAAGGCACTGGGAGAGAGGATCCCAAGTTCCCAGTGGAGTGGTCACATGCCAGGGTGGACAGGAGGCTGTGTCCAGAAAGAAGGAAGGGCCAGGGGGACAAAAGCAGTAAACCCCCACTTCCCTGGATGCACGGCAAGTCTGCACACTTCCCTGTCCCAAAAAGGAAGCCACTGCCTATTACTCTAGGGTCCCCCAAGCTCATCCATTTCTTGCCCGCATAGTTTTCATCTCCTAAGCAGCCTGCTTCCCTTCTGGCCAGCCTGAGATGCCTACAGCTGGCCCCAAAGTGGGGGATGAGACTTCACCCTGGCTCTGGCTTCACCCCAAGCTCATCCGCTGAGGAGGGGATGGGAAGCCCCTCCAGCTGCTACCTCAGGAAGCTCCTGAGATGCCAGAAGGCCAAAGGGAGGCAGCACAGAGAGCCAGATCAGAGTTGGCTTGGGCTAAGAGGCAGGCACCCCGGCTCTGGGGGCATCGGCTTTTTTAAGGCTGGTCGGGTACGAGACATTATTGCTTGAGAAGCTGCCTGCCCGTGGCTGGGTAGCCTCCTGACACACACTCGAGGTCTAGGGCAGAGCCAGGCTGGGGATCGAGGCTGGAGAAGAGGGGCTGCCGGCTGACTCAGTCAGGAATAAAGCACCGTGGCTGTCTGTAGGCCTGGACAGTGGCTCCAAAGTTCCCCCTGAGCACTGACCAAAACCTCGGTCCCAGGAAGATAAAGGGCCAGGGCTGACCACATCCACCACAGGAGCTGCAGAGCCTGCCAGTCTCCTGGGCAGGGCAAAGGACCACCAGGGATGTGAGTTGTCCAGACCCTGAGGCCAGCAGCAAGCTGGGTTTCACCAAGTCCCAAGTACTTTGGGGGCTTGTGGCCAGAGCCCCCCTGGGTTGCAGGGCCATGGTCAGGGAAAGGCTAGCAAGTGACCACCAGGCCTGGAGGGCTGAAGGAAGGGCCAGATCCTTCAGAGGCAGGGTTGAGGAGGAGAAAAAAAGCATGTGTGGGTAAGGGGGGATGGGACCCAGAAGGGAGGCAGCCTGTGGCCTGGGCAGCCACCTGTCCATCCTCCATGGGCTCTGCTCAAGAGGTCAAGTCATTCCCGGATGCTGGCCGAATAAGAGAACTGTGGAAAGTGGGTGCGCTGGTCAGGCTCAAGAGAGCCCATACTGTCATCTGCAGAAAGGAGAGAGGAGCTGTGTGAGGGAGGGCCAGGGCAGGTTGGCAGCCCCCCAAGGTCAGGGACCTACTTCCCAGCAAACACTGCAGCTTTGCTGCAAATGAAAAAAGGAGGAATTTCCTAGAGGAAAAAGGCTCAGTGGGCTAGGGAAGCACAGAGAAGGCCCCAAAGCCTGAGGAAGATCTGTGGGGAGGGAAGACCTACCTTGGGGATCTGAGGGCAAGGCTCTCAGGCCACCTCCTGAGCTCCCCAGGAGTGATAGGGAGACCCTGACTGTTCTATCTGCTAGGAGGAAGGAGGCTTTACTTACATCGGTCTGGGGGGGTGATGGTGATGGACTGTGCCGTGAACTCATCATCAAAGTACCGTGTATCAATCTCCGATGTGACCTGGGGCTTAAATGGGGGTGGGAGCTGGGGAAGAATGGAAGGAAAGGGTCACTGGAGAGAATGGGGCTCTCTCCACAGGAAGGACCACTTGTTTGTTCACAGAGGGAACTGTGAACTCCCAGCCTCTCCTCACAAGGGAGGCTTCATCCCTGGCTCATCAGGCAGCAGAGGCCAGAGAGTCAATCCTAGGAGGACCATGTTAGAGTGGCCTTTGGAGACCAGGCAGTCTACACTCCCTCGTGATATGGACCCCCAGAAAGAAGTTTTCCCAAAGTGAGGAGTAGAGGGGGAACCAAAGACTGAGCTCTCTGGGAAGTGAAGCTCTCCCCCTTAGAGCATCCTGAGAAGAGAGGAAGCTCGTGGGATGAGGCAGGGACTGATTCATCCCCAGTGGAAGTCTTCCAGCAGAGGGGCTCCTGTGATGAAGCAGGTGCCCACCAGGATTCTGGGAAACATTCATTACCTTCTTCTGCAAGACATCCTGCCAGTTGATGGCTGAGAAGAAGCGGTGCTCCATGACCTCCTTGGCATCCCGGGGACCTCCACCCAGTCTGTAAGAACACACAGAGCCTCATTGTCTGTGGGGGTTCCTCACAGGGTGAGGTCCACTGCCCTTAGATTTGGCCTGGGTTCCCTCTTGCCAGCTGCCAGAGGATCTAGGGTTGACCCTCCAGCTCTTCCACTCTATTCCCTTCCTGCATTCAGCTACTCCCCAGACATGGAGAATCTTGGTCCTCCCCAAACTTGGGAAGGAATCCTCACCATATCATCCCTGAAATGGGACAACTCTCCCAGGCATCTCTCCTTTGGCCCCTTCACAGTCACACACCCAAATCAGGCTCACCTCTGTTTGGGGTCCTTTTTAAGGAGCCCAGCCAGCAGAGATTTGGCCTCAGGGCTCAGTGTGCGGGGAAAACGAATCTCCTCCATGAGGATCAACTCAAAGAGGCGTTCATGGTCCTGGTTGTAGAAGGGCAGCCGGCCGCACGTCATCTCATACATCACCACACCCAGCCCCCACCAGTCCACAGCCCGCCCGTAGTCGTTGTCCTCCAGCACCTGGGAGGCAGAGAGGAAAAAGTGCTTCAGTTTCTCCCTCCTCATTCCCAGGACCCCACCGGTGTCACCCTGGGAAGCCAGGGAAATCCAAGGGAAGAATGGGCCCTGCTCTTGGCCTGGGGTGGGGGGAGGAAGAGAAGCAGCCCTGGTAGAGGGAGGAGGGGAAACATGGGGTCCTGCCTCCAGAAGCCCTACCCTCAGGGCACCTATGACCACCCTGCAACAGGTCCCCTGCCACTCCCAGCCACCTCAGGGGCCAGGTACTCTGGGGTGCCGCAAAAGGTCTTCATGGTGGCTCCATCTGTGATGCCCTCCTTGCAGAGGCCAAAGTCTGTGATCTTGATGTGCCCGTCTTTGTCCAGCATGAGGTTCTCCAGCTGGAAGGAAGGCATGGGCATGAGGAACCGAGCAGAGAGGAGCAGAGCAACAGAAGCAATTGAAGCCAGATCAAGTACCTCCCCCCTCTCCACAGCTCCATCCTCCCACTGCCAGTGGGAGTGAGGGGAATATCCCAAATGCCTCCAGATCCCTTATGACAGAAACTATGCAAGAAGTTACTGTCATCATTGTCACCATCATCATTCAAATTAAATTTGATCTAACATTTTCAGGTTGGCAAAGAACCTTCTAGATCATCCTATTTGATCCCAATAATCCCCCAGAGAGATGTTTTATTTTCTCCATCTACAGTTAGATATGCCCAGGGTCACTCAACTAGGGACTATCCTACTCTGTGGAGGTCACAGAAGAAGAGGGACAGTGTGAAAGCCAGCTGGGCCTCAATTTCTCCAGCTATAATCATAGTACTGGGCTCATTCTACACTTTCTGCTCTGATGGTTCATTATTCTAAGTCCTTGGTCAACACAGCAGCAGACACCCTCTCTGGTGCCAAATGTGCTTGGTGTCCCTGGGGTTGAGACAGTGTGACTATTTCAGTCTAGCCTGGCGGGTGCTTCTAGAAGAGCAGTCTCTCTCCCCCAGCCAATCCCTTCTCCCTGACTTGAGTAACCCTCAGCCCAGAGAGCTTCCATGGCCTCCCCTCAGTGTGCTAGCAACTGGTGGAGTGAGCATGGCTCTATTCTTCTCCCCCCCGCCCCGTGTGCCTGGAAACCTGTGGGGGCAGGGGGAAGAGGCAACCCCTCCACATTGGGATGGCACCCCACTCATACAGCCTCCCTGGCCTTACTACTTCTGGTCCTCTGCTCCCTGGGGCCAAGCAGACAAGCCAATTCAAAGCCTTTCAAGTGTTGAAGACAGCCATTCTGTGTGGCTCTAGTCCTCCACAGGCCCTCCCCTCAGCTTGGCTGTCTTCCCCCGGCCTGAAGCACCAGCACAGTTGGGCTGAGCCAGGTAGAAGGCAGGGACCAGAGCCCAAGGGGCCACCAGCTCTTGCAGAAAGTCATCCCTGAAAACCCTGACCAGAGCCCCTTCCTCTGCAGTCCTGGGCCTATAGATAGAGCCATTTCTAGGCTTGATCCAGTTTCCAATGTGAGGTCCTAGAGAAATGGGCATGTTTGCTTAGACTGTGAGGGCGCCCACATCCGCCCATAGCAGCAATGCACAGAGTTGGATGTGGAGCTAGGCAGACGAATTCAAACCCTCCCTCTGAGACTTCCTATTTGGGTGACAATGAGCAAGTCACTTAATACCCCAAAGACTTAGCTTCTCCTCTGTAAAATGGGGTCTGGTCTGCTCAGAGCATCTGTCTCATGGCAGTAAAGGAGCTGCAAGTGGGAGCCACAAATGTTGCTATGTAGCCTTCAGCACTTTAGGTTAACCATCAGATGTCACTAATAGCAGCAAATTTCACTTCAGGGTCACTGGTCCACCTTTTTCATGTTTCAGATGAGGAAACTAAGGCACAGGGAGGTTAATGATTTATCTAGGGTCACACAGTGAGCAGTATCTGAAGCAGGATTTGAACTCGGGTTTTCATGAGGCTAAGACCAAGGTCCTTCCTCACTGGCCCCACACCTCACAAGAGCAGAGACACATTTAGACTCTGCCTGTCAGACTGAGCCTCCAGCCCCTTGGCCTCAGCCCGACAGTAGCCTCACCATCCACGCCAGGATTATTAGTCTGTGTCTGATTCAATGTATAATAATAAAAACATTCATGGGGCAGCTAGGTGGCCCAGTGGAAAGAGAACTGGCCCTGGAGTCAGGAGGTCCTGAGTTCAAACCCAGACTCAGATACTTAATAATTGCCTAGATGTGTGACCTGGGGCAAGTCACTTAACCCCATTGCCTTAAATAAATAAAAATTCAGGGATAGCAGAGGCTCTACAGTAGTTTCAATTTAGGTGACTGGGAAGGTCTTGGGCACTGAAGGTGTGCCAGAGGGAGCCGCAATGCAGAAAGAAGCATGAAGGTCGTGGGGGCAGGGCCAAAGCTAAGGCTCACCTTGATGTCTCGGTAGACTACATCCCTGGAGTGCAGGTACTCCAAGGCAGAGACGATCTCAGCCCCATAGAAACGTGCCCTGTCCTCCGTGAAGACACGCTCTCTCGACAGGTGGAAGAACAGCTGGTGGCAGAGGCAGAGACTGAGTGAGGGGGCACCAAGCCCAAGTCCCCTGAGCACTCACATGGGGCAGTTAAATCTAGGGCTATAGGCTAACAGACTTAGGCTGCCCAGAGTCAGGCCAGCAAAGCAATGGATCCCAAGGCTTCCAGCCTGGAAGACTGTGGGGATTTGGGAAGGAGAGTGGATGGAGAAGGGGAAGCCACCAGCCATCTTTACGAAGTTATTTTCAGATTTCTGAAATGGTTTGTGACATGACACAATGCAATGTTGTGACCTTCCCCCTTTCTTCCCCCATTCACTCTGGTTTTACATTTTCTGAAACTCCCGCCATCCCCTTTCCTTGTACCATGCCTGCCCTGCAGGTTCTTTCATCCTTTCTCAAAAGATCTCTGAGAGGCCACAACTCACCTCCCCACCATTGGCATATTCCATCACGAAACATAGGCGGTCATTCGTCTGAAAGGCATACTTTAGTGCCTAGGAGGAGAGAAGGAGATGCTTGCTAACTTAATAACCCTTGATCAACATAGCTTCTCAAATGAGATACTTAGATATAAAGCACTTGGCCAACTGAATATTTAAAGCAGGGGTGGGAAACCTTTTTCCTGCCAAGTGCCATTTGGATATTTATAACATCATTCACGGGTTTGCTTTGGGCAAATATTTAATTGATTCACTCCTAAAAATCACCTTAATTTCTTGAAATTCAAGTCTCAGCCTTGGCAATGCCAGACCAATATGGTCCGAGGACCCAAGGGTCCCACATAATATAAAAGTGTTCACCATCAGCTGGGATGTCGATGGGCCTTACCCACCTGCTCATTGTCAATACAGTGCTTTGTGAATCCTCCTTATCAGTTCATTGGACTGGAATCTTCCTAATGAGGCTATTCCTCCCAGGAAGGCAGGCCTCTGGGGGCTTTCTCCATCTACAGGATTCTTGACTTGGCCCTCCTCAGGCCCCCAGGCAATCACTAACTGGCTTCCAGGGAGCCCCTTCAGATCATCTATCTTTTGGACTGTTGGGAGGAGGGTCTACTGTACCCTTCCAGGGGCCAGGGCTTCCCCCAATTTGATTCTTCTCAAACTAAGTTGTGCCCTCCTCTGCAGAAAATAACACCAGGAAAAGACTGAGGGGAAAAGGAGGAGATAAGAAAACAACAAGGCAGGTTACCAAAGCCCTCAACTCTCCTGTGTTTCTTTTGGCAACAATCTAAAGGGTTGCTAGAAGATGAAGGGCCAAGAATACCAGAGAGAAGCAGTGGGGAGCTTCCCCTAGACCAGGTCTGCACAATGAACAGCCAGATGTAGTGGGCACTGAAGGAAGGATCCTGCCATGGTTCATGGGAAGAGGCCAAAAGCCCAAGGTAAGGTCCCAGCTGGGAATGCCCTGGAGGGACAGAGGCTCTTAATGACCTCATTAGGGCATGCCCCTGGGGCACTAGAAGCCCAAAGCAGGGATGCTGTGACCTGTCTAGAGTTGCCCACAAATAGAGACAGTGAAGTCTGCCAGCACTCTGAACAGACACACCAGAAGGAAGCCAATTGCAGAAATCCAGGAAATTAAGGTCAGGGTCAAATAGGATCTGACCATCTTATTTAAAAGCAGAGTAGTGTCCAAGCAGCACAGTCAAATCAGAAACTGAGGCTGGAAATATGAGCAAACTAAAAACATACAACACTATGAGGAAATTTTATGGAGCAAGAAATGACCAAGACGGAAACCCTGAAGAAGAGAGTAACTCCACAAAGACACACCAGGAGAAGTAGTTGAGGACCACAGAGGCCCTGACTCACTGAACTGGTCACACAACTTCAGGTTAGGGGCCAGATATCAGGTGCTTCTTCTGCAAGGGCTAGTGGCTCCACACATCTTTGAGACCCCACTTCACCCTCAGGTCTGAGGTACTGCCAGGTTATCCACAGTGAGGGGCACTAGGTCAGCTGCCCTTCCATTTGGACTATGTGCTGGATCTACCAGACTCCCAGATTGAGGCCTCCTGTGGCATCACACTATCACCACTGCTGCCATCTACCATGGAAGCTAGTAAGTGAGAGCCTTCAAGGCTATTTTTCTCTAGTCTTTCAAAATGATAACTTTAGCCTCAACAAATATGCCCACAGACCTTGGAGGTCCTTGTGCCTTTTTAGGTATAATCTTGAGTGTTAGTCCAGAACCAGCATGGCTCTCCAGCAAGAGGGCCAGTCATTAGCTGATAGATTCCTTAGCAACGCAGATGTCACATAGGCCCATGTAGCCCCCACCACTCCTGCCATGAGGGTGAAAAAACAGACAGTGCAAAGAAAGATTTCATCAAGACAGGGAGGCACCAGTGGCAGGAGCCCATGAAGCTGGCATCTTGCCCAAATAGGGCTTGACAATGCCATCTCAGCTTTTTCAAAATTTCCGTCCTGGGATCGTTAAGTTGAGGGGTTAAGAAAAGCATCATTGCCCAATGGAGTGGACAAACGTTCTGTCCATCAATGACTAGAACTCAGTGACGTCTAAGGGTCCAGTCTACTGGCCCTCAATTTTGGACACAATCTTAGAAGAACCAAGTCGGTTCACAGGGTTATTCTCAGTTCAGGCCACATAGGAAAACATCAGTGAAAGAATGCTTAGTTGTTTTTTTTTTTGCTTTTTTTGCTAGGCAATGGGGTTAAGTGCTTGCCCAAGGCCACACAGCTAGGTCATTAAGTGTCTGAGGCAGGATTGGAACTCAGGTACTCTTGACTCCAAGGCCAGTGCTCTGTCCACTGCTCCACCTAGCCGCCCCGTAAGAATGCTTAGATAGAGTGAGTGCTAGAGTGTCAGCCAAAGTAAGCAGAAACATCATTTTGGGGCAGAAGTGGACATCTTGCCTTGCAGAATCTCTAAAGAAAGTCAATGAAGAAACCTGGTAAAATTCTCCAGATCAAGTCAATCCACACTTTGATCCCTGGTGACCTCACTGCAAAGGTGGACACAGGAGAGGGTGGTGAAAAGTAAGAGAGGAGCACATACATCACTCATCATCACTTGGGGTCTGAATCCCGAGTCTTCTATCCTAGCCCAGGCCTGCAGTGTTGCCAAGAATGTGAGCTCTCATCCACATGGCCATTCAAGCAGACTTTGGCCTCATATTGTGAGTGAGGGCAGGAAGAAGTTGGATAATTGATAGAAATGAGAAAAACCAGAAGCAACATTTGCCTGTTCCTTTGAGGTTTAGCTAAGGCTACACCTCCAGGAAGTTTTCCTCAACTGATACCAGCAGAAAGTATCCTTCAACTTTCTTCAAAATCTCTGACTAGGAAGAGGTCTGAAAAGTCAAAGCAGTGTTCAAAAGAAGTAATCCATGAAAAAATGCTTCTAATCACTCCAATCCAGAGACATTTGAATGGAAAGCATCTCTGGGGTTCCTCCTCATACCCATCAGGTTGACAAAGCTGACAAAAGGCATAGTCTAGTGTGGAAGCTAGAACTTTGAGCTGGTGTTTGAGCTCAGCCATTACTGTGCTCTCTATATCCTTTGAGCTAGCTTCAGAACTATTAGCTGTATATCACAAAAAGATTAAAGAAAGAGAAAAAAAACCCATTTGGACAAAACTATTTATAATAGTCCTTCAAGTAATAGCATCAAACTAGAAACTTGGGGGGGCACACAAACTGTTAAGGACTAAAAAAAAAAGATGGCACACAAATCTAATGGAGAATCTGGGAAGACTTCTGGGTCCTGATGCAGACTGAAGCAAGCCAAGTTGGGAGAACATTACAGAGGAAAATAATTTGGAATATCTTGAGAACTGTGATCAGTACAGCAACAACCAGAGAGCAGAGTTTATGAGGAAGTACACTTGCCCCTGCCAACCAGATATGGATGGGATCACAGGCTCCATAAGCAGGGTCCACAAGCCTGGACATGGCCAATGGGGGCTTGACCAAATTCTAATTGAAAGGGCTGCTTTTGTTTATTATTGTCCAGTTGGTGAGTGATATGGGAGTGAGAGATAAGAAATTCCAGGTAAAAATAATTTTTTAAAAAACAGATGACTACACATTCCATGGTATACACAATGTATAACATGGAACCAATGTAAACACTAACAGAATGCCTTCTGTGAGGGGTGGGGGGGAGGGAAGCAGGAATGGGGGGAAAACTGTAAAACTCAGAGTAAATAAAATCTTTCTAAAAAAAAAATAGATGACTAGGGGCAGCTAGGTGGTGCAGTAGCTAAAGCACTGACCCCTGGAGTCAGGAGGACCTGAGTTCAAATTTGGCCTCAGACACTTAATGATTACCTAGCTGTGTGACCTTAAGCAAGATGATTAAGTGCAGCTAGTTGGCACAGTGGATAGAGCACTGACCCCGGAGTCAGGAGGATCTGAGTTCAAATCTGACCTCAGACACTTAATAATGACCTAGCTGTGTGACCTTAGGCAAACCACTTAGCCCCCCATTGCCTTGCCAAAAAAAAACTGAAAAAAAAAATAGATGACTAAAAATGATGCTGAAGGGGGCAAAAAAATCACAAATGGCACCATTGTTCCAGAAAGGCAAACAGAGACCAGAAAGAAGCTAATAAGTCATGTGAGTTATATCTTTGGATCTTCATCAAATGTTTATGAGGATAAACCTCATGCCTATTGAGGGTCCCCAAAGAAGACAAGAGAAGGGGGAAGAGAAGCTTTCACAAACTCTGCCTTAACAGACCATGGCATCCAAGTCTCACCACAGACAGAAAGGTCTAGAAACAACAGAATCTAGGCCTCTTTCTGGATCCTAAGTCCCTACAGTCAAGGATTCGGGGCTCATGTAAGATCATCCTAGATCATGAGAGGCAACTTTGTTCTACAATTGGTTATGAACATTCAAGTCAATTCCACAACTACACCTTGGGTTCTCTGGATGGGCAAGACTCCAAAGAAGTAGGCCCTGACCTCAAGGACTCTACCTGGGGAAACAAAAGACACATTTATAAATAAGTACATGACAGAGATAGGTGGTGACCTTTTAGCTGCCTGGGAGGCAGGGATGAGAAGCACATTAGACACAGAAAAGGCTTCATTTGGAAGGAGGCAAGGCACTCCAGGCACAAGTGATGGCCTGTACCAAGGCACGGAGAAGGAAGATGTGATGAGACAATGGCAAGTTTGGAGAGATGAGCAGAAGCCCCTAGAAGTCTCTTCATGAGGGGTGGCCCTGGGCTGTGGGGCTGCCTGGTATGTTGTGGAGAGAAGAGACAGATCAGGGTAGGTTTCCTGGAGGAGGGGTCTCCAGATTGGGGACCCTGGTCTTCTCAGTGGTCACCATGGGCCTCTCTGCTCATCTGGGGCAATTCTCTTGAGAAACTGGGAGTCTTTGGCATAGAGTTTATAACTGAAGCATTTGTGACTTCTCTTTGAGCCTTTAATCAACTCAGAATGCTGAGTGATCACATGAGACAGAAGAGGATCCAGGGCAGAGGAACTGATGGGGCATCCAGGGCGAGGACTTGCCACAAGTCAGGAAGTGGTATCTGAAGAGACCTGGAGGGACTGAGAAGGCTGAGTCTGGAGGAGAGGAGATGCCAGGCAGACATGCAGCTAGAGAGCATCAGACAGGCTGCTTGATGCCAGGGACAGAAGGGGCAGAGCCCAACTTGGGTCTGATGTAAGAAGACTTTGTAGTGAGGACAGCCTCCCTCCAGAGATGGATGAATGCTTGGATGTCTGGCTGGTTATAGGCACCATGAATGGCAGAGGTAGTGAGCTCCTAGAGGAGATGGCCTCAAGAGCCTTGGCCAAAAGAAGGGATGCCACTTCCTCAGAGTCTGGAGCAAGGCTGACTGCTACTGTTTTATCTTTAGACAAGAAGGAATGGAAATATAAAGGACAACAGAAAGAGATGATGCCCAAGCTAAACAAGGAGATCAATAGAGTAGGGAAGGGAATAAGTCTCTACGTGGACCAGGCCCTGTGCATTTTCTCACTTAGACCTTATAACCACCTGGGGAGTAGGTGCCATAATTAACCTCATTTTACAGGTGAGAAAACCGAGAGAGAGGTTAAGTGACACATCCAAGGTCCCAGGCTTGGAAGTGTCTGAGGCTGCATTTGAACTCAGGACATCCTAACTTCAGGCTCAGCTTGCTCTATTCTCTATGACACCAGCTGCCTCTGTAAGACTAAGTCTGTCAGAAAGTCCTGAGGAAATAAAGTGACCAGATCCAGACAGCCTCTCTCTTGGAAGACATGAAGGCTGCCCACTTTAGGGAGCTTCAAAAGACAACAGAGAAGAGCTGAGACACCACAGGACAAAGGGAGCAGTGCCTGCAGCCTCTGGGCCAGCCTGAACACAAGTCTGGGTCCCACCCTTGAAGGCCCTAAAGGCCTGCCTGGAACATCTTTGTTGAGAGCAAATCCTGCCAGACTCATCTCTTTCTCTCCTTCTGACCAGGAGGACCTGCTGGTCAACCAGGGCTACCCAAGGAGAGTTTACTGAGAGGGGTCCTTTACCTGGATAGGATCTGAGGCCCCTGCAGCAGCTGGGCCAGGGAAGCCTGGATGAAACCTTTCTCAAGTCAAGTGTCTAAATATTGAAATAAATGCATCAGCTATAATGGAAACCAACTATCGAAACTAGTATCCAAATATTGTTACAAGTAGGTTCAAGGATCCCAGGTTAAGAACCCCCAATCTAGGCTAGCAAAGCATTTGATGAGGTCTTCCAGGTTGTGCTTGTGCAAAAGATGGAGAACTGGCCTGGGATGGAGGTGCTTAGGTGGTGAGGGGCCACTAGGGGGTGCCACAATGCGTGCACACAGAGACAGACCTGGAGGCAAAAAAGGCTCATCCTTTGGAGTTTGAATTTGGCCTCAGACACACTCATTTGCTTAGTGACCCTGGGCAAGTCACTTCAATCCTGTTTGCCTCAATTTCCTCATTTATAAAATGAGCTAGAGAAGGAAATGGCAAACCCAAAATTTCTGCTCAGAAAACCCTAATAGGGTCACAGAGAGTCAGACAAGACCACAAAGGTAATCGAGTTAGGGGGTTACCGGGCTAATCAGTCGAGTTAGGGGGCTGCTGGGCTGATCAAAAAAGTTAGGAGGCAGTCAGGCTAATCAGTCAAGTAAGGGGAGGCCGCCAGGCTGATCAGTTAAGTTAGAGAACTGCCAGGTTGATCAACTGAGTTAGGGGGCTGCCAGGCTGATGAATCGACCAAAGTCTAATCATGAATGACTCAAGGTGAACTTAGGGAGAGGTTCAAGCTGAGAAACCTCAGGATTCATGTTTCACCTGGAGCTGCTGAAAATTTTTATTAGTGACTTGGGTAAAGACACTTGTGAAAAATGTAGCTGAGGGGTGGCTAGGTGGTGCAGTGGATAGAGCACTGGCCTTGGAGTCAAGAGTACCTGGGTTCAAATCTGGCCTCAGACACTTAATAATTACCTAGCTGCAGGGCCTTGGGCAAGCCACTTAACCCCATTGCCTTGCAAAAAAAAAAAGAAAGAAAAATGTAGCTGATCCAAAGATGACAGCGAGAGCACTTTGAGGTTTCAGGTTGAAATTCATTTACCTAAATATCACACCAGGCAAGACAGGGGCCAAAGCTGCCTGTGTGTGTGTATGTGTGTGTGTGTGTGTGTGTGTGTGTGTGTGTGTGTGTATGGTTTGTTCATGTTGGACTTAACCAGAAGGCCAAATCTAATGAAATTTGGAGTTGTACATCCAATGAAGATGAGCAAGAGATGGAACAATAGGTTAGAACAAAGTTTAGAGTTCAAGATCATGAAGGTAACAGTAAAGAGTGATGTTGAGACTTAAGATGAGAGGATACACTAATGCATTATGGAGATAACAAAGCAGCCTTTTGTGGAGCAAAACTAGCCATGCATTCATCCAGGATTGCCGATGCAAGGATGATTACAATGTCTTCAACCACCAATCTCATTACTCAGCATGTGTGCCAGAGTTCAGAGACAGAAACACTGGCCCCACAAACACCAAAATAATCCAAACAACACTTTTGGTAGCCAAGGATTGGAAAAAAGTGATGGCCAATAATTATAACTGGAAAGACCTAAAGAGCAAACTCAGTGCCAAATTCTTTTAAGGACCACCCTTCACTGCAAAAGAGAGGACTCAAAGGTGTGGAAAATCGCATATTCTGCTAGATGTGATTGATCTATTGGTTGGTTTTAAGAATTTTTTCTTTTTCTTTTTTAGTCTTTGTTACAAGGGGAGAAATTATTCTGTGAGACATAAAAAATTAAAAAAATTTTTTTTTAAAAATATGCCCGTACCCATTGGTGGCTGAAGATAGAGATACTGGCAATTGGGGCACTCAATGCAATGAAAGATTGGAGGAGATATGTATATGATAAATGCAAGAAAAGATATGGAGAGGAAGACAGGAAGCCAAGTACCAAATTCTTTGAGGAGGAAAGAAAACTTGTAAGTAAATGTAACCCACATTGGGAGTGCCTGACAGCTGAGGACATGTCCTTGAGCAATGGTGGCCAAAAGGTGTCATGAGGCAAGGTTTGTGTCTACTCTTTCCCTGGGCCCAGGATCTCTGAGAGAAGAAACACTCAGTACTAGAGAAGCAGAAATAATGATGAACTGAGATGCATGCCTATCAAGGACAAGGCCTTGGGCAGAGTCCATATAGGACAAGGATTCTCTATTGGTGGTATTCTATCAAACTCTGAAAGAACCATTTCTGAGAGCCACAGTCACTCCAGAAGTCATACAACAATGCATACAAGAAGATGCAGCTAGGTGGCGCAGTGGATAGAGCACCAGCCCAGAATCAGGAGTACCTGAGTTCAAATCCGACCTCAGACACGTAATATTTATCTAGCTGTGTGGCCCTTGGGCAAGTCACTTAACCCCATTGCCTTGCAAAAATCTAAAAACAAAAAACAATGCATATAAGAAAAAGCAAATGGACCAAAACAGTGACTGTATAGAATGCAGTCGTCTGATTTCATTCATTGGTGCTTACAGTTTGTACAGGCACCAGAGAACCAGAGGAAGAAGACTAATCAAAAGACTCTCAGCAAAGGGTGCTGGGGCCTTAAGTGATCCCAAGCTGCTCCTTAAACATTACAGTCCTCCTAGTGATGCTCTTAAATTATGAAACATGGAACATTACCATCTCTAAAGAATCAACATTGCAGGTACTGTAAAAGGCAGTAAAGAAACAACATGGAGGGCAGCTAGGTGGCACAGTGGATAGAGTACTGGCCTTGGAATCAAGAGTACCTGAGTTCAAATCCGGCCTCAGACATTTCATAATTACCTAGCCGTGTGGCCTTGGGCAAGCCACTTAACCCCATTGCCTTGAAAAATCTTTTAAAAAAAAAAAGAAAAGAAAAAAAAGAAACAAGGTGAATCAGGTCCAAGCAAACCATAGCCTATTACCAATGGAGACCCAGGTTCTAGTGGTCATTAGAAAATGTTGGATCAGCCCATGGGTTGCCCAGACTGCAGAGATTCAAAAGAGACTGGCAGAGGGTGAACCAATGGGCAACAAATGATCTCTACCACTAAAGAAAGACTTACATTCATCCATCTAGCATGGAGTCACTAATGTAGGAAGCAATAGACAGTAAGGAGGCCAGAAAGTCCATAAACTCTCAGTCAGCAAACAGTGATTCTCCTTACTAAGAGGAAATAAAAGAAAGCTGAAGGCAGGGCTGGGCTAGAGAACATGCAGTGCAATGTCCTGGGGAAGATGGGGGGACAAAATCAGCACACCAGGAAGTCAAAGGCAACAGAAGGAGAGGCCTTTGTAGGAGCCTGAGCATGAAATTCAACCAAACAAGAGCATCTCTAGAGGAAGGGACCAGCCAGATCAGTGGCTCTGAGTAGGGAGCTCTGGAAGCACCATGTGGACATTAGCCCTGAAAGTGAACAAGGCAGAGAAGGATCAGCTGAACTGGACCCAGGAAGGTCTGTGCTGCAAGCCATAGCTGACACTGGAAGGACTGATTTTTAAGATCTCAGAGAGAGGAATATGCTTCATAACTGGGAAAAATCATGGCTAGTTTTGCCAAAGAATTGTCCCCCCAAAGAGCTGCTTTGTTATCTCCATAAGAGCTTCCCAGTGTTGGAGAGGCGGATGCTGCTACCCAGGGTGGGTGTGATAAGATGTCTGGAAGTCAGGGGGCCTTCCTTTCATGCACTGCTCATGAGAAGAACATGCTCCAATAGGCTCCCTGCTTTGGCAACAGGGAGTGAGGCCATGCCTGGTCAACGTGCTTCTAGGGGTGGGAGAACAAAGGGGATCTTGGGAAGTGATGGTGACATTAAACAAGACATCAACACTGAAAGAGATGCCCTCTGAAGCACCACCAGCAGGGCTGCCTCATTTGACCTGTCAGCCTAGGAGGGAGCCCCCACCTGAAATGGACTGACCCAATCAACTTACTGTGAGAAATGGGTGCCTGGTATTCTGCAGGACTCGACTCTCAGTGACTGTGTGGGCGACTTCATCCTAGAGACAGACAGCCAGGTGAGCATGGAACTATAGCAATGCTTGGTCTTAGGGCTGAGGCCTCGTCTGCAGAGTCGGGGTACCCTACTCCCATTCCAGAGAAGCTCTGTACCCACAGGGCTTAGCAGCTAATACATAACAAGGCATCCTCAAGTTGGGCAGGGCCCTCACAGCCTTGCATCTAACCACCTGGGGGTGGGGGTGTGAGCAGTTTGCCCAAAATGGCTCAGATCTTGTTTGCACCCAGACCCCATGGCCCCAAGTGCAGCCTTGGGCTGACACATACTAGATGGGGCCCCAGGAGCTCTCAAGATGTGTCACCCCACTTGTCAAAGGTGGCCATTCCTTGGGATCTTCTCCTTGCAGGATGGCTGGAAGGGAGTCTCAATCTCTTTCACACAAGCTGGCAAGGCAGTGGTCAGCCATGAGGAAGTTAAACCCACTCCTGACTCCCAGGCGCATTAACCCAATCCCTCAGCCCACCCTCCTTAGGCTGTCTTATGGCCTCAGGGTTCTCCCTGCAGGGCAGATGCAACTCCCTTTCACTCAGACTTAAGGCCCCCTGAGAGCAGGGACTGCCCTGGGATGATGGCAGGATTCTCTCCATCAGACTTCTTGGCCACTGTCTCCTCCATGGCCACTCCTTGGAGGGGGCTTTCTAACCTGTTACATGAATACACTTGCTGGGCTTCCTTGCTCTTAGAACCACAGGGGCACCTCATGAGCCATTGGCCTAACTGCCCTGACCTCTTCTCTCTCTCTGCCTCTGTTTGGATGCTGCACCTTTAAAGTCCACCGGGACTCCTTTTTCTCTCTTTTAGCCTGTGGTGCCAGGTTGGTCCACCCCTGAGCACACAGGGGAACCCTGTTCTGCATTCACTATGTCTGCATCTACAGTGGGCACAGCCCAGGGCCTGGAATCAGGAAGACTCCTCGATCTGATTTTACATCTGGCCTCAGACACTTCCTAGTTGTGACCCCAAGCAGGTCACTTCACCCCTGCTGACTCTGTTTCCTCATCTGTAAATAAGCTGAGGAAGGAAATGCAAACTGCTTCAGTATCTCTGACCATGGGCCATGAAGGATTTGATTTGCCTATCCCATGCTGCAGTAGGCCACCTACCTTGGCAATGATGACCTCCTTCCTCAGGATCTTCATGGCATAATAGCGCCCTGTGGCCTTCTCCCGCACCAAGATGACTTTGCCAAAGGTGCCCTTGCCCAGAAGCTTGAGATAGTCAAAGTCGTTCATGGTCTGGGGGAGGGGGGAATGGGGAGGATAGTATGCTTTTTCCAGAGGGGTTCAGTCCTCCCCTCTACCCTGACAGTCCCATGGCACTTATGACCCACAGGTGGCTAATCTGTGGGCACAACCCTTCCTTGACTCCTCCCTTGTTCTATATTCCCCACCAAAGCCTGGAGGGCAGGCTTGCTCCTCCGGACCTCCCCAGTCCACACACTCACCGCCTTTGTCCGGGTTTTGCTGACAGCTACTTCCATGTCCTCAGCCACTGAAGAGTCGCTGGGGGAGCCACATTTGTAGTCTGAGTCTTCCATAGGCTCCTGATTCTTCAGGCTGTTGGCCACCATCTGGATAGCCCTCATCCACTCCTCCCTAAATGACACAGACACAAGCCACGGCAGGAATGTCAGCCAGGATAGTGCAGCCCATCCCAAACATTCCCAATCAAGGCCCTCCCAGGTCTCCTGGGGTTGGAGTGGGTCTTTCCAGCCTCCATGGAAAACTGGCTTGCTGGCTGACCATCATATGCAATTCTCCCATCTCCCACCTCCATGCCTTTGTACAGAAAGTCCCCTGGCCTGGAAGGCTCTCTGCCTCACTTCCACCATGGTGAGGCTTAGCTACGCCTCCAGTCTGAGATCTTTACCAGTCTCTAAATAACTAGCATTTTCCCTCCCTCCTGCAATTACCCTCCTTTCAACAGGCGGTGGTTTGTCACCAACCTGAGAGAGATACTCTGACCAGGGCAGAGAACGGTGGGCTGGTCACCTCGCTCCTTCAAGCCATTTTCAAGACACCTAAGATCGTGACCCCTCTGGGGGATGACAAGTCACAGTACTCATTCAGATGAGCTTACACACCTCCACTCCAGCCTTTTTCTCAGTGTGGCTCCATCACCTTCTCTGCCAGCTAACAGTCTGACCATTATGTCGATTCACTGTACCTATGACTTTAGATTTCTGTCCTTATTGCTCTTCCACTGAAGTCACTGTAGTGCAGTGGTGACCCTTATGCTCAGAAGACCCCAGTCCCTGAGAAGGGCAGCTCTGACAGGTTCAGGCCTTGTGTCTATCATCAGAGGTCCAGCCTGCCTATCATGGGGCAGCCTCATTGCCTAGAGACTGGCTGAGATAAAATGATTTGGGAAGTCGCAGCTGAGACATGGCAGGGTTGCAGTCCATGCTGCTGGTGGGAGCGCCCTCCCAAATGAGATCACAGATCATCTGTTTTTTTTGTTTTTAAGGTTTTTGCAAGGTAGTGGGGTTAAGTGGCTTGCCCAAGACCACATAGCTAGGTAATTATTAAGTGTCTGAAGTTGGATTTGAACTCAGGTACTCCTGACTTCAGGGCCAGTGCTTTATCCACTGCGCCACCTAGCTGCTCATAGATCAACTTAAATACTTCCACTGATGCCAAGAGAAATTCTCAAAGAGCCCTAACGTTTTAGGGCTAGAAGTGACTTTATGAAGTCAAAAGAGTCAGCCCCCTACCTCTGGGGACAGTTCTTCTGGGGAGAGCCAGGGAGCTTTTCCCACAAGGGGATTCCAATTGCTATTTTGTTCCAAAGGTAAACGCTCCTCTTCAAGTCGTGTCTTCCCTGGATGCAAAGCAGGTCCTGGATGGACAGAGGCCTACTGAGATGAGCTGTCAAGTCATTTGACTCTGTGATCACATCCTGGGCACAAGGGACACATGGGGCATGCTAACCCTCTGGACTCTTGCTGAATTAAAATAGGCTGAGCAGATGCGCACGCTGGGGGCCAAGGAAGAGGGCAAGGAGCAGATTGCCGGCACCCTGAGCAATAAGCCAAATGAATTTTGCAACTTCTCTGGGGGCAGTGACATGGAGCTCAGATGTCACAGCAAGCCTGGATTCACGCCCTGTGGGGCAGCACTCGCCAGTTCTCTGGGAGCTCTGATGCCAAGATCCCCTGAAGGGGGAGGGGCTCTCTCCCCACCTTTGCCCTCAACTCCTCTGGTCAAGGTCGAAGCCTTTCCTGGGCCCTCTGGCCCTCACAGGCAGGAGACCTCACCAGTGTTGCCACCCCTATCTCGCTTCTACCCCCCATCTCCTTCTGCTCCAGGGTAAGGAGTGTGTCAGAGAACCTCCAGTGATGCTTGGTTCTACTGACTTCTCATCCCACAATCCCGCTGTACCCCAATTAACCATAGACATTCTGGAGAAAGGAGATGTTGCCCACCCCACTCCACTGAGGTCTATGACAAAGTTAGAAGTTCCCAAGAGAGAAAAGAAAGCTTGGGCACCCCCAGGGAGTGCAACACCATTCCTGGCCTTATAGGGCATTCTGGCATCAGATAAGAAAGATAATGTGGGGGCGGGGGGCGAGGTCTTCCTAGGTTCTGGGAGGGTCAGCAGGTCCTGGAGTCAGGGCCCTATGTGTGGTCCTGTCCTGAACTAAGACCTTGGACAAGATGACCTCTCCTTCTTTTCTAGCCAAGAGAAGGCATGTGCACTGGGCCTCCCATGTAAGCTACCACTAGTTTGCTAGAAATTCACCAGGAGGCCAAGTCCACCCATCAAGCCTTAGACAAGTATATAAGTTTTTTAAGGGCATTTCCCCTTCCAGGGCTCTGCAGAGGGACGTGTGTCCCAAGAAAGAGAGAACAAGGGTCAAAAGCACTGCCCCGGAAGCTTGGCTCCAACTGGATCAGGGGCAGAGAGCTCCTGGGGCTCAGACTCACCCAGGAAAAGTGCCATGGCTTCACTCAAAGGCCTCCTTGGCAATACCAAGAGAACATGGCAGGAAAGAGGTCAAAGATGGCTGAGTGGTCGCCATCCTATATGGGCTAGGGGGAAGCCCAGCATTTGGCTGCAGTCAGGTCATGACGGATCCAATCAAGAAGCAGTCTTGGCAGCAAGATCCTGTCTCCAACCCTTCCCAGCTCACTTTACCTCAGGAATGGGTCTCAGTTCCCTCTTCAGGACTGTCCCATCATGACCATGTGTCAGACACTACATTGGGTGCTAGAGAGACAAAGACAAAGGACACAGCCTCTGTCCTCAAGGAGCTGACCAAGTTAAGACAAAGGAATTCTAGGCTGGGTGATAGGGCCTTAAAGGAAGCATGGAGGCCAACCAGTCTGGTCAAAGATGTGGAGGGAAGAGATGACAAACAAAACAGTAACAAGAAAATCTCACATTTCCACAGCACTTTATCTGAACAATCTCTGTGGAGACAATGTTAGAAATGAAAAAAACCAAAGGGAATCAGATGAGTCAGAAAAGGAATGAGTGTAAGTCATCACAGACAGGAGCTGTACTCTGGAGGCTTTAAAGGACAAAAAAAGGAGCCTGAATCTCAGAAGTTTCTTGAGAAGTGACATGATCAGGCCTGTGCTACAGGAACACTGACAGAGCAAGTGGATTGAGGATGGGTGGGACAGGACTGCCCTGTCTTGAGGGAATTAGTTCTCCAAGTTCTGCCATGATTACCTTTTATTCATTCTAAAATGCCTCCTTTGAGGATGATGGGTAGTTAAGAGCTTGGAAAGGTCTAAAATCATTTAATTCACCCCTTCCACTCTCCATTTTACAGATGAGAAAACTGAGGACTAGAGAGGTCAAGTCCCTTACCCAAGGTCACCAAGCTACTTCCTCAGGAGGAGGTGACCTGACATTCAACCCTCTAATCCAGGGACCTTCCCACACATCACACTGCAATGCAATGCCCAAATCTACCATACTCCCAATGTCACAAATCCATCAGGTAGCAGACCCAGAAGACAGGTAATAGATCAGAACCAGAAGTGCCTGAGGTTACCTCCAGCCCCTCGTTTCCTGGCTTGGGAAGTGAAGCCACTTGGCCAAGGCTATGCAGAAGGGGTAGGATGGGATGGCAGGCCCCTCAGACTCCAGCCTTAGCCTTCCACCATCTGGCCAAAAGCCAAGGAACCAAGCTCTGTCCCTGGCTCCAGCAGCCACCAACCAAGAGCCCCCTTAAGGAGAGAGTGCCCACTCTAAGGGGCATTATAGCCCAAGGGCAGAAATGCTAGATGTGGAGTCAGGAAGTCCTAGGTTCAAAAACTGGTTCTGACACTTCCTGGTTGTGAGACCCTGGACAAATCCCTTCCCCTTCCTAAGGTTCAGTGTCTACACTGGGTAAAAGGGCTCTGCATGCACTAAAGTGGCTCAAAGAAGGGCAGTTCTTGTGAGCATTGTTGGAAGGCCTCCCTATGTTCCTGGGGGCCCCCCTGGGCCTGGCCTGCCTCCCCTCCCCCCTCCCTCCACCAGTTCTCTGGCTGACTAAGAGGGGGAATGGTCAATAGTTCCAATTTAGGAGGCCTTGTCTTCAAGTCGCTGCCAAACTGCAAAGAGTTCACAGAGATCATGGCAGTGCCAAGAAAACTCATGGGGGGGGGTCAAGCAGGTGAGAAGCAGTTGAGTCAGAGATTGGGGAAACCTGGTGCCAATGGCATTAAGGCGACAGGCCCCACGGTTCCCAGGGTAAGAAGACCCACCTCTCATCTGGAGAATCCACATGGAATGTCCTTTCGATAACTGTTGTCCACTGCAAGCAGCGGATGACAAAAGTGTTGGGCCGAGGTCGCTCTGTCTTCATCAGCTGGCATTCTAGAGGAGAGAAGAGAAGAGGAGCGGGGATTAGAGTGCAGTTTAGGGCTACTTCTGTTCTAGCTCAGGGTCCCATCTCCATAGGGCTCTTCCCCAACCCCACCATCCCTTCCCTTTTGTTTTAGTTTTTGTTTTTTTGTTTTGTTTTGTTTTAGGTTTTTGCAAGGCAAATGGGGTTAAGTAGCTTGCCCAAGGCCACACAGTTAGGTGATTATTAAGTGTCTGAGGAGGGATTTGAACTCAGGTACTCCTGACTCCAGGGCTGGTGCTCTATCCACTGTACCACCTAGTCACCCCATCCCTTCCCTTTTGAAATGACAGTCTTTCTGCATTTTTGTGGTAATTGGGTCTCCCCCAGGCTAGAAGTACAGTGACCATGTCACCACTGGTGGGCACATAAACTTGGACGGGGTTCTATGCTCAGCGGGAGCCAGCCTGGTGACCTCTGATCTGCAAGGCTTTTTCTTAGGGTGGCTTTGGCCCTCTCCCATGTAACCTGGAAGAATGGAAGTGCTCTGAGGACCTCCTGGCTCTAGCCTTTGGATTCCAGAACCAGGCATAAAGGCAGGAGAGTGTGACAGAAGGAGCCTGGAGCTCCTGGGTTACCCTCTGGAGGCCCCAGTCCACTTTGAGGACTAGATTTCCTTCTCTGCCCAAGGGGGACTTGGATTAACTGAGCAGTAAAATCCTTAAAGTCTTAGCTGCTCTTTTCACAGTCAAACTGGACTGAGCACTGGAAGAGGCATTGGAGAGCCTCATTTTACAAATGAAGAAACTGAAGACCAGTGAGGTTAAGGGAATTATCCCAAATCATCCTCTGCAAGTCTGTCAGAATGTGAACCTAGGTCCCATGCCTTCCATTAGCTCCCAAAGAATCCCCTGACCTTAGCCCAGTCCCATCCTGTGTCTGGACCTGTGCCCCTCCTGTTCAGTCCTTGGAGTCATGGATGACTATCATGCCCACACAGCCCAGTGCAGAATGGTATGATGAGGAACCCTGGCTGTGTGCCACAGGACCTGCTACTGAGGGATGGGATGGCTAGAGGAAAGCTGCCACCTATCCGTGGGCCTTCATCTCTCCATTGTCAACCTTCCAGTGTCATTGTGGAGAAAGCATTTGGCAAGCCACGAAGAGCGAAATAAATCTAAACTTGGGTCTCGATAACCCAAGGAACGATGACCACCCCTGAAGGAGGGCCCAGGACTGGGAGAACCCCCTCGGCTACCCTGGGAATGGTCCTGGGCCTGGACAAAGGGATCTATGTTCTCAGGAGGTCCACAGCTCAAGGAAGGAGTTATTTTAATGCAATTCCCCTCAAAACTTTATTCAACAAACCTGCTACAGAAAAGTTATTTAAAGGGGGCAAACTCTGGTCAGGGACCTCTGGCCTCTCTTTGTATCCAATGAATGAACCATCGCTTTTCAACAGGAAGTAACGAGGTCTCCAGGTCTTGATATATTCACCTAAAAGGAGAGAGAAGAGGTCAGGGCAACGCAGGCCCCAGTGTCTCCAGGAGAGGGAGCATCCCCCGGCCCAGGAGGTGGGCCGCCTGGAGGCAGGCGATGATAGACACAGGCAGATCCTGTCTCCCTTTGGAGCTCAGTTACATTCCAGCCGAGGGATGCTTGAGGAGTGACTCATCAGAGAGCCTGGGGGGAGGGGGAAGGGGAGAGGAGATGGCAAGGAGAGGGAGGGAGGGGGAGGAGAGAGAGCTGAGAGGGCCCTATGGCGGCTTTAGGTCTGGGAGGAGAGGGAGGGAAGGGGCCTCTGGCTGACGCAGGGCAAGGCCCTGGGAAGGACCCAAGTGTGGCAGAGGTCATGGGATGACATGCTGCGGCAGCAACCCCAGAACCACTTGGCTGCTTCGTGGCCTCCAGCCCTCGTTGGGGGCTGCTGCTCTGCCCCTCTAGCTGCTGGGAGAGAAAACTCTTCTGGGCTGTGGCTCTTGCTCTCATGGGGATAAGATGGAGACAAGTTCTGGGCCCGGGCAGAGTCCCTTTCACCCCCAAAGAGATCTGTGAAGCAATGGTGCCAACCTTGACTTGAAGGGGATGGGTTTTTTCCAATGAGAAAAACCCAGAGTCAGTGGAAGCTGAAATGCTGGGGTCCTTGGGGGGAAGGGGGGGAAGAGAAGCCAGCTTAGACCCCAAGAGCTTGAGCCACTCCCCCTGCCCTGCCAACTGCTGCTCTCCTGGGGCCTGGAGAAGGTGGCATCTGTGAGCAATGTGGTCCTGGGAAGAAGGCCAAGGCCAAAGCCATAGGAAATAGGCTTGGAAGGAGGGGAGGACAGACACCTGGAAGATGACCCCCAAAGACTGAGGGCCTCCTGGCTCTCCCCATGGGACTCTCACATCACCTTGTGTCTACCTGGGGCTCTCATTTGCCCCCTTGGCACCAAGGACTCAGGATGAAACATACAAGCAGCAGCTACCTGGGGATGCCATTTAGAGAATGACCAGTTTTTCCGAGTGGAGCTGGCTGGGAGATGGGGATGGCCTGACATTGCCCCAGGGAAGATCGGGGAGTAAAACCCACAAAAGTCCTGTGCTAGTCTTCTAAGGCCACCCAGCTGGGAGAGTGGGCCAAGGGGCCCTCAAAGATCACTGAGCCCAGCAGCTCATTTTCCACATGAGGAAACAGAAGCACAGCAAGATTCAGTGACTTGTCCAGGGTCACACAGCTGGGACTGGAGACAGGATCAAAACCCAGGTTTGACTCCAGGTCCAGAGCTCAGCCTGGCCCTCGTGTCCTGGGGGAGGTCCCAGCCAGGGCCCCTTACTCACCTCTCTTGTGGAGCCAGCCTTCTTTGACGACAGACACCTCGTTCATGGTGGCGCCTGGCCTTGCCACAGCCTCGCCACCACCTCACCAGGGATGGGTCAGGCGAGAGTGTACCTGGGGAGCCTCGGATGGAATGGAAGCTGCTGTGGAAAGAAGGTCCCATTTCTACCCAGGTCTGGCTGGTCCCATGGAGATCCCCCTCTTCCCATTAAGGGTCCCCCCAAATTCTTTCATATACCCCCCCATATACACACCACATCCTATAAAGCTAATCTGGATTAGGTCCAATCTTCCTCAGTTGTCTTTGGAACAGAGGGGTGTCAAGACCTGCCTAGAGGCCCTTGGAAGACAATTGAACACCTCTCCACTTCCCCTGGAAGTCAACTCCTCAGCAGAGAGTGTACAGGGAGAAAAAGGAGGGGTCCTGGACCCACAGAATTGAGTCTCCCAGAAAGGAAAACCCCACTTTTCTGGCAGAAGCATGGAGACATGATGAAAACAAATTTGAATGGAGTTCTTTGTGCAGTTCACAGGTAGATGAGGGGAGGCAAAATCAGCTAGAATAGGACAACACCAAAGAGCCCATGCCCGGGTGAAGTCCAGGACTGACAAGGGGGCTGGGGAACACATCCATTGGCCTCTCTAAAGGTGGTCAGCAGAAGGCCAGCCCCCCCCCCCCCAGGTCACTCACATGCCAAGAGGCTGAAGACGGTGTCAATCAGAGAGCCCCAGGCAGGGCCTCTCTGAAAAGGGCCTCCAAGAGGCTGGTGGAAGGGAACCCCCTCTGTTCCAGGCCCAGGCTTAGGGCTCATGGGCACTCAGAGCTCCAGGATAACTGCACAAATGAGTGGCCTTTTGCAGTTCCTGAGTATGGCTAGCGGGCCTCCAGAGGGGCTGCAGGCACAGGAGAGAGAAAGCAAGCAGGACCAGCTGCCTTGTCCACACCTGCCTGGAGTTGATCTGGGAGAGGGAGGACCCTGGGAGCCCTGGGAAGCCAGAAGCTCAAGATAGAAGCCCAGGCCCCTTCCCTCTGTCACCCCTCCTCAAACAGCAGCTGACCAATGGGCAGGCCCACTGACGCCAACAGCTTCTTCTCGAATTCCTGGAATGGGGTGAGAGACGCCTTCCACCTCCCATCTCTCTCATGGCCACAAGCTCAGAACTGGGTCCACCAAGGGTCTGGAGCAACCATTATCCTTACTGTCCCCCTTCCCTGGGTCCAGCCACCCCTCCATAAGCTCCTAACACATACACATGCGCCCAACAGGATGTATACTACAGTGACACACACACACACACACACACACACACACACACACACAAACATACACTCACTCTCTCTCTCTTCCAGGGCTTAGGGAGCAGGAAGCAATGGAGTTATCACAAGTCGTTACATTATCCAGGCCAAGGAAAGGGCATTTTCCCAGTTCGCCTGAGGACAGCCCAGCAGGCCCGCCAGCCAGGAGCCACAGGAGGGCCCATGAGGGGCAATGATGAGCCCCAGGGGTTGGCAACCTTCTGGGCATCAGGTTTCTCCTGTTCATTTAAGGACTCCAGAGGGAGGGGAGACACACCAATCAGGGCTGGATACCCCCCTTTCCCAGCCCTCATGACCTTCAGAGGTGGCATGCTGCCCCACGGTTCCCCTACCCAGTGATTAAGATTTGCCTTTATCAGGGGACCCTCAGGGTTGGGGTTGGGAGTAGAGGAGTTGGTCCTTATTCCACTCATATTTGGGGTCCCCCAGGTCTCAAGGTTCTCATGGAACCTCTGAGAAATGGTTTGGCTTCCTCTTAATTGGCAGGTTTCCTTCCCCCGATATGGTTCAGTCAGCTCTGTCTCCCCACAATCCTCAGAGAAACTGCTGTTTGTTCCCCAGACCCCAGAGTTTTTGCCACCCCAGCCTGCAATGCACTCTGGGTAGGTGGATCTACTCTTTCCAGTTCAGAAACAAAACACACACTCTCTTCCTGGACATCAGCCCAGGTGAGACATTCTGCCTGGCAGTCAGGCTGGGCCTGTCATCCTACACAGCAGGCCCTGGGGCAGAGTGGAAAGAACACTTCCCCTCTCTGGGCCTCAGTGTCCTTCCCAGGCAAAAAAAGGGGGGCGGGCTTGGAGGAGCTCTCCCAGCTGACTTTAGAGGACCCAGAAAAGGGACAGTAACATAATGAAATTCTGAACCCCGCCCCCCCCAGGATCTAACCCAGGTACCTGGCTGGGGCTGTCATCCTGCAGACAGCAGAACAGGAAAACCTCTTCTCTCAGCAAAAGAGGTGATAGCTGGTGGGGAAAAGGGAAACCACTTCTGGGAACAAAAATGAGGCAGGGCTGAGGGCTGGGGAGGGGCTGCAGGGGCTTCAGAGGGCAGCAAGTGCCAGAGCTGGTGAGGATGCACTTCCATGGAGATGGGAAGGTGACCAGAGGCTTCCAGAGGAATTATCTCCTCTCTCTCAAGCTGGTAATGGAGGAAGGCAGTGCTCAAGCAGTGTCTGAAGGAGACGTGATTCTCCTACCCCCATAGCATCATCTTCCTTCTCCCACCTCTGAAACCCAGGACATGAGATGTTCATAGGACGGCATGAGGTGCCTAGTTCAATGTCAGCAGAGCCCAAATCCTGTCATTTTACCATTTAACATAAGCATGATATCCAGAGAGTATGGGGCATTGCCAGTGTTTGCACCTGGGGCGGGCGGAGTATTGTTGGACTTGGGGCTGGCCAGACCTGGGTTTGAATTCTGCCCAAACAAGGATGCTGGTGAAGGAGCTCAACAGGAACAACGGTTCCTATGTCTCACTTTCATTGCCAGGAAGATGCCCCCCCCACTGCCTTGGGATGATTTTGTGTCTACCCGAAATACAGGTAGAAGAGAAGTTTCATGAGGGCAGAGACTGTTGTCTGTTTTGATTCTGAACTTGCAAAGACTCCAAGCCCAGTGCTAAGGACACAGGAGATACTTCTTATCTGGTGACTGACTGACTGATAACCACTCTGATCCCCAAAGCACCTTAGGAAGCAGAGAACAGAAGAATGTTGACCCACATCTTTCTGATGGAAAAAACAGACCCCCTGAAAGGAAATAAACTTGCCCTGAGCCACACTACCAGTTAGGGACCAAACCCAGGTCTCAGCCTATTTGTCCATATTCCATCACCACATGTATTGCAGTCACATCTCATTTCCTCAAGCCACTTATCAAGCTAGAGTTATGCCCTCAAGGCCTCCCATTTTCCTTTTTTCTCCCTCCCTCCCCAGCCCACATCCCAGGAGATTCCTAGGAGAGAAGGCAGCTCAGGACAGCCAGCAGGCCGATTAGCCTCAAGCCAGATTGTCCACCTGAAATGAACCCATTGGGGGACAAAAAGCACACACTGCTGGCATCGTGGGCCCTCTTCCCAAGCCCCTGACATTCCTGAGGCCCACCTATACCCCACCACCCGTTTCATGCCCCAGTTGGGTTTCTGTTGAGTATGAAATAGGCCACTCGAGAATGTTGATCTAATTTCCTGGAAAAGGCCTGCTCTTGTCTTTTGTCTGGGGTCGGGCAGTTACTGGAAAAGCAAATAAATAAGGCCATAGGGGAAAAAACCTAACACACAGAGTAAATTAAGCTGAGAGGCTCTGCCAGATGCAAGCCAGCTTTCATCTCCTGCAGACACTGGTGAGGAGGCCTTCCACAGTGGAAGCATCGAGTACCAGCTCCCAGGGAGGAGAGGATGCTGGGAAGTCCTGCCTGCCCTTGACCGGTGGCTGGGGGACAGAAAACAACATGAAAACATCCCTGGTTGCAGGGAGCTGACAGTCCACTTGCTCCAAGTACAAATTGACTGGATTTGGGGTTAGAGACCTGAATTTGAATCTGTTATTGGATACAACCACTTCCACTGCCTGGGTCTCAGGGGTCATCTGTCTGGCCTCAGTGTCCTCCATTGTGTCTCCAGGGTTTGACATAAAGTAGGCACACTGCCTGAGAGGGGCCTCAGTGATCCCACTAGGTCCCTTTCTAGCCCCAGGCCCTGCCCCATGACCTAGGTCAGCCTCTGGCCTCCAGACAGGAATGCTCTCATGATCAGGCCTTGGTCAATTCAGTCTGTCTGGCTGCCTCCAGGGACAGAAAACCACTATCTCTCTGAGCAACCCAGTCCATGGGGAGACAGTTCTGATTACAAAGGGCTTCCTTCTGTCCAGCTGAAGACTATGAGATTCAGCCCTTGCTTTAACTTTACTCATCCCTCTCATCTACAGCAAGAGAATGGAGGATGGGGGGCCCGGCCTACCTGGAGCAGGTCCAGAAAGCCTCCTGACAATAGCTGCCTACTTACAGTCTTCCTTCCAACTGCCAGGAGAGCAGAGGTTCCATGACCCCGAGCATGGCCCTGGAAAGCCCAACCCCTTGCCCCCACATCCCTCCCCACTCCCTCCACAGGCTGGCTGTCATGGAGCAAGGCTGTGACTGAGCTGGCCCTGCCTATCCCCTGAGACCATAGGACCGCCCCTCCGCACCAGCCCAGCCACGCTTACCGCCTTCCTCCCCGACCTCAGTCAACAGCTGAGCTGCTCCTGTCTCAGAAGAGGCACCCCGCCATGAACCAGCCTTGACTTTTATGACCAAACCAATTCAGTAGCATTTATTGTTGTTCAGTAGCGCCTGACTCTCTGTGTCCCCAATGGGGGTTTTTCTTGGCAGAGATCATGGAGGGGCTTTGCCCTTTCATTCTCCAGCAAATTTTACAGATGAGGAGACTGAGGTAGATAGGGTCACCCCAGCCAGGAGGCATCTAGAACTAAGGAAGAGGAGTCTTCCTGACTCCAGGCCTGGCATTCTCTGCTCTGTGGTGGTGCCCCCTTGCTGCTCCCAGCACTTATAAGGCCTATTATGTACTGGGGTACAGAGACAAAAGGAAAAGGGCCCTGCCTCATAGAGCTCACCCTTTAGGGCAGAGACAGCAGGCGGAGAGGGAGAATGCCATGAGAGACAGGCCAGGGCCTCCCCCTGTAGCTCCTTTGAGAGAGCCCTCAACATTAGCTGTGACCACTAGGAGGTTAGTATACTGACATGAGCTTCCCTCAACCTCAACACATGTGAAGAGAGCAGACAGACCGTGGAGAAGAAAGAAGGCCCTGGAAACTAAAGCAGTCAATGAGCAGGTCCCTCACAGAGAGTGGCAGCCTAATGCCCAAGCCCCCCCCCCCCCCCCACCTAACAGGCCAATCCTTAATTCCTCATGGTTATAAAATGAGAATTTCCTTTTGTCATAAGATGATGAAGACTCCAAACCCCCCCCAACAAACTACCACGTTTTGGGGGAGAGGTAATATCAATTAAGCCAATATCAAAGGAGGACTTCACAGATTACGAAGTACAGACAAGACTCTGTGGGTGCCCTAGGTCACCCTCAACTGACGTCAGTCAAACATTTCAGTCGGGTCAGTCATCTATAGTTTTGATTTAAACTACAATTAGACTGGAAGCTCCTAGACTGTCTTTGGTCTCTTAAGACAGGGTCTGGCCCATTATAAATGTATATTGATTGAACTATCCAAGTCTTTAGCACAAAGAGGTATTTGTTGGGAGAGGGTCATTAGAGCACTAACAGCAGCTTCTGCCTACTAACTCTATGCAGGAAGACTAGGACAAGGACTAGGCTTCCCATTTTACAGACAAGAAAACTGAAGTTCTGTTTAATTGGCATATCCAGGGCTCAGGACAGGTCCTCCAACTCCAAGGTCAGTTCTTCAGGTTACAAGAAATGACCACTGACTTGGGCTGGGCAGATGGAGCAGGAAGGGTGCTGGGCTGTGAGCCTGGAGAGGCTTGGGTTCCAATCTGACATCTGCTGTTCCTCAGTACCCAGGTAAATATCCCAGTTAAACCATCTAACTGCCCAATGTTCACCACGGAGAAAAACAATTGAGCTGATTCCCTTCCAGGGTATAAGCCTCAGGGAACTCACAGGAATGTTAGAGGCTTACAGGGTCTTTACTTTTAAATTGAGAGTCACTTCTAAGAAAACCTTGGGATCACAGCTTTTGGAGCTGGGGGATCCTCAGAAAGCAGCAGACCCATACCCTCCTTTTACTGAGTCGGTACTGAATGCCAAGAATAGGAAATGACCTGTCCAAGATCACACAGGCTGCCAGTGGTGACTCTTCCTCCATACTCCAGCCTCTCTGGATGATTGCTGAGGCCTTCAGTTTAGGGCTGGAAATCTGACAAGGCCATCCAGGACAGCCCTCTCCATTTCTAGATGAAGAAACTAAGACTCAATCCCCAAAGGATCTGCTCAAGGACCCAAAGATCTGGGATTCAAACTTGCCTCATGGCCCCCGCCTTCACCATCAGCAACAGCTCAGTTCCAAGTCAGCCATTTCCTCAACCTGGCCCCATTGGCCATCTGGATGACCACGATGCCTGGAGGAAGGAGCCACAGGCCTGTGGGAGGCCCTCCCAAAGACCAGAGAGGTGCACAAAGCCCTGGCTGATGGGAGTCTGCTCCTATCAATTCAATTAGAGCCAAGAGCAATGCTGGTACAATCCTCCTGAGGAGCCAACGTGGTCAGACCCCCACCCCACCAAGCCTGGTTTCCCCAGCTTGCTACAGGCAGGCTCCCTATATAGGGAGGTGAGAAACCGGCTTGTTGACAACAGGGCCAAGGAGTTATTGACCTGACCACATCCTGCTGTGGGCCCAGTCGCTTCACCACAAGGACCACAGTGGCCCCGGCCTTTGGGGGGCCATAGTTAGGGGCAGGGTGCGGGGAGGAAACTAAAGAGAACGCTCTTCCTAGTACACCTAGAGGGCAAAGGGAAGGTGAAGCACGGTACAAGCTTTACCCTTGGAGGAAATGAAAGTCACCTCCTGCTACTCTAAGGTCAACACTTCTTTTCAGAAACACCCCCAAGAAAACCTCTTCAGGCCCCCCACCATCTCCCCCAACTCCCCATCTTAGCCCATCACCCCCCCCCAAAACTGAGCCTTCCAAGATCTGACTGTTCACAGTCAGAAGGGATTGGGCATTAGAGATGCCACAGAATCCAGGGGTAATGGACCCATAGATAGGGCCCTCCTTCATCTATACCTCACCAAGCCAGCAATGAAAAAGTTCCAGACTAAAGCCCCAAGGGCCTCCCCACCTGGTCTCCTCCTTGCTCTCCCCTTCTGACCTGGCTTCCTAGTCCCAGGCACTCCCCTCCAATCCCTGTGGCCCTCAATAGCAGACTTCTCTTTCAAAAAGAACTCTCCGCATATCCTCCAGAAATCTCCAGAAGTGTCTAAACTGCTTAAGCAAGAAACCTCAACTTGCCTTTTTTCCAGTCTCCTTCTCCTACTAGTCCAGTGCAGCTGAACTACACCCAGAGTTCTGGCAGAGAGCAGGGTACCAAGGAAACAGCCTGGCTCTAGAGACATGAACCCGAGTTAGAATGCTGTCACTGAGGAGACAACATGTGCCATCCTGGACAAGTCATTTAACTTCCCTCAAGTTCTTCATCCAGGAAATAAAGGGTTAGGGATTAGTTGTCCAGAAGAATCTACTCCAACGTTTGATATGCTGTTTGATGGCAAGAATGGCATCTTCTTTCCTCTGACTCTGTCCCTTTTTGAAACTTTCCCACCTCTCCACCTTTGTTCACATCCTTCTATTCTATCAGGCTGATGCCTCACAATTGCCACCTTGTCAAACCTGAGCACCCCAGGACCCAGGTGCAGCAGGCCGACCAAAGGACCCGGGTTCAATCCTGCAGCCTGGACAGACCCCAAGATCTCTCTGGACCAGCCTGCTCCAGTAAGCATTTCTTACTTCAAGTCCTGCTATGTGGCAGGGTCTGGTCCCGTCTAACAAAGATGAAACAATTCCTCCTTGCGGGGACCTTGGGAAGGGAGACAACATGTATACTAAGAGGAGAATCAGCACATTCTCCATGTGGATGATGGGGGTCTTTCAGCTGAGCTTTGGAGGAGTTTGAAGAAGCGGCTGCCAGGAGGGAGAGCCCTCCAGCAGGGAGAAGAGCCACTGCAAAGGCCTAGAGAAGGGAGATCTGGATCAAAGTGTACAAATGGGAGAAACAATGGGCAGAACAAAGCTGAAAAGGTAGGACTTGACCCAGTTCTCCTTCATGACCGCACAGTGCCTAAAGATACACTGTGTCTCTCCTAAAGCATTCATTGCAACATGCCTCTCGTTACTGTTACCTGTACACATCTTGTAACTCTTCCCCCTCCCTTGCGATTGGCTCTTGGTAACCACTGGGCAGCCTAGACCAGGAGTCTGAGCCCAGTCAAACCCAGTTGTCTTTGGGGCAGCCTTAGCTGTCTGTGTCCAGGGAAGGCCTCTGCAATCCATTCCAGATCTAAACGGATTCTATGTTCCAGCAAATACTGCCCCCCCCACTACCCTCACACAAGTAGAATGTAAACCCCCTGGTGGGCAGGGCCTCTCAACATTGTTGTCATATTCCCAAAGCTTTGCTGAGTGCCTGGCACTTCATGAAGCTTATTGAACTGGACTGGCAAACTAAACTATTTGGGACATCCCCAGACCAGAGGCTCCTAGTAACCAGTCCAACCTATCTCCTGGATGGCCTCCAGCCACAATATTCTGTCTCCTGCTTCCATGTCTTTGCCCAGGCTGAGGCCCCCTTTTGCCATGCTATTTCCCACCCCCAGTGGCTGCCTTTTCCAGATCCCCCAGCCCTGCTCCTGTCACTGTGTACAGATTCAGTACATGACCTATATTGACTTGTCGGTGGATACACAGCTTAGACTGGGTATAGGCTGACTCACCTTTCTATCTGCAGCTCTCGTGCCTGACTTAACATTTACAATAGGTGCTCATTGTCGGCTGATTCCTCAAAGCTAAACTGGACCACTCCTGCCCATTCATTCTCTGTACTGGCCCCTCTCTGCCCCACTCTGGCTCTGTGGCCTCAGGTGGGAGATAACGGTGGTGGCAGTACTGAAGTGGGAGCAGAGGCAAGAGGAGCCAAGTTCCCTCCACTGAGCCCTCCCTGGTTCGTTGGGAAGATTCAGTGGAATGGCTGGCACACAGGAATCACTATGTCAGCTAGTCTTCTTGTGATGATTAGGATTGGGAGCATCAAATGAACTAAGAGATATCAGGGTCTCTGCTCCATAAATGGAGTCATAACCATTATAGATAAGATGCCCTATGGAATAGTCATCTATAAAGCTGCAGGTAAACGAGGCCCAGACTGAGAATAGGCCAGGAACAGGCCTGGGTTGGGGGTGGGGGGTGGGGAGATGGCCTGGAAGGCTGAGCACACAGCATGCCACTCAGTTACATTCCCCCATAAGGGACCTCCACAGAACCACTGGGGGCCAAGAAACCTGTTAACCTTCAGAAAACCCAAAACAGTCTCCTGGCTGTCCGGGATGCTGCTGAGACCCATATTTGGGATGGATGGGGGACTTTGGGAAACTCTGCAAGAAGAATGAGAAAGACCCTAACATGTCCTCCATTTTGGCCTTCAACTCAGAAAACCAGCCTCTGCATCTCCCCAAACCCAGGAACTAGGTGCACATCCATCTTCCTGCTTGGGGTTCAGAGCTCTGAGACCTCACACTGAGAGTAGGGGGTGGGGTCTGGCAATGTAAATGTGATTGGGGCAGATTACTCCCAGGAGATCAAAGGCAGAACCATCTTTACCAAAGTATTCCTAGCAAATCCCCATTTTTTTTGTAGAAAAGAACTGGAAAGAATGCAGGTGCCCATTGACTGGGGGAATGGCCAGACACCTTGTGATACCAGGATATGCAGGAAGAGATAATAGGCAGGAGGAATTCAGAGGAACCTGGGACATTATGTGAGTTGATCTAGAGCAGACAGCCACTAACAAAGTAATCAAAAACAATCCCAAAGAGTGGCCAGTGGCCTAAGACAGCAGATCCACAGGACAGTTGACTTAGCTTAATTGGTCTTTGTTACAAAGTGGAAAGGGGCCTGGGGGTGGGAAACGGATCCCCAACCTTGGGCACCATGAAAACAGAACTCATTCGAGACATTTTTTTTAAATGGGGGTGAGAGGATGCCAGGACCCCTGAAGGGTCTGCCTCCAGGTCACCCCCACACCACAGACTACACAGGCTGATCAAATGTTGTAAATTCCACCAGGCTTGGGGAGGGGTAGGGAAAAGCAGCAACAGGAAAGGCTCTGCCTGGCCAGGAGGGGCTAGGGTGAGAAATATTGCTGGGGTCAGCCTCCAAAGGTGGTGTCAGTATCACCATCCCCTGACTGAGGACCACCCTCTTCACACACCCTCCCACCCAACACTCCCACACACAACCCAGAGCAGACAGCAAGTTGAAGGGAAGGCAAGGTCAGTAAGTACACCTACTGAGTGCCTGGGCCCTAGGGAGCAGGAAGGGAAGGGACCATAGAAGGCAGAGAAATAATGCCAGGCCTTAGGGAGCTTGGTCTTCTAGAGGGATGGCTTCTGAACTGAGTCAGAATAATAGGCACAAGGCAGAAAATAAATACCCTGGATGTCTCCCCTCCCCTCAAAATGCCATTTGTGGGGAAACTTTCAAGGGCAAAAGACAGAAAGCCTTGGAAGGGTAGAGGAGGAAGAGAACCTGCAATCAGCATGCCACCTCTCTAAATGAACAACCCTCAGTCAGTTGTGCCCAGGGTGGGGGGTGGCTCTTGGTGGACAACAGTAGCAGCAATCCTCAGAAAGTTCCCTTGCTCCTCTTTCCCCATGGCCCAGCCTGTGCCCAGGTCTGCTTCCCCTAACTGGGGCCTCCCTCCTCCTCCTCCTTCCTCGTCTTTCATCTGGAGGAGGCTGCCCCAGCCAAGCCCGCCCCACTCTGGCCCCTCTGGCTCAGGCAGCACTGCTTAGGGTCCTTTCTACAGAGGGAGCCCCAAGTGGCTCTGAAGCCCCAACAAAGTCCAATGGTAGACACTGAAGCCGAATGGAGAATTCAGACCAGTACCCAGCCCCTGGCTGCTCCTGCCCCCTCCCTCTCTCTCCCTCCTTTGCTCCTCAGGGTCCATCAGCTCCTTGAGGATAGGGATCCCCAGTACCTAATAGGCCTTTGACAAATCCCTGGGGATACCAAAACCCCCCAAAGAGAAAGAACAATAAGGACTAGGTGACTGAATCAGGATCTGAATCCAGGTTCTTTGACTACAGATAACTTGATCCAAGGTCACAGGTTTAAAACAGGAGCCTACATCCTCCAGGGGGCTTTTCTCTCAGACACATTTCATTTGGTCAATCCCAACAAAAAGGTAGCTTCATCTGATGCCCAGGATGCCAGGTTGGACTCTGCCAATGATTTGCTCTGGGTGTCCATGGTGCCAGGCTGGACTCTGTCAATGACTTACTTTGGAGCCCAGGATATCAGGCTGGAATCTGCCAATGAATTGCTCTAGATGCCCAGGATGCCAGGCTAGATTGTCAATGACTTGCTCTTGGTGCCCATGGTGGCTGGCTGGGCTTTGCCTTACTCCAAGTGCCCAGGATGCCAGGACAGACTCTGCCAATGACTTGCTCTTGGTGTTTATGGTGCCAAGCTGGGCTTTGCAAATGACTTGCTCTGGGTGCCCATGGGGCCAGGCTGAGTTCTGCCAGTGGCTTGCTCCATGGCCCAGAATCTTGTCTCCAACTCTCTTCCTGAAAAAAAGGGATTGGGGGAAGAGAGAAAAATCCCTTTTCTCTTGAAAAGCTCTGTGAAAATGACAGAACCCATCAAGTACAGGAAGGCCACTAATAGATTGGGTGCTGGACTATCCTCCAGATGAAAGCCAAGTCTGGCCAGGTTGCACTGCAGATAAAGATAAAAAAGCCACTCTCTGTGTTGGGAGGCAGAGAGAGGCAAGGAAGAAATATCCAGGAGCAGCTGTGATCCAAAACACCCATCAGAAGGGATGGAGAGACCAGCAGAAGGATATAGAAAAGACCAGGGATGGAGACCAGTAGAGAAGAGAGAAGTGAAGGGAGAAGAGAGGGGGGAGAAGAAGCACAGAGAGGCAAGGACTACTGGGGACCTCATCACTTGTCCAGGAGTCAAAGGAACACAAATGAAGTCAGAGTCAGGAGCAAGAGATGTCCACTGAAACCAGGCCCAAGCAAGCTTCTGTCCAGAACTTCCTAACAAACAATTCAGAGCAATTCCAAAGTGGAAGGAGAAGCCTGTAGGTGGGGTCACCTCCTGGCAGCCTTCAAGCAGAGGCTAGATGAGTGAGGCAGGGAGGTTGGGGGTCGGGGCCTGGGTCACTTAAGTCCCTTACAATTGAAATGAGGTAGGGAAAAATAAAGGGAGTTTCTGCTACCTCCTGGCTCTAGGCAGGGAAGGGGTTCAGCAGGAGGCAGATTTCTTCAGGAGGCCGAGGTTAATATATAACATCAAAACAAGTGAAGCAATGAGATTTGGACAGGGTTGGGGCAGAGAAGAGTCCTTGGTCTGGGCAAAGGCCCAGAGGGTCCCTCACAGGAGCTGGGGCACTGGGTAGGCCCCAGATCAAAAGAGAGGACCTGCAGGCCTGAGATATACTGTCCTGCTGTGGCCTTCCTGGACCAGTGAAAAGGTGACCCTCTAGCAGGTGAAGCACTCTTCCCTCCTTGGCTCCTTCCCACCCCAGTTTCACTTCAGATCGTCCATATAGTCTGTCCTCCTGCTCAGCTTCATTTGTATCTCTGCAGATAGACTCACAAAAGTAAGAACCAGAAGCGACTAAAGGGATCACCTGCATCAGTTGTAGCAAAACCCCCAAACTCTGCACATCTGCAATGAAGGCTGGTCTGTCTCTGCTTAAGAGGCCTAGAGACAGAGCTCAGCACCAGCCTGGGGGAATCACTGCCCTTTAAAGAGCTCCAAGTGGTTCCCATCGGTATCCTCTAAGGCACAGGAGAATAAAGCTGATACCTCTTCCACCTGAGAACATTCAAATATTTGAAAGCAAAACAAATAGAGCACTGAACTTGGAGTGAGAAAGGCCCTAGTTCAAACACTACTTCAGACACCCAACTTGAAATGTGACCCTTGACATGTCACTTAACCTCTGTCTGCCTCAGTTTCCTCACCTATAAATTAAGAAATAATAACACCTCATTCCCAGGATTGTGGGGAGGATCACTTGAGTGGGTCTGCATATACAACTTCAAAGACCTAAAAAGCTCTCCAGGGGTGGGTGACGACAACTGCCCAGAAGAATCTTCTCCAACATTCGATGTGCTACTTTCTCTCTTCTACTTACTAAGGCAGAGTACCAGGGTGGTGAAGTTAAGAAAGACATCGTTAGAAATATGAAGGCAAGAATCGCATCTTCTCCAGTCCTCCAGGCTTCCTGGAATTCCCCAGCCTAGTGCTCAATCTGAAGAGTGCTGAACATGGAGCACCTCACCACCTGGGTCTCTAAACAAAGGCAACACCTTCAGTTTCTTCAGCTGACAAGGATGGGGAGAATGTCTGTAGGAGCTGCCCCTTTGGGGATGTTGTGAAGCTCAAAAAAGAGAAAGGATGGAGCACTTTGAAAGCTTAAATCCTAGATAAATGCTGGCTATTCTTTTCTAGTCCTCCTTGGGGCTCCGTGGATCTTCTTGATGTCTGTTTCCCCACATGCACTCAGCAAACTCAACAATGGTATTTATTTGGGGAGCTCTTCTTTCTTTTAATTGCTAGGAGTTTTGGAAAGACATGGATACTCCTCCAAATGACCCCATGCCAAGTTGGGGCTTGGGTAAGGTTTGCTAAATGAATAGAGTGGATGGGTGTTACACACACACACACACACACACACACAAATACAGCAAAGCAGAGATGGACCTGAGCTGTTAGGAATGGAGAAGTGTTTGGAAATCAAAGGAGAAAAGAGAAACAGATACCAGAAGGGCTCCGGAGTCAAAATTGTAGTGAGAAACCCTCTTTGTAATCAGAGAAATGAGGCGGGATGGCTCCCAGTGGTGACCTGCCTTAGCTCCCCAACAATGCTCAGAGCACAAATGAACCCTTTTAGAAGTAGGGATAAACCCAAAGCAGCTCTTGCTGGACTCTTTTCACAACCACCAAAGAGGGAGAAACGGAAAGGTAGGTGCCCCCTCCCTACTCCTGAGGGAACCTCTTGATGGGTCACTGACAAGGACTTAGCTAGTTCCAAGGTCCTGCTCTCCAACAGGACTGAGCAACTTCATCGGAACAGAGGCAACAGCCCTCGCTGATGGCCAAGAATTAGCTCTAATTACCAACTGCATGGTCTTGTTTGTGGGTCAGCTAAGGAACTGAGTGGGTGATGCTTGTCCCTTGGGGTTCACTGGGGAGAGTCAGAGCTACCACTAGCCAGCTGATACTTAAGGGTCCATGGGGCTTAGGGCTGGAAAGATCCTGAGTGGTTACCTCTTCCAACCTATTTATTTGACAGAGGAAGAAACGAGTGATAGGTATGGATACAGAGAAGACCTGCCTACACAGCCCTTGGGCAGCCTACTCAAGCTGACTCAAAAAGTCACATTCTGTAAACTGTAAAAGGTTAATAATGACAATAACGATAAAATAGCAGTCCCATTTGCCCCGGGGGTGGCCGTATGCCTCTGATGGGCCAACTCATGGAAAGCTCTCTGAAAATCTTAAAAGGCTAAAGGCCAGTGGCCATCCTGACTGTGGCCAAGGCTAGGGCAGTCTTTTGTCCAAGGTCACCAAGGTCACCGGAAAGAGAGGCTGAGGACCCGAACCCAAGCCTCCTGGCTGCTTTCCAGCAGGCCACACGGAGGAGCCAGCTGTTGGCCGGCTTGCCACCACCTCCCTCCCCGGGGAGAGCCCTGGGCCGCCGCCTCTGCCGCCGCCGCCTCCCCGCCCAGGCCCGGCTGGGCCGCTCCTCCCGCCCCAGCCCACCCCTCCTCCCGGGCTCGGAGGCGCACACACGCTCGGGGAATCTCTCACTGAGATCGCGGCCACGGAAGTGGCAGCTCGGCGGCCCGGCCACGGCACGGGGCGCTCGCGAAGAGGGAAACAGCGCTTCCCCTCCGACCAGCTCCCCGGGCGCCCGCGGGCACCGCGGGGGCAGGAGGGGCCCCACTATCGGCCGCCCCCCCCCCCCGGCCCGCTGCCACGAGGAGTCGCCCGAGGACGAAAACAAACCGGAGACACGGGGGGGGGGGCGGGGGGCGGCCCCCGCCCGAGCCTGGGGGGCCCGAGGAGACAGGGAGGACCCGCGTCGGGGGGCCGGGCCAAGGTCAGGGTCGGCCCGGCCCCCGCCCCACCCCTCGTGGCGGACCCCGGCCCGCTCCGCGCCCCCACTCGGGATCGACGAGGGGAGGGGCCCCGGCGCCGCCGCCCCCTCCCTCGGCCCCCCCTCACCTGTCACCGGCGGCCGCAGCGGCTCCTCGGGGGGCGCCGGCTCCCGCCCATCGCCGGCCGACGGCGGCCTCCTGCGGCGGCTCCGCGGGCTCCGGGCGGCCGAGGAGCGTCCTCGGCGTCAGGCCCCAACGGCTCGCGCAGCAGCTCCGGAGCGCGCCCCCCTCCCGCGGCACTCCTCCCCTCCCTCCCGGCCCTCCCTCCCCGGCCCGCGGCTCGCCTCCCCCGCCTGCCGCCCGCCCCCCGGCCGGAAGGACCGCCCCCTTCTGCCACAAACAGGAACTGACGCGAGGGATGACGAACGAGGCGCTCGGAGCGGGGGGCGAAGGCGGGGCTGTCCGGGAAGCTGAAAACACGCAGACTCCCGGCTGAAGGACTCTGGGACATCGTCGGGTTACCGCGCAGGCGCGGTTTCAGAAAGCGGGGGCGACCGGGAACGAAACCGGTGGGAGCCCAAGACGGGGGTGGGGGGGCCTCTCCCAGGGACTGCGCAGGCGCGCAGGATGGAACCGGGGGAAGGTGTCATTTTGCCTACGCGCAGGCGCAGCGTGGTGGCGGCGCCCCCGGGCTCCTGGGCTCACATGGCAGCGGGAGGGCAGAGCCTTGAGGCACATGGGGCCGCCATCCGGCCCCGATGCTGAGGACCCCACCCGGGCAGCCCATGGCTGGGCGACACCCTAGGGCCCCCCCAGGGGGCAAGGGCCCATGTACCCGACGCCAGTGTGGGGACACGCGGGTCGTCATTGGCCCGGTCCCACAGACGCGGGCCCCTGCTGCTCTAAAACCCTGTCCTTGACCCTAGGCCAGCTGCATCCAGCCCCACGTGGGGTTCCTGACCTGGGAATGGTCCTTTCGTGTCCCTGGGCCTCAGTTTCTCCATCTGTACTTTGCGGGGTTTGGGGGGGATCAGAGTGAGTCCCCTCAAAGATGCCCTTGATACTGACAAGGTGGCCACCTCCACTGCCCACCCAAAAGGTGCAGGACCGGCATTTTGTTCCCTCTCTAGGCTGCCAAGGACACCCCCCTTCCCCAGAATCCTCAGGCCAAGATCCAACAGAGATCTAGCACTCTAGTTCTTAGAATACACTTTGGCTTCTCCAAAACAGTACAGGAGAGGGAAGAAGCTGTAAGAGCCTTGCTTGGCGGTAGCCCTGGCTCTCCCAAAATCAGGTGGAGGGAGACCCCCTCAGAAGTCCCATCTCAATTACCCCGGTGTGACATAGCCAGCACCAGGGCAGGGCAAAACATTGCCCAGAAAAGATCCTACCTCCAAGCTTTAATTGAGAAAATAAAACATTCCCAAGAAAAGAGGGCAAAGAAAGCAGAAAATGGACTGCAGTACTTGGTTTCAAGGGCTTCTGTCAAAGGTGACCCCAGCTTTATTAACCCAGGTCACATCAAAAGCTTCCACTCATTCCTGAAAGAAGTCCAGAAAGAATCCAGCTCACGGGAGGATGGTGCCATCTTCGGAGAAATCTCAGTTCTCCCCAATCCCTATCTCCCCTTCCCCCATCTCACCTCAGGCATTTCACTTTCAGTCTAAAAATAGAGTGAAGAGCTTCTTGCCCACATAAGCAAAACAGTAGGGAAAAATAAAATCACAAAAAATATACGAAAACCCGTTTCCTTTCCCCTGTGCGGCCTCTTATTGCATCTGTCGGCAGGCAGGCAGACAGGCCCAGGTGAAGCTCCTCTGGCCAGCGGGCACCAAGGTGGAGAGCCCTCCCCGGCAGTGCCTTGGCCTCCTAAGAGTTCCTAACAGCTCGGCGCCATGGGCGGCGGGGAGGGCGCAGGGAGGGCGTGGATAGACGCACTTCGGGCAGAGGACAGCGGGCAGTCTGACCTTCCCACCGGGGCAGAAAACAGAAGAGAAACGAAAAGTGTGAAGGAGAAAAACTACTGAAAGCATTAACCCAGAGCAAGCAGTAGAGGGTAAGGAAGCCAGAGACCCTCCCTCCTGGCCCTTTTGACTGGTTGGGGGGCAGAACGAGGATGTGGGGGGGGTCTGGGTGGGTGGATCTCTGCAAGAGACCTCAGAGTTAATCTCCAAACAGAGTCCATTCAGGTGCTGTGTCAAAGGAACTGAGAGAAAAGGCCTATCCATTTCGGGCATAGGGCACTCTCCTATTTACCTGGAGGTCAAGTAAAAGCCCCTGGGAAGGGAAGTCACCTTCCCTGGAAGAAGGAACCCCAAGATCAGCAGAATGGGAGAAAAATGTCAGGGAAAATTAGAAAAAAGGGGCAGCCAAGGGTCCTGCCGAGAAAGCAATGAATTTCCCAAGAACTCAGCCCCACTGGTTCCCCTGGGGGCTCCCAATTCCACTCCATCGAACATTGTTACATGATATACATCATACCCGGTGGTGGAAGCAGTTCTGGAGGCTGCCAGATAGCTGGCCTGAACCGGGATCTCTTTCTGTGATGCTCCCCACTTTCACCATATTTCACTGGCCAGATTTCCAAGTTCTCATGAGAGGACTCAGTACAATTTGGGAAAGGGGAGCTAAAAGGAATGTCTAAGGCAACGGAAGCAGACACAAGCAACCGAGAGCCCCAGAGGAAAGACAGCAGTGGGCCGAGGCAGAGGCTGGGCCAGGCCAGGCGAGGGCAGGCAGGGTGTGTGAGTTAAGGCAGACACAGTACAAGGGACTCCAACATGGCTCTCCAAGCCCTCCCAGCAATGTTAGTCAGTCTTCCGCCCCAGTCTTTTAAACACACTAATAGTCCCTGTGTTGTCCATCTGTGCACTATGGCCCTCGCTCGAGCTGCTCACCCTTGGGCCTGCCAAGGTCCTCTTTATGGTAACCTTGAACTCAGCTGGGGACTTACTCTTTGTGCTGGTGACTTGGCTGTCCTGAGCCTCTGGGGGAAGAGTGGCTTTGCCAAGTCTCTGGATGACGCTGACTTTGGGCAACGGTTCTGGCTTCCTCTCAGCAGAGGGGCCCTGGTTGCCCCCTAAGCGCCGAAGGGTGGCTGGGACTGGCTTGGCTTCTGAGCTGGTGGCTTTGGCCTTGATGGTCACCCCCAGGGGCGTGCTATCCTTGTTAAAGGACTTGCCCATCCTCTTCAGGACTCCAGCGTATTGCAGGACGGAGCTATCATCATCACTATCCGCTGCCCGCTCCTCATCTGTCTCCAGGGCATCACCCAATCGGCTAAAGACACCTGTGGGCTGCAGTGGAATGAAAGGGATCATTGATAAGATAAAGGATGATTTGAGATGTGGAAGAGAGGAAACAGAACTCTCTGAGAATTTCCCTTCCCTCCATCTCACCTTGTTCCCAGTTGTCGTATCAGCCTTGGTCTCGGCTCCAAGCCGGTCAAATACAGACGTCCTCTGGACACCTGGGAGGGAAGTCATAGCCCTATGCTGGAGTCCCTGAGCTGATGGAGGAGCCTTGGCAATCCTCAGGTCTCAGGGGCTGGGGCTGGGATGGGGGAGTGGGGCAGGAATGTGAAACAAAGGGAAGAGATGGGATCCAGGACCGAACTAGGGATGGCTGAACGAAATTGTGGGACGTATCAACAAGAAACCAAGCTATACATAATCCTTCCAACATCAACACACCTGAAGCTCAGGACGTAGCCATCAAGGAGTATTCCGGTGGGGGCCAGACTCCCTGCCCACCCACCCTAGCTGGGCTCTCAGCAAGGACATGCTCTCAAGATGCAGAGGGATCCCCTGCTCTTACCTTTAGCCGCTTGCTGCTGCTCTAGGATCTTGCGTGTCCGAGGCGTGGTCCCCTTGGGCATGGTGATAATGTATTTCCCTTCCATTTCGGCAGTTACACGGCGCCTCCGCTTCACTGGCACAGCAGCATTCTCCTCTTCAAGCTGGTCCAGAGCTAGGAGGGAAGAAATGTGCTAACAGGTATCTGGAACAGGGACCCTCAGAATCATTCTAGAATGGGGGGGAAGGAAGGGCTCCCAAACTGCAAACAGGGGAAACACAATCAGAAAACTGTCCCTTTCCCTTTCTATCTCATTTCACTCACAGGACTCAAAGGCTTGGAATTTCTTTCTAGGGAAGATATTTCTTTTCCAGGAAGATATAATCAGTAAGATACAATCAGTAAGAGGGTCCCAAATGAGGCAGAAGCCCCTCAGAAGCACTAGTGCTACCCCTCCCCTCTCCATCCCTCCTCCTCACGGGTGCTCTAACACCACATCCCTCATACCAGCAGCTTTGGCATGCTTTGAGGCCATCTTGTTGGAGACAGTGACTGAGATCTTGGAGGTACTGGCATCAGGACGCCTGACAGGGGTGCTGGGTGGGGAGTCCCGACTCAGGCTATTAGCAATCATCCGAGAAGCTGCTGGAGAAGTGACAAAAAAAAAAACAAGACCATCAAAAACTAGAGAGGAGTTGAGGGAATGGCAGCTACTGGGTGATCCAGACCTGACTCCCTCAAAGCTCTAAAGAGCTAAGGTAGAGCAACAGAGAAATTTAAGGGAAGCCCCAGTCCCAAAGGCAAGGAAATGGGTGCTGAGGATCAGCCTCCAGCTCATGTCCACTGAGAACAATAAAACAGGGCTGCCATTTCTATCCATGCCTAACTTCTAGGACCCTCCCGATATTCCTGTAGTCTGTAGCATGAAGATGACTGTGACCCTTTTACAGGTGAAAAAACTGAGGCTCCAATACAGCCTTGCTCCTGAGGCAGAGCCAGGCATCACCAACCCCATCATACCACCCCACACTGCTGTCCTAGCACCCAAGGTGACTCCTCTTGTGATATGCCTGAGGGCACCACCATAGTCTGGCTCTCAGAAGAGCTGAGCAGCAAACCTGACAAACTCACCGCTAGTCGCGCTACGCCGGAGCTCTGCCTGCAGGTGGCTGGGACTCGAAGCCAAGGACTCAGCAGCCGCTTTGCACACATCCTGTAAAAGAATGATAGCTAAGAGCAACTTTGGGGCTTTGGATACCTCACAGTGTCTCTAAATGATCAAAGGGATGTTGCCACTGGCAGTTACACAACTAGAATAGTCTGGATCATTTGGGGACATAGGCTCAATCGCTGCCTCTGTGGGATCTGGAATCATAAGGGGGCACCAGTGAGGCAGTCAGTGCCTCTGCTACAGTGACTCTGTCTGGCCTCTGCTGTTTCCTGGTATGTGATCACATGTGATCCCACAAAGCCCACTCTAGCCTGGTCTTCTCTTAAGATGAAGACATTTGTTCTGGGGCACCAATCTTAAAGAATATCACAAAGCCCAAATGAAGGGTGCCTGTTGGGGACTTCCCAATGACAAAGATTACACCTTCTTGAATGCTGGGGGAAGGGGGACATATGCTTTGCTCCTGATGTCAGATACCATATAAGCTAGGAAAAGGGTTGAGACTTAATAGACTTAGTAAAGAGAGGAAGGAGGGGGTCAACCTGTCTCCCCAGCAAAGAGTCTAAGGAAGACTCCTAGTATAACTCATTCCTCTGCTTCCTTGATTGAGAAAAGTAGGGAATGGAACCAAGCATCCTTCTGCCTCTATGACATACCAGCTCCTCTGAATACCTTATAAGGACAGATTCTTATCCCCCTTAAGGACAGTTTGAGTTAGGGGCTGCACTCCCTTGGGGAACCATTCTACCTCAGTTGCAATGAATGAGAAGCCTCCCACTGGGGGCAGGCACACCCACCTGGCGATACACCACCTTGGCATGTTTGAGGATGGCAATGATGTCACCCACCACAGTCACGCCGAGCTCATTCATGATCTCCTTATTCAGGTCTAGCAACATATTCTTCTGGATTCTGTGGGGAACACTGGGCAGTGAGCAGAGAACACAGGTTTTTGTTTGGTTCTTGCTCTAGAGCTCATAATTGCCTTACCTGTTATCTACAAACATCACTGCATAGTTGACAGCAGGCCCTGGGGGGATCCCAGCTTCCTTGAAGAACTGGATCCATTCTGACGTAGCTATGGAGAGACAGAAAGGAAGTCAGAGAACCAATTCTACCATCTGGTTAGCTCCAACCATGTGCCCTGGTTCCTGTGCCATCCAGCTCCTTCTTCATAACAAAACTCAGTCTTTTGGACATGGAAATGACCCCATCCTAGCTGAGCCCCAAATAAATACTCATACCTCATTCCACCAAAAAGCCCTCCTTTGTCATGAAGAGCAGGTCACAGAATGTCAACATTGAATTATATTGCAGTAACCATCTCCTCCAATGTGGAACTTCACAAAGATGGGCTCCACAATGTCTCCCCACAAGTGGCCCCCTTTTATCCAAGAAGCCCTCTGGGGAACGGAGCCGACCACCTTCAGGCACAGCCAAGGTAGTCTACTTTAGGACAGGCCTAATAGTTTTTCCTTACTTCCACCTTAAACTTGCCTCTTTGTGAGTTCTACCCACTCTTTTATTGGGGGATAGTCTAGAGCCAAGCAAAACAAGGCTAGTCTTTCTCCCCTGACATTCTTTTGTGTCCTTAGAAACCCCTTCATATTTCTTCCTTCTAAGTCTTCCCTTCTACAGGCACCCAGCTACTTTAGCGAACCCTCACAGGGCACCATCTTCACTATTCTCTGAAGAGAATGGGGCGGGGGAGGAGTGGGGGAATGGTTGTAGCAAATCCATGAAGGACTGGCTAAACAAAGTATAGTATATGAATGCAATGGAATATGATTCACCCTAAGAAACAAGGTTTCAGAGAAACTAAATGCAAAGTAACAAAGTAACATAATATTGTAAAGAAATCAAGTAGCAAAGACTTAAGAACTCTGAACAGCGTAGCACCCGAGCAGGCAGCCTGACCTGTTCATTGCAAGAGTTTTGCATTTGTTTGATTTTTTTCCCTGTTTTATGAGTAGGGTGGAGGGTAGAGTTAGGAACAGGGGAGCAAGAAAAAGAAAAGAAAGAAAAAAATCATAGAAGAATTTCTTTAATGCAAAAAAGAGAACAGAAAGTAGGCCAGGAAGAATCCCAGACAAGTAGGACAGCTTTGAAAGTGACAGACTGAAATTTATGACATATTTAAAAAGAAAAGCAAGCGGTGAAAAACAGATTCAGAGCTGCAGGTTCAATCCTCTTTTTCTGTTCTTATATAGAGAGATAGGTAGATAGATATAGATATATAAACATATAGATATATATATATACCTGTATATATATAAATGCTCACATTATTTCATTAAGTTCAGCATAAAATTATTAAGATTCTGAAGAGCACCCAGGAGTCTCTATAGCTATTGGACACACCTACACACATAACACAAGATAGTTAACAATTTCCATTTAGTTAGCAAGAATTAAGAGCATGGAGGCTGGGAAGCACAGAGGATAGAGCATTGGGCCTCAAGTCAGGAAGACCTGAGTTCAAATCCAGCCTCAGACACTTAACTAGCTGGGTGAGTTTGGGCAAAGAGCTGACTTTTTGCCTGCCTCAGTTTCCTTTGCACCCCCCCCCCCGGTTGTTGGCAGATCCAATGAACTGCTATATGTAAAATTTCTTTTTAAGAAGCACTTGTTCCAGTGTCCTCTGAATGTTTATTCTCTTCCTCATTCCCAATTACAAGGGGTTTTACCATGGAATGATCCATCAAGTTAATGATTTAGGAAGAATAGGTAGAATGAAGACCCACAAGTGGGACCGGCCTCCAGAGGACAGAGGTGTTCAGACTGAGGCCAGTGGGGCCACCTCCAGGAAGTAGAGATTGTCCCCCACTCCAAGCTGACCAGCACCAGGACAGACAGGCCTGTGCCTGTTGGGCACACCACAATGTATTCTCCACACAATCACTGGGGATCAAACCAGAGCACCCTTCAATTGACAAGTTCTAGGGTCTCTGCTGCCCGCGGGACAAGAGAGAACCTCCTTGGTTTGACCTTTCTGATCCCTTCACAGCCTGGGCCCTGAGGGCTTTCCAACTCAAATTCCCACCCCAGACCTTCTCTCTACACATCACTCCTCCTCACCCTGAACATCATGGCCTCCTCATGAGAACCCTCCTTTTGCCCATCCTCTGCTCAACCCCCATCTCCTACAGGAGGAAGCATGTGGTAATTTTCCAAACATTAATACCCACCCCCTCCTCAAAGTACCTTCTATTTACTTCATATTTATTCTAGGAATAGATGGGGGCCAGGACAACTTCGATTTTCCCTTGAATCCTTACTGCTGACCCTAATGTCTAGCAAACAGTTGGGGCTTCACACCACAAGAAGCCCTTCCTGCGACCTCCCAGCTTTGGCTGGAGGCTTTTCTCTAGGATGTCACCTTCCATCCCCTGTCCACACAAGTTCTTTACAAGTTCTCTTCCCTCATCTGAATGTGGGCTCCTTGAGGGCAAGGCCTGTATTTTTGCCTTTACCCTGGTCCTAAGCATGGTGTCTGGCCCATTGCTACTGGAAGAGCAGCTCAGAGCAAGAATGGCATTAGAGGCTAGAGAGTTAGGCAGAAAGTGCTCATAGAAGGTGGAGGGTTCAGCAGGAAGCAGCCCTGTCCCAAAGTGCTGAGTGTTCCTGGAGATCCAGGAGGTCCAAGGCAGCTTTAGAGGGCTGAGGAGAAGGCATTACATCCCAGGAGCTCCAGCACATGGAGCCTACAGGGACAAAGCACCAATCCCACCTGACATTTTCAACAGACCCTGCTCATCCTAAGAAAGAAGAGGCCAGAATCCACAGGAGAACTTTGGTAGAAGAAGGGCCAGGCAATTCACAGGCACTTGAGCAGGCCCCCAGAGAAGGCCCACTATGCCTGGGGCCCCTCAGGCTCAGAGGCAACAGAGGGGGAGGGTCTCATTCAAGCTGCAGTTAGGATAGAGGCAGGGAAAGGGGAGAGGGCCCTTCATAGGAGCCTAATGGCTTCTGAGCTTACAGTCCTTGGCCTGTAGGCCCCACACCAGCAGCTGTCACTGTCACTATGACAAACAGGGCTTGCGTGACATGACAGCTAACCCAACCCCCACCGCCTGCTTCAAGTGGAAAGGGTCCAGGGAGGTCCCTGCAGACTCACCCATTGTGACCGACACCATCTTCTCCCCAAGCACGACAGAGCTGATGCTCCCCAAAGTATCCTAGAAGGGGAGAAAAAATGAGAAGCTTGTGTGAGGTGGCTGGCTGGGGCCTCCCCAGGGCTGGAATTCCTGGGCTAAGGTTCAGAGCCCAGGAATAGCTGGTGAGCAGCTGTCAACATGTCATGCAGAGGCCTACGCTGCCAGTGTAATAATCCCCCCTCCCCCCCAGCCCCAAGGAGACATTCAGAAAGCCCCTTCTGAGGACTTTCCCACATACCTTTATTCTCAGGCACCTTTAGGAAAGGACCTGGCTATTTTTAAGGGGGACAAAAGAGTGCAGGATGACCTGAAATTATTGTCACAGGGGGTGGGGGGGGTAGGAGGATATTTCTATCATAAAGGCTTAATGACTGTGCTCCAAGCCCCATCTAACTTCTTACCTCTCCTCTTTTGGTCGGATTCCTCTTACACTGGTCCCTCCATCTCTTCTATACCCCATTTATAACCACGCCATCTTCCTTCCTCTCTCACTAGCCTCCACTTTTTTCCAACAGATTTAACAAACATTTATCAAGTCTCTACTATGAGCAAAATCCTTGCTAGGTGCTGGCGAAAACACAAATAATAAACAAAACTATCTCTGTCCTCAAAAAAGCTTGGGGTCTACCAAGTGAAATAAGACAGTTAGGTGGTACACTTGGTCCCAGAAAGATCAGAATTCAAATCCTGCCTCAGCCGGTTACTAGCTGTGTGCTCCTAGGCAAGTCACTTAATTTTGCTCTCTGTTTCTTCAACTGTAAGATGTGGATGATAGCAACTACCTCCCAGGGTTGCTGTGAGAGTGAAATGAGTAACCTATACCAAAACGCGTTGCAAATGTTACAAAGCTGAATGAAAGCTAGCTATTGTTGTGAAGATACAAAGATACTGTAAAGCAGGTTGGAACCTGAACGTTCTAAACAGGTTTTCTGAGTAGTCCTGCTGTCCTCCTCTCCTTCCTTACCTTGTTATTGCTGTCTGTTTCCTTCTCCCCAAAGACAGCTTAGTCTCCCCTCTACTCTAACCCTTCTCCCTCTCTCCTTTTTCCTCAGCTCCCATGTCTCCTCCCTGGCCCCCTTCCCCAGCCAGAGGAAGGAAGAGGTGGTAGCCTGGGAAGCCAAGGCTACCAGGCTGGGAGCTGGCCCAGCTCCCGCCCTCTCCTGGGGCTGCCTCTCAACCGAGCTTCTTCACCGAGGAGTCCGAGGCCCCTGAGCCTCTCATCACAAGGCTGAGGACGCCCTGGCCGCCAGCCCTGACTTTGCACTTTGCTGCCCTCACAGCCCCTCGGAGGGGAAGGTGCCTGCTAGCGCCCCCTTTCACAGACCAGTAAGGGGAGGCCCAGGTAAAGGCCCGGGGGTCCCCCATGGAGATGACTATCTGGGCCTGGCTCTGCTTCCTCTGCAATCCTGTGGATTTGAGTTTCTGCATTTAAAGACAAGACTGTGAGGTGGGGGGGGGCGGGTCCCCGGGTCCCCGGGATCTGTCACTCTGACAGGCTAAGAGGTTCGGCTGGGGGGGGGGCGAGGGGAGGGGGGGTCCGGGGTCGGGGCCGGCCTCGGCGGGCTGGGGTCAGGGGTCAGCTGCCAGCCTGCCCCCCCCGGCCCCGCCTCCCACTGGACTGGCAGTTCCTCGAGGGCAGGGCGGGCCCTTCCTGGCCGATGGCGGGGCCCCGGGGCAGCGGCTCTGCGCCCCCTGCCACCGCACAGGGGAGGGAAACTGAGGCCCAGAGGGGCCGGGGCGCGATCCCGGGGGTCACGCGGCGACTTCCGGCGCCCGCCCGCCCGCCGCACCGGGGCCCGCTCCCCCCTCACCTGTCACGGGTCTCGGGCTCCCGCCCTCCGCCCAGAGCCAACGGACCCCCCGACCCGCCTCGGTCCCGCCTGGACCGGAAGCCCCTCTCGGCGCGCGCCGGAAGCCGCCCTCCCCGGGAGGGAGGCCCTTCTAGCCGCCACGGCCACCATAGAGCCGGCCGCCGCCCCCTCCCTCCAGGCACGTGACTCCAAGCCGGGCCGACGGCCCCGCGACAGGCTCCGCCCCTCCCCAGCTGGAGGCCCCGCCCAGCTCGGCCCCGCCCCCAGGCAGTTAAGGCTGCGCGCACGCGCCCCGCCCAAGGGTTCGGGGGCGGAGTCGGAGCGAGAGAGACCTAGCGCGCATGCGTGCCTTCGGCGCCCCAGCTGATCCCTCCGCCTCCCCGTAGGCCGGGCCGGGGCGTGCGCTCCTCCCGCCTGAATCACTGGCTCCCGCCGCGGCCCCGGGTAAGTGAGTCTGAGGCTGGGGAGAGATGGAGCGGGGCCGCGGGGCCCTGGCCGGGGCCTGCAGGCCGCGCCTCCCCGCCCCGCCCCAGCGCACGCCCCTAAGCGCCGCCTGGGTGCCAGATGCTCACCTCAGCGCAGGGAGACAAAAGGAGGCCGCCGCAGCCCACCACCCAGGAGCATGCCCGTGGTGCCTACTGTGTGCCTGCCGAGGCCAGAGGCAGCCCCTGCCCCCCAGGAGCTCCCCAGCTAATGGGGGAGACCACGGGCAGCAGCCAAAGAGTGGGGAGGGAATGAGCGTGCCCGTGGTGCCTACTGTGTGCCTACCGAGGCCAGAGGCAGCCCCTGCCCTCCAGGAGCTCACCAACTAATGGGGGAGAACACAGACAATGGAAATGAGGAGGGAATAAGCATGTATATAGCACCTACTGTGTGCCCCTGCCCTCCAGGAGCTTACCATCTAATGGTAAACAGCCACACACTGGATAAGTTGGAGACAATGAAAAGTATGTGTATGGTGTCTACTGTGTGCCTCCTGAGGCCAGAGATAGTCCCTCCCCAGCTTCTTTAAGTCCCAACTAAAATCCCCCCTTCTCCAGGAAGCCTTCCCCATTCCTTTTCATTCTAGTACTTTCTCTCTATTAATCATTTCCCATATAATTAGTATAGAGCTTGCTTTGTATGCTCCTTCATCTCCTCCTTTAGAGTGTACTCCTGGGGGAGGACCTGCAGAGACTATCTTTTGCCTCTTTCTATCATCTCAGCTCTTAGCCCAGGGTCTGAAATATCATGGCTACTTAATAAACACCAACTGATTGATTATTGGTAGCTCATCCTCAAAGGGTGGAGACAATCTGCAAACAAATGACACCCTGGATAAATTGGAGATTATTAAGTGGGGGATGGGGGAGGCAGGGAGACTGAAGAATTCCTACAGCAGCCTTTGTGCTGAGAGCTGGAGATTCAAAAAGGCAGTCCTTCCTCTCAAAGAATTTACTGTCTAATGGGGGAAACAACTTGTGAACAAGGATGAATCGGAGATAATCACGTAGGGAAGGCACATCAGGAAAGGCTTCCTATGAAAGGAATTCCAAGCTGGGATGGGAAGGAAGCCAAGAGGCTTCCCACCTGATACTGCCTCCTCTGGCCAGCCTTTTTTCTCCCTCATCCAAAGATCCTTGACTACTTCAACTGCCTCTCTCCTTCACTTCATCACATTTGATCTTGCCTTGTATTTTGATTCCCTGTAATTCTTCCCTGTAAGGGAAGGTCCCTTGAGAATTCAGGGACCATCTACCCACCCCCTTTTTAGATCCTTAGTACTTAGCAGGTATCTTCTTGCACATAACAGGGGTTTCACTGCTCTCTCATTTGGAGAGACAAAATCAGCCTTCAGAGCCAGGTCTTCTGACTCAATCTTGTAGACTTTCTACTACCATAATGCCTTTGGGTTTAGAGGTAGGGGTGGGGATGGGGTGGGAGACAAGAGCCCAAAGCTTAAAGTGAGAAAATTTTCTCCAAAGTCACAGAGGTAACATGTGAAAGCTCTGAGAATAGGAATCCTTATCCACTGAATTCAAGTTCAGCATTTTTTCCACTGTTTCCATTGCCTGCTTGCTTTCCTCTCCCCCCACCCCCACCACCTTTATGATCCTCAGTTGCCCTCACTAAAAAGGGTTTGTTTGAGCCAGTTTAAGAACTAGTTTGGTGCCTTGGGAGGTAGCCTTAGAGGGGAACTTCTCTCCAAGCCTTATTCTATAACAAGAAGGGATTGGGCTAGATATTCTCTAAGGAACCTTCCAGTTCTGACATTTCACCAGATAGAGGACAGTGGGTTGGCCTAGCTAGGTGACCACTATTAGGTTATTGTGTCCCTCTCTCTCGGCTGCCTCATCTAGAGCTGTGAAGAAAATTTATATTAAGCAATTAGAGTGTGTTCTGTGCTGAGGATACAGATTAGACAGTCAGCTCTGTCCTCAGAGAGCTTACCTTCTAATGGGGGACTACCTAGTGCTCACCTAAAAGGGGCCCAGTTCAGTGCTCCAGCTAGTTGCTGCTGGAAAACTGGAGGAAAGAGGTCTTAGGATCACAATTAATAAATCAAAGGCAGCTAAACACTTTGTAAATATTATTTCATTTGAACTTCACAATGACCCTGGAAATTAGGTGCTCCATTTTATAGTTGAGATAACTGAAGCAAACAGGCTTAGTGACTTGTCAATGATCAGGCTGCTAGTAAGTATCTGAGGCTGGATTTGAACTCAGGTCTTCCTGACTCCAGGCTCAGTGCTCTTATCTGTTGTGCCACCTAGCTGCCTTTTATTATTTGTATAGCCTTGGGCATGTCACTTAACTTTGGGTACCTCGGTTTCTTCCTCTGGAAAATAGGTAAGGTCCCACACTCTGAAGCCTGGGGACTTGCCAAGGTCACATAGTGAGTCAGACTAGAACAGGGCCTGGCAACAAAGTAGAATATCAACGATAATAATAGTCTCAGTTGTCAACCATAACCCTTTGTCTTTGTGTGTGTGTGTGTGTGTGTGTGTGTGTGTGTGTGTGTGTGTGTATGTGTATGTGTGAAGATGTTGCTGCCTTCTGCTCTGCTACAGTGTAGCAGAACCTCCTGACTCAGATAACAGATCTGGCCAAGTCAGGCTACCCTGTCCCTCTCCTCCCCAGGCTCCTCCACCTGCACCTCATGGTGACCTGGAAGTACCCCTGGGGGGGGGGGGGGCAGGGGAGCAGGAGCCTTGTCAAACTTAGGAAGTTGAGCATAGACAGATGCTCATGAATGATTGGGGATCTGGGAGGGGTGTGGGGTTGCCCTCTGCCAGGACTAGAGCTGGGAGTGGCCAACGAGAACCCAGTTCTGTTTACATAACTGATTAAATAAATCACAAATTTGGGAAGAGTCAAGAATTGCTTACTTTTATCAATACACACAACAGCTAGGGGGTGCCATAGAGCAGGAGCACCAGACCTGGAGTCTGGAAAATCTTTGTCTTCAAATCTAGCCTCAGATGCTTCCTAATTGTGTGACCTTGGACAAGTCACTTCAGCATATTGGTCTCAGTTTCCTTTTCTGTCAAATGAGCTGGAGAAGGACATGGCAAAGCTCTCCAGTGGTCAGACAGGACTGAAAGAGCTAAACATCAACATTTATCAAAAGTTTCATTCAGCAAGTTTAAATTCCTGTTGGGGATACAAATAATGAACAATATCTCATATGTGCTCAACTCTGGGCTTGGAGCTGGGAGTCTACTAGAAAAGCCAGATAGCTCCTGCCCTCCAGGGGAATGGCAACCATTTTTGTTGGTCACTCATTTTGGATGTGTCTGACTTTCTGCATCCCCATTTGGGTTTTCTTGGCAAAGATCCTGAAGGAGTTTGCCATTTTCTTCTCCAGTTCATTTATCAGATTAGAAAACTGAGGCAAACAGGGCTGACAGTGCCCCACCCCCATCTGTTCTGAAGGAATCTAGAGAGTTGTCAAAGGCAGAGATGAGGAGAGATCTTTGCCTCCTTGGGGCCAAGACTGTTCTAAAGCATGGTGGGGGAACAGTCTAAGTAAAACAAAGAGGTATAGGAGGAGTCAAATGAAATGAGTTTAGTAAGCTAGATGACAGCTGAGTGGCAAAGGTTTCAGGAAAACCAGAGGAGTATTTTAGCCTAAAATCACCAAAGAATAGGAGAAATATCAGATAGGGAGAGCCTGGAGGGAAGGGAATGAGGAAGGCCTGAGAGAGGGGATGAGGGTCTGAACTGATTAAAGTAGTTGGTACCAGGGCCAACAGGCAAGGGGGGAGGAGAGAGAAGTGTAAGGGAGGCACAGAATAACCATATTCCATAGAGGTGAGTTAGATAAGATTCGACATTGAATTGGATGTGAGAGTTGGAAATTCAAGAAGGCCTCCCAGGGTACAACCTGGGTGGGTTGAAGGAGAAAAGTGACTGGACAATTAAGGAAGTCAGTAGGAGGGTGGGTTTGGGACAGTGATGAGTTGTGTTTTGACCACATTGAATGTAAGCTACCTGCCAACATCCCAATGTAGGGTGTAGATGTCCTAGCAGGCAGTAACGTGAATCTAGGAGATAGCCGGCAGGATGAATAGGAATGATAATAGCCTCTCCTATCCCCTTTCACCCAGTCTGATCTTCCCACACATATGCACACAATCCCAGAAGTGCAAGGTAAATGTCCTTAGCTCTGTTTTTCACAAAAAGGAAACTGAGACTGCACAGGTGATATCATTTACCCAAAGAGACTATGGAGAGTCAGAGCTCAACCTCAGAGCTCCAGACTCCCAAGGGCCATTTCTTCCTACTCACATCCAAATGGTGAATTCACCAAGAGTAGCCAGTGTTTACATGGAGCTCTATCTTAGAGGAGGCTCACAGCCACCCGGAAAGTCAGGTTGAGCAGGTCTAGCTTCCTTCCCTCCATTTTTTTTTAGGTGAGTTAACTGAGATGCTGGCATCCAGGCTTTCCTAGGGTCACATGACTAGGAGGAGACTCCAACCAAACCAGGTGGAAGGGTGAGGAGATTGGTTGGGGAATCCGAGTGTGTCCTGGAAGTGGAGTCATCCAGACTAGGTAATTCACTGGACAGGAGGGACAGAGAAGAGTCTAGAAGACCTCCCCTTGGGTACAGGCTGGGGGAGGGACTAAGGCATCCTTGTCTGACTGCACCGAACTGTCATCACTGCATCCTAAGAATTATAATAATAAATACCACAATCATAGAAGTTGAAAGCGGGCCCAACTCATATTTGAAGAGTTCCCCCTAAAGCACCCCAACAAACAGTCTACCAGCCTCTGCTTGAGCCCTCCAGATGAAACCAATGGCATACTTGGTTAGCTCTGCTTATAGGGAAGCTTCTCATGGGCCCCAAGCCTGAGTTTTCTCTTTGCCACTCTCACGGTCCCCCCTTCTTTCCTGCCCCACCCCCCAACCAGACTGGGCAAGTGTCCCCATGAAAGGCCTCCAGGTACTTAATGACAGGTCCAGTCTCAAATAACTTCATAAGATGTAGCACTAAGGAAACTGCTGCACATGTCTCAGAATAGGGTGGGCCCTACCTTCTCCTTATTCCTAGAAACTAAAATGGCCCAAGATTGAAATAGCTCTCAGGGCTGCCGCATCACACTAGATTCATAAAGGAAGGAAAACACATTATGCCAGAAACTAAGGCTAGAAAATAGAAACATGGGCCAATCCAAGGATTCAGAGTTCATATTCTAATAAGGGGAGACAAGACATATAGCACACCCTGGTGCTCCTTAGGGTGGTGCCCCAGGGCCCGAAGGGGCAAAGTGTTGGGGAATGTTACTCCAGTAACACAGCTTGTTATTCAGTTATTTTTCAGTCATGTCCAACTCTTCCTAGCCCCGTTTTGGGTTTTCTTGGCAGAGATCCTGGACTGGTTTGCCATTTCTTTCTCCGGCTAATTTTACATATGAGGAAACTGAGGCAGACAGGGTGACGTGATTTGCCCAGGGTCATAAGGCTAGGAAGTGTCTGAGGCTGAATTTGAACTCAAGTTCAGGTCCAGCACACTGAACACTATGGTGCCACCTAGTGGGCTTTCCTTTAACAACAGTAAATATGATCTGAAGTCTTCAAGTTTCCAAAATAGTTGTTTTCACATTCATTGTGTCATTTGATCCTTGTAAATACTAAGTAGCCCACACCCTGGCCTTTCTGCCTGGGGCCTCCTGGCTGGGGTTTTCATTCACTCAGATCCAGAGTTTCTTGGAAAGGAGGTGATGGGAAAGGCTCAAACTGGACCCAGGGGATGTGATGGCAAATATGTGGGAATCATATGAGAATCAAATTTTGTGGAGTTTTTGTTTTTTTTAGTTTTTTGCAAGGCAGTGGGGTTAAGTGGCTTGCCCAAAGCCACACAGCTAGGTGATTATTAAGTGTCTGAGGTCGGATTTGAACTCAGGTCCTCCTGACTCTATCCACGGTGCCACCCAGCCACCTTGGAATCAAATTTTGACTGTATCTTTTCTTGTCTGTGTGACCTTGGATAAATCACTGCCTCTCTGATCTCTGTCCTCGTTGATAAAATAAGGGAGATGGACTCTGACTTTGAAGCTGGAACCTTGTAATCCAAAGGGGGGAGGAGACGAGAATGGCAAGGGCTGGTTTCCCCCCTTAGCCCTGGGAACCTCCTATTTGCCTTGGGAAAAGGTCCATCTAGAGCCTTGTAGGTGGATCTCTCAGGGTCCAGGAACTTGGGTGGGGCTAACAGGGTGCATCTGTTTACACTGAATGCTAATTGGAATATAACATCTCCTTAATTAAGAAGATAGGCAGGGCTGCTAGGTGGCGCAGTGGATAAAGCACCGGCCCTGGAGTCAGGAGTACCTGGGTTCAAATTCAGCCTCAGACACTTAATAATTACCTAGCTGTGTGGGCTTGGGCAAGCCACTTAAACCCATTTGCCTTGCAAAAAACCTAAAAAACATAAAATTAAATTAAAAAAAAAAGAAGATAGGCAACTAAGGGAGGGGGGATCTTGGGCTTCACCAGGACCCCCCCCAAACTGGGGGAAGCTGATACTGGGGTGCTAGGGGAGACAGAAGGAAGAGGAGAAACCCAGACTGGAGGCTTATTAAGGGCCAATGAGAGGTCATAGGATTTTGAGGTAGAAAGAGCCTTTGGGATCATCTGACCAACCCCTTCATTTGACAAATGAGGAAACTGAGACCCAGAGTAGGGCCCAGGATCATACAGGTAGTCTAGCTTCATTCTTTTTTTTTTTTTTTGTCAAAGCAGTGGGGTTAAGTGACTTGCCCAAGGTCGCACAGCTAGGTAATTATTAAATGTCTGAATTCAGATTTGAACTCAGGTTCTCCTGTCTCCAAGGTCCGGCACTATCCACTGCACCACCTAACTGCCCCCTAGCCTTCATCCTTCAATGCCTACTGAGTGCCAAATAGGAAAAGAGGCAAAAGGCAATCAAACCCTGCTCTCAAGGAGCTCCCCATCTAATGGGGAGCAATGAGTTAAGAGAGGGAGGGCCACAGAATAAAGAGGACTTGGGAAAGACTCCTTATTGAGGGGAGGATTTTCTCCATCACTCCTCTGCCCTCAGATACCTCCCGTGAGCAGAGGCAAACCTTTGTGGTGGCCCAGAGACAGGAGCTCCCATCATCCTCCCTGCTTGCCTATCACCAGCCCCTTTTATCACACACACACACACAGACAACAGGCGACGGTGACTCACCCACGCACCCATCCACCCACCCAGGCTCAGAGTGAGAGAGAGCCCAGTGTCTGGGATCTCCAGACTGCTTTGTTCCCAACTCAACAGAGAAGGCTCGGGGGTGGGGACTCCCCTGAGCTGACTGCCTTTGCAGCCCCAGCTGAGGTCTGCAGTGGTGTGGAGAGGGAGGCGTGGCCAGGCCCCGATCCCGCCCTCAGCCGCTGCTGTCGCTGCTGCTGTTGTTGCTGCCGCCACCGTCGCTGCTGCTGCTGGGAGGTGGGGCCAGCCACTGACTGCTCCAGCCGCTCTGCTGTCTCTGGAGCCTCCAGTCTGCCCTTTCTCCCAATTTGGGAGAAGAAAGGCTTTCAGGGACCTTTGGAAGGACGCTCCTTCCAGGTAAGAAGGAGCTGGGCCCAAGCAAAGGCCTCCGGGGAGAGCTGAGGAATAACTGGAGCCAGCCAGCAGAGGAGGGCTGGCCCAGGGGGTCTGAATCCCCCCACTGCCCAAGGGTTGGGGTCCTCCGATTCCCCCCTCCTTTCTCTGAACTGACGGGGGGCTCACCATGTACCCGTGACGTAGGCAGCCTTATAGACTGGTTTCCAGAGAAGACACCTGGCTTCTCTGTCTCAGCCGGTCTGTGCTGCTACCAGACTCCGGCAGCGGCAGCCGGTGGGGGAGTCGGGCCTTCTGCTGTCACTCATGCTTCCCTTGGAGGAAACAATGGTGTGTGACGGTCACAGAGGGTGCTGTGCCCAGCCTGCCAACCTGGGGAAGGGATTGGGGGTCAAGGAATGGGGCCTCCTAGAAACTCCTCAGATCAGCAGATCTGGCTCCTACCATCTTTGGGACACATCAAAAATGACTGCTTCTCTCCATTCCATCTGTGAAATGGGCACAGTGTAAGAAAAGTGACTTGTGACCCTCAGAGGGCCAGCTAGGGCTAAGTGATAAGGACTTGTCTTCTGGGTTCTGGCCTGGCATCCCTTCAAGGCAGCAAGAAAGGCCCTAGACCTCAAGAATTGCATAAGACCCACTCATGACCAGTTTATTTCCTCCTTTTAGGGGAGGAGGGTGGGGGCATGCTACCAGCAGACCCCATGGCCTGCTCAGTGACTACTCAGTGAAATTCTCATCTTTCTGCAGTTTGGACAGAGAGCTCGTCCTTCATCCCACCATCTGGCCCTGCCAGGGTTCAGTTGAGAAAGATGAAACTGCATACAGTGTACCAACAGGTGAGGATTCAGGGGACCTCAGGGGGAAGATTCCAGGAGCTCCAAAGCCCCCCCCCCCACATACACACATACACTGTGGCCTTGAAGGGACCTAATTGTTTCTTCTCCCATAGTTGAAGCCACGTCCTGAGGAGCAGCTTCCCTCACCTGCTGTGACCTGGAAACCGGGAGACAAGGTAGAAGAGATACAACCTAGCCCTTCCACCCCTCTGTCCCCCTCTATCCATACACAACACACACACACACACACACACACACACACACACACCACCCTCTCTATCCTCTGATGTCAGAGGGAACACTTTCACTACTCATCCAGATGCCTCCATGTCCCCAGATATCATATCTCCCCAGCAAGCCATTCTTTTCTCACCTTCCTCCAGAAAGTCCGATGGGTCTTGTTGGTCATGACCCTGGTGATGATGGGCCTGGGTGCCCTGCTTACCCAACTGCTGCTGTGGCCCAGGCTCAAGACCCCCCAAGAAAGGACCCAGTCACCCCCCAATTCCATCTGTGAGGATCCCTGCCAGTGAGTGTCCCAGGGAAAGGTGGGAGACAGGTTTGGGGGAAAAGACTTCAAGCCTAGGTGCCCGATGTGCGTAACTGAGTGTATGCGTATGCAGGAGGGTGGGCATAAGGCACCATGTGCTATTCATTAAGAAAGAGGCTTATGCAGAAACCTATGCAAAACCTGGCTAGAGATGTCTCAGACCTCACCTCCATCCCCACTGGAGCCTTTCCAGAAGAGCCTGGGAAGAGGGAAAATCTCTGTTACTATACATTCTCATCCTTCCCCTTTTTATTTACCTCCAGGATTGTCCTGGTAGAGAGCATCCCTGAGGGCCTCACCTTCCCCAAAGGTCCTGTCCACCCTTCCATCAGCCAGGCCTGGCTAGACCTGATGGCTGGTGCCCAGCACAGCCTGGACATTGCCTCGTTCTACTGGACTCTCACCAACAATGACACCCAGACCCAGGAACCTTCTGCCCAACAGGTGTCCCCCTACTTCTGCCTAGGCACAGCTTGGGGCTGAGAGCAGAAGGCGAGGCAGGGGCTGATGTGGGGAGCAGGACCAAGAGAGCTGGGTGAAGGGGGAGAGGGCCAGGCTAAGGTCAATGGGTCAGACCCTTGGCTGAAATCTCACATCAGGGGATGTTAAGGCTGAAGGACACTTGAGGAGGAGGGCTTCTTGTCCAACCTCTTAATCTGATAGACAAAAAACTGAGACCTGGAGAGGGCACCCAGCCTATCAGAGGGCACCCTCAGCATTTTGCTTGTTCCTCTGCTCTAGGGCGAGGAGATTCTCAGACAGCTGCAGAGCCTGGCCCCAAGAGGTGTGTCTGTACGTGTGGCTGTCAGCAAGCCCAGGGGCCCCCAACCCCAGGCCGACCTTCAGAGCCTTCTAACGAGTGGTGAGTATTAGGAACCTGGGGTGTAGGAGCTTGGACTGGCCAGGGAAGAAGGTCCCAACATCTCTTCTCCTTTTCCCCAGGGGCCCAGGTCCGGATGGTAGACATGCAGAGACTGACCCATGGTGTCCTACATACTAAGTTCTGGGTGGTAGATCAAACTCACATCTACATTGGCAGTGCCAACATGGACTGGCGCTCTCTGACTCAGGTATGGAGCTAGGGAAGCTGCCTTCCCTGGGGGGCAGAGAAGACATGGGGAATCAGGGGAAGCTTGTTACTGTTGGGGACATGAGGGCATTCTTCCCTCATCTCCCTTCTGCCTCTCAACTAGTTGAATTATTCCTAATTCCATCATCTTATCAGGTGGCAGAATGAAGAGGGCATTTGGCAGCCCAAGTTCAGGAGGGCTCCCAGAGCTTCCATCCTCCTTGAGGGATATGACATGTTTATCTCTTGATTAATACAAGATAGCTTGAGAAAGGGGAAGCCACTGCTGGGACTAAGGAAGGCTGGTCTGGGGAGATAACAACAAATCCTTGAGCTGTGGAGGAAGGGAGAGAGGGAGGGCTTCCCAGCTATGAAGCAGGGGCCTAGAGAAATGCATAAGGGTGAGAAAACACATCAGGGTCAAGAGGAGCTCCTCATCTTTGGGCTACATCAGAGAGTTCATGAAGGGAATTTATGAAATAAGAAATAAAAGAAAGTTAAATTAGAGCCACATGGTAGAGTACCAAGGTGAAGAGTTTAGTAGAAGCTGTATGGCATTATTCGCATAGTTTTTGAATAGGTATGGAGCAGGGTCAGGTCTGTGCCTCCAGAACATTGTTGCAGTTGCTGGGTGGAGGGTGTATGGGGAGAAGAGAACCTGGAAGCCAGATCAGTTAGGAGGCCAGTGAGGGGTAATGCTGGCCTAAAGCAAGATGGCAGCTGAATGAGGACAGAAAAAGGGCTAGCTTTGGAATGGATGTAGAGTCAGCCAGACTTCAGTCAAAAATCAATAAAGATTTATTAAGTTACATAGTGCCTGCCAGGCTTAGCAACTGATAGAATTGGGGATGGGGAGGAGACAAGAAGGACTCAGAAGTCTTGAACCTGGGGACTGGAAGGATGATGAGGCTGTCAAGAGAAATTGGGAAGCCTGGAGGAGGGCTGGGTTTATCCATCAGAAATCAACAAGCCTTTACTAAGTGCTGAAAATTCAAAGAAAACTCTATATGAACCATCCCTGCCCTCAAGGAGCTTACATTCTAACAGGAGAAGCAATATGTGAATAACTAGCTAGGTATATTTTTTAGGCAGTCCTTCTGGTAAGAAGTGATCTGATCCATGAAATTCTAAACTGGATAGCAACTGTGAGTTGAGAGAAGGGATATAGACAGAGGTGTTAGGAAGGTTGTGGCTGTGCATTGAACACTTAGAATGAGTGTGGAAGTTGAGATTACCACCAAGATTGCTGGCCTTGGTAACCAAGAAGGGTTTCAATAGTGATAGGGAAGTGAGTTTGGAGGGAAAGACAAGGGATTCCATTTTGGGTATGTTGAGTTTGAGACACCTGCCCAAAGAGATGGCCAAATGATACAGGACCATCATTCAGGAGAGAACCTGGCTTTGGGGGTTGTCTCCCTTGGGGATGGCAATTAGACCTGTGGAAACTGATGAGATCACCAAGTACAGAAGGAAAAAAAAGAAAAGTGAAGAGGACCTAGGATAGGGCTTTGGCAGACATCCTTAGTCAATGGGAACAAGGCGGATGAAGAATCATTTGCACGATCAGTTTTGTTGTGGAAATGTTGAAGGTGACCCTGGGTTGTCCAGTTGGAGAGGTCCAACAGTTAAGCTAAGAATGATTAGGCCTAGATGTATTGATTGAAGCACCTAGAGCCCACCACAACCCCAGGTGGTTTGAGGTTTGTTAAGCTGGATCGGCTATATGAATACCTGAATCTATGGGAGCAGATGAGATCTCTGACACAGACAATGTGAAAGAGAAGTGAAAAGAGGGTGTAAGAAATGGGGGGAAGGGAAGGCTGGGAAATGGTGATGGATCTGGTAGAGAGACCAAGAAGGGGGCAGTTTATTGAAGTATCCAGGTGACTTGGACCCAAAGTCAGGACACAACTGGCAAACCCCTTCTGCATGCTGGGTATCAGTCCAAGACTCAAAGACATGTGAGAATATAGAGGGTATAGGGGGTGGGGAGTGGGGGAGCTCAGGAGAACTGAGCACATGTCAGAGTTCTGGATCCCAGAGGCACCGCCATGAGGGTGACAGTGAAGCAGCAAGTTCGATCATCCTGGGGGGCCAAGGGAGGACACTATTTCTGCCATTACCACCATCTCTCTCCTGGGCCTTGGACAGACACTTCCTAGAGAAGCCCCCTCTCCTTACCCAAGTACACACACACATACCCACATGTGGACACGCAGATACCCTTATGCTCACATGCACACACACACATACTCTTTCAGCCACACATACTCACACGTACACACACCTACACATATGCAATCCTCATACAGGCACACCTACACCCACATACATTCTTTAACACAGACACACACATATGCATTCACAGTGTACACTTGCAACACTCACATGTGTGTGCACACCCTCATACATACATACTCGCACATGTGCACAGCCACGCACAATATACTTTCTCACACATACTCATACACACTTCTGTGGCACACTCTTATACACATACACATGCCCTCTCACACACGCATGTACACACTCTCACACTCACAAACTCTCTCACACACAGCTCTCCCACAAGGCCAGGCCTTCCTTACCTGGGTCCATCCTACACACATTACCTCACAAACTGTTCTAGGTAGAGATGGCTAATGTCTCCATATACCCTCAGTCCTACTGGGACCTGAGCTGAGTGCTCTAATCATTCTCTCACTTGATCCTCATGATGCCCTGGGAAATAGGGGCTGTATAATAATAGGGATAATACCCCTATTTTGCAGAGGAGGAAACTGGGGCAAACAGAGGTTGTGATTTGCCTAGGGTCACACTGTTTACCACTAAGTGTCTGAGGCTAGATTTGAACTCAGGTCCTGACACCAGATCCAGTTCTAACCTTCTGCACCCAGGACCCAGAATGGTTTGGGGCCTGCTTTTGCTCAGCCATTAAGGTAAAACCAGGTCTTCAACCTTGGCATTCTGACACCAAGTCCCCTGGATTACCCATCCTTCAGCCTTCTCTCTGTCCTGACTTCTCTTTGGCCTTGGCCCCTTAGGGGCAGTGACAGTGCCTACCAGAACCGGGACTTCTGCAGCATGTTAGGTCCACTCCTGGGTGCTCCCCCCCCTTGGGCCTCACTTCACTGGTGCAAATGACAAAAAGTGGAGAGGAGGCCAGGAGGGAAGGTACTTTGTTCTCCCTACAAAGACATAACTGTTGAGTTCCCTCTGTTTTGACAGGGGCATGGGGGCTTCCCATCAGCACTTTCCTCTCCAAATTACTTAGCGCCCTTGGGTCTTGGGTTCCTCATCTCTAAAATTAGGGGGGGTCGGTCTCAGTAGCCTCTGTGGTTCTTTACATCTCTAGATCTCTGATCCTAAGGACCCTCTGGAGTGGAACCACAAATATCACCTAATTTTAGATAGGATCCTGAGCTCTGGACAGCTCTGTGTATTTCCTATGGGCATGTGAGGCCTAAGGCTGAGACTGCCTCCCCCCCCCCCCCATTAGGCAAAAGGAGCGTGGGATTGACGTGGCAGGGTGGCTGCTCCCTGAGCTCTCTGCATCCCTACTGCAGGTGAAGGAGCTGGGGGTGGTGGTCTACAACTGCAGCTGCTTGGCCCAGGACCTGGCCAAAGTGTTTGAGGCCTACTGGTATCTGGGCCAGCCGGACAGCAGCATCCCTTCTCCCTGGCCGGACAATTACACCACCCACTACAATCTGGAGACCCCCATGGAGCTGCATCTCAATGGGACCCCTGCCCAGGCCTTCCTCTCAGTAAGGAGCCCATCCCACCCTCATCCAACCCCCCTGCCAAGATGTGACCATGCTTCCCAGCCCATCTTTCCCCTCCTTCTCACACCCCAGTCCAGGATGGGTGGCGGGGGAGGGGAAGAGAGGTGAAGGAGTACTGATCCTCTCCTTGACCCCCAGAGCGCTCCCCCATCACTGTGTGGAGGGGGCCGCACCCCGGACCTGCGTGCTCTGCTCAGCCTGGTGAATGATGCCCGACAGTTTGTTTATGTTGCTGTCATGAACTACCTTCCCATCATGGAATATTCCCACCCTCGAAGGTGCGTAGGGTCTCCAGGTTAGGGGTGGAGGGAACGCTTGTCTCAGGGAGATGAGGCCATATGGGGAAAGGGGTGAGGGAGAGAAGGAAGCCAAGGCCCCAAGTCGGCACACTACCCTTCTCCAGGTTCTGGCCAGCCATTGACGATGCCCTCCGGCGAGCCGCCTGTGAGCGAGGGGTTCAAGTGAGACTTCTGGTGAGCTGTTGGAGCCACTCAGAGCCCGCCTTGCGGCCCTTCCTCCTCTCCCTGGCGGCCCTCCAGGACAATCACACCCACTACGATGTGAAAGTGGTAAGGAGACTCTCACTGATGCCATCTCCTGCTCCTTTGATTCTGCCCTTCACCCTCCACCCTCTCTGATCCTGTCCCTTTGTCCCTAGCCCTTGTCTGCAGCTCCTCACCTACCTCCCCATCTTTCACCTTCTTCCCTTGTCCCCATTCACCCCTCTTTCCCTGCTTCCCCTCTCATCCATCCCAATACCCTTCCCAGCCATCCCTTGCTGAATCTGGGCCTTTCTCCATCCCTAGAGGCTCTTCGTGGTTCCCTCCACTGAGGCACAGGCCCGGATCCCTTATGCTCGCGTCAACCACAACAAATACATGGTGACGGACCGATCGACCTATGTGGGTGAGTGGATCAATGCCCCACCCCTGCACTGTACCCCTCACTCCTGGACACCCGGACTAGGAGCTCATCCTCCTGACCCTCTTGCTCCCCACCTTCAGGCACGTCCAACTGGTCGGGCAACTACTTCACCCAGACTGCAGGCTCGGCCCTGGTGGTGAATCAGAGTGAGGCTTCGGGCCTCCACACGCAACTCAAAGCCGTCTTCCTTCGGGACTGGGACTCCCCATACAGCCACACGCTGGATAGCCCAGGCCTGGCTGAGGGGCATTCCTGCCGCCTGCTGTGAGCATCCTGTCCCACCTGCCCGCTGCTATCTGAGGTTCCTGGACTCTGCCCAGGAGCCCCCCGTGGGGTGTCTTTTTGACCTGGTTATCTCGTCATCCTTTTGCTCCTGTGTTAAGCTGACTCCCCCTGTCCCTCGGTCTCTGCCATCTTTGAGTGTCTGTGGCTATCTTGTCAGTCTTTGTGGCTTCCTGTCTCTTGAGGTTTCTGCCTGTGTGGATTTTTCTGATTTCCATCTTTTCCCCCGTGTCTTTCTCCTGTGTCTCCCTCCCATCTCTGTCTCTGCCTCAGAAACCCAGACAGGCTATTTGACCTGATGTTCTCGCCAGCCAAGGGCATGAACCTGGGCAGAGCTGGGGTGGCAGTGCCTGGCCAGGGCCAGCTGGAGGCTGTAGAATTGAGGGGCAGATGGGCCCTCTGGGGGGTGAATGTACCTCACAATGAAGGGAAGGGGAGAAACAGGGCCTAGGAAAGGGCCTCCTGGTGACTGCCCCCTCCCTGCCCCTTGAACAATCACCACCATTGGAGCTGTATCTGCAGCTCAGAATCCCAAAAGAATAAAATGTCAATGAGGCAAGCCTTGTGTCTGCTCAGTTCTGGGGGGGCAAACCACCCCACAGGGTATATGACTGTGTGGGTTTATGGCAGCATGGGCATTTCCAGATTTTCATGGGCCTAGGTCAGGGTGGTGGCAGAGGTGGGGGGAACAGTATGAATTAGCATGAACAAGCTGTATGTTGGTGTGGGCACAGTATTTTTTTACGTATTTTTTAACATGGGTGGACTATTTAAGAGTTAGTACAAGCAGGGTCAGAGGTCATCTAGCCCAAGGTCAAGTAATATTGGTAGCAATGTATATTTATATATAAAATTCATGAACATAATGGGGCATGTTGGAGCATGTTAGGATGAAATAGGGTGTTTATGTGTGAGAGGAGAAAGGGATTTTGGGAGGAAGAAAGGAAGCTGAAAGAACTGGGGGGGAAGAGAGGAGGCCAAGATAACTGGGGGGGAGGCTTAGAGAACTGGGGGGGGGAGAGTGGAGGGACAATGTGAGTTGGAGGGGGAGGCCTAGTCAAATATATTGGTGTTAGCATGAGCAGAGCTTGTATTGTGGAGCAAGGTGGGGAACAGGCAGTTAGCCAGGCCCAGGCCAGTCAAAGAAGCAGGAAGCCAGAGCAGCTGAACAGTCCTTTATGGAAACAGGCAGAGCTGGGGGGGAGGGAGGGGTCATGGAGCTGGGCTCCAGCAGCTGCCCCTTCCCTGGGCACCCTCCTGGCACAGGGGAGTCCCGCAGGCTGGCCTGGCAGGGCCCTTCTCAGGTGCACGATAGCTGGGGATGGAGGGGGGCGGAGGTCGGGGTGGGGGAAATCTCTGTGTATTTATTTTTTCTGTAACTATAATCTGGATTTCTAGGTAAGCGCATCTCAGGGCGAGGGATGAGTCAAATGAAGCAGGCACCAGGTCGTGACTGGCACGGCCCATGGAAGGGGGTGTCCATCAGTGATGCCCGCCAACATGCTGGAGGAAGCCAGTGACCCGGGGAGGCCCATGGGGGTGGGGGTGGCGGGGTGGGGGAGCCTGTCCCCGGGCCCCACCACTACCCTCCAAGCTCCAGTCGGGATCACTTAGCCACTCCCCTGGACAGGGGGGCAAGGGGGGTGCACCTGCGTCGTACAGCTCCGGGCCAGCCCTCTGCAGAGACAGGAGGGAGTTCTGGAGGGCCCTCCCAGCCTCTCAACCACCTCCCTTTGCACAGACCCATGGCTCCAACACTGGCCCGTCATTGCCCATTGCTGATGACAGCCAGGTCCTTTACCTGGTGCCCCCTGCCCCTCCTGCTTTTCTCCAATTTGCCCCCACATCACCTCCTCCCCCCAGGCCCCCCCTAAGCCCCTCCTACCCTCTCCTTGAACTATCACCCCAGCCCCATCCTGCTCCTGTGTCAGTCCCTTGCTAGGTACCCTCCCCCCAGCCCCTGGTACCTCAGCAGCTAGTGTCAGCTCCTTGGCCCCAGGACGTTCGTCGGGCCCATCTCCATCCAGCTGTGGGACAGCGGGGGGGTCTGCAGAGGCCCCACGCCGCTCCCCCTCCTCCCAGCCACCTCCCCGGCCAGGGCCACCTTCTTCAGGCGAGGCCTGGCCCAGCCGGATGAGGTTGCCAAAGTTAGGGTCAGACTTGGAGCCAGCAGGGTGCTTGCGGGACTTGTGGCGCCCGGTGAGACGGCTGCCATAGAAGGCCAGGATGGGCTCAGGTCCAGGCTCTCGTCCCCGCCGGCTGACTCCCTTGGGCAGCACTATGGTATCGCTGGTTGGCTCAGTGGCACCGTAGGCCCCAGCTCGGCCTTCTCCCCAGAGCCTTCCAGGTTCCTGCAGGCTTAGGTCATCCAGCTGATCGATAGCTCTCTGCACACCAGGGGCCTTCTCCTCCCGGTAGTAGGCGCTGCCACTGCCACCACTACCACCACTGCTGCCACCGCCACTGCCACCACCACCACCGCTGACACCGCCGCCACCACCACCGCTGCCTTCCTCCTCCTCTGCCAGGCGATAATAGGGTGGCCCATCATCTGCGGGTGCCCGCCCCTCCAGCTGCAACGAGAGGCGGCAGCCACGCAGGGACAGCTGGTAGTAGCGGGTACCCTCGTGGGCACTCCGTAGCTGCTGCATGGACACGAAGGGATGGCGGAGAGCAGCACTGGGGCTGATTCGCTCATGGGACTCCCAGGTTAGCATTCGCTTGATAAGCTCCACCATGCTCTTGAGGTCTGCGTATTCTGCCAGCGTCTCGCGGTCTGGAAACGCCAGTTTGCCTGCTGCCCCACCGCCATTCACAGTCTCAATCTGATCCAGAGACTTGAGCATGTATTTACGCCGCTCCAGGGGGCGGACCTGGTGGTCAGGAACCGGTCAGGGCTAAACCCTGGGCTCTGCCCGTGGTAGCTCAGGCCAAAGAGCCCCCAAGCACACCACCCATTACCTTGGTCTCTGCCAGATAGTCAGCTGAAGATTTGAGCTGCCAAGGGTTGGAGGCCTCTGGATGGGGATTCCGTTTGAAGAAATGGTGGGCTTTCCGGGCGGCGTGCAGGAGGTGGGCCTTGGGCAGGCCCTGGGTCTCACAGATGTAGCGGATCTGGTCGTATTCATTGTTGCCTGGGTAGAGAGGCCAGCCCAGGTGAAGCTCAGCCATTACGCACCCCAGTGACCAGACATCCACCTTCTCGCAGAAGGGCAGTCCCAGGAGGATCTCCGGAGCCCGGTAAAAACGGGACTGGATGTAGGGTTCTTTGACATAACGCACCTCGCTGAAGATGCTGGCTGAGCCAAAGTCAATCACCTGTGAGCACACCCCCAGCCCCCTCAGCCAGGTGGATCCCTCCAGCCTGGAGGTGGGAGGGATTTCCACAGGCACCCATTGACCCCTCTTTCTAATGGGATGAGGTCAGGAGGCAGGATAGGGGAGGAGTTTCTCCTCTGGGGTGGTGTTTTGTTAGGATGGAAGGGATGCCAAACAGCAGTGGGAGCTGGCCTGAGGGCATGGGGCAGGTAGCAAGAACCTGAGTTGGCACAGGAGGGGAGGCCTGGAAAGGGACCAGGGAAAGGGGCTCAGAAACTGGGGTCCCCCCTTCAGAGGTGCCATGGCCTTAGGCTCTGGGTAACACAAGAGTGGGAACAAGCTCAGGGGTGGCCTTAAGAGGGCTGAGGGGGCCATGGAAAGGGAGGATTCCCCCACCCACCCATCCCTCTCTTCCAGACCCCTGTCCCCAAACCTTGACCCTGAAGGGACAACGTGTCTGGTCGACCAGCATGATGTTCTCCGGTTTGAGGTCAGCATGGATGATGGCCAGTTCCTTGAGCCGGGCCAGGGCCCGGAGCACCTGCAACGTCACTGTTCGGATGTGACGGGCCGCAAGGGGCGCAAAATTGTTCTCTTTTTGGAACTCAAAAAGGTTCTGCTCCAGCAGCTCAAAGACCAGGTAAAACTTGAGGGCATCATGGAAGAACTCAAGAAAGCGGATGATGTGGGCCTCGTCAGGGTCCAGGCCCCGCATGCAGCGAAGGAGTTTGAGCTCATTCTTAATGATGCGATTACGGTACGCATCATTCTTCAGGATCTTGATGGCCACCATCTCACCCGTGCTCCGTCGCCAGCCCTTGGCCACCTCACCAAAGGTCCCCTTACCTAGGACCTCGATGATGTCATAGCAGTCGGTTTCAGACTGGATGGTGGCCATGGCCCGGCCACTGCCCTCGACCCTCCTCCGCCGAGGGCGCCCGCCCCGCCGCCGGCCCCGGGGCCCGAGCGGGGGAAAGAGAACCGCACTCGTGCCGCCCAGGGACAGCGCCCTCTCCGCTGCCCCACCCCCCCCCTCTCTGGAGTGCGAAACTGCTGGGGCCTTCGCCCCTCCCCCCCACCCCGGGCTCGGGATGAGCCCCCCCCGGGACCCCGATCGGTTCCGGGGTTGCTGAGCGGGATGGGTTCTGTTGTCGGAGACCCTCCTCTGGACCCTGATGCAGAATGGACTGTCGTGTTCCAAGAAAGGCCTTTCCCCTCCCCCGATTGATGGCAGAACCCAGGGTGGGCAGTGGGCAGCACCTGAAGGCTCAGTACACTTAGTCTTCCTCTGGATGGCAGAACTCTGTGATGGGAATCCGTTTCCCCTCCCCATTTGAAGAAGTCACCATTGGGAAGGTGTCCTTGCTGAACGCAGGCCTAGAATTCTCTACTTCTGTGGGTGACTCTTAGAGTTAGGGACGCTGCCAGGAGACTCTGCAGATAAAGGTTAGAATAGCTGCCCTCTGAGGTCTCATCCATCTCTGAGATTTTGTGATTCCTTTGGTCCACCCTGAGCTAAGCCTGTTTCCCTTCCTAAGAGGAGGGTCTGAGGAAAAGAGAACTGAGCCCTTTTGCTCCCCACCCCCAACCCTCTCCCAGAGCAGTGCTGCCCTTGGTTACAAATATTGAGGACTTGTTCCAGAAGGGAGGCCCTCTCGGCCTCCTGCCTCCCCTCTGGGTGCTGCCAGCCCTGGCAAACTGGTTGGACCAGAACACCAGGAAAGAAGGTTCCTGGAGGGTGGTCCCTGCTGAGCCAGCTCTGCCATCTGTCCCTGCCCTGCCCCACCCCCACCATACCAACTGAGCTCCCCCAGCCTCCTGACTTACAATGCCTCAGCCCCGCCCTGCCCTACCTTGCCCAGCCCTGCCCCCCCATATCACTGGACATGTGTAGGGATGCCCAGCAGAACAAACACCCAGCAACCAAGTGCCCCCTTTCTCTCCTCCCAGCAGTAAACACAAGAGGCAACAAAGAACCATTATGGCCTCACACAAGTCCCCCCTCCCCATATTCTACTTGGTGCCCTCCACCCCTCTTAGCCACCATCTTGGGGCCCAGAGCAGGGAGTAGGGTTGAAGGACCCATTCTGTCTTGCCACTCTGCTTCCAACACACCAACTGTTCCTCTGGACTGGGAGTTCTGAGACCATCAGTTGATGGCTTCCCCAAACAAGCCCCCTATCTTTGCCCCCAACTCCAGATCCTAAGATACGAAGGGGTGGCTCTCTGAGGGTAGCAGTCACAGGATTTTTGACTCCAGTGCTGCATCCTGGTCTGTCCTCCGTCCCAGCCTAGACCAATGGGGTCCCCTGATCCCCCTCACCCCTAGAACACCCACCCACCACTGGGTCCCACAAGTGGGCGGGGCTCCATGTTCATCTCTCCAAGAGCAGGGACTTCATTTCCCCATCACATGAACCCTTCTCTTGGGGGGTGCCTGAGGCCAGTCACCCCAGGGAGGGAGTGTTCCTCTGCTGTTCAGCCCCTTCAGCTGTTTCCACCTAATCTCGGGTCTCTCCTGATAGCTTTTTCCCTCAGAGTAAAGCAAAGGGGCCCAGTGAGCGTCAAACCAGAGTTGCTTGCTAGAGGTGACCAGACAAAGTAGCAGACTTGGGGTTACTTTATTCATATCAATTGGCTCTTGGCCATTACACAGGTTTCCTTGGAGAAGCTTGCAGCCCGAGTGGCAACTGGTGTCCAGTGGTTCCTGGGCTGTCCCTACTTCTCAGGTCTCATAGGGTTAGTGCTAGTATCTAACACAGAGAGTTGTAGGGAGAGAAGAGGGAAGATGCTATCTCCCCAAAAGAACTTAGATGACTGCTGTTTGAGCCCCCTCCATCTTGGCGGCGCCCAGGGGAGTTGGCTCACCATCAGTTTCTGTCTCGGAGAAGCCCACCTTAGGCAACCGCACCCTGAACGTTCCCTCCTCCTCACTCGGGGCTCCCTTGGCCACCCCCTGTGCCTTGGGGCTCAGTGACACCTTAGGGAAGTGGAATTTGGGGGACTTTTCTCCAGGGGACCTCTGGGATCCCTCGGTTCCACCAGGTTCTCCTTCCTCTTTTGAACGGCTGGAGAAGGGTGAGCGAAAACGAGTGGCACGCAAGGCAGCAAAGGGGCCGAGATCCACCCCCACAAGGCTCCGGTTCAACTCGGGATCCTGTTCTGGCCCTTTGTAGGGGGAAGCAAGTTCTACCTGGGGTAGGCCTACACGGCCCAGGCGGCCTGTGGAGGCCCCATTGTGCAGGGCCACAGCTGCTCCTCCCTCCTCATCTGGAGAACTGGTCCCGTTAGCGCTGGGGCCTTCACCCTTGGTGAAGCCCACTTTCGGTAGTCTTAGCTTAGGACTCCGGAGCTTGCCACCAGCCTCCCCACCCCCCTCTCCGGAGGAGCCCCAAGACAACAGGAGGGAAGATTTCCCTGACCCTGGAGAGACTTTGGCAGCGCCCTCCCCAGAGACACCAGCATCGTCCCTGCCCACTCCCTTGGTCAGTTTCTTTGCTTTGGCCTTCTCCCCTTCATCTCCTTCTTCTTTCCCTAGCAAGAGCCCAAATCGAGGCAGTTTGAGTTTGGATCTGTGCCCAGCCTCTCCTTCCAACCCACCTCCAGCCACCTGATATTCAGCATGGCTGCCCATGGGGGGTGGAGAGATTTCCACCTCGGGCATCCAGGAGCGTAACTTGCCCCCTTCTGGGGGTGTGCCTGCCTGTGTGGCTCCTGGCTCCACTGTGAAGCCCACATCTGGAAGGGAAAGGTGGAAGGTATGCTCGGGAGCTGTTCCAGGTAGGCCCAGAGGCTGACCATCACCCGCCCCATTGCCTTTGAAGGTGGGCATCTTCAACCGGAATCTCCCCTCTCCTGTGCCTTCGGCCACTGCTTTCCCCTCACCGCCCACCAGAGCTTCTTTGGCCCCCTCTGTCTTTTGCCCGAGTCCCACATCTAGCTCCAGCTGGGGCACAGCCACACCTGGCATCTTGAATACCCCCTCGCCCACAAGCACCTCCCCTCCTTCTAACTGGGCACCAGGGAGAGAGAGGTCCACCTGGGGCAGCTGCACCCGGAAGCCCATACCACCCACGCCAGCCTCTGTTGATGTAATCCCTTCCTGCTGCCTCTGGGAAGCACTTACTTCGGACCCTGTCTCTTCACCAACCCCACCAAACCCAGTTAGTTCTACTTGGGGTACTGAGATCCCCAATGTGGAAACTGTCACCTCTCCCTTGTATCCCCTGATATCCTTCTCAGAGGCTTCCATGCCCACCTGCTCTGCCCCACTTGCCAGCCCAGGGACTGAGATCTGAAGGACTGGCAACTTGACCTCTCCTCGAGCCATCTCCATCTCCCCTCTCTCTGCCACCAATGTAGGCAGCTCCACTTGGGGTATTTTCAAGGCAGCATGTTCTACATGTAGCTTTTCCTCAGGGCTGCCCTGATCCCCATCTTCCACCTCCCTTCCCCGTGCCAACCCAAAAGAAGGTATCTTAAACTTGGGCATCTTTACCTTAGCCTCCCGTCCCCGTCCTTTGCTTTCTGCTTCCCCCTCCCCCAGCACCATGGCTCCAGCTTCCATATCCTTGCCTTTGGTCCCAAATCTGGGCAAAGCAAACTTAGGGCCTTTGAGTTTGATGTCAGGCAACTCGCTGGGCACCTCCACCTTGCCTGTGGGCAACTGGACATCCAGGCTGAGTTGGGGAACAGAGACACCCAGGCCAGATATCAGGGAGGGCTCCCCAGATTCCTTGGTTTCAGCCTCAACACCTGTTCGACCCTTGGGGAAGGTGATGCCAAACTTGGATGTTTTCGACTTGGCCCCTCGCACACCCCCTTCACTGTCCCCTTCCCCTTTAACCCCCTTGGGGCCCGAAAGCCCAAACTTAGGCAGGGAAAACTTGGGAGATTTGAGTTTGAGCTCCGACACTTCCAGCTTCACCTCTCCCTCTCCTTCAGGAAGCTTTGGGGCAGCTATCTCAACAGCAGGCAGCATCAGGGTAGGCATCTTGAACCCTGCCTCTCCCATCTCCACTGTACCAAGTGAGATCCCAGCAGGCTCTGTAGGAAGCTTAGATGTGGGGACAGTTATCTTTGGGGGTCCTGCCTCACCTGTAGGGAGACCTTGGAGGCCAGCCCCAGGTAGCTCCAGCTCCACTGAGGGCAGCGTAACAGATGGAAAGCTGAGCCGGGTCTCAGGCCCCTTGACCACTGGCTCAAGGCTGGGCAATGCCTCCCCACGCCCTGAGACTTTAGGGCTCACCACCCCAACCTTGGCCCGGGGAGGAGACCCCACCCGTCCCAGCTTGGGTATGGACATCTTGGGCAATTTGAATCCAAAGTCCAGTCCCTCCGCCCGCTCTGCCTTGCGAGTTGTGGGTTCTGGAGGAAGCTGCACATCTGGAACTTTGGGCAACTTCATCTCAGGCATTTTTGGGAGGTGCATTTCAGGCATCTTGGGCATTTGCATCTCTGGCACCTTTGGGAGCTGGACCTCTGGAAGGTGTACATCTGGGATAGACATGTCTGGGACCTTGGGCAGTTTCATCTCTGGAACTTTGGGGAGCTGAACCTCTGGAAGGCGCACATCTGGAATAGACATGTCTGGGACCTTGGGGAGCTTCATCTCAGGTATCTTCATCTCTGGCACCTTTGGGAGCTGCACATCTGGAAGATGCACATCCGGGATTGACATGTCTGGGACCTTGGGGAGTTTCATCTCAGGTATCTTCATCTCTGGCACCTTTGGGAGCTGCACATCTGGAAGGTGCACATCTGGGATAGACATATCTGGGACCTTGGGGAGCTTCATCTCAGGCACTTTGGGGAGTTGGACCTCTGGGAGATGCACATCTGGGATAGACATATCTGGGACCTTGGGTAGCTTCATCTCGGGTAGTTTCATCTCTGGTACCTTTGGGAGCTGCACATCTGGAAGGTGCACCTCTGGGATGGACACTTCAGGTCCCTTGGGCAACTTCATCTCTGGCAGCCTCATCTCTGGCACCTTTGGGAGCTGCACATCTGGAAGGTGCACTTCAGGGATGGACACTTCAGGCGCCTTGGGCATCTTCATCTCTGGCACCTTTGGAAGCTGCACCTCTGGAAGGTGCACCTCTGGAACAGACACTTCAGGTCCTTTGGGCAGCTTCATCTCTGGTACTTTGGGGAGCTGTACATCTGGAAGGTGCACCGCTGGAACAGACACTTCAGGTCCTTTGGGCAGCTTCATCTCTGGTACTTTGGGGAGCTGTACATCTGGACCCTTTGGCAACTTTACCTCAGGAACTTTTAACAATTTCACCTCTGGGGCTTTGGGTAACTTCATATCTGGGCCCTTGGGTAGCTTCACTTCAGCCCCAGAGACCCCAATGCCAAAAGAAGGCATCTTGATTGTGGGCAGTTTCAACTTGCTTTCTGCGGTGGGTTCAGGTGCAGTTGGTCGGGATTCCAGCAGGGAGAGCCCAAAAGTGGGCATCCGCAGCTTGGGCCCCTTGGCCTTGGCCTCAGGACTCGCCTTCGTTCCTTTGCCAGCCTTCCCCTCAACCTCAAGCCCTACTCCTTCCTTCCCCCGAGCACCAAAGCGGGGAAAGGTGAGCCAGGGCACCTTTAAAGCAACCTCGGGCCCTTCTCCCCGGACTTCCTCCCGGACTTCAGCCTCAGCTCTGGGCAGAGCCAGGTCCAACTCCATGGATGGCACAGACACATCCAAGGCAGGTGCTGCTATGGCTACCCCTTCTCTGGCCTCTAGGCAAGGCAATTTGGTGAGGGTGGGCAGCTCCACCTGGGGTACCTGGATCCCCGCTGTGGTCACCTCAGGCACAGGTGCTGCTGGGGCTGTAAGGCCAAATGTGGGTAGATGGAGGCTAAATCCAGTTCCCGAAGGCTCTGGAACTTCAGCCGCCACCTCAGCCCCTGCCCTCTGAGGCCCAACCAACTCTAGCTGGGGGGTTACAAAGCGAGCACCAAAGGATGGCTCCTCTCCAGCTGGGGCACCCTCCACCTTGGCCTTCCTGCTCCCCAGAAAAGGGATGGTGGCCAGGTGAGACACCTCAGCCACTGGTTCGGCGGTTGGAATGGGACCGGCCACTTCCCTCACCCGCAGGCGGGGGAGACGTAAACGTCGGCGGGCAGGGGTGGGCAGCGAGGGCCCCAGTGCCATCTCGGCCTTTGCCCGTCGCAGCCTTGAAAACTTGGGGAAGGAGAACTCAACATCAACGGGGGCCAGGTCTGAGGGGATTCCCGGGGCCCCAGACACAGCTAGGACCTTCTTCTTCTTCACTGGGGACAGGCTCTGGATATTCTGGGGAGAGAGGAGAGAGGCGGGAGGCTGTGGAATAGTAGGGGGTGTGAGGCTGAGAACAGAGCAGCCAATGGGGAGGTTGGATGGAGAGCAGCCCTCAGATACCGGTCCCATTGGGCTTTCCTCCATCATAGCTTCATTCCTCTGGGCTTCAAAGGACTGACCCTCATTTAGAGTCTCCAGTTGCCAATCTCTTAGGGCAGGGATTCTCAAAGCAGGGTCCCCAGGGCAAAACAATTTTCATAATACTAGGATGCTTTCATTTCTGATGCAGCAAATATGGATGGAAGTAACTCCCCTCTAAATAAAAGCTCGTTGGGAAGTCCTCTCTAGTTTTTAAGAGAGCAAAGAGGGCCTGAGACCAGAAAAGTTTGAGAACCTCTGCTTGGGCAGATTGGCCTTCTCAGCTGGAATTGGAGTCTGTAGGTGATGCCTAAAGGCCCACCAGTAGAGGTACAGGGAGACAGACTAGGGGCAGAAGAGGACCGACCATTGGGCAATGTGGGACTCGGGAGGACGTGGAGGAGGCTAGGGCCGGCCTGGGGTAGGGATAGGTGGAGGGAGCTAGGGAAGGTTAATAGCTGTGTTAGTCCCCCTCCTGCCAGACAGAGGGGCAGGCTTAGGGGGCAGTGCCCGGGACAACTGGATCCGCGTGGGAGGCTCCCCGTAGGGTGCCTGGGGCCGAGTTTGGGGCTCCAGGGCCTGGGAGCAGCACGCGTACCAGCTTGGCCACCTTGGCTCGGGGGCCCTTGACCTCGTAGCCCGCCGCAGTCCCCGGCCGCAGTGCCAGGTCCCCGGTGGGCACTGTCCGCTTGAGGCAGAAGGAAACCTTATAGGGTTCTGCACACTGCAACAGCCGAAGTGCATCTTCATACTTGAAGTTGTCAAAAAAGACCCGGGCGCTGAGGAGCTGGTCCCCTGTGGGCATCACAGAATCTCAGGGTGGGAAGGCATCCCCAGGGTCATCCAATCGAGGCTTTACCTACACAGTAATCCCCTCTAATCCTTCCCTAAAGGGTCAACGTCTGCTTGACTATTTGCGGTGATGGGGAGCTTACTACCTGTTGAGGCAGCCCATTTCCATTTCTGAGTAGCTCTGATGGGCAGGAAGTTTTCCTTTCCCTTTTCAAGCTGGTTATCTGCCTTTTGTCCCTCCGGTTGTCCCTGTGTTCTCTGCATAGGAGATTTAGGGAAAGCACTGCCACAAAGAAGTTCTGAATGAGTGCCAGTGGGCACCTTCTCTGGACCTGATCTGATCTCTGGACTCGGAGTCCAGCGAGAGGTCACCTAAGGCAGAGAGAGGTGCTCACAGGTGTTGGAGGTGAGACTGGAACTCAGGTCTTCCAAGACCAGCTCTCCACCCCAAGCTGTCTCTCACAAATCAATTCTTGCTCAGTAGAATTGAATGTTAGACACCAGAGTCTTTTGTCTGATCCCTCTCTGAGCAGAAAATCCCTCATTGTGTCATTGCCAAGGCTGCGGCGAGTATGGTCCACTTGGAGACTTCTAGCCACGTGGCACCTCCTCCCTTCTCCCCTCCTCCCTTCCAAGGCATCCCATCCCCCTTTGGGGCAGCTCTCATTATTAGAATGTTTGTCATTACATGGAGCTGGAATTCTCCCCAACTCCTCCCCCCTTCACCACATACACACAAACCCCCACACATTGTTTCTGGTGGCATCCTATGGCGACTAACAGAACCAGGCAGACCTCTTCCCCCACATGGTAACCTTTCAAATTCTTGAAAGACAGCCACTATGCTGTCTCAAAGTCTTTGCTTCTCCAGGTCAGACATCCCCAGTTGTTCTCCCCCATCTCCTCCCCACCCGGGGGTCCTGGCTCTGGATTTCAGCTTCTCATTTTCCATGCTAAAAGATGCTATTTAGGCTAGTACAAGGGTCCAACTGTCATCCGACAGGATAGAAGACATACTGTCCTTCTTAGTTCTGGGCTTTTTTTTTCTTTTAAGGCAATTGGGTAAGGTGACTTGCCCAGCGACATACAACTAGTAAGTGTCTGAGACTGGATTTGAACTCAGGTCTTCCTGACCCCAGTATCAGTGATGAGAACATCCATTTTGCCAAGGCATTTTCTTTTCCAAACTTAAGATTCCATTAGCGGATAAGTAGGGCTATGATCTAGCAGGGCACATTGGGCATCCCAGGACACTGGCAGCCTCCCTGCCCTTACCCTGGATGACTTGGGATGTCTGAACTCTTACTCTCACAAAACCTCGGATGTATGGCTAAGCCGTTTTAGTAGCATCCTGAAAACATGAAGCCTGGACTGTCCATGGCAGATAGGACCATCCAACCCAACCCAACATCCTCATACAGTAGAGGAAACTGAGACACTAAGGTCTTAGGTGGCATATTAGCTCAAATTTAGAGCTGAAAGGGAATTTAAAGGCTATATAGTCCCACCCCTTTGTTTTACAGATGAGGAAACTGAGGTAAAAGGTGACTAAGTGACTCAACCTAGTGCTTCTGGCTCCAAGCCCAAACCCCTGGGCTCTTCACCATGATATATTCTCTGTGCTTACCCAGTTATGGAGTAATTTAGTTCTACCTCGGATTCTCAAACACTGAACTAGGATTCGACTCCTGATTCACATCTGCTGTATTGACAACCTTCCCTGCCCTCACTCCCATTCCTTCATCTTAGATTCCAGCTAAATGGCAGAACTGGAACTCGTCATCCCAGTCACCCTTGTCTTCTAACCCTGTGGTTCCATTCAGGTTGCACCCCACATCTCCACCTCCCTCACGTGCACACACACCTCATCTCCCATCTTTGCCTGTTGAAATACTTCCATTCAATGCCAATTCCAAGTTCACCAAGGCAGGAGGACAACAAAGGGACCCAGAGTCTCCATTCTGTCTGTCTTTCAGGACCCAACTTCAATGCTACCTCCTCTGAGGAACCTTCAGTCAGCACTTATTAAGCACCAACTATATACTTAGATCTGTCCTCAAGACCAGAAAGACCTGGACTCACCTTCTGAAGCCTCTGAAACATATGAGTACACACCCTGGGGCCCAAAGTCAGGAAGACCTGAGTTCAAATTCAGCCTCAGATACTTCTTAGCTCTGTAAACATGAGCAAGTTACTTCACCTGTTTGCCTCAGTTTCCCTCATCTGTAAAATGAGGATAATAAAAGTACCTACCTCCCAGTATTGTTGTCAGGATAAAATGAGGTAATATTTGTGAGTCTCTTAGCACATAGGGCTATATGTTAGTTATGATTATACTGGCTGTGAGACTCTGGGGAAATCACTCAATGTCTCAGTGTTCTAGGTTAAGACTATTAATGGGGGTGGGTGCTACAGACTTGAACTGGGAGTGGAAATTTCCCCATGGAAACTTGAGTAGTTCTCAAACTTTGTTCTTAGGACCCTATTACTGGGGCCTCCTCTGAGTATTTTTATTTCTACATATTAGATGCATTGATATGTATAATTTTAGAAATAAAAACATCTCAATATTATTATGAAAGTAGCTTTGACCTTGAAAATTCGTGAAGGGTCTCAGAGACCCCCAGGATCCCCAAACCACTGTTTGGGAGAGAGCTGGCCATTTCAGCTGAGACTTGAAGGAAACCATCCAATCCTGCCTCTGACACTAGCTGTTCATCCCTAGACAGATCATACCACCTCTCTTGCCTCAGTTTCCCCATCTAGCCCCCTAGGGAGCTAGACCTGCGGGGCCTATAAGATTGATTCCAGCTCTAAATTGGTGATCCTTTGACCTGTTGGTCTCAGATACTTCTTCCATGTGCCAGACACTTTGCCAACCTCTAGATTTCATTAGTGCTGAGGTGAGACATCACTTGCCCTCAAGGAAATTCCATTCTGTAGTCCATATATTGATAATCTCACTCAGATTTCTCTTATCACTTGACCTGAACCCCCTCCTTTGCATTCACTTTGGACTCTGGTAGCCTAATCATTTCAGGCTATTCTTCCCCTATTGAGTAGTAAACTCCTCTTAAGGAGTAACTAGGGATGAGGCAGAAGTTTTGTTCTGCCCCCAGACCACCAATATCCCCTCTTCTGGGCTCTTCTCTCCTTCCCTATTCAATCAATAAACACTCTTTTGCCAGACTCAGACAATCCCTGTCCTCAAGGAGTTAACAGTCCTAGGGGCAGACATGCGAATAACCATCTTCAAATGAGCAATAGACCTGAGGAACTGGAAATAATCATTCTACACCAGAATTAAGAGGCTTCCTGCAGGATGTGGATTTTTTTAGCTGAGACATGAAGAAAGTGATCCAATTCTGTGTCTGACATTAGCTGTGTATCCCTAGATTGAACCTATCACGTCTCTTGCCTCAGTTTCCCCATCTGTAAAACAAGGAAGTTAGACCCACTTGTCCTCTAAGGACCATTCCTACTCTAAATTGATTGGCTAACCTCAGACACTTCCTAATTGTGTGATCCTGGGTCAGTCACTTCACCCTCTTTACCTCAGTTTCCTCATCTCTAAAATGAGCTGGGGAAGGAAATGGAAAGGGTCAGACATAACTGGAAAAAGACTGCACAATAACATGACCTACTACTGCCCCCTCTCCCTACTATTTCTTCCCCCACTATTAAAATATTCATTACCCAATTGTATTTCCCCCAGCTGTCCTGTCATCTTGATGCTATTTAGGCTTTTCCTCTGACTAGATCTTATCTGTCCTGGTCTTGTCTCATTGAATATAGATCAAGAAAGGGCTTCAGAGGCCATTTAGTCCTTTTAAAAATGGGGGAAACCAAGGCAAGAGAGGTCAAGTAGCTGACCCAAAGTGGAGCTAAAGCCTGGGATCTCTGACTTGATGCTTCCATATTTCAGGTGCAACCACCACTACTTCAAGGCTGATCTCAAAGTATTCTTCTAAATGGAAGTTTTATCTTCCAGCCTCAACTGATTCTCTTTTGTCCCCCACCCCCAGGTCCCACATACCTTCCTGCAAACTGAGGGTCTTGGCTGCTGGCGAGTCTTTGAGCAGTTCCTTGATGAAGATTCCCTCCTTGCCTCCACCTGCCACATTGAAGCCGCTGACCCCTGTCTCAGCCTCAGTTTCCACAATGATCTCTACCAGCTCTGCCTTTCTGAGCTCCTGGGGGCAGAGAAGAACATTGGTGGGGAATGAGTGGGTGCGAAGGCCATACAACCTTCTCATCTTACAGAGGGAGAGGGGAAGAGTCATAATAGAACCCCGGAATCCTGGGTGACCCACTACCATTGGAAAATGCAGGCTAGTTCAGGGTCCCTGGTTATCTTGACCTCTGAAGGACTGGGCCTAGGTCCCTGGAGGATCTTTTACCTGAAATGCTGCTTCCCTGTCTCAGTATTAGGGTGCAGAGCCATACCTCAGCGCTCCTACTTCTGGCCTCCATGGTGCCTCCAGAAGTTGAGGCCAGAACCCCGGATGCAACCTGCCTCTCTCCTTTCTTCTGTAAAACTTGCTTCAGTTCTGCATGGAGCAGAAGCTTCTGGGCCTGCAGTGGGGAAGAGAAAGAGACATAGTGAGGAAGAGGAGGATGTATCTCCTAAGACTGAAGGGAACCAGAGAATGGGAACCAGGAAGGGTTTGGGGAAACACCTCTAAGCAGCACTGCTAATAAGGACTGTAGAGCATTATCTAGGACTTAGCAATTATCATTTAACAGAGCAGGAAAGGAGGGCCAGAGGAGTACAGTGACCTGGCCAAGATCATACGGCACTTGGGATTGGAGAAAATCAAGTCTAGCCTTCTGACTCCAAGTCCATTAGAAGCCAGTGGTCAGGTCCAAGTCTTTCTGAAAAACCAATGACTTCTAGGCAGGAGAGACTTTGAGTTTACAAAGTGGGTTGTAAAATAGGGTTAATACTAGTACAACCTCCTTCACAGGGTTGTTACAGATGAGGAAACTGAGGTACCAAGCAGGGAAGTGACTTGCTCATGGTGAGCTGAGTGTCTAGCTCAGGGTTCCATGCCTGATCTGGTCAAGGCCAGAGCATGGATGGGTGGGAGTTCAGGGTAGAAGCCCCAGATTCAGAGCAACTTCTTCCCTCCTCCCCCATAGTTCCAGCAGGTCCTCACCACCCTTTCAGCACAATTCTCAGATCCTGGGGGGCACTGAGCCCAGGGCCCTTGGGGGTTCTCTGCTGCTCTCCCCTTCTCTTCTTGAGCACCTGCCTGTGGGGAAGAGAAGCCAGAGAAGATAGAGATAGAGAAGATAGAGAAAGAGAAAGATAGAGAAGAGAAAGATAGAGAAAGAAGATAGCACAATCAATCAACTAATTCTTATTAGTTATTAGTTATTAGAGCCTACTATGATCCAAAGACAAAAAAGAAGCAGCCCCTGCCCTCAAGGGGTTTACATACCATTGACTAAGCAACATTATAAACCCTCAGCTACTCACCTCAGCACCAACTCCTCCTCCCCTGGAAATGTGCTTGGTCTGAGATTCCCTGGGGGACCCTGGAAAGAGAGAGAGGGATGAAGAGATCTTCCTACTGGGGGCCTAGAGGAGCCTAGAATCTCACACTAAGGACATCCATCAAGTCCTCAGTGGATAGAGGAAGAATCAGAGAGAGAAGGATATTTGTCAAGTCACACAGCCACTCCAAGGGGCAGATATAGGATCTGACCAGTCTCTCATCTTGGACTTTTTCCTCTCTTTCTAACCTCCTGCCCTCTAGATGACATAGAAATCAGGACACAGAGAAGAGACAGAGAAAGGTACTGGGGACTGAGTAGAGGGAGGAAGTGTGGATGTCACCTGATGCCCACAAAATAGCAGTTGAAGCCCAGATTTACTTGAACTCAGAAGATAGGACTAGCAACGAGTAGAAGGGGCCAAGAGGATCAAGAGGTCTGAGTTAGAAGGCCAGGAAGTCTAACCCCCTTTTGATAGATGGGGAAACTGAGGCCCAGGGAGGTTAAATGACATAGGATCACAGATTCAGAGCTGAAAGGATTCTCAGCATCCATACAGGACAATCATCTTCATTTTACAAGAGGAGAAACTGAGCCTGGGAAGTTAAAGGTTACACAGGTAGGAAGCATCAGAGATGGGAAAATCTGAGCCAAGGAATAAATTTCCTTAACAACAGAGCTGCCTAAAAGTAAAATGAAAAGTCAAAATGAAAAGTCAAATAAAATAGGTAGGGTCCCTGTCCCCAGGGGTATTCAAGCAGAACATGGGTGATTTCTCCTCATTTGTGTGGTTATAGATTCCATAATACCTGTCTCTGGGACCTTGGGAGCAGCATTCAACCTACCAGCCTCAGTTTCCTTGTTTGTAAAGTGAAGGGCTGGACTATTATGCTAGGTTCTGAGAGCCCTCCCAGCTCCAGACCTTACAAGTCTATCCCCCCTTCAACCCCTGGGCCTCTAGGATGCTGCAAAATTGAGTGACTCACCCTATCAGGGCCCCGTCTGAGATGCCAACCAGAACCATCTAGTCTCCTCTGGGACTTGGCCTCACCAGCCACTCCCTTGCCCCCCACCTGGGCTCCACCCCTTCTTCCTGGCAAGCCCATCCCCCAGTGCGGTTGGCATCTTGACTTCGCCTCCACTCTGGCTGAAAGGTCAACTCTCACAAGGCCCATTTTCAGGAACAATAGAGCCCCTCCCTATCTCTCCCTGCTGGTCACATTCCCACCCCCTGCCCCCCTCCCCCCTCCCAACTACACAAAGCCCCTTCAGAGCCCACCCCCAGCAGGCAGATGGATCCCTTGAGCATTTCGGTGACCCAGGGCCCTTCTCCCCCGCCAAGAGCCTCTCTGCCAGCATAGAGGTTCATGCCCATCCTTCCCTCCCCTCCCAACCCAACTCAAGGATGAACAAAGAGATCAGTTGCCTGAACCACAGGAGACCTAGTCTCAAGACTTGGCTTTGCCCTTGACTGGAAATGTGATCTGCACCAAGTGTCTGCTTTTCTCTGAGCCTCAGTTTCCCCATTTGTAAAATGTGCTGGTTGGTATAGTGGAAAAAGCATTGGCTCTGAAGCAGGCCGACTTGGTGACCAGTCCAGCCTGTCTCTTCTGACTTGGGTAGAAGTGATTTTACCTTCCCAGGCCTCAGTTTCTTCATTTGTAAAATGATAGTGTTGCACTTTCAGTTCCAGATCTGTGATGGTAAGATCTGATGGACTCCTTCCCATTTACATGATATCAACCATCTAAGGAAAATTTTCTTCTTTAACAGTTCAGGAAACTGAGGCACATATAGGTAATAGCCTTGGGTCACAGAGCTAGGAAGTGAAGCCAGGCCCACCTGGTGTTTTTTCTCTGCTATGATAGCTTGTCTTTCAGGAGACCCAAGGAAACTGCCTTGTCCTTCAAATGTGGACAATCAATCTGTCTCCCCATCTGTTTCTATTTGTGCTTGTCCATCGATTCGCCTCAGTCTCTTTGTGGCTGTTGGTCCCTCTTTTCAGATCTCTCTCTCTCTCTCCCTCTCTCTTTGTCTCCATCTGAGTTTCCTCACTTGAGTTTCCTCTTCTGGAGCCCCAAACTTCAGCCCAAGCTAGAACATCTCCCTGGGATCCTTGGGAGCTCGTGGGCCCAGGGAAGCTTGGGAGGGTCCCAAGCTGGACCATGGCTCCCTGGCAGGCAGGATCTGGGAAGGAAGGCCAGCTGGACTCAGGGTGGGGCAGGGTAGGGAACAGAGGATGATCTCTTCCTTAGCATAAGTGGGTGGGACAGGATATCCCCTTGTCTTCTGGCCTTCTCCTCCACCTAGCCTAGTCACACCCTCTCTGTACCCCCATCTCTATCTCTTAGGAAAGAACTGGGGTGACAGAAAGCTTATTTTGTCCCTAGTTACTGGTTTTCCCTACTTTTGACTTACCCCAGATGCTATTCAACTCCTCTACTTGTACTGTACAGGGAAACTGAGGCCCAGAGAAGGACTAGATTAGGATCCTTAGAACTGTAAAGGCCTGTGGGAATCATCTAAGCCAAGAATTCTTAACCTGAGCTCATGAGCTTATTTCTTAAATTGATAATTATATTGCAATTGTTTCCATTGTAATCCCGTTTTTATCATATGCATTTAATAACATGATTCTGAGTTTACCAGGCTAACTGTCCACTGTTCTAATCCAGACCTTCCATTCACAGAAGAAGAGACTGATGTCCAGAGAAGCACAATGACTCCCACAGTTCAGAAGACACAGAGTCAGCATGGTGCCCACACTGTCCAGAAACTGAATCAGGATCCACTGATTGCAAATTCAGGGCCACTGGACTTGTCTGAATTCCCAGAGCCAGCCAGAATCTGGCTGTAATTATTATTTTATATTATTCCTAATTATAAATATAAATCATATGAATTGCTGGAAAGGATCTCTCAGATCATGGAGTCCATCCCTTTGTTTTATAGATAATAACGGAGCTGAGGCACAGGGAGGAATTGCTGAGGTCACACACCTGAGGTTTCTAGAATCTTTGGTCTACACTGGAAGAGGTGGCCAACCCCACCTTGGGAGACTGATTTGGGTCCAAATCTGGAACTGGAAGGAGCCTAGTCCAAACACCCTCAGTTTACAGGAGGAAACCGAGATCCCACAAGTCAAGTGACTAGCTCATAGGTAGTAAACATCCGAAGTAGGATTGAACTTCAGTCCCATAGCATCCTGCTGGGTGACCCAGACTCAGATTCCCTGACCCAACCTAGCATTTTGCCATTCTCAGTAGGACTGCCTCAATCTTGTACCTCTGAAATGCTCACATTCAAGACCCAGGGCTGACATGGTAAAATCTAGGTCCCTAAGATTCTCTTGCCCTGTGAGAGAAGAGGATGAACTGGGCAGAAGCCCATCTCTTCCCCCTACCTAGAGAGAGGCAGTATGGTTCAGTGGTTAGAGGGCCTCTATTGCAACTGGGGCTCTGTCCGTTGTCAGTTATTTGACTTTCCTGAGTCTGATTGTCCTCACCTATAAAGGAGGGCTCTAGATTAGCTGACAAAAAAAGATAAAGCTCAGTATCCCCAGTATTCCCGTTCTGACACCACCTGATCAAGGTGGAAACCATGCTCCTGGACCTAGGGAGGAGGGAAGGATGCTGATTTCAGGTCAGCAGACCAGAGTTCAAACCCTAGTTCTACCTTTAAAAACAACTATTCCATCTCTGTGGGTCTTAGTTCCCTTTTCGGTAAAAAAGTGGGAGTGGGCACAGACTGATAGGAAGGTCTCTTCAGGTTCTTAATCACCTGAGGGGTGTGGGGTTCAGGTTGGGTTCCACCCTGTCCCCTTCTTCCTTCTGGGGAGTCTCCCATTTCCTTCTTTGGTGACCCAAGAAGCAGCAATGAGCAAAGGGGATGGTGGAAGGGCTGCCACCCTGGAGGTTCTAAAGTGAGGCTTTGGGGAAATCAAGAGTCCCAACAAGGGACCCAACCCAGTAGCCAATCCTTTACTCCCTTGCCTTAGTCTCCCCGCAACTTCTTCTACTCGACTCCTGGTCGCCATCCTAGGACTTAGATGACCTCATCTTGGACCCCACCACCCAGTTCTTTGGTCTCCAGCCCCCAGTATCTAGGGATCGTGCCTTCAATCTTTTCCACCAAAGTCTCGGGCATTCTGCCCCCCCCCCCCTCCCAGGTCTTTCTTCCAGAATTTAGGCATTTTAACTTCCAGTCCCCATTTCCTAGCCCCCAGCCAAGGTCACAGGTGCCTGCCCCTCATGCCTCTCCTCCCATGGCCCAAGGAGTCTGTCCCACTGGGCTCTTCTCCAGAAGAGCTGTCCTGACCCCACTGTTGTTCAGATAGAGGAGCCTCCTTACCGTCTGCCTGGACCGATGGCTGGCTCTGGATGCCCTGCCTGCACTGCCCAGGCCAGGGAGAAAAGGAACTGGGCTGGGAGGTCAGGGGGTGGGGATGGTGGCAGATCTCAGCTCATTGGCAGATGTCATGAGAGGGGCTGGAAGGGGGGAAGGGTGACTCCCTACCCCCTCCCTCCATGTCTAGCTTTCTATCTCCTCACTCTTTGCAAGGGAAGGCTGCTGTGAAAGGCCCTGGGCTTGGTTTCATGAGAGCAAAATCTGAGTTTGGGCAACTTTGCTTTGAATCCCTCCTCAAACACTTACCCGTTGTATGATACTGGACAACCTCCATTTCACCATCTGCAAAGTGGGGATAATAACGTCTTCCACACTGTGGATAATATGGGATACTATGTAAGGGGGAGAGAGTCTGGACCTGTGGTCTCGTTGGTATACAGAGTCCTGAGGGAGAAAAGTCCTTTTCCTGCCATAGATCAGCACCATCTCTGCAACTTATACTTTTAGAGACTTGCTTAACGAGAGCACTGAGAGGCAGTGACTTGCCCAAGATCACCCATTCAGAGACTGAACTTGGACATAAGTCTTCATGAGGTAGCTAGGAGGCGCTACAGCGGATTGGACACTAGAGTCAGGAAATCCTGAGTTCAAATTCAACCCTAGTTGTTCAATTAACTCTCTGACTCTAGCCAAGTCACCTAACTCCTTTCTGCCTCAGTTTGTTCAACTATCACATGAGGAGAGCAATGAGGACCTGTGGATATTTTTCTTTTGTCTCCCCTTATTCTCTGGCTTCCAGGCTGCTGGTCTACAACACCATATTCTCTCTCACACTGTGTAAAACATTTCGCAGGCCTTAAAGTGCTATGGAAATGTTATTATTGCCATTGTTATTCAAGCCTGGCCTCAGATACTTGACATTGACTAGCTGTATGACCTTAGGCAAGTCACTTCACCCTGACTGCTTCACATCCAGGGCCATCTCCAGTCATTTCTGGGCACTGGACCCTAATGGCTCTGGAGGAGAAAGTGAGACTGGTGACTTAGCTCGGCCCCCTCCTTACTCAAATCGTATTCACTTGCTTGGCACGGCATCACCTCTGTCTTCTTCCAGAAGGAAGGGGAAACAATAGCAATAATTATTAGTATCTTGGGCGTGTCCCTTCTGCTTATGCCCTTCAAGTTTCCTTCTCTGTAAAATGAGGTGGGGGGCGGTGTTAGAATATGTGCTCCCTTCCCAGGTCCTTTAATGCCGTGACTTTTATCAAGCTCGATTTTGGGGGCCTGAGTTTGCAGGGGGTCAGCTTAGAAAGGGACAGGAGAGTGATGGTAAATGTTTAACATCTGGTTCTCCAAAACATCAAGAAGATAATACACTCACCTGCCACATTTTAAAGTTCAATTTGTTTCATTAATGTTTTCTCTTTCACTTTCTTAAGACTAGGCTATTGGGGCGGCTAGGTGGCACAGTGAATAGAGCACCAGCCCTGGAGTCAGGAGGACCTGAGTTCAAATCTGGTCTCACACACTTAATAATTCCCTAGCTGTGTGGCCTTGGGCAAGTCACTTAACCCCATTGCCTTGCAAAAACTAAAAAAAAAAAGACTAGGCTAGCAACTAAACACTAAATGAGTTTAGTTTGATTTGATCTATCAGGATTTCTGTTTTGTATGTAACCTCTGCCAATTTTTGAGGTATAAATGTTCATGCTAAAAATTGAACTGTTGGTTCTCTGGTTGAAACTGGTTTTAACACAGCCCTGGGAGTTGGGGTGGAGGGTTGGAAAGGAATCCTTGGGAAGGTTTGAAAGTATCTCTGGACTTCTGGGTATAGGGATCAACTTGCCAAGGGTTGAGGGTGAGCAGGATTCTGGGAAAGGACACATTCCTCTTCCCCCCCACCCTTACTGTGTCCCAGGAAAAATAACCATACCACAGAGCAACACACACACACACACACACACACACATTCACACACTTTAGAATTGGATTCTCTGTGTGGTTTTAGAAGAATGCCTTCTCTACCTCAGTTTCCCCATCCACCTCATGCAGATGATAATGCCAACTCTGCCACTTAGTAGCATGGGCAAAGAAGATGATGATAATAAGTCCAATTTGAAAAGATATTTGCATAACAATTTAAGGTTTGAAAAAGACTTTCTATGATCTTGTCACAATAACCCTATAATCCACTGTAGCCATTACTATTCCCATCTTAGAAAGAAGAAAACTGAGGCTCAGAGATTTTAGGTGACTGTTGGTAAGGGTCAGAGATAGGTTTGTCGCCCAGGGTTTGCTGCCTTGGGTTTTGGGGTTCTCTGCCTGATGATTCCATAGCCCCTCCAGGTTCCCAGGGTTTGTGGGTAGAGGACAAGTCACAGGTGAAGACAAATATGGAGACAATTAGTGATGCATGGGGTGTCCCTTAGCTTCCCTTCACCTTATCCTTGACCCTCATTCAATTGAGATTTTAATTTATTTTTCCTATTACATACTATAGTAGTTTTTAAACTTGCCCCCATTCAGAAGAGAACCTTGGGGTTCCTGCCTGTGCCTGGCCTGCCCCTTATTTCATCTCCAGACTCTCTGGCTGATTGATATAGGGAGGGGATCTGAGTATGGATGTCAGAAGTTTGATATACAATTCTGTTTGAGTTTGAGTCACAATTCTGTGCTTACTTGCTATGTAACCTTGAGCAAGTCACTTTCTCACTCTGGGCCTTGATTTTTCCCATCTGGAGAATGGGGATAATGATTAATTCACAGGGTAGCTGTAAAGAAAGAACCTCATGGGGTGGCTAGGTGGTGCAGTGAATAGAGCACTGGCCTTGGAGTCAGGAGTACCTGGGTTCAAATCCAACCTCAGACACTGCATAATTACCTAGCCGTGTGGCCTTGGGCAAGCCACTTAACCCCATTGCCTTGAAAAATCTAAAAAAAAAAAAAAGAAAGAAGAAAGAACCTCATGTTCCTGAGGGGTTTTATTTGGATTTCTCTGGTTTTAAGGGTACTGGAGGGAGAAGTAACAAGTCAGGTTTGATAAATCAGTGAGTAGAGGCATCCTAAGACTCTTCCACCTCCTCCCTCCCTCCACTGTTCATGCCCTTCTCTTCTGGACTCACCTGACCCCGCAGATTGACATAAGGAGCAGAAGTAGGTCCACATGGCCATGTCCAGGGCAGAACTCTTGGTGCCCTGCCTGTCGACTCCCTCCCAGGCTGAAGCTACTGAGCTCTGGGCAATGGGGCCCACTGGGGCTAGGGGATTAGCTCAAACTGCCCGTCAGCAGCTTTTGGGTACTTGTCATTGTCCCTGTGTGGGGCGCCAAGTGGTGACTGCCCTGCTCTTGTACTGTACTAACCCATCATGCCCAGGTCTGGGATCCACAACATCCTAGGATTTAGTTCTGGATGGACACTAGAACTCCTAATGCCAGAGCTGGAAGGGGCCTTAGAATGTAGACTGTTAGACCTAGAGGGACCTTAGAACACAGAACATGGTATACTAAAGTTGGAAGTGGCCTCAGAGTGAAAACCATTAGAGATCCTTAGAACCTAGACAATCAAAAGTTGATCTGGGAAGAATTTCAGAACTTAAACTCTTAGCGTTGGAAGAGAACTTAGAACATGGAAGTACCTAAGACTATTGAACATAGAATGATCAAAGAGGGAGGGACCTTAGAACACGGAAGATAGGATGTTAATTCTGGAAGGTCCTTAGAATACATATATATATATATATATATATATATATATATATATATATTTTTTTTTTTTTTTTTTTTTTTTTGGCAAGGCAATTGGGGTTAAGTGCCTTGCCCAAGGCCACACAGCTAGGTAATTATTATGTGTCTGAGGCAGGCCGGGTTTGAACTCAGGGACTCCTGACTCCAGGGCCAGTGCTCTATCCACTGCGCCACCTAGCCTCCTCAGAATATAGATTTTTAGAGCTGGAAAAGAACATAATACATTGAAGGACCTAAGACTATCGAACAAAGAATGGTCAGAGGTGGAGGATCCTTAGAACCTAAATGATAGAATGTTGATTCTGGAAGAACCTTAGGACATAGTCTCTTAAAGCTGCAAGATTATTTAGAGCACAGAAAGAATTAAGACTATAAAATATAATATGATCAGAAGTAGAGGTACCTTGGAACCTAGAAGAGAGAATGTTGATCCTGGAAGGACCTTAGAACATAGATTCTTAGGACTGGAAGAGAGCTTAAAACACAGAAGGGCCTAAGACTATAGAACATAGAATGGTCAGATAGGATGGATCTTAGAAGATAGAATGCTAATCCTGGAAGGACCTTAGAACATAGACTCTTAGAGCTGGAAGAGAACTTAGAACACAGAAGGACCTAAGACTATCAAACATAGAATGGTCAGAGGTGGAGGATCCTTAGAACCTAGATGACAGAACATTGATTCTGAGAGGACCTTTCAAGACTCTCAAATTAGACCCCTTCATTATACAGGTGAAGAACTTGAGGCCTAGACTGTTAGTAATTTGCCCAAGGACACAGAGTTAACAGGAGCAGAACCAGGACCAGCAGTCAAATTTGTGGACTCCCAGTCCAGTAGGTCGACTCTGACTGTACACCCTGAGCTGAGGCTTCCTGTTTCTGTAGGAACTTCTTTGTCTTGGGTGGGCTCCTATGGGGAGTGGTAGGGACAGGAACTCCAGATTCCCTTCCTTTGGTGGGGAAGGAGGTAATCAAGAAAAAAAAAATCTTTCCCCCTCCTTCCCTAAAAATGTCCCATCCCCCTCCTTCCCTGCCTACTCCCAGTCACCAATAGGGAAGTTGGAATTTGCTGAGCTTTAGGAAATGCCCTTTGGGCGAACAGCCAGGCTAGACCCTGGCACTGAGCCCCCATGGTAGGGAAGTGCTGGGCATGGTTCAAAAGGAGGGGCAATGACCAGCTGCTTAGGCCTTTACTGGGGAACCTAGGAGCCCAGCTTCCCTTCAGCTGTCAGGGTCCACACTGGGTCACCTTTGGAACATCATGGAGCAGGACCTCAAAGATCCACATCTTTTTACAAAAAAGTCTGAGATCAAGAGGGCCTGGCAGGGTGGAGTTGGACTGGCCTCAGAGAGCAGCCTTGGGATGGGGAGGGTTTGGGGAAGGGGTAGGTAGGGGAAGGAGCAGGCCAGGGATCTCTGTAAACAGGACATCCTGTGGAGGGGAGGGGAAGGGAGAAGATGGAGGGATAAAGGACTTCCCATCAGCCTGAAGACAAATCTACCAGTGGGCACTGGGATAGGCATGGAAAGACTGATGGGCAAGTCCACCTTCCACCAGTTCTGTCTGCCCTTGCCTGCTCTCTGGACAGCTTTAGGGCTGGTTTATCTCCTGCCTCTTGTCTCTCTCCTCTTAGCATCCCCACAGAAGCCTAACTCTGTCCCCAGAGCCTCCTAAACTCATCTCTCTCCTCAGTTCCTTCTCTCCCCCATCTAATATGCCTCCAATCCAATAGGAAAGCATACCCATTGGGTCCCAATGGGGAGGTGGGCAGCAAAAGGAGCTTGGTGGCATCTACTTCAGAGTGCTCCAGAGAACTGGTAGAGACAGAGGCCCTTTGAGCCGGGTGGGAGGGCAGCTCGCTCAGGAATGGTGTGGGCTCTGGGAATGTGGGCAAGAGGGAGGGCAGGCCTGGACACAATGGGCAGCCTGACCTCACTCAAAGAAGGACTGAGCAACAGGGGAGGAGGGGTCCCCAGGACAGCCACCTTCTTTTCTAGGTGAAGAAACAGGCTCAGGACTGAGCTATATTCGAGATCATAAAGTGAACAAAAGGAAAATATTGTAGGTGTGGAAAGAGGCTTACCAGGGAAGCCTGAGGGGGAAGTGGGAAGAAGCCTGTTGTCATGGAGAGAGGCCTGGGATAGATCTTAGCTACTCATCTTTACTGTCTGGGTGACCTGAGGCAGGTCCCTTCACTTTTAGAGCTTTGTTTAACATGTCAACATGAGGGGTTTAGAAGAGATGACCCTCCAAGTTTGATTCTGTCCCCAAATTTTCTAAGGCCCCCTCCCTGCTCTGACATTTCCTGTCCTAAGACCTGTCCTCGGGACCTTTTAGCTCTGAAATTTTCTGATCCAGGACCCTTCCCAGATCTGACATTACCTCTTCTAAGGCCCCTCTCTCAGCTCTGACATCCCCTGTTCTAAGGGCCCTCCAGCTTCCTGTTTTAAGACTGTCTTCAGGTCCTCCTAGCTGTGAAATATTCTGATCTAAGTCTCCTCCTAGCTCTGACATTCTGTGTTCTAAGCTCCCCCTCCCAGCTCTGACATTCCCTGTTCTAAGGATCCTATTAGGTCAGACAGTGATGTTGCTCTCAGGTCCCTGTCTTCCACCTCTGACTCTATGTTCTAAGGATCCTGACTCTTACAATCTCTTTCTAAGACCCTCTCCACTCCATCATTCAAACTTCTGGGTTCTAAGGGCTCTTCTAAAACCTGGGACCCTCAGACCCCACCACGGAGGAGGTGAGAAGTCCCAGAGAGAACAAGGTTCACTTTCCAAGCGGTGGTGATTGGGTCTTGTCCTCCGTCCCAGCCCTGGGCTCCTCCCACTCTGAGGTCCCTCCAAGACCCAGCCCATTTCCCTCCTGGGAGGGGCAGGATCTTAGGGTTCCCTGACTCCGCCCTCTCCCCCCCAACTGGGCAGGAAGCTGAGCTAGGGAGGGTGGAGGGTTGGGCTGGGCCTGGCCAGACAGGAAGGGACCTGTTTGGGGCTCCTAGGCAGCTTTCAGAGAAGAGCATTTAGATCTGGAAAGAGCTGAAAAACCCATCCAGTAACCCCCCCCTCACCCCTATACTATACAGATGAGGAAACTTGAGGCCAGAGACCCAAACCCGTCCAGAGTTTCATGGGTAGAACAGATCCACACTCTCAGCCCAGGGAGGTTTCTAGTAGATGACTTGTTACTGGTTTCTTATAACTGGGGGGGGGGGGTGTTCCCCAGTCCCAGGCCCCGAAGAAAACCGAAGTTTCTCCCTAATCCTCATCCAACTGGAGACGAGGAACACAAATGAAGGAGCCAGTAAGGTAGAAAGTCCTCAGGAGTTGGGGCCATTTTCCTTCCTCCTGGCCCAGTCTTGGGGTTCTGGTGTCCAATTTCTTTTTAAGCATCTTCCCTCCCTGAGGCTCCCTCCAGCTCAGGCCATCCACAGCTCCTCCCTCCTTCTGCCTTCAACCCACGTCCTCCCAACCCCCTCCTTCCCCCCTTTCCATCTCTCCAGACCCAGGAAGGACGCCAGTGCCCGTGCCAGGGCTCTGAGTGTGCAGGGACCCCGCCCAGCCCAGCTCATTCCGAAGGACTAAGTGGCCCGAGGAATGTGGTCCGGCCACAGCTCCCACTTGGCAGGGGACAGCCTGCCAGATGAACCATCTCACAGGTTCTCAGAATATGGGAGAGCTAGAAGGACCTGAGGAGAGAATGGGGTCTTCTCTCAGAAGACTCTTCCTCCAAACGGAATGGGCTACCAGGCCAGGACATCTCCACCTGGACGATGGGTGACCACTTTAATTATTAAGAGACACTAGACTTGAGGCTCTTCAAGTGTTGTCCTGGAACTGGGGACTCCTTTAAGAGGGTCCAAACTACTTTATTCATAATATTAATATGCTTTAATTTCTAATACAGGAGATCTCAAAAGTTGTTATAATCCACAGCTTAAGAAACATAGGAACCAACTCCCTCATTTCCCAGTTGGGGAAACTCAGGGTCAGAGAGGCAAACAAAAAGGGTTTGTGGTCTTGTTTTTAAGAGTGTATAGGGCAAAAGTTTGGACATTTTTGCTTAAAAACAGGAGTTGCCTATTGGTCCATATTTATTAGGCACCTACTAGATTGTAAAACTGACCCGGTTTCTGCCTTCACAGGCTGGGGCTTTCCTTTCCTCCTGGGAGTCTTCCTCTAAGGACCACCATTTTGGGAAGGACCCCAGTCACCCACCCCCTCCATTGTCTAGACTCTATTCTCTTCTCCTCCAAAGCCTCCCTTTCCCATTCCCATATATTTATTTGTTCTCTTCCCCATTAGGACTCAGGTACTTGGAGGTAGGGGGCTGTCGTACTAGTATTTGGATTTCCAGAGCTTAGCAGAACACTTGCTGTATCCATCTATCTATCCATCCATCTGAGGAAGCCTATGTTCTACGGTACTGAGGTCTCTCCCAGTTCTCGGAATGTATATTATTCTGTGTGATCTAAAACAGAATTTTAGGAGCTGGATCAGATCTTAGAGAAATCTATCTATTCCAACCCTCCTAGAGAAGGGACTGAGGCCCAGAGAAAGTAAGAGACTTCCTCAAACCCACACAGGAATCAGAGACAGAGTTGAGACTCACAGCGCAAGGGATCCACTGAAGCCCAGAGAGGCAAACAGCTTTGCCCAAGGGTCAATAATTCACTTTATTTCTTTTCCCCCAGACAATTGGGGTGAAGTGATTTGCCCAGGGTCATACAGCTAGAGTCAAGTGTCTGAGGCTAAATTTGAACTCAGGTCCTCTTGACTCCTGAGCCAGTGCTCTATCCACTGAGACATCTAACTGACCCCCCCCCCAACTTTAAATATGAACAGGTGGGGAAGAGGAAGACAGAGACAAGGGACAGACACATTACTTTATATATTAATTGTTTTCATTCTAAAAACCATTCATGCTTCCCTCCCCATAAAGTCTGTAGCTGGAGGGGAACTCCCAGCAGCCCCATGACCCCCTTGTCCATTTTAGGTCTATTGAGGGCAGGTAAGGAACCATTTCCTGGTCCCCCTACAAAGTCTGTGTACCCACTAGCACATCCATGAGGTAATCAAGTTCAGACACATCCAGTCCCGGTCCCTGCATCTTGTCCTCGGTTTCCCCAGAGTCTGTTTTCAGGTTGGGCCAGAGTTCACAGTCATACATGGAGGTGTCAATATCATCAAAAAGACCCTCGAGTCCATCCTCCAGGAGGAGCTCCAGGGAGCCCAGGGGGGCTGGCCGCCCGGGATCCAAGCCTGGCTCAGGGGGCCGACTCAGGGGAGCATCTTCAGGGAAGGCTAGCTGAGTGTCACTGAGGCCCTCAATGTGACTCAAGTCCTCCAGGAGGGTGGAGACAGACGTGCACAGGGGGGCATCAGGCACCACTGGGAGAGGGTCAGCAGGAGCTGGAGAGGGGGGTTCTGGGGCCGAGGGCTCCAGGGCCATAGAGGACTGAATTCTCCTCAGGGTGTTGACCACCAGGACCAGGTGGCGAAGATCTGGCTCGCCTCTTCTGAGGCCATGGTGGAGTTTGAACACAGAAAGGTGGAAGAGAGAGCTGGGGGGCAGGGGGGCTGGGCTAGGCCCCTGCTCAGGGCTGGGGCTGGGGGCTGCCTCTTCTGGCCACCAGTCCTGCGAGGACAGGCCTTCCTCCTCTTCCTCCTCTCGCTTACGTTTCACACCTTTGCACAACATGGGTCTGTGGAGAAAGCGGGGTAGGGGGTCAGAAAATGGGCTTCCCAGAGCAATCTTGGGTTCCCCCCATCTTAGGGCCCCGAAGACCCCTCTCTAGGCGTCTCGGGACAGAGAATCGCAGAAGGGGAAGCGTCCCCAGAGGCCCTGTAGGGCGGGGAGCATTAACCTGGGCTCTGCCCTAAGGGTACCCCGAGACGGGCTGGCTTTGAAATCCCGTGTCATTCCGCGCCCTTTAAAGCAGGAGGTGGGCTTCACCAGACCGCCGAGGGGCCCCCGCGGCCCCGAGGCCGGCCCTCGCTCCGGGTGATCCCCAGTCTCCGCCCCGGGAGCCTCAGTGGCCGCTTCTGTAAAGCTCGCGCTTGGCCGGGCGGGCGCGGGGGCGAGGGCGATGGGGGCAGCTGGGGAGGGGGCGCGCCCGGCCCGGCCCGGCCCGGCCCGGCCCCGCTCCGGCCTCCGCGCCGGCTTCCGGCCGGGCCCGGGCTCGGCGCGGCGGCGGCGGCGGCGGCGGCGGCCGCGGGGGCGGGTGAGTCACGCAGCCGGAGCCAGAGAGCCGGCGCCCCCGCGCCCCGCCCCCTTCCCCTTCCCCTTCCCCGGGGCTGGGCGTGATTCACCCGGGGCCCGAGCAGGCGCCAGCGGCGGCGGCGGCGGCGCGGCCCGGCCCGGGCCCGGCGCCCGGGGCCCGGCGGCGCGAGCGTCGGCCGCCGCCCGGGCAGTGGCCGGCGGAGCCCCCTCTCCGGCCCCCGAAGCCTGCCCCCCTTCCCCCTGGCCTCATTTACATACCCGGCTCGTCGGCTGCCAATCAGAGGGTCGGCCTCGCCAGCAGCAGCCAATCAGGAAGCGACGGCGGCGGCCGCATCGCTCGCTCGCTCGCTCCTCCCGCAGCCGGCCCCGGGCTCCCTACAAGCCGCACTGGCCCCGGCGCGCGCTCGGGGGTCGCTACTTTCCTCCGCTTCGGCCCCGCCCCGCCGCGGGCCCGCCCCCAGAGCGCCGGGATTGGTGCTCTGCCGCCAGGGGCGGGGAGAGGGGGAGGCGGGGCCGTCCCGGGGCCGGGGCGCCCGCAGCCCGATTCCCGAGGCCGGGAGGCCCAGGCCGGGGGCCCCCGGGAGCGCGGCCTCCGCTGGCGCTTTCCGGGCCAGGGCAGCCGAGGGCGGGGGTCCGTCCTGGGGCGTTTGGGAAGGGCTGGATGGACAGATGAACCCCGCACCCCTAAGAGGACTAGACTCTCACCTCCCCTTCCTCCCTGCCTGCACGAGCCCCCCGCGCGCACCTGTCTAACCAGACCCTCCCCCTCCCATCTGGAGAAAGGGCCGCTCCCCTCCCCCTCCCCCGACCAGGCCGCCTCCCCGGAGAGCCCGGGGGGCTCTGGCTTTGCGGGCCCGGAAAGTGCCCGGGGGCCCCGAGCGGCCCGGCTTAGCGCCAGGCCGGGCCTTGGGCAGGGGCCTCGGGGCCAGGATGATTTCTGGGGCTGTCGCGGGCCCGGCCCCCCAGGGGCCTTCCCTTTTGGGATCGGGGTCCCCGCTCCGAATGAGGAGAGCCTGGAGCCGAGCCCCGAGGGCCCTGGGGCCCTGCCGTCGGGTGGCGCTAAGAGTGCAGCTGGGAAGCGGACCAGGGAGCCCAGAGGGAGGGAAGCCTGGCCCCCGTGGGCAAGGAGAGGAAGGCCTGGCCCGGGAGCAGAATCGAAAGTTAAAAAGGGAGCCAGCCCGACCCGGGCTTTATTAGGCTAAGAAAACCAGGAAAGGAGGAACCAGCAGGGCCCCTGGGTGGGTGGGAGAGGTGGAGGGGCCACCCAAGGCTGGCCTCTATTCTCCGGTGGCCATCCAGAAGTATCCATCCAGACTCTACCGCACACACATACACACACACACACACACACACACACACACACACACACATACCATCCCTTCCCTGGAGTCCATCCAGTTTCTGCACACACACACACCCCTCTCCTGGAGTCCATCCAGACTCTGTACACACACACACACACACACACACCCCATCCCTTCCCTGGAGTTCATCCAGTTTCTGCACACACACACACACAACCCCTCCCCCCCCCCCAAGGAGGACAAACAGAATTCTGCAGAATTCTCCATCTGATTCAGCCCACTTGGGAAGGGATCTCCCCAGAGTTGATCAAATTCCCCTCAATACACCCTGCCTTGAGGGTCATCTCCTAAATCTGAGCTCTGGACAGAGCTCAGTCAGCCCTTTACACCAAATCCTCCTAAATAAACTGAGGAAAAGTTAGGCAGAAGGGAAACACTGTCAAAATCTGTCACTACCCTCTCCACAAACTCCCCTTCCCCAGAAGAGGAAAAAAATCTCCTCCTGTATTTACTACACCCAGCTAGGGCAAACTTTTTAGTCCCTTTTCATTTTTAAAAAATTTATTTTTTGCCCCTTTTCCATTCTTAAAAAATCATTGAAGAACTACTCCCCCCCAATAGCTTTTATTTGTGAAATTTCAATCTCTATTTACCATGTTAGAAATTAAACTCTTAATATTATTATGAAAATAATTTTGATCTTGCAGACTTCCAGAAAGTGCCTCCCCAGGGGTCACTCTTTGAGAACAGCTGCCTAAAGGTAATTCTCTTCCAGGTCTAAAATTCCCCTGCTCTTAAAGATGTAAATGTTGAACAAAGATGGTGTCTGACTGTCCAAGACTAAGTCTAAACTGACTACCCCATTCCCTCTCGCCCTCTCATCTAGGAGCCCTCCTAAAGGCAGGAAGGACTTGGTGGAGAAAAGAGAAACACCTGACCCCTGGCCCTATATGGCTGAACACCTGTTCCTACCCACTAGAGGCTCCAGCCCAAAAGCATGATGGGAAGAAGGGATTAAAATGGACATTATGGAATTTGAAAGTTTTTATTCACAAAACCCAGGTAAAATAGACCTTTTTAAAAATAGAAAAGAAACTGTGACCATGGATAAAGATTCCTTTATCCCAATTGCACTTCATCAAGGCTACTTTGGTAGGGAAGGGGGTTCACAGTTATGACCCAGAACTAAGGTGGGGTGGGGGAAGAGATGTGAATTTGTCCTGTTTCCATTCCTGTCAACCTTGAGAATTGTGTGGTGAGGGTGGGGGGGTGGTTTGGAGCCCCTCCTCCTAGCAATTTGGACTTTGTCTCTCCAGAGGCCCATGCCTCCTGGCCTTCAGCCCTGCCCTGCCCTGCCCCCTTCCTCCCCTAAGCAGTTACTCAATCCAGAGGCCAACTTCTTCATCCTATCTGAAGCCAAATCAAGGGAAAAACTGGAGAGCACCTGGGAATCAGACACAAAAAGCTAACTGGAATGGCAACCAGCCCCAAAGTGCTTGGCCCCAACCCACACCTTAAGCCAGTCAGGGTGATAGGGTGGAGAGGAGTGATTTGGTGACAGCAGCTCTGGCTGTGACAGGGTGAATTGTAGGGGGACCAGAGTTCCTTCAAGTCTTTAGGAAAGGGAAATACATTCACTTGTTCTGCCAGCAGCAAGCACTGAGAATAGGCAGAAGACCCGGGGCAATGAGGTTTTTTTCATATCACTAGGAAGCTTCACCCCAGTTTCCTGAGATTTGAAATCTTTGGAGACCACTTTCTTGAAACTCTCCAGAGGTAAGCAAATATCTGAAGGGAAGGATTCAGGGTTCTAACTAGGGGATTTGGGTCCTGCCCTGTCACCCCACTCAGTCTTATGACCCCTTGATGATTTCCAAGATTTGATCCAGTTCAGTCCAGTCCCATTCAACTCCAGGCTGTCCTGGGGAAGATGTGGTCCCAGAGGAGGCAGCAAGGGCAGAAGCTGAGGGCCAAGTATCCCTTTCCATATCTGAGGTGTCAATGTCAGGAAAGAAGTCATCAGGAACCAGGTCTCCAAGGTACCTGTCACTCGTGATCTCAACACTGCCCAGGATAGGCTCCTCAACTCTGACAAATGGGGAAACGGAGGCCCCAGGAAGTGAAGGTATTTGCCTGCAGTCACTCAACTGGTCAGGGACAGAGGTAGAGCTACAACTCATTTCTGGAGACTCACAACAATCTTTTGTTATTCTTAAACCCATTGCTTCTAGCTCCCTGAGGAAACTGTTGGTCACCTGGGCAGTTAAAGGTAAAAACAGCTCCAATTCAGGTCCCTGGGGTGGCATGGGGCCCCTCTCCAGGTTCATCTTTTCCCTGATGTGATTTAAGGTGTTTGTGATGAGCACTTGGCGCAGGAGACTAGGTGGGCCTAGCTGGAATTTGTCTATTGAAAGTTGAAGTAGGGTCTGGCAGAGGTTGGTCTGAGACAACAGGGCCTGCTGTTGGAACGCCTTCCCAGCCTCCATCTCTTCTGCATCTCCATGATCATCTGGGTGCTTTCTCTTCACACCAACCACCATTGTTCCCTGTGGGAGAAGTGAAGGGAATTAAGAGCCATCCCTGGCAATGATCCCTACTGCAAAGAGTCTCCAGAGAGCCTAACCTTTGCCACTGACTTGCTGTGTGGTCTCAACTAAGTCTCTTACCATGTTGAAGATTCCCTTTTGACCCTCTATAAAATGATGGGATTGGACTGGAAAATCTGAAAGGTTCCCCTTCTGAATGGATTGGACTTGGTGAGGAAAGCACTATTAACTTAGAGATGCCCTAATGTTTTATCCCCAAAAACAAATTTGGGAAATGCAGAGAATTCGGGTTTTAGAGTAAGAGAAGCAGTTGGAGTAATGGGTGGAGAGAGCTGACTCCAAAGCCAGAAAGTCCTAAGTTCGAATCTTACCTCTGACAGTACCTAGGGTGGTATCCTGGCTAAGTCACTTCACTTTTTAAATGCTTTTGCTAACTCTCAAGACTCTAAATAGCTGAGGAAATGGCAAACCATATTAGGAGAAGGAATAGCCTCACTTGGGATCATGGATTTTGAGCTGGAAAGGAACTAGGAGACTAGAAATCATCCAGTCTAAGCATTTTCCATTTTACAAATGAGGAAACTTAAGCTGAGATGTCCAATGATTTACCCAGAGAGACTTGTCTAATGCAGGATTTGAATGTGGGTCTCTGACATCCAGTCCCAAAAGATTGCTACTTAACCTTTTACAAGTTCCCTTTGCCAATAAGATCACAGATAGAAAAGTCCTCTTATCAAGTACGTACTTGCTGGTAGACCTTTCTGGGTCCTTGTTTCCTCCCCTGTAAGAAGATCCTCTGGGTGCTAGGAGTCTGACATTCCAGGACTTTGATCGAGGGGGGGAGTGGGGAGTGGGGCAAGAGTCGTCATTTTGTAGTCGAGTCACCTCATTTTACAGAGGGGGAAATTGAGGGACAGAGATCGGGAAGGAACTTGGCCAAAGCCATTCTCGGAGAATTCCAGAATAGAAACCAGTTCTCTGAAGTCTCCCTGGGCAAGCCTCAAATATAGAAAGGATCCAGTTAAGCAAAGCTACGCAAAAGACTCCTTCGGGCCCCAGGGGCTGCCCCACCCTCAGAGCTACGCACCTACTTTAGTGCATTACTTTACTCCTCCCCTCACGTCTCAGAAATGGGCAGGTAACGCCTATTTTGGCATATGCTCCAATCAGAATATCCCAACCTCTCCAAGCCACGCCCAATGAGGAGGGACTCTTTCCCTTCCCGGAGGCTATTGGGGAACGGCGTGCGGGTTAGGTTTCAGGGGAGGGAGACTGAAACCCTTCAGATGCTGGACTACAACTCCCAGAAGGCCATTCTATCTTCAGCCTTCTAGGGCCCCTGACTGCTCCGCCCCTCCCTATTCTAAAGTGTTTTTAAGGAGAAGAAGAAAAGTCCCATTTGCACAAAAATGTAGCAGGAACGTCGCCCCAATCCCCGAAATTCTCCAGTTACCCCCCCACCTCCAGACTACTGCTACGGAGAAATTCCGCTTTTTTTAAAGTTTTTGCAAGGCAAGGGGGTTAAGTGGCTTGCCCACTGAGGTCGGATTTGAACCCAGGTACTCCTGACTTCAGGGTCGGTGCTTTATCCACTGCGCCATCTAGCCGCCCCCCCGCTGTTCTTTTAGATGAGGACTGGGGAGCTTAAGGAGAAATACAAGCACCTGAGTCCTGAAGAGATGGGATTGGGGAAAGAGGTCTCTTCACTAACTTCTTTCTCTGACCCTGACCCCTCGGGTCAGATTCTCCCAGATCTTCAGTCTTCTCCACCCCGCCTCCAGCCCCCAGTTCCTCCTGGAAGCTCTAGTCTCATCCATAATAAACTCAATCGTACGAATAACGCCTAAATTTCATTGGGCTTAGCTATATAAGACTCATCATTCCCATTTCACAGGCGGAAAAATTAAGTCTCAAAAGTGAAAATACATGTCCTTAGGCACACAGCTAGATAAGTATTGGAATTTGAACCCAGTTCTTTCCAATTCCAATCCTAACACTGGGGCTCCCCTTACATAGAGTCATTATACAGTTTCCCCAGGGCGCCCAAAGCCAGACCACCACACTTGCCGGAGTTTGAATTTCGATCACTAGAAACGCCGCCATCCCCTCTTCCCCGCTCCCTTCTGACTGATCTCCCAGACCGCCAGTCTTCTTCTCAAACCCTCTAGGCCCCGCCGTCTCCCTCCTTCTTGCCCGTCCACTCGCTCCCCAGCTCACCGATCCGGGCTCCATGGCTCCGGACTGGAGGCGGGGCAGGGGCTCGAAGCCTGTGCTTGTCACACCAAGGAAGCCCGGCCAACAGCCCGGCAGCTCACAGCCACTGGCTAAAGCCTCACCCGCGCCTCGAGCTGATTGGCTGGGGGAGGTTACCGTTCCGACTACAGGTGATGCTCATCTCCATTTAATCCTCCTCCTCCTCCTCCTCCTCCTCCCCCCAACCAGCACCCCGGGCCTTTTAAAGACCTCAGTCGCGTGACTGCCAGACTAACTAGCCTTCCAGTCCAGCCTCCCCGGGTCCCAGCGAGTCCTTCCTCCCGGGGCCATCTGAAAGCCCAGAGGGAGAAGATGAGGTGGGAAGGAGAAAAAGAGTTATTTTCCCTAGGGCAGGAGGAAAAGGGACCCCGCCCGATCCGGCCCACTCGCCTTAGGAGGGGTCGACTGCGCAGGCGTAAAGAGGCGTCTAACTCAGCTGGCCAAAACCCTTCTGCAGCCAATCAGACCGGCTAGAGGCGGGGGAGGGGAGGAGGCGTGGGGTCGCCATGGCGACCAGTCTCCTGCCTTTTCGGACTCCCCGCGGCCCCGCCCTGGAGGCCCGAGAGCTTGGGGAAGGGCCTGGATCTGATCTGAGCGGGGCGGGGCTCCCTGTTCTCCCACACACATGCACACACATACATCCACAGACACACACGTGTACGCACACAACACACGTGTAGGCACACGTGCACGTACGGCGAGCCAGGTATCCTGGGGAACGGAGACTGAGAGCTAAAGGGACAGGAAGGAGAGTGAGAAACAGGAGAGGAGACCATGACAAGGAGAGACAGGGAAAGAGATATCGAAACCAACAAAGAGAATGATAGAGAGCATGATATCAGAACAGGGAGAGAGAAAGACAAAGAGAAAGGGAGATAAGGAGATGGATGGGAGAGACAGAGCGCAAGATAGATCCCTGTAAGGGTGATGTATAGCAGGAAGTCAAGGTAGGGAAGGAGAGAGGAAGAGGATGGTGTTTGTTCTTCATTCTTGAGGAAGACCAGGACATCAGGGAGGTGATGCCAAGCACATGAATTGGATTTGAGTGATGGGTGCTGTGCTAAGTCACCAGCCCTACTTTCTCCTCCAGAGCCATCTGGTTCTAGTGGCCAGAGACAGATCAGGACGACTGGAGAGATAAGAGACAAAAGACAGTGAGGAGGAGAGAGAGGAGAGACAGATGAGTTGTCAGAAAGGGAAGAAAAGTCAGATGAAGAGAAACATAGGAACTGAATGTAAAGGAGGAGAAAGTCATTGTTATTTCCCCCCCCCCCCCCCAGGCTGCAGTGGCATTCACAAGATATTAATGAGGAGTCAAACTGATCTGGAGATAACCCTGCTCCTCAAATCGAGTCCCAAAGAGAACAATGGGGTTTGACCAGAAAACAACTTGGCCAGCCTTAGGGGGAACTTGAAAAAGGGAAACCCTAGGGAGTTTTAGGCAACCCAGACTCTTGAATTGTGTGGTTTGAGATGCCCCAGTGAGGTGAGAAAGTGGTTTCTCTTTCCAACAGCTTTCTCCTGGACTTGCCCAGAGGGAGAACATGCTTGATCCAATGGTTAAGAGAATTTGAGGCATAATTGAGGGATGAAGGACAGAGATTCCAGGCTGAGTGGATACAGAGAGACAGTCACTTAAGAAAACAAAGCAGTTTCAAGGCCTTCCATCCTAGGAACTAGGAATGTGAGGATGTTAAGAAAGGTCCTCAGCACTAGGAGTTGTGTGTTGTCTGTCACAAGAACCATCTTGCAGACTGAAATTGGAGCTTACTCTTCCCATAAACTGTGTATTTGTGAGAGAGTGAACTCCAAGTTTATGAAGGAGATGTTATATACTCATTGTTCTTACCACATTATCTTCATCGATACTTTTTTTTTAAAGGTTAATGAAGCCTAGTTAAGGTTACTGGAGGCTTGTGAGTTATAGTCTTACATCTGAAAGTCCACAAGGTTAGCCCTAGAATCAGCTAGCAGCTGTCTTTCTGAAAACTCAACCCTGAAGGACAAGCATGGGAAAGAAACAAGAGGGGATTCTATATGGACAAAGAGGGAGAGAAAGGGACAGAAAGACACAAGAATTGGAAGGAAGGAAGGAGACAGAGAGAGACAGAGATACAGAGACAAAGACAGACAGAGACATAGAGAGACAGACAGAGGCAGAGACAAAGTCAGATACCGAAAGAGACAAAGAGAGACAGACAGAGACAGAGAGAAGGAAGGAAAGAAATAGAGAAGGATAGGGAAGTCCAGGAGTCCATACAGCACTTGATACTATACCATCTTTTATTAATCTGATTGCTGCCTCCCTCTCACAGCCAGCCCTGATCCCACTCAGCACTGGGCCATCCCAGTTTCCTGAGGACAGAACCAAATATTCCTCCTCATCCTTGGTCCAGCTGTTTGGGCGCTGGGCTCAGGGTACTGATGTTGTGTTCTCCTAAGTATACTGATGGCAAGGGTAGATGCTGTGTCCATCATATTCACTTGTGGTGAGGCATCGAAGCATGAAGTGTCCCAGGTCATGTTTGGAGATCACTCTGAAGGGTCCCCGTCCATCCACAGTCACATTATAGGCTTCTGTCAGTGGTTGGTCCCCAGCTGAATTGGGAAGAGGAAGAAAAAAGCATCTTGAGGCTCAACTTTCCCTTTCTCTTTTCTATCTAGAAAGGAGGATGGAAATTTTCTGAGTTCTAAAGGAAGGCATTTCCTGGAGACCATGACTTTGGTTCATAGATACAGAATCAGATCAGAACCACTCACTTTACAGTTGGGAAAACTAAAGCCTGAAGGTCACACAGTTGACTCAGGACAGAGGTAGGGCAAGACCTAACCAAAATCCCAAAGCTGGAAGGGACCTAGAGGTCACCGGATGAGTTTAAGGGTTTTTTTTTCCACTCTAGGAGATATCCTTAAGTGGGTATAAACAAGGAAGAGCCCAAGGCCCTCCCCTCCCAAAGCCACAAACCGATGTGTGGGGGCATCACAGCCACGTAGCGTAGGCCCGACTCCAACAGCAGTTTGTGCATTCGGATATGGTCATCGGTCACTGCCTGGAGCCGGGCAGGGACTTGAGTTGGGTCCCACAGAAGGAAAGCTGCAAAGAAAGTAAGAAAGGGAACATGTTACCCCATGGAGCAGACAACCCTGGTCCAACCCCGATCCTGAAGAATGGTCAAACATCATTAATTAAAGACTTTTAGTGACCAGGAACTCATTCCCTCTTGGACAGCTCTCATCATTAGGAGGTAGTTTTGGTTTTGTTTTTTTCCTCTTAGTGAAGTTTCTAATTTATGAACAAATCACAGAAATGTAAGAAGAAATACAAGAAGACAAAAAGCCTGTGATATCTTAACACATAAGCCATTTGACTCTAGTTTGAGTTCATATACAAGTTTGATGAGCTGTGTTGTTGGGGAAGGGCCTAGATCTGGCCTGGCCTGGGGTGGGGTAAGGCTGCCTGTTTCTCTCTCTCTCTCTCTCTCACACACACACACACACACACACACACACACACACACATACACACATTATTTCTCATGCTATTCTCATTTTGTTCATGTCCATTAGGAAGTTTTTGCTTGTTTGTTTGCTCTGGTGTTGAGTCAGCATCTGTCTCTCTGAAGCTTCTCCAACCCAGGCTCCTAATTTTCCCCTCTAGGGGCAAACACAACAAGTCTAATCTCTCTTTCACGAAATAATATTAATAATAAAAAAATGATGATTATCCTTCATTCTCGAAGAATACCAGCAGGGAGGTGATGCCATGACAAGCAAGTGAATTGGATTTGAGCAAGGGGTTGCTGTACTAAGTCACCAGTCTCACTTTGTCCTCCAGAGCCATCTGGATAGAGTGGCCAGATAAGGATCAGGACAAATGGAGATGACCCTGGAAGTGAGGCATTCAGGGTTAAGTGACTTGCCCAAGGTCACACAGCTAGTAAATGTCTGAGGTCACATTTGAACTCAGGTCCTCCTGACTCTACCCTTGCTGCCCTAATAGTAATCATAATAATAATAAATATTTATATATTGTACTTACTATTTGCCAGACACTGTGTTAAGTCCTTTAAATGTATTATATTGCTTGATGATGATAATACTAACTAACACCCATATAGTAGCTACTATGCACCAGTCATGACAAGTGCTTTTACAAACAGTATCTCATTTGATCCTCAAAACACCCCTGGGAGGTAGGTAAGTACTGTTATCTTCATTTTGCAGATGAGAAAACTGAGGCAAATGGGTTAAGACTTGCCCAAGGTCACACAACTAATAAGTGTCTAAAGTCTTCTTGATTTCAGGCCTATTCAATCCTTAGATGACCTCCTAAGTCTTTTCTTTTCCAGCTAAATATCCCCAGTTGAGGCATCTAACATGTATCCAGACTGCTCTCCAGTCTGACTGCTTTGCCCCTTAGTTCAGATTTGAGGAGATCACTCATGATTCTCAGATTCCCCACCTTTTCAAATCCTTCTCTCACCCCTAACCCCCTCATCCTTCCCTTGGCTAACTAAGGCCAGGAGGCTGGTCCAGGTCAAAGTCCCCACTCCACCCACCCGAGGTGCAGGCCACGACCTTGTCCACGCCATGGGCCTTCATGGCGGCCACGATGTTGCGGGTGCCCTCCGACATCACAGTGGTGGGACCTTGGAGGGGAGGACAGAGAATGATGGTCACTGGTTGGAGGGGGTGGAGGCAGTGGGAGTGGTGGAGGTGGTGGAGGTGGTGGTGGCTGAGGGGGCTGGGGCACAGGGATAGGCCGGGGGCACAAGGGGGGTTCAGTACTCAGGTCACTGCCGGTGCCCAGTAAGATGATGACAGCATCCTGCCCTGCCACAGTCTCATCCACGTTGCTTGCTTTCAGGACATCCCCCACCACCACCCGGGCCGGCTGGGGACCATCAGAGGGTAGTTTGGAGGCATCCCTCACCAGTACTGTCACCGTATAACCTGGAGATGAAAGGGAGACAAAAAGAGAGGTGGCAAGGTGGGGTGTCACCCAGAGATTAGGACCCTGGGACTCTGCATCTTAGATTGGCCCAATATCAACCAACCACCTAGATTTTATTAATCACACACTATATTTCAGACACTAGTCTAAAAATACAAAGAAACATAAAAGACTCAGCTTACTCTCAGGGAGCTAGAAATCTAATGGGGTTCCCTCATGGCAGAGACAGCATGCACACAGTGAAGATATAGAAAGGCTAGATCACAAGTCTCAGAAAAAAGGCTAAGGAGGCCTGGAAATGACTTCACACAGAATTTTAGTCCATCAGAACAGGAGAGGCAAGAGAGGTATGATGGAAATGAGCCTTCATTTTAGTCAGAGCCCTGGGTTCAGATGCTACTTCTGATACTTTTACTACCTAGGTGTCTTTGGGCAAGTCACTTAACCAGTTTGCCTCAGTTTCCTCATTTGTAGAATGAAGAGATTGGACTAGATGGTCTCTGAGGTTCCTTCCTGTGCTGATTCTAGGCTCCCATAATACTGATTTCCTGGGGGGGATAAACAATGCAAGTAGGAAAGAGAAGACAAGGACTGGAACTCGAGGTTACCGAACACAAGATCAGAATCCTCTTCCTTGACATTTACACCAAGCAGGCTCTTAATGAAGAATAGCTCTAGTTTCTAGCAAAGTGTTTTTCCTCACAGCTGTCCCAGGAAAGACGTAAGACATGTATTACTCTCCACATTTTACAAAGGAGGAAACTAAGGTTTGGTGACTTGTCCCAGGGCTGTCCAATGAGCATATGTTGGAACTGGCCCTCAAACCCCATTGTTTTCTGACTCCAGCTCCAAATCACCAAGCTCACTCTATAACAGACTCTTACTATAGAAATTTGGGGAGATCAAGATGTCCAGACTGCCAAACCCTCTTGCATACTATGGCTCTCTCAGAGTGTAATCCCCATGGTGAGCAGTAGGGAGAAAGTGGGGACAGGAGGAAGTTGGAAGAGGAATGACTCAGCAACTCCCAACTTCCTCACCTCCCCACACTGGCCCCCTACTCTTGAAATCCTAGTCAGCAAATCTCTTTCTTCCTCCTCCTCTCCCTATCACATGTCACAAAAGGGTATCCTTGGACATTGGGGAACTGGGAATATCCATTTCAAAATGCTCAGAATGGGGGAAGGAAGGATGCCAGAGGCACCTCCACCCACCCTGGTGGGGCCCTTAGATACCTTGTTATCTATTTCACCACCAGGAGCAGCTAATGCCTCTCCATACTGCCAGATGCTATATCTGTGGGGCCCAGACCAGGCAAGGAGCTGGCCCCAGAGCCTCCTGATGTCCTTAGGAGAGGCCTTAGGATCCCCTCCCCCAGAAAGAGTCTTTATCCCCTTTCCAGGTTCATCCTCTCCTCCTGGCCCAGGCTGAAGGAAATTCAGCTAGTACTCTATCCTGGGATTTCCCATGGGGGGGGGGGGACAACTTATGAAATCACTGCCATGCTGGAAATAGGCTTAGGTGACTTCTGCTCATAGTCAAGTGTTTTCACAATGCACCCCCTCCCACCAGAAAACCAATGACCCAGCATTGTCTCCATGCCCTACCTCCATGGGCCCCACAAAGATTCTTGGGCCCTAAAGAATTCCATCCTAAAGAATGTCTCTGGCTCCATCACTATGCCTTCCACAGCACTATCCTTATACTTCATTTTCAGAGGCCCCTGGTCCCACCTCTCAGCCCCAGAGTCTCCTATGTCCTGTCCTGTACCCCATTTCCAGGTTCCCTAGAAGCTCCTGGCTCCCATCCCCAAGTCTTCTCCAAGAGCCCCCTTGCCTGGTCCTGCTTTCCATGTATCCTCTCCAAGTCTCATTTCCATTCTCTTTCCCAGAATTCCTTTTTCCCTCTCCCTGTAGCTACTCTCCCTGTGACTCCTCTCCTTGTGGCCCCCTCTGCCAGTGGCCCCTCTGCCAGTGGCCCCTCTCCCTGTGGCTCCTCTCTGTAGCTCTTCTCCCTATGGCTCCTCTCTGTGGCTCCTCCCTGTGGCCCCTCTCCCTGTGGCTCTTCTCCTGTGGTCCCCCTCCTTGTGGCCCCCTCTCCCTGTGGCCCTTCTCCTGTGGCCCCTCTCCCTGTGGCTCCTCTCTGTAGCTCTTCTCCTGTGGCCCCCTCTGCCAGTGGCCCCTCTCTGTGGCTCCTCCCTGTGGCCCCTCTCCCTGTGGCTCCTCTCTGTAGCTCTTCTCCTGTGGCCCCCCTCCTTGTGGCCCCTCTGCCAGTGGCCCCTCTCCCTGTGGCTCCTGTTTGTGGCTCTTCTCCTTGCCTTCGCGCCCCCACAGAGTTCCAACCCTTCCAAGCCCCACAACTCTGCCCCCCAGTTCCCAGGGCCCTTGCCCCATGCCTGCTTGCACAGCCTGAGCCAGGGTGGCCAGCCCGGTCCTGCCGGTGGCTCCAAAGATCGCGATCTTCTTCACGGTCATGCTGCCAGGGGGCGGTCTCCTGCCTGGGGGGACACAAACCACAGAGAATACCGTGCCTCTCCGCCGAGCGACAGACCCGGATCTAAAGCTCCAAACTCTGGACTCTCTTCCCCCCCTCAAGTCTCAGCCAGGCCCCACCCCTTGGGAGGTGGCTCATCGAGGAAACCCCTCCCCAGACACGCCCCTTCCTCCCAGCCCGTCTCCAGCTAGGCAGTAGAAATCAGTCCTCTTTGGCCCTCGGTTTTCAATTTAAAGGTGACTTCTGCTCATAGACCTGTGTTTTCACAATGCAAACCCCGCCGAAAAGACACCGAGGGTTCCCTATGACCCAGCCTTATTTGTGTCCCCATGGGTCCCACAAAGTTTCTTTTTTATTTTGGTGTTTGCAAGACAATGAGGTTAAGTGACTTGCCCAAGGTCACACAGCTAGGTCATTATTAAGTGTCTGAGATTGGATTTGAAATTAGGTCTTCCTGAATCCAGGGCCGGTGCTCTATCCACTGCGCCACCTAGCTGCGCCCCCCCCCCCCAAAGATTATTGAGTCCTAAACTGCTCCTTGGGCAATAAAACATAGTCCTTGCTTGGTCTGTATATGGCAAAAACACAGAGCTGGGTAACTCAGAGAAATGCTTTATACCTTCATTTTACTAGTGAGGAAACTGAGGTAAAGAAATGACTTCAATTTAATGTAAGTCAATTTGATTCAGCAAAGCACCAAGAGTAGTTAGAAGCAAAACAGTTCTGGCCTCCAAAGGCCCCCCCCCCCCCCCCCCCCCCCGCAAGGCTCAGGACAAAAAAAAATTGTGAATATGTATTGTCCTCAATTTCTCCCCTCTCCAGCCCATGCTTCCAAAGAGATATTCCTAGAAAGATTTTTATTTATTTTTGAGTTTTTTGAGTTTTACAATTCCCCCCCCCCATTCTTGCTTCCTTTCCCCCTCCCATAGAAGGTAGTCTGTTAGTCTTTACATTGTTTCCATGGTATACATAAAGAGATATTCCTAAAGCAATAAGTCTGACCTTGATACTCCCCTGCTCAATAATTTCCAATGACTCCCTTTTGCCTCCGGAATCAAAATTCCCTGGTTTTTAAAACCCACCACAACTGAACCAAGTCTACCTTTCCAGCCTCACACATTACTCTCTTCTCTCTTTTCTCTCCCCCTTAACCCAGTAAAATGAAAACTCTTGACTGTAGGAGTCTTTCATTTCATCTTGTCATTCCTAGCAACTAGCTTTGTCTATGATGTCCTTGGTAAATACTTTTTGTAGTGTCTTGGTTTGGAACTGATTGGATATGGGGGTGGGGGATGGAGGGGAAGAGGAAAGATTGGAGGATGAATTGAAAGTTTTGAGCTTGGGTGACAAGAAGAATGATTAATCTCTGGACAGCAATGGGCAAATGCATTGGAAGACATGTTTAGATAGAAAGAAATACATTTTTTGGTGGGGTCTATAAGGCTTGAGGGATGTCCAGATGGAGCTGTCCAGCAGAAAACTGGTATTTGTATGTCATGAAAAAGATTAGGGCTGGATCATGATGTTTGGGAATGATCTGTATAGAGATGATCATTGAACACATGAAAGCAAGATAACTCAGCCCCCCTCCCCGTGGCCCCTCTCCCTATAGCCCCTCTCCTTGTGGCCCCTTTGCTTATGTCCCTCTCCCTGTGGTTCCTCTTTGTGGTCCTTCTCTCTATGGCCCTTCTCCCTGTGATAACTAAGAAAGAGCATGGGATGGGGAGAGACTCAGTCTAAGATAACTAAGAAAGAGCATGGGATGGGGAGAGAATCAGTCCCAGAATATAATTCCTACAGTTAAAATATAGGAGACAATGAAAATCTGGCTGTGGAATCTAAGAGGTCTGACAAGTAGGAGGAAAACCAGGAGAGGGCAGTGTCGGGAAAGTCAAGGAAAGTGAATCCTGGAGGAAAGAAATGGTTGATGGTGTCACAAACTGCAGAGAGGTTAAAAGCGATAAGGACCAGGAAAAACGTCCTTCCAATCAGCAATTATAGCTTCCTTGGTAACTTTGGAAAGAGTGATGAGTGATGAGATTCAAAGTCCAATTGCAAAGGGTTGAGAAATGAGGAGATGGTGAGAAAATGGAGGAATGATATTTTTACTAAGCTATAAAGGGGGAAAAGAGAAAGTACATGCACTGGTAGTTTTTCAATATTGATCCATTCGTGAATTTATGAGTTCCACATTTTTTCATTACCCTCCCTTCCCTCCCCCCATTCCATGAAGGTGAACAGATTGGTAAAAGTTGTACATTTACATTTGAGTTTAATAAATTTACAAATTAGTTATGTTGTGAAAGAGGAAGAAAAAACATGAAAGAAGCTTTTTTAAAAATGAGCATAGGATGCAGTCAGACTCCATACTTCTTTCTCTGGATGTGAATGTCATTGTCTGTAGCAGGTCTTTCAGAGTTGTCCTTGAACTCTGAACTGCTGAGAGGAACCGCACCTATCATAGTCGATCATCTCACTATGTTGTTGTTAATATGTGAAATGTTCTTTTGGTTCCTGCTCATCTCACACAGCATCAGTTCATGTAATTCTGGGAAAGCAGAATTAAATGAAGGTTTTTCAAGGATGGGAAATCATGGGCATGTTTGTTGGTGGTGGGGAGGAGAGACGGGGGGGGGGGGGGAGTAGAAGACACAGAGAATGAGACAGGTGAGAGGGACAAAGTTCCTGGACTTGGGAAGGGTAGGAAGTAAGGGGCACATGTGGAAAGACTTGCCTTGGCTAGGAGGAGGGTTACCTCTTTCTCATAGACTAGGGCAAGTGAAAGGAAGAGTGTGGGGTTGTGAGAAAGGGTTTTGAGGTATAAAACAGGGGGAAATGAGCTCTCATGGTGAATGATCTTGATTTTCTTAGCAAAGTAGAGGTGAGTCTCAGGAGGATGTGGGGCGGGGGAGAAGAGAAGAATTTGAATGGCGACAACTCCATCAGGAATGTAATTTTAAAAACTGAGAGGGAGAATAAAAGGGTTCCAAGCCACTGGGAGGATCCAGGCCCGATCAGACATCATGAGCATTTCCACCCAGCTTAGTTGAGTGACTTTATCCAGCAATATGTAGTATGTGAAGAATAGAAGAGGAACTGAAAGGGGTGAACCAAATTTGTGGTTCAACAAATCGAGATAAAGGGATATAGGGAAGTGTAAAATTTAACTGGTCAACCATAGGGTGTTAGGCTGTGAAGGGAAGGAAAGCAGAGGGAATGAACTGGAAGAAGAGAAAAAAAGGAAACATTGGAGGTGGTGAGGAGATTTTCGGTAGGGAGGATGGAAGGCAATGATCTAAAAGAAAAAATTCAGTGTTGAAAGTTATGGATATAACATGTTGTTGGGTGGTTGTGAACCTTCAACTGCAGGTGAACACCTGAGGTGGAATGAAGTTTAAGTCACAGGAACTGAAGATGATGATGAACTGGAGGCTAAAGTATTCGAGGGGACATCAACATTTATATTGATATCCCTGAGTAGAAAGTTAGGAGCTGGGATTGAGAGGAAGACTGCAACAGAACTCCTTAAATAAGAAAGTCTAAAAGTCTGGAGTCTCAATAGATGACTATCATAAGAATCCAAATCCAGTGACATAGACCTATGAAGGCGATCTCAGAGATGATGAGGGCAAAAGTATGGCAAGTGGCAAAGAAAGACAAGGAGAATGTTTATTTCTCTCTTAACTTAGTGTCACCTAGTAGGGGCATGAGGGAAACACCCATTGCTGGAGATGTGGCCAAGGATGCCTTGCTCTCATAGAGAGCCAGGTTTTCCTTTTTAAAATTTTTTTCTATCATATATATATTATATTAATATGTTATTTATTTTCCAGTGATATACAATAGTAGTTTCTACCTATCGTTTTTGTAAGATTTTGAATTTAAAATTTTTTCCTCCACCCTCCCTTCTCTCCCCCATCCCTCCACAGAAGGCAGTCTGTTAGTCTTGACATTGTTTCCATGCTATACATTGAAATTGAATGTGTTGAGAGAGAAATCATATCATTGAGGAGAAAATAAAATATTAGAGATAGTTAAATTAGGTAGCACATAAGACTTTTTTTTAATTGAAGGTAATAGATTTTGGTCTTTGTTTAAGCTCCACAGTTCTTTCTCTGAATACAGATAGTATTCACCATCACAGGTGATCTAAAATTGTCCCTGATAATTGCATTGATAGAATGTGCAAATCCATCAAGGTTGATTATCACCCCCATGTCACTGTTAAGGTGCACAGTGTTCTTCTGGTCCTGCTCACCTTGCTCAGCATCACATTATGCCAATCCCTCCAGGTTTCCCTGAATTCCCATCCCTCCTGGTTTCTAATAGAACAATAGTGTTCCATTACCTACATATACCACAATTTGTTCTGTCATTCCCCAATTGATGGACATTCATTCAATTTCTAATACTTTGGTACCACAGACAGGGCTGGTATAAATAATTTTGTACAAGTGATGGTTTTATCATTTTTCATGATCTCTTCAGGGTATAGACCTGGTAATGGTATTGCTGGATCAAAGGGTATGCACATTTTTGTTTGTTACCCTTTGGGCATAGTTCCAAATTACTCTCCAGAAAGACTGAATGAGTCCACAGCTCCATCAACAATGTGTGAGTGTCCCAGATTCCCACATCCCTTCCAACATTGAACATTGTCCTTTCTGGTCCTATTGGCCAAATTGATGCGTGTGAGATGGTATGAGAGCCAGGTTTTTCACTGCAAGAAGATAGAAGTCTAGGAAGGATAGGAATTTCATAGGTTCCATAGGCAGGGTAGAGGGCAGAGAACAGAGCCGGGGAAGGAAAAGATGAGCTACCTGAGAATAAGGGGGAATAGGGAAAGATGAGTTTCTTCTAAATTCATGTTTAAAGTTAGTCATAACAAAAGGTTTTCAGAATCCAAGGCCAGCTCTTTCTCATGTAGCAAGCTTGTGCCTCTGTATCTCTTTGCACCCTTATTGCTAGTCCTCTTCCTTCTGAGTGTTAACTTCATGTGTCCAGTAGTTTGTCTGTGCATGGAGTCATTGTCTCTGACACTTATTTCTGTCTGAACAGGTTTCTTTTGGATGTTGGTTCCTATGTCTGTTCCAGTTGGTGTCTCTGTTTCTGTATGGGTCTGTCAGAATCTATCTTTTTTTTTTTTAGGTTTTTTCAAGGCAATGGGGTTAAGTGGCTTGCCCAAGGCCACACGGCTAGGTAATTATTAAGTGTCTGAGACCGGATTTGAACCTAGCTACTCCTGACTCCAAAGCTGGTGATCTATTTACTGCGCCACCTAGCCGCCCAGAATCTATCCTTCTATGTCTGTTTCCCTGTCACTCAGGCTGCTAGTCTGCCTTTCTGTATTCCCTTGGGAGATAAACCCTGGAGACTGACGCCAGTGGAAAGGAGAGCCTTACAATAAGAGAAATCTGGATTGCTGAAGCCCACTTCCCTTCTTTTGTACCATTGAGCCATGGTTGTAAAGGATAGAGGCTTTCTCTATACCTTCTGCCTCTCTCAGCCTCAGTTTCTCCTTCTGTTGTTCAGTTGTATCTGACTTTGTGACCTTGCGGATCATAGCATGCCAATACTGAGCAATTTCTTTGCAAAGATTCTGAAATGGCTAAGACAAACAGGTTAAATGACTTGCCCAGGGTCACACAGCTAGAAGGGCCTTGTTTGAACTCAGGTCTTCTTTCTGTATGGGCAGCTAGGTGATGGATGTGGTGGATAGAGCACCGGTCAGGAGTCAGGAAGACAGAAGTTTGAATCCAGCCTCATACACTTGCCACTTACTAGATTGGGCAAGTCACTTAATCCTGATTGCCTCACCTCCAGGGCCATCTCCAGATGTTCTGATTCATATCCGGCCACTGGACCCAGATGGCTCTGAAGGAGAAAGTGAGGCTGGGGACTTAGCACAGCACCCCTTCACTCCAATCCAATTCATGTGCTTATCAAGGCAACACCTCCCTGATGTCATGGTCTTTGAGAATGAAGGACAAATATCATCATCTTTCCTTCTTTCTGTATTATGGACAAAATCAAGCCCTATTCCTTGGGGGTGGGGAAGGACAATCCGGAATCGGAGGAAAAATGTTTAGCATAGGAGTCAGAAGCTAGGGGTCCCAGCCAGGAGGTGAGAGGACAGCTCTTCAGATGACGATTTGTTTGAAGTTAGTCTGGGAGCAAGCTGGTGGGACCGGGTCATAGGCTAGGCTTAGAGAGGCTCTAGAAGGTGAGAGCTGAGAATGACGGCATCCTGCGGGGTCTGAGGTGGGGGTGGGGGAACTTGGGTCTCGTTTGAGTTGAGAGGGTCATGGGTGGGGGAGGAGTGAATAGATCTTGATGGTGGGGAGAGAGGGGTAGAATAAAAGGGCCTTAGACTGAACTTGGGGGTCCAGAGTACTGAAGGCTGGGGTAGGAGGAGACTTGGGGGGCAGAGGACAGAATTCTGGGAGCTGCAGGTCACACACGGTTGAGGGGGTCACGCTGGAGGGAAGGGGTCGGCTTTACAATGGTGGGGAGAGGGGGCTAGAAAAAAGGGCCTTACGTTTCAGGTTAGTGGGGATGGGAGAGTGAGGGAGGATCGTGGGGGGGACCTAGAGGGGGAGGGCTGAGGGGGTCAAGGTGGGAAGAAAGGGGCGGGATAAAAGGGCTCGGACTGAGCTTGGGGGATCGAGTGATGCGATGAGAAGAGGAGAATTCAGGAGGGTCCGGGGACCGGAGTCAGTGGGGGTTGGGGGGCAGAGCAGAGGGCACTCCGGCTGAGCTCCAAGGGTCACATGGCAGACTTGGTAGGGCACCAGGGGCTCTCTGCCCTCCTGGGGGGGGTTGGGGGACCGATGGGAGGGGGGTGAGGGGGCAGGTCGCCGCCGTGGCTCCCGGCGGGCGGAGGGGAGCACGCGGAGCTGGGGGCGGGGGGCCAGCGGCGCAGCGGCGGCGGCGCATGCGGCCCAGGCCCGAGCCCGGCGGCGGCGGCGGCGGCGGCGGCCAGAGAAGCCGGAGTCGGGGCCGGCCGGAGCGCGGGCCGCGGCGGCTGCGGCATCGGAGGAAGAGGAGGGGCGGCCGGAGCGCCGAGGCAGCCGCCCGGGCGGGGCAGGCGCAGGTGAGGCTCCGGGCCAGCGGGCCCCGCGGCCGGCCCGGGAGGGCTGGGCACCGGCTGCCCCCCGGCCTGCCCTCCCGTCCCATCCGCTGCCCTGCGCCCCCTCCCCTCCCGGGCCGCCCGCACCTGCGGCAGGAGGGAGGAGGAGGCAGCCGGGCGGAGGGCATCTGCCCGCGGGCATCCCTCCCTCTCCTAGCCCAGAATCCGCGGGCCTGGGACCTCACTCCCTGCCCCCCACCCCGGGGCTGGGGGCCGCTGGCCTCGGGGGGGGGCACATGGGTGCCCAATGGGCCAGCTCCCACGGAGCCTCTGCGTCCCTGGAGGACTGTGGGCCAGGACAGGGTCACGATGCCCTCCCAGCCCCCTGGAATCTGGCTGCCTCCCTTGGCATTCCATTCTCTTCCCAGTCTTTCAGAACTGCAGGAGGGGGTGGCGGGTAGGTGTAGGATTGGAGCCTCTGGGGCCTGCCGGGAGGGCGGGCCTGGGAGGAGAGATCCGATCAGTCACTTCCCCGCATTCACACACCCAGCCCCAGGTTCCCTCTAACCCACCACGTGGTGCTTCGGCATCCCCAAGATCCCCCAGTCCTTCCCCCGTCCCTGCTTCTCTGGAGGCCCAGGAGAACATTGCCTTCCTCCCTTCTTGCTCCCTTCTTTTGGTCTTTAGAGAAAAGGGTGACTTGTCCCCCTCTCATTCTTCCATCCTCCTCCAGAGGTGGGCGAGAGCCCCAGAGGGCGTATGACAGGATTAGGAGTCTTCCCCCACTTCCCCGTTATCACCTCCAAAACTAACAGAAGGAACTCCTCACTCTCCTGGGAGGATACGATCCAGAATCATGAGGGGGCTTAGAAATCATGTGATCTGTAACTCTCCATTTATAGGTGAGGAAACAGAAAAGAAACAGCCCTGTCCCCTCCATCTCAGCCCTTCCCTGGGAGTCTGGCCTCAGGCTCCCTTTTCCTAACTCAGCCTCAGAATGATCCTTCCCCTGAATGGTAGATTCACAGAGCTAGAAGAAATCCAAGAGGACTTCTAAAAAAATCTCTTGATCCCTTTCTCCCTCCCCAGCACTCTGAGCCAGAATCATCTGGTCATATCTTCAGGCGATATTCTCTGCCCTCATTCCCTCACTAGCTACTCCCTTTTCCACCTCAGCTTGCAGCTTTCTCTTGTCCTGAAGCTATCGTCTCAAAGGCTATTGACAATCTCTTACTAAGTCCCATGATCCCTTCCCAGTCCTCTTCCTCCTGGAGCTCTGGGTAGCTTTGAACGGTTGGCAGCATTTTCCTTCCAGACACCCTCCCCTCCCTTGGCCTGGGTAACATCGATCTTTCCTGGGTCTTGTCTTCTTTGTAGGGATCATCATACATTTTCCTAATCTTTAAATACACAGCTTTGTCTTATGGCTAGCCAGTTCCTACTTCTTTCTCACTTAATCCTCATAATCTGGAGAATCACCAGCTGCCCCTGGAAAACCAGCTCTGACTCCTGTCCTTAACCCTGTTCTCTCATCCCATCTAACTTAGTCTTATCCTCCCCCAGGTATCTATTCAGCTGCACTCTCCCCTTGCACGGTACTCTTGGGAATCACTATTCTGTCCTCAGTCCGATACATTCTGGGTTCACAGATTGCTGAGCAAACTTCCTTTTTTAACTTAGACCCTCTGTTGGTGCACTTTCCTTCTACTACTCAGAAAAAAAAACTGGTTCCCCAAGGAGACACGGCCTCCCTGCACATTCTATCCAATATTGGATGCCCTTCCTCTCATTTTTCTTCTCTCAATTGAATTAGCAGTAGTAGAAGCTATGCTTCTTGCTCCTCAGGGTCATTTCCAGACTCCTAGCACTGCTGCCATCACTCAGAATCCTTTCCTCTTTTGAGGTTCACTCCTCTCAGATCTATCCTGAGTCTGGATTCAGGCAGGACTTTATCAGCCTCTTGCTGGTCAAGAAATTCACTTCCATGCTCACAGTCTTCTTCAGAACCCCAGCTTCTAGCCTTATATTGGAGACTTCACCATATATAGTGATGTTTCCTTATCCTTTTCCTCAACTCCCATGAGTTACGACCCACAATGGTGATCACACCCCTAATCTCACCATCACCCATGAATATTCCCATGACAAGAACTATAAAATCCCTTTATCTGACCCAGATTCACCCATCCTTCCATCTCTCACTGAGTCTCATCCCTTCCAATTACTATCTTACTATCATCACTAGTCTCCCACGTCTTTTACAAGGCCATCACATCTTGGCTTTACTTTACTCCTTTTCCTGGAGTTACCAGGTCAACCATACATCATCCTCTACTTTCTTGACTCCTCGTCCTGCCATCGATTATACCTTTCTAAAATCTAACTAGGCATGGGTTTCTCCCATCCTCTGTCTTTTTCATTTATTTTGAGCAATTTCATTGGTACTGAAATAGTTATATTAACTCCCTGCCTGGGTCCACCACAAATGGATATTATTCAGTCTCAATTGGGTTCCCATTGCAATAAAGCAATCCAATTTACTCTCCCCTGACGGACTCTTAATGGCAGTAACTGCTCCAAACCTTTCTCTCCATTAACCCTCCCACACTACCCCTTCCTCACTACCCCCCAGCAAAGAACCTCCTCCCATACTTTACTGAGAAAATCAAGATCATTCAATGTAATTTCTCTCTCCTCTCCTGCTCTTTATCTAAAGATCCCCTCACATCTTTCATCTTCTCTTCCTTTGCCCCAGTTTCTTCTCCTCACTAAGACTAACCCCTCTATTTGGGCCCTCAACTCCATCGCTTCCCTTTCCCTCTAGTATTATTAAGCTATACAGTTTACTATTAAGCTAATAATTGTGCTAAGCATGAGGATATGGAGAAAGGCAAAAATAGTTCCTGTTTCAAGGAACCTATATTCTAATGGGAGAGAACAGGGACTGGATCTGTCCTGTCTGTAGCACCCAGAATTCCTGGGGAGTGAAACTCCTTTGTCCGAATGCACCTTTGAACAACTTTGAGTTTCAGAAAGTGGTCTAGAGCTCTAAGGAGTTAAGTGACCTGTCCACTGGTCACATAGGACATGTCAGGAGGCAGGATGTGAAGCAGGTTTTTTTTTTTAGGTTTTTTTTTTTTTGCAAGGCAATGGGGTTAAGTGGCTTGCCCAAGGCCACACAGCTAGGTCATTATTAAGTGTCTGAGGCCAGATTTGAACTCAGGTACTCCTGACTCCAGAGCTGGTGCTCTATCCACTGCACCACCTAGCCACCCCTGAGATCCACTTTTTCTCCACCACACCATGTTGCATCTCAGAAACAAATAGGTACATAATAGATACATACACAGTGGAGAGAAGGGGAATAAGGGCGGAAGACCCTAGCAAAGGTCAGTTAAATGATTGACATGGAGAAAGTGCTGGGCCTGGAGTCAGGAAGACTTAAGTTCAAATCTAGCCTTGGGTGACCTAGCTGGGTGACCCTGGGCAAGTCACTTAACCTATTTCCTCAACTATGAAATGGGAATAATAATGGCATCTATCTTTTCGGGGTTTTGTGAGGATCAGATGAAATAATCTCTCTGTAGTGCTTTGTCCAGTGCTGCCATGTCATATATAGTCACTGTATAAATGTTATTCTTATTCTTATCATCATTGTTATTCAGGTACTTTATTGTATAAATTCTAGCTATTATTATTATCTTCTAGTTTTTCCTAACCTACTGGCTCTTTCCTTGCTTCATGTCTGTATCATCTCTAAAAAGTCTTATCAGACTTTATTGTTCCCACAGGCTATCATACAGTAGCCCTCTGCTCTCCCACAGTGAAATACCCAGAAAGAGTTATCTATGCTGACTGCCGATCATCTCACTTTGCAACCCTTTGCAGTCTATTTTCCAATCTCATCGCTCAACCAAGGCTCTTTTTTCAGGGCTAGTGAAGTTCTATATGAAAAAAAAAAATTCTTGTTAGCTTTCGCTTTTATGTCACTTAGAATTTCAATTTCATCTCTCCCTTCCAGGGGGTTAACTCTTATAATAATTTTTAAAAAGTAGAAGAAAAGTTCAGTAAAACCAACCAACATATCACAAAAATTTGAAGTTATATGTAGTATCTCATACTCATGGTACCCTATCTCTGTTAAGTGGAAGGAGGTATCGCCTCATGGGACTCCTTTGGAGCCATTATCATTTCAAGCATTCAGTTTGTATTTTGTTATGGGTCTTTCTTTTTCTATTGTACATTGTTACAATCCTTCCATGACGTCTTTTACCTCTTTTTTTTGCATTTTTGGCACATAGTAGGCACTTAATGAGTGTTTATTGATTGACTGAACATTATTTTCCTGGCTCTGCATCCTTCACTCTGCATCAGTTCATATAAGTCTTCTTGGACTTCAGTATCTGCCTATGCTCTCAATCAATTCTCTTCTACTTTATCAGGTCTTTCTAGGAGGAGCCTTACCAAATGTACACAATCCTATAGTCCATATTTATGATAAGATATATGATCCTGTAGCCCAGTCCCCCATGTCATCTATATTAATCATATTCATTGTTTCTTGTAGCACAGTAATATTTTATTACATCCAAGGATGACAATTTGTTCAGCCATTCACCAATGGACAGACTTTGCTTTTCATTCCTTGCTGCTAAAGGAAATGGGAGACTTTATTTTTGTTATTGTCTTCCTTTAGGTAAATATCTAGGAATAGGATCTCTGGATCAAAGGACATGGACAATTTAGTCACTCTTTTCAGCATGTGACGCTTTGACCACTTCCTTCTCTGTTCTATTTCTTGGTTCTCCTTTGATTCTATGTATATGTTCCTTTTCAGTCACTTTTGAAGTTCCATCCCTTTTAATTGTGAATATCCCCTAAGATTCTCTCTGTCTCTGTCTCTGTCCCTGTCTCTGTGTCTTTCTCTATCTGTCTCTCTGTGTCTCTCTATATCTCTGTGTCTCTCTCTGTCTCTGGAAGTAATTGGGATTAAGCCACTTGCCCATACCCACATAGCTAGGAAGTGTCTGAGGTCAAATTCGTTCTAAGGTCCTCCTGACTCCAGAACCTATCTATTCACTGCAGCACCATCTAGCTGCCCCATTCCCCAAGATTCTCGCTTAAGTTTTCTTCCTTTATCTCTCTCTATACCCTTTCTTTTGGTGATCATCAGCCTCTTGTTGCCATTCCTAAGGAGTCTGCAAATCCAGCTCTAATATTTGACCTGAACTCTATTCTCACATCACCAAGTGGGAAGGACAGCCAACCCACTGACAGTCAGGCCGCACAGGATCTTGACAGGCTGGAGTGTTGGAATGAATCTAATAAGATAGAATCCAGTAGTGACTAATGGAAAACTTGACATTGGTTCAAATGGTCAGGGAAAAAAAAAGAAAAAAAAACAATGTATGTGTAGGCAGTTTTGAAAAAGAGTCTGGGGTTTTAGTAGACTACAAGGTCATGTGAATCAGCAGAGTGATGTGCCAGCAAGGAAAATGAATGATCTGTGAGGCTTCATTAAGAGAGGCAACTCTTCTAGGAATAAGGAGGTGAGAGTTGTATTGTAGCATCCCATCCTCAGACCACAGCTGAACTGCTGTGTTCAATTCCAATGGCCATAGTTTAAGGGGGCATCATTAAGCAGGAATGTACAGAAGGGGGCAATGAAGATGATGGAAGTCTTTCTTTTTTTCGAAGGAACCAGGAATATTTAGCACAGAGAAGAGGGAAAGATGTTAATCCTTCAAGGGTTAAAATGACTGTCTTGTGAAATAAGGTTTAAATTTGTTTTGTTTAATCTCAAAGGGTAGAACTAAGAGCAATGGAAGTGTGTGTGTGTGGGGGGGGGGGAGTGAAAGAATTCCAAAGAAGTCAATTTAGTTTTGATTTCAGGAGAAACTTCCCATCACTTAGAGCTCTTTCCAAGTGCAGTGACAGCCTTGGGAGGCAAAGAGTTTCCTCACAGTGGACTTTTTCAAACTGAGGCTAGACAGTCACTTGTTAAGGTTGTTATAAGATGGATTCCTTTAGGGTCTAGGTTAGACTGCATTCCAGTGAGGCTACATTCAATTCTAAAATTCTGTAAGTCAACAAACTTATTTTTTGGATATTTTCCAACAGAAGTCCCATGGACATTTCATCTTGTCAAGCTTCTGACTTCTTTCTTTTTGTTAAAGGTGGCATCAATTGTCTTGGTATCCAAATTTCCAAGTTGGGTGTCATCCTCTATTTTCCTCTCCCCTTCAATTTCTTTTCTTTTTCTTTTTTGCAAGGCAGTGGGGTTAAGTGACTTGTCCAAGGTCACACAGCTAGGTCATTATTAAGTATCTGAGGCTGGATTTGCAACTCAGACTGTCCTGACTCCAAGGCTACTGCTCGATCCACTGCACCGACTAAGCTACCTCCCCTCCCCTTCAGTTTCCATGTCCAATCAGCTTTTAAGTCATATCTCCCAGCTGGCTCTACTCCACTACCATTGTCACTACATTCTCTTACTGTAGAAGCCTTAGACCAATTTGGAATCCTTCCTCAGACATTTGCTAGCTATTGAGCAAGCATTTCAACTAAGTAAGTCTCAGTTTTCTTATCTGGAAAATAATAATAGGATCTTTTCCACACAATGGTTGTGAGGACCTGATAAGTTCATAAATGTAAAGCCCTTTGATGACCTTGAAATATTATATAAAACGCTAGCTAGTATTATTGCCCTTCTTTCTCTATTCCTAAAGCAGAGGACCAAATAACATAAATAACACAAAATAACATAATTCACCAGCTCAAGAAATTGCAGTGGCTCCCTATCACCTTTAGGATCAAACCCAAACTTCTCTTTTCAGCATTTGGGGTCCTTCTTAGACTGCTCCCTCCTTCCTAGTTACTACTCATTATTCCCTTTCACACACTTCATTGCCACTGCCCTGACCTACTTGCTGTTCTCTGTTCTCTGGTTGTCACCTTCCAACTCCTCATCTCTTCCGCCTGTGCCTGTGCACTGGCTGACTGTTCCCTGGCTCTGGAAAGTTCTCCTCCCCTTCACAGGTCAGTGCCAGTATCCTTTCTGGTACCCCTTGACAATTGTACCCTTCCCTCCAAAATTCTTCATTTATTTTGTAAATATTTTGTATTCGTGTGATTGTATATCTGGTATGCTTAAATAGAATGTAGTTTTTGAAAACAGGGCTTGTTTTGATTTTGTATACCCAGTTCCTGGCTTATAGGGATAGGAAGTGGACTTAGGTAGTACAGTGAATAAAGCACCAGTCCTGGAGTCAGGAAGTTTGAGTTCAAATTTAGTCTGTCCCTTACTAGCTATGTGACCTTGAGCAAGTCATTAACCCTGATTGCTCAAATCCAGTTTCCTTTCTGGAGGAGATATTCAGGTCAACATCACCTCTGTGGTCTTTTAGCATTTGGATGAATGCCTAGATCTCTTCTAGGTGAAGTGACTTGCCTGGGGTCACAGATCATTCATTTTCCTTGCTGGCACATCACTCTGCTGTTAGGAAAAGGACTCAAGTCCTTCTGGCTTTGAGACCACAATGATTCCCATCCAGGACAAAATAAACATTGAATATTGATTGCTGGATGAATGGCTGGGTGATCTAAGACTCATCTCTGTATTCTCTCCCTTGAGATCATCTATTTCCATGAGTTCAATGGTTATCTAGGTCAACATGATTCCCAGATCACAGACCCAGACCCAATCCCTTTCCTCAGCTCTGGCCTTACATCTCTCTTGGATTTCTCACCAGCACTGCAGATTCAATGTGTCCAAAACAGACCTCCTCTAAACCCACCTCTCTCCCAGTTTCCCACTTCTACTTCTCTTCAGGCCATTGCCCTTTTCCATTTCACTCACTGAGGCACATAAGCTACAAGTCGCATTGACTTTACCCTCTCTGACTCTCCTCAAATCGATCTGGTCACCAAGCTCTGTCCATTCTATTTCCCTAACATCTCTGGGCCTTGCTGTCTTTTTCCTATTTGGATGGCTAACACCGGAGTTCAAATCCATATCATCTCTTGCTGAGACCATTACCCTTATTGAGTCCTCTTAGATTTCAGTTTCTACTCCTCTTTAACTCATCTTCCATGAAGTTGTGAAAATAATCTATCTAAAGCTGAGGTGGACCATGTCATTCCCCTCCTCAAGAATATTCAATGGCTCTCTATTCACTCTCAGATAAAATAAAAATCCTCAGTGTGGTATTCCCAGTCAGGCTCCAGCTGACTTTTTTAGGCTTACATGTAATTCCCTTTTGCGTACTCTCTGTTCCAGCAGCACAGTGGATAGAGCAATTGGTGTTGGAGCTAGGAAGATGAGTTCAAATCTGGTCTCAGATACTTACTTGCTATTAATGACCCTATCCAAGTGATTTAAGCCCTTGTTGCCTCAGTTTCCTCATCTGTAAAATGGGGGTAATAACATCTACTTCCCAGCATTTCTGTGAGGATCAAATGAGATTAATAATTGGAAGATGCTTAGCACAGTGCCAGTCACCTAGTAAGCAGGGGCAGCTAAGTGGCATAGTGGATAGAGTACCAGCCCTAGAGTAAGGGAAACTGAGTTCAAATTCGGTTTCAGATTTTTACCTAGCTGTGTGGACAAGTCACTTAACCCAGATTGCTATGCCCCCCCAAAACACTATATAATTGTAAGCTATTACTACACGACTACCACCACCATTACTACTACTACTACCTCACTTTCCTTTCTTAGAATCCTCTGCTTCTTTCAAAGCTCCATTCATGTGATGCCTTCCTCCTTTAGACAATCTTTTCTGACATCCCAAGCTATTACTGTTTTATCTTTAGTGATAGTGAATAGCAACCTCTTGAGGGCAAAGACTTCTTAGTTTTTCCTCAGTGGCCCAATCGCCTGACTTAAAAGACATTTCATAAATATTCATTGGATTGGGCTAGAGGACAGGATGAGTTATGTTGAGCATGACCCTAACTTTCCAGCCCTTCATGGGCTCTCCTCTAGCTAGGCCCCCCCCAAATTTCTGTTCCCAGATATGCTCTTCATACTGTTGTGCAAGCTACTTCCTTGGTCCAATATCAGGGGGAAGAACTCCTAGTCCTGGTCAGCTCAGTGGGTTTGGGTTCTAGGCAGTTTCCCCTCTGTGGGATTCTCCAAGCTTAAAATAGACAGCCACTTCCAGCTCCACATGTGAGTACTCAGCATCTGAATAATTGAACCTCAGTTTACTCCTCTGTAAAATGGAAAGACTGGGTCAGATGACCCCTCTAGTCCCTTCCAGTCCTGTGACATCAGTCAATAATGAGTATCCCTCTTGGCTGACACATGTCTGTCCCTCTCTAATGAGAAGAACTTAATCACTACATTATAGTTATCTGTGTGTTTCTTATGATATACTGAGCTCTCGGCCTCAGGGCTTTGCACCTGGTGCAAATGTCATGTTTTAATAAATGAATGGCTGAACAAATAGGGAGGGTCAGACATGGAGTGGGAATGCCACTGGTTGTTTAGATGAATTGATTTCAGAGATGCTTGGGGCCAGTGTCTATGTTGTGAGGAGGCTGAGTGGGAGCCGTAGGGCTGATGCTGGGTTAGGACATTCCTGATGGATCTCCTTTTCTCCCTCCCAAAGGCCTGCACATGTCCTGATGGCCCAAATGCCAGGAGGCCCTGGGGAACTGGACAACATGGAGGGGCCACCCTCAATCAACAACAACCCCACCCGATGGGAAAGCCCTGAGCGGGCCTGGGATCGGGAACCCACAGTGGCCCCAGCAGCAGCCTCTGGGTCAGCAAACGCAGCTGCCTCACTCTTCGAATGTTCCCGGATCAAGGCTTTGGCAGGTGGTCAAAGGGAGGGCAAGGAGCTGGGCCCAATGGGCATCAGAGGCTAGGGAATTGGAGGCAGTTGGGTTATACATCTAGGGAACTCAAGCCAGAAATCAGGGAGTTGGAAAAGGAGAGGAAATTGAGGCAATGGCAAAGTAGAAGTCATGGAACTGAGGGAGGCCTAGGATTTGGGGGCACAATGGACTGAGAGGTCTGATGAGGCTGGGGAAGAAACAAGGTGACCTTATTCCCTAGATGAGAGAGAAGCAGTGCAGAAGAAGACATTCACCAAATGGGTGAACTCTCATCTGGGGCGTGTGGGCTGCCGCATCAGTGACCTGTATGGAGACCTACGGGATGGTTATGTGCTCACCCGACTTCTGGAGGTGCTATCAGGGGAGCAACTGGTGAGGAGAGGCTGGGCTTGGGATGTCTGGGGAGAAGAAGACCTGGGGACCTAGACCTCAGAGGGTGGATGAGAAAGAATTCTCTGTATTCTCTTTGTGTCCCCTTCCTCCCCAGCCACGGCCCACAAGGGGCCGGATGAGGATTCATTCTCTCGAGAATGTGGACAAGGCATTGCAATTCCTGAAGGAACAGCGCGTACACCTAGAGAATGTGGGCTCCCATGATATTGTGGACGGGAACCATCGGCTCACCCTGGGGCTGGTTTGGACCATCATTCTTCGCTTCCAGGTACTAATGACCCAGAATCCTCTCTTCCCAGGGCAATGTAGAAGCATAGTTCTGATAGAGAACTTTGTCTCTGGAACTGTCCCTTGTTCTAACCTTGAAATTCCTCTTGGAACGCCATCACAGGAGTCTAGAATTCCTGTCTTCCCTGACCTAGATCCAAACCCAGTGCCCCACATAGGACTCACAAACCCTTACTTTGACCTCAAAACTTGATCCATGAACCTATGATACTGTGATTCAGAACCAAATTCTAGAACTTTCATCTAAATGCTCTTGCCCTGACCAAGGACCCAGTCCTGCAAAAGCTTCATTCACCCAGGTAGAGTGACCTAGAACTCTTACCAGTCTGGAACTCTTACCTTGATCCAGGATCCAATCCTAGTGCCCCTATCTAGGAAGTTTAATCTTTCATCCTTACTTAGGACTCAATCTGAGAATTCTTACCTGTGAATTTACAACTCTTACCTAGACCCAGAATTCTACTAAAATTTCCAACTGAAAATAGAACCCACACAAGAATTTCTCCTTCCCTTTCCCCAGGACTTTGAAATACTTGCTCTATTGTAGAACCACCATCTGGAATCTAAAAAAAAAAAATCTCACTTTGACCTAGAACATTTTCCTTCCTGGAAGTCTGGAATTCTTACTGTGACCCAGATTCTAAAATTCTTCATGCTTAGGAGGCTATAATGTTTCACTTTGACTCAGAACTCATTTTTGGAACCTGAAGACCCTGAGAATCTGAACCTTTCATTCTGACCTACATATGATATCATAATTTCCAGTAACTATAGGACTTTCTTTTCTTTCTTTTAGAGTTTAGGCATAACTGGTATTTTAGCCTAACAATGGTATCTTACTTCTGGCTCTCCAGGAGTCTGAAGTGCTTACCCTAACCTAGACTCCACCCCTGGGCATCTGAAAGACTCTGACCTAGCTCATCCTGCTCCAGGGGCAAACTCAGAATTGTTCCCTGGGAACTTTAATTCTTTTTTTTTTATATACACTAGCAATCAAACATTTTTTTTCTTCCTCCCATATTCCTCCATTTTGGTTATATGATTCTGGATATGTCACTAAATCTCTGTCTGTCTTAGTTTCTTCAACTATAAAATGGGGATACTAATAGCCCTTATTTCCAAGGGTTGTTGTGATGATCAAATAAGATGATAAAATATAGCATGGTGTATGTATATCGGGATAGAATAGAGTATGATAGAGTATAGTGTATAGTATAAAAGATACATCAAATCAGATTTAAAGTGCTTAGGATAGTGCCCAGTATCCAGTAGGCACTAAATAAATGCTTGTTGCCTTCTCTTCCCTTCCCAAATATTCAGTTAAGAAAAGAAAATTATCCTATTGATCACGTCCTAAAATGTCTCATTCTACATATTTAGTGCCTAAGATCTCTATTAGGAGGTGAGGACCATTCTCTAACATTGGTTCTTTGGAATTCTGGTTAGTCATTTAATTGGTCAGCATTATAAAGTCATTCAAAACTGTTTGATTTTACAATACTGACATCGTTGTATAAATTATTCTCCTGGTTCTGCTTATTTTACTTTGCATGAGTTCCTACAAGCCTTCCCAGATTTCTCTGAAACCATTCCCTTCATAATAACAGCATAAAAGCATTCCATCACATTCATATACCATAACTTGGTCAGTCATTCCCCAATATTTTAGTTTCCACTTTTCAGCTACTATGAAAAGAGCTGTTATAATTTTGTTCATTTTGTTCCCTCTTTCTTTTATCTCCTTAGGTTGTAGGCATAACCAAATCTTAATTCTTACTTCTATCTCAGGTTGCAAACATAAACCCAACCACTCCCATCTGTATTTTATGATCTCTGACCCTGATCCCATTTTCCTAGTGGAGCCTAGAATGTTTAAAAATATATTTTATTGGTATATTTTGTTTTTAACATCACTTATATCTTTTACTCTTATCTATTCCCCAATCCTTCCTCAAAGGGAACTTTTAGTAATTTGGTTTTCTTTTGTTTGTTTGTTAGTTTTTCATTTAAGGCAATGGGGTTACTTGCCCAAGGTCACACAGCTAGGCAATTATTAAGTGTCTGAGGTCGGATTTAAACTCAGGTCCTCCTGACTCCAGGGCCGGTGCTCTATCCACTGTGCCACCTAGCCACCCCTAAAGGACACTTTTATAATAAGAATTTTTTTTTTTAGTTTTTGCAAGACAATGGGGTTAAGTGGCTTGCCCAAGGCCACACAGCTAGATAATTATTAAGTGTCTGAGGTTGGATTTGAACTCAGGTCCTCCTGACTCCAGGGCCAGTGTTCTATCCACTGTGCCACCTAGCTGCCCCTATAATAAGTTTTAAATAGTATTTTATTTTTTCTATTTACATGTAAAGATGATTTTTAACATTCATTTTTTTATGAGTTTGAGTTCCAATTTCTCCCCCCCCTCCCCTCCCCTCCCCTCTTCCCAAGATAGCAATGAATCTGATATAGGTTACATGTATGAAATCATATAAAATATTTCCACAATAGTCTGATTATAAAAAAAGAAACAGAACAAAAAGAAAAAACTCAAAGAAAGTGAATAGGGTATGCTTCAATTTTCATTCAAACTCCATCAGTTCTTTTTTCCCATATAAAAAGAATTTTTTATAAAAGGAAAAAATCTACAAAATTCATCAATATATTGAACAAAAATCTGACCTTATTTCTATGCAATGAGCCCTCATTTCTTCAAAGAACGTTTCCTCTTTGAGGCCAAGCTTAGAGGTTGAGACTTGGAATCTGAGTCAGTTCCAACCTAGAGGTCCTTCTCCGGAGCCTGGGGAAGGGGGAAGAGAATTTGGGATGTAGAATGACATATCCAGAAGAGCCTTGTTCTAGGACCCTCCCCTGATACAGAATCCAATCCTGGATTCTGGATTCTGCTTTGGTATGCCTTAGAGATGGTCACCCCAAGAGATCAGACCTTCATTCTAATCCTGATTGTTATTTTGACAAGCTCTTATTAAACACCTGCTGTGTACAGAGAATTATCCTGGGGACTAAATATTAGCTGACATTTCCATAAGCTTTCAGTATTATTAACGCTTCATATCTCCTTTGGTCCGCACAGTGACAGAACATGTAATTCTGTCCATATCTTACAGGTGAGCAAACAAAGGTTCCAAGAAGGGAAATTGCTTGCCCCATGGTCACCAAGATGGTCTCAGTTCCCCTTGATTCCAAAATCCTTGCTGGCCCATGTTGGAAGCTCTCTCCAGGATCAAAAGTCAGGAACCCGACCTCTGTGAGATGTCTATTATCATGAGAGACCTTGAGGTCCCCCAAAGGGTGTGTGTTGGTAAAGACATCATCCTCTCTCAACTCACCCCTTCTTCCCTCACCTCAGATTCAGGTTATCAAGATTGAGACGGAGGACAATCAGGAAACGCGGTCGGCCAAAGATGCCCTTTTGCTCTGGTGTCAGATGAAGACAGCGGGGTAGGGGCTCCCCTGCCCTCTTCTGGGACCCCCTCCCCTTCTCAGAGTATGGAAAGGTCTTCCGGTGGGAAGAGAGGGAGGGAATTCTGGGCTGGGAGGCAGACTGCAGAGGGAGGGTGGATGTGGATGGGTGGGCAAAAGGTGCCTAAGGGGTGAAGTGGCCTCTCTCTGTATCTTTCTCTGTCTTTCTGACTCTCATTTTTCTATCTCTTTCCCTCTCCCTGTTTCTTTGTATCTCCTGTCCACTTTCCATGTTTCCATTTCTTTGACACTGTGCTTTTCTGCCTAATTGTCTTTTTTCCCCCTCCCCTTCTCCATGGCTCTTGGATCTTGGTCTCTTGGACTTGGTTTCTTTCTGTGAGTCTTTTTTACATATGTTCTCTTTCTTCTTCCTCTCTCTCTCTCTCTCTCTCTCTCTCTCTCTCTCTCTCTCTCTCTCTCTCTCTCTCTCTTGCTCTCTTTCTGTGTGTCTCTGTCTAACGCTGGACTTCTTTCCATCTCTTTTTTTTCCTCTCTCTGTCTCTCTCTCTCTTTTATGTTGACATCAATCTCTTCTTTGTTCTTTCCATAAATCTGTCTCTTTCCTTGAATTTTTATTTTTATCTTTCCATCTGTCTGCCTCTTTGCTTCTTGGTCATTTGTATTTGTGCGGCACCCCTCTCCCCTTCCTACTCACCCTCAGTTACCCTGAGGTGAACATTCAGAATTTCACCACTAGCTGGAGGGATGGCCTGGCCTTCAATGCTCTTATCCACCGACACAGGTAGATGCCCTGCCCTTGATCCTGCCTCTGTATACACAGATATATAGAGAAATAGTTCTTCCCCATCTGCCACACCCTCTGCCCTTCCTGGCATTGGCATAGTGCTCTATTCCCCTTGGGTTGGAAGTTGTTCTGCGTTTGGGGTTTCCCTGCTCATATACCTCTGATTTCACTGCCCTTCTCTCTCTGTTCCCATTCCCAGACCAGATTTAGTGGACTTCAGTAAACTCACCAAATCCAATGCCACCTACAACTTACAGCGGGCATTTCACACTGCTGAGCAGCAGCTGGGACTGACCCGCCTCCTGGACCCAGAAGGTGAAATTTCTTCTCTAGCTGTCCCTGAACTCTGAGGAACCTCACTTCAGATTCCTTGTATATTTAATGTTGACCTTAAAATGGATCCTAGGGCTGGAAAGGATTGTTCAGATGGGACAGATGAAGACCAGAGTCAAGAAGCCAGGGCAAGAGAGGCAGCCTAGCCTGGTGGGCAGATAACCAAGCCAGGAAGACCAAATAGAGGGAAAAACTTAAGAAATAAAGTCCTCCACAGAAAGACTGATAAATAGAAGCGTCTGTGGCATGGTTTCATATATATAATTTTTATGTCTAATGGCAGCCATCTCTGGGGTGCGGAGTGGGAAAGGAGAAAAAATATTAGAAGTGCAGAACAGAGAACAAAAGAAAGTATAGAAGGAAGCATAAAGAGCAGAGTAGCTTTGAAAATGATGAATAGTACTTATAGTTTTTTAAAGTAAACTGTGAAATGGTTTTTATCCATGGTTTCATAATGCATTCTCTTTTTAGTTTGTGCTGTTACATGGAAGTGGTTTTTTTTGTCTTTATGTATTTAAGTTCAAAATGAATAATTTGCTAAAGTCAAGAGAAAGTGCTGACCTGTATTGCTAGAATCATTTTGTCACCAGGCTCTCCTTTTGGTGATAAAATCACAGATCTAGTTTTAAAAAAGGGAAAGAGAATAGAAGTGGATTAGATCTGGGTCCTTAGACTCCATACTTAGTGTTATTTTGATAATGGACCTGGAATAAGAGGCCAGTGTTTTATTTGTATGAGGGACTCCCAGGTCATGGATCTCCTTCTACCAATTCAAGTTGGCACCTTCTCAGACCTTATGGTGTTAAGAGAGTTGCCTAAAGCTTTGAGAGGTTAGATTTGTCCAGGTTCCCTACCCAGTTTGTGTCAGGAGAGAAACCAAGGCCCCCTGGTTTTGGAGCCAACCCTCTATCGACTACTGTGTCTTATTTTTCCCCCACCCAGTGATTCCCATCCTCTTCCAACCCCCCAAAAATTCTCTTGCATTTTTCCAATATCTGATTACCAACTTACCTTCTCTTTCCCAAGGGTCTTCTTGTTCCCTGGTCTCTCCAAGTCCCCTGCTTTGGTGCTACCTTTCTTTTCTCTCCTGTCCCCATGAGATTCCCTCATCTCAAACTCTCTTTCTCTCCCACCCTCTAGATGTGAACATGGAAGCACCAGATGAGAAATCCATCATCACCTATGTGGTCTCCTATTATCACTACTTCTCCAAAATGAAGGCCCTGGCAGTCGAGGGGAAGCGGATAGGAAAGGTACCCAGGTGTGGGTGGAAAGAGCAGTGATGGAGATCCTGGATAGTCCTATCAGCTCCCTAAGCCCTTGTGGACCTTGTCCCTTTGCCACTGCTGCGGTTAGGTATTGGACCAAGTGATAGAGATTGGGAAAATTATGGAGCGTTATGAAGAGCTGGCCTCAGAGCTCCTGGCCTGGATTGAACGGACTGTGGCCCTGATCAGCAACCAGAGGTTTGCCAACTCTCTCAGTGGCGTCCAACAGCAACTGCAGGCTTTCACTGCCTACTGCACCCTGGAGAAACCCATCAAGTGAGGAGCACCCAGCACTGGGGAGGGCTGGGATGGTGTCCATGGAAGAGACTTGAGAGAGCAAAGGAGTAGGGTGGGGGATGGAAGATGTAAATGGTCCTTGAATTAGGGTGGTGGTATTAGAGATAAGCTATCAAGGATGGAAAAAGGAGGAGGGGACAGGAGGACGAAAGAGAGAAGCAATAGCTAAGGAACCCTGACTTGATTCCCCTTCCCTGAATTTTAGGTTCCAGGAGAAAGGGAACCTGGAAGTTCTGCTCTTTAGTATTCAGAGCAAACTTAGGGCCAGTAATCGGCGTCTCTATGTACCCCGAGAGGGCTGCAGCATCTCTGACATCAACAAGGTTTTGAGATATGCATGAGACTTAACATGGCATAGGGTGGGCTTTGGTGGTACTGGGCCTAGAAGGGCAGACAGGTTGTGTTTATAAGATGATTGGGTGGTTGAATTTAGAAAAGCAGTGATTGGGAATCAGAAATGGAGAAGAAAAGTTGGGAAGACAGAGGCTTCAGATTAGAGGGTGCTGGGGATGGGAGACGCTGGGTTGTTTGGAGGATGCTGAGTGAGGAGAAGGAGAGGAACCAAGTCTGAGAAGATTGAAAGATTGGGTTTGGAGGGTTAAGAGAATCTGGGATTGAAGGGCAATGGAGGAGAAGATGGGTTTGAAGAGGACTGGTTTTAGGGAACAGTATGAGTTTGGAATGATGAATGGGGGATGGAGTGGTAAAGTTTAGAGGATGGTGGGATTGAATTTGGGGGTTCAGGGGTTGACTCTGACCAGGGATAGGGTTGAGATCCTCTCTCATCCCAGTCAATCCTTAGGCATGGACACAACTAGAAAAGGCCGAACATGAGCGGGAGGTTGCTCTGCGAGGAGAGCTCATCCGGCAAGAGAAACTTGAGCTACTGGCTCAGAGGTTTGACCATAAGGCAGCCATGAGGGAAAGTTGGCTTAGTGAGAACCAACGCCTCGTGTCCCAGGTAACCAGGCAGGACAGGGCAAGAGTCGGGGAGTGGGGAATCAAAAGGGCATGGCTGGTGAATTCCCAGTCCCCCACCTCCCATGCCATCTCTTCCCCTCTTTATATGTCTCTGCACCTAGGATAACTTTGGGTATGACTTACCAGCAGTAGAGGCAGCCATGAAGAAGCATGAAGCTATTGAAGCTGATATCTCATCCTATGAAGAAAGGATCCAGGCTGTGGCAGACCTGGCCCAGGCACTGGCTGGGGAGGGTTACTATGATGCACGGCGGGTTGCTGCCCAGCGTGACAGTGTCCTACGCCAGTGGGAGCTGCTGACTGGGCTCGTGGGAGCCCGGAGGACTCGGCTAGAGCAGAACCTGGCCCTACAGAAAGTCTTCCAGGAGATGGTCTATATGGTGGACTGGATGGAGGAGATGCAGGTGCCCATGGGCTGGGGATCAGTGGAGAAGACTCTACAAAGGCAGAGATGTGGGGAGAGAAAAAGAGACAGAGACAGACCCAGATGGAGACATGAAGAGACACAAAGAGACAGACAGAGACAGACACACAGAGACACACAGAAGCACTAAGATAGAGAAAAAGAGAAAAGATAGAGAGGCAGAGAAGGACAGGGACAGAGAAAGAGACAGACAGTCATAACCACAGAGAGACAGACAGAGAAAAGACAGAGAAACAGAGAGAGACAAAGATGAACAGAGAAAGAGAGGCACAGAGAGAGAGAAAGAAGAGGCAGAGATGGACAGAGAAAGACAAAGAGAGACAGAGAGGCACAGAGATAGAGAAAAGACAGAGAGACAGAGAAAAAGAGACAGAGAAAGAATAATAGAAAGAGGCTCAGAAATAGAGAGATCAGAGGGTAAAGATGTAGTATTTTCACTTAGGGTTCCACTTTATTGGAGAAAATATTCACAGAGAGGGAATCACAGACTTCCTTTGATTATTTTAGTTTAATGGTTGCAAGGCACATTGCATTTGAGCCTAGCAGTTCTGTGAGCTGATGTTAAAGATTTTTATAATAAGGTAATTTTAATGATTTTTTTTTAAATTTAAGGCAATGGGGGTTAAATGATTTGCCTAAGGTCACACAGCTAGGCAATTGTTAAGTGTCTGAGGTCGGATTTGAACTCAGCTCCTCCTGACTCCAGGGCTGGTGCTCTATCCCCTAATTTTAATGAATTTTAATGAGAAAGTGATCAAACCATACATGATCCTACAACTGAGATATACCAAATGCAGGATGTGTCTCTTCTGGGTCATCTACACCAGCTTGCCTTTCATGGGCAAAAGAATGAGGAAGAGATTACAGAGAAATGGAGAAATAGAGAAACAGAGAGTGAAGCCAAGAAATGCAATTACAGGTCAATTCAGTCCATTGGTTAGACACTTAACAATATGGTGCCCTCTTTTTTTGCACCAGAAGAGATTTTTTTAAATTTTATTTTGTTCCTTATTAAGAGACATAAAGATGGGGACCAGTATCCAGGAGGAAGAGGCAAACAGGACAAGAATTGAGAATTTTAGGAACTGAGTTTATCCTAGAGAAGAAGAGACTTGGGGAGAGCATAATCACTTTCTTAAATGTTTGAGGTATGGATGAGAGGCTATCATGACTGGGAACTAGGTTTTATCCACATTACCTTAAGGGACAGAGCTGGGGTCAATGACAAAAGTATGTTTGAGGAAAGGAAAGCTTCCTAATGTGAATCCAAAAGTGGAATGGGCTGCTAGGGGAGGCAGTGAATTCCCCAAGACTGGTGATGTTCGAGAACAGCCTGGACAACCACTTATTGAGAGTTGGATCGAGACCCTCAAGGTTGACTCGGTTCCTTTGTTCAATACCCTCTGAAGCACCAGGTACCCTCTGAGGTCCTTATGAATATCTGAGAATCTCTGAAAGACCCAGAAACAGAGAGACAGCTACAAGAAAGATGAAAAATAAGGAGCTGTGAATAACCAAGTCCAAACTCTGCCCTGTATCCTCCTTTCTCTCTCCCTGCCCAGGCCCAGCTTCTGTCCAAAGAGTGTGGCCAGCATCTCTTGGAGGTGGAGGACCTGCTGCAGAAACATGGGTTGCTAGAGGGGGACATCACAGCCCAGAGTGAGCGTGTGGAGGCATTGAATGCCACAGCATTAAGATTCTCCCAGTTACAGGGTACAGAAGAAAAGGGTGGCAGGGGTGTGGGGGGGGGGTCTTCCACTTGGGTAGAGGAGGGAAGGAAGAAACTCCCAAGGGTAGAATAAGAGGAACTCCCGGGGGTCAGGGGGAGGGTCTTCTGGATTTTGAGTGAATCACAGATAAGGTGGGCAGGTAGGTAACCATTATCTGGAATTCACTGCAGAATGCACTGGCAGGATAGGTAGTGAGCTCACCATTCCTGGAGAATATAATATCAGGACTGGAAGGGACCTTAGGGATGTCATCTGGTCCTATTCCCTCATTTTAGGAATGGGGAAGCTAAGGCCCAGAGCAGGGAAATCATTTTCCCAAGGTCACACAACTAGGAAATGGCAGAACTGAGTTTTGAATTCATGTCTTCCGACTTCAAATCCAGTTTTCTCTTCTTTGCAACATAGTCTCCAAGCAGAGACTGGGGGGCGTGTCCTCACCCCATTCACCCCTTGATTGATACGGGGCAGTTTTGGTTTAAGGAACATTAAATGCTTTGTACAGGCAAGACATTGTGCCAGGGCCTTGAAGAGAAATGGAAAGATTCTGAGAATCTCATATTCTGAATTCTGTGATTGGAGGACTGGGAGCTCTGATTTTTCTCATTCTGAAATATGGAGGGGTGGGGTCCTTGGGGACCCACACCCCTGTTGAGCTGGGACTTTCCCAGACAGGGTTCTAAAGGTACAGGTCGCAGGTGCATGGGCACAGCCCACGATCCGAATGCTCTGCCCCCTCTGCCCACAGGTTACCAGCCCTGTGACCCTCAGATCATTCGAAACCGAGTGAGTCACGTCCACGGTTGCCTGTCTGAGCTTCAGGACCTGGCGAGCAGACGGAGGGCCGAACTGGAGGCCTCCCGGTCGCTGTGGGCCCTGCTGCAGGAGCTGGAGGAGGCAGAGGCCTGGGCACGGGAGAAGGAGCACGTCTTGGAGAGTAGGGCTAGCAGTGCCGGGGGAGGCCCCCATGACCTCCCCAGCGCTGCCCGCCTGCTGGCCCAGCACCGGATTCTGCAGGGGGAGTTGGGTGGGCGCCGGGCGTTGCTACAACAGGCCCTGCAACGCGGGGAGGAGCTGACAGCCAGTGGCAGCCGGGACGCCGCAGCCGTGGGATTGTTGGAGAGGGCAGCGGGGGCCCGGCGGCGCTGGCAGCGGCTGGAGGAGGCCGCAGCGAGGCGGGAGAGGCGGCTCCAGGAGGCGCGGGCCCTCCATCAATTCGGAACGGAACTGGATGGACTCTTGGCCTGGCTGAGGGACGCCTACCGGCTGGCAGCCAGTGGGGACTTCGGGCACGACGAAGCTTCAAGCCGGAGGCTGGCCCGGCAGCACCGGGCCCTGTCTGGGGAGGTGGAGGCCCACCGGGGCGTCGTGGCGGGCTTGCGACGGCAGCTGGCCGGGCTAGGCGGCACAGGGCGGGAAGCAGCCTCGGGAGCAGCCGCTGGCGGGGTCATGGCGCTTCAGGTTCGGGTGGTGGAGGTGGAGCAGCTGTTTGCAGAGGTGGCAGAGGTGGCGGGCCTCCGGCGCCAGTGGCTGCGGGATGCCCTGGCTGTGTATCGGATGTTCAGCGAAGTGCACGCCTGCGAACTCTGGATCGGTGAAAAGGAGAAGTGGCTGCTGGCCATGCGTGTCCCAGATGACCTCGATGAAGTGGAGGTGGTCCAGCACAGGTACCGGCCTGCCGGGCTGGGAGGTGGGGGCAGGGCAGAACCGAGGCTTCCTTCGGAAGGCCACAGGTCTGCCCTCCTGTCTGAGCATCCTCTCTGGCAGGTTTGAGAGTCTGGACCAGGAAATGAACAGTCTGATGGGTCGGGTGCTGGATGTGAATCACACGGTCCAGCAGCTGGTGGAAGGGGAGCATCCCAGCTCCGAGGAGGTGCGCTCCTGCCAAGACCACCTCAACAGCAGGTGAGTTTCCTGGCACCTCTCCCGCCTCCTCTGTGTGTGACCTCAATCAAAAGACATTGTGAGGGTGAGGCTGTGGCTGAGGCATAAGGCTACAGAGACAAAAACGACCCCATCCTGTCCTCTGAAAGTTTCCATTCTTTCCGGAAGAGAGTATATGATTGAGATATTGCTGTCAATAAATACAATTTATATATATATATATATATACACAAAAAACCCGGTGACAAGTAAAGGGGACTGGAAAAGGTTTCAAGGAGGTTGTTCCTTCTCCTTTCTCGAAGACCATTTTGACATCGGGCAGCTAGGTGGCATAGTGGATTGTACCCGCTCTGGAGTTAGGAGGACCCGAGTTCAAATACGACTCAGACACTTAATTACCTAGGTGTGTGACCTTGGGCAAGTCACTTAATCCCATTGCCTTGCAAAAAAAAAACCCCTAAAAAAATAGACCATGACATCAGGGGAGGTGATCCCATGACAAGCAGGTGAATTGGACTTAAGTGAGGGGACACCAGTCTCACTTTTCTCCTCCCGACCCATCTGGGTGCAGTGGCCAGGTATGAACTAGGATGACTGGAGTGGGCTCTGGATGCGAGGCAATCAGGGTGAAGTGACTTGCCCAAAGTCACACAGCTAGTAGGTATAAAATGTCTGAGGCTGGATTTGAACTCCCATCTTCCTGACTCCAAGGCCAAGGCTCTATCCACCTGACTAGCCAGACTTCAACATGAAGGAAATGAAGGATTCAGAGAGGGATAGATGAGGATTACATTCCAAGCAGGAGGGAGGTAGTCCCGAGGAAAACATGAAGGTGGGAGGTGAATCTAGAGAGCCAGAATGGGGAGTCATTTGAAATGGAACTGGACTGGTAGGTTGGACCAAGTTGTAAGACAGCCTACGATGTCAGAATGGGAAATTGTATTTTATCCTCAAGACAACAGGGGGAGCCACTGATGGTTTCTGAGCAGAGGAGTCAAGATCTGTAGCTTAGGACAAGTCTAACTACCCTCTAGCTCTGATGTTTTGTGTTTTTAGCTCCCTTACAGCTCTGACATTTTGTGCTCAAAGCTGTATTTCTGCTCCAAAGTTCTGTATTCTAGGTTCTCTTCCAGTTCAGAAATGAAGTGTTCTAAGTTGTGTGTTCTAGATCTGTCTTCTCTGTTTTACACTTCCATCTAGGTTATGATGTTCCTTATTCTAAACTCCACTTAAATGCTGATATTCTGTACTCAAAATGCCCTTCCTGCCTTGTCATCTGTGTTCTAAATTTCTTTTGGTAGATGGTCTTTTGTTCTAATTTGTCTTGTTCCCAGTATTCTCTGGGTAGTCTCTGACATTCTTTGTTCCAAAAGTCCTCCTGGCTCTGACATTTGATGATCTAAGCTCCCCTTCTACTCTGCTCTTCAATGTTCTAAGCCCCTCTTTGGCTCATGATTTTTTCTTTGGCTCTCTGGAGTATATATTTTAAGTTGTCTCCAGTTCTAATATTTTTTTGCTTCAAACTCCCTTTGAGCCCTGACATTATATGTTCCAAGGTTCCTTTCAGCCCTTTCATTCCATGTTCCAACTTCTTTTCTGGTTCTGACATTCTGTGCTTTAAGCTCCTTTGAGTTGCTAGTCTGTGTTTTAAACTTCCCTCAAGCCCTGACATTCTATATTCTAAGCTCCCATCTAGCACGTGGCATTCTTTGTTCAAAGCTCCTTTCCAGCTCTGACAATTTTTGCTCTGAGTTCTCTTTCAATTGTAATGTTCTTGGTGCCAAGCTCCTGTTGACCCTTGACGTTCTATGGTCTAGGTTCCCTTCCAACTGACATTCCATGCTCTCATCTCCTTTACAATTCTTGCCATTCCTTGCTCTAAGTGCTCTTCTTTTCCTAATATTAGACAACCCTGCTATTCCTTTGCGAGCTTACTCAAAGCCCAGTGGGGTCTATATTCTCACCTCCATTCTAGGCCCTGACATTCTTTGTACTACACATCCTTTGAGTCCCTGCTGCTCTGTCTTCTCATCTCCCTTCGAACTTACATTCTGTGTTCTAAGCTCCTTTACAAGCATTGACATTCTTTGTTCTAAGTGCTTTTGCTTTTCAGATGTTATGCAACTCTGATATCCCATTTCAAGCTCACTCAAGCCCCAGTGGGTTCCATGTTCTCACTTCCACCTTGACTCCTTTGAATCTGTTCTGTCTCCTAATCTCTCTCCCAATTGACATTCTGTTCCAAGTTCTCTTCCAGCCTGGACTTTTCTGGATTCTAAGCTCCCCAATAGCTTTATTGTTTTGTGATTCGGTGACTTAGGTGGAACAGCATTGTAGAGCTGGTGGAACAGCGGAAGGAGGAGGTGAACTTGGTTCTTTCTGTCCAAAATCACCTGCTGGAGTGTGCAGAGGTGAGGAGTCAGGTCCGAGAGCGGCGAATGGCAGTGGAGAGTGCGCCCCGGGCCGGGGGGGCCCTCCAGCGCCTGCTCAGCTCCCTTGACGCAACTCTCCTTGCACTGGAGCCCAGGTTGCAGGCTCTGAGAGAGGAGGGGGAGGCTCTGGTGGCCCGCTACCCAGCCCAGGCCCCTCGGCTGCAGCCAGAGCTGGAAGAGTTGGACAGTGAGTGGGCAGCCCTGGGCCACGCTGCTCGGAACTGTGGCGAGGCACTGGCCACTGCTAGTCGGCTCCAGGGATTTCTGCATGACCTCGATGCCTTTCTTGACTGGCTGGTGCATGCCCAGGAGTCAGCAAGTGGTGGGCAGCTGCCAGGCTCCCTGGAGGAGGCAGATACCTTGCTGAGCCAGCATGCTGCCCTCAAGGAAGAAATGGACCGGCGGGAGGAAGACTTTGGGCGGATCCAGGCGGCAGGAGATGCTCTGGCAGCCGATGGGGCTGAGCTGGGGCCTGAGCTGGCTCTGGAGGACTGGCTGCCCCATTTGGAACTGGGTTGGCAGAAGCTGCTGAGTCTGTGGGAAGCTCGCAGGGAAGCACTGGTCCAAGCCCACATCTACCAACTCTTCCTTCGAGATGTGCGCCAGGCCCATACTGTACTCCACAACCAGGTGGGGTGATGCTAGGCCGCATGAGTCCATGATGGGGGGAGGGACTAGGTGGGGGCACAAGTGCTCCCTGAAATTGGGCTTTGTTTGAATGATCTGGCAAGATTTATGGGTATCTGGGGAAGATAATGTGGATTTACTGGGGGTGGAGTGTTATTGTGCATTTGCTTGGAGGGAAAGGGTAGACTGCATTATCTGATAGCTGGGGGGGCATTCAGTTGGTGGACTACAGGACTGGTAGTGTGAGAATTATTCAGGGTGGCTCCCCTTCCTTATTAACCCTTCACTTTCACTCTGGAGGCAGTAGTTTGGATTTGGATTTAAGTTCAAATCCAGCTGACACTAAGTGTGACCCTGGGCAAGTCACTTAACCTCTGCTCAGGGCATTCAACTGTATTCATGGGGATTGTAATAACCTCCCTGTCCCTTACCCCCAAGGGTTGTTATAAGGATCAAACTAAATAATATTTGTAAAGCACGTAGCATGTTTGCCAATTGTTTTGTTAGGTCCTGTCCAACTCTTGGTGGACTAGGGCATGCCAATGCTGGCCATTGGGTTTCTTGGCAAAGATACTGGAGTATCTTTGAATTAAGGCAAATGAATAAAGGCAAATAGTGGTTAAGTGACTTTCTGAGGATCTCACAGCCACTAAGTGTCTGAGGCTGACCCCAGATCCAGGGCTCTATCCACTGAGACTTCTTCTTTGGCATATATATGCACTTAATAAAGCTTTCCTTCCTTCCTTCCTTCCTTCCTTCTTTCCTTCCTTCCTTCCTTCCTTCCTTCCTTCCTTCCTTCCTTCCTTCCTTCCTTCCTTCCTTCCTACCTTACTGCCTTCTTTCATTCCTTTTTTCCTCACCTTCTTACCCTCCTTCTTTCTATCCATCCATCCATCCATCCATCCATCCATCCATCCATCCATCCATCCATCCATCCTTCCTTCCTTCTTTCCATGTTTCCTTTCTACCTACTCTTCCTTCCTTCTTTCTTTCCTTCCTTCCTTCTTGCCTTCTTTCATTTCTTTTCTTTTTTCCTTCCTACCCACCTTCTTCCTCTCCTTCCTTCCTTTTTCCTTCCTTGCTTCTTTCTGGTCTTCTTTCCTCCTTGTCTTGCTTCCTGCCCTCCCTCCCTCCTTCCCTTCTTTCTTTCTGCCTTCCCTACTCCACAGGAGACAGCGTTATCAGGCCTAGAGGTACCTGGGACAGTGGAAACAGTAGTGGAGGCCATCAAACGTCACCGGGACTTTCTGACCACCCTGGAGTTGAACCTACAGAAGATCCAGCTGGCCGCACAGGCAGGAGACATCCTGCGAAGACAGGGAAATATCTATGCTGAGAAGGCTCAGGAGCATGGGACACTGCTGCTGCAAAAGTAGGGGCTCCTGACACCTTACTGAGCCCTGTGTCCCTTGTGCATGCTCCATTGGTCTGGGAAGGGAGATCCTGCTGGGACCCCCATACCCAAGAACTTGCCTGGGAGGGATGTTAGGGTGACAACAGGCTCCACTTCCCTGATCCTACCTGGACAGGCCCCAGCTTTGTCTCTTGTGTCTCATGGTCCTTGTGCGTTTCCGTGCCCTTTCTTTCTGTCTCTGCCTCTTGGTTCTCTCCCTCCTCTCTCCCTTCCTTCCTCTTTCTCTGTCTCTCTCCTACTTCTCTCCCTTTTTCCCCTTTCCTTCCTTCTAGCTCCCTTCTCTTTTTCCCTCCCTGCCCATCACTGTTTCTCTCTGTATATCTATTTCTCTCCCCCTCTCTCCTTCACCTGATTTTCTCTCTCCTCTCCTCCCCCTCCTTTTTTTTTCTTCCCCTTAGCCCATGTCACCTTTCCTGTCTCATTTCTATTTTGTCTGTCTCTCAGTCCTCTTCCCTCAATGACTTTTTCCTTTTTCCTTCTTATTTGCTAATCCCTCTTTTTTCTATCTCCCCCTCTCTGGAGGTTCTTTTCTAATACTAAATGATTTTCTCTCCTTCCCTCCCTCTGATGTCTTGTCTCTGTTTTGCCCTCTCTGTGTTTCTATCTTTGTTCACGGGAGAGAAAGCAAACGAGGGCTTCTTCACATGGTCTGGGATTTCCAGACATGTCCCCATTGAGGCTGACCTGGACTTGCTCTCCTTGTTCAAAATCTAGGGCTCACTTTGAATCTGTGCCAGTTGGACCCCCCGGGGGGGTGGTTGAGGAGCAGCCTGGCCCTTCATGGTCTTTATTGGTATCCATGGGCTCTCACCCTCACCTGTCTGGGGTGTCCAGAATTCCGGGTTTTGTACCCCAGCTTCGACCTCCTTTCCTCTTGCTCTGCATCTCTCCATTCATTACCACCATTTCCTATCTACTGGTAGGGCTGTCTCCCCCTTACCTTCTCTCTGTCTCTGTCTCTCCTCCTTCTTGTCTTTGTCTTTCCCTCAATCTTCTGTCTCTAGTCAGTCTGCCTCTCCATCTCTGTTCTTTTCTCTCTTCTGCTTTTCTTTGCTTACCTCACTGGGTCTTATTCTGCTTCTTCAATTGTTTCAGTCTTCCTCAGTCTCTCATTTGCTATTAGTTTTCCCTATTCCTTTCTCTGTTCATCTCCGACCATTTAGCTTTTCTGCCATTTTGTCTTTATTCTCCATCTCCCTTTTTGTCTTATTTCTATTTCATTCCATTCCCCTCTGCCTCTTGTCTCTTATTATTTCTTGCATTTCTCTTGTATTGGATCCTACCCTCTGTCTCTTGATCTCTGTAGCTTCCTCCCCAGTCTTTCCTCTCTCTGTATGTCTCTCTCTCCTCTGCCTGTCTCCCTTCTCCTCTCTCTCTGCCTCTCTCCTGTCTCTCCCCTTTCTCTGTGTCTCTCTGCCTCTTTCCTTTCTGTCTCTCCTCTCTCTATCTCTTCTCTGTATCTCTTCTCTCCTGTCTCCCCCTCCTCTGTCTCTATCAGTTTATCTCTGTTTCTGTCTCTCTTCCCCCTCTCACTTCTCTCTTTTTTTTAAACTCCCAATTCTTTGTCACATTCTCCTTCATTACTTTGCCTTAACTCCTCATCTCTTCCAACTCCATGGCTTGCTTCTCTCTTCTTTCTTTCTCTGCTCCCCGCCTTCTCTGTTTTCTTTCTCCAGCTGTTTCCCTGGCCTTTGCTCCTTCCCTTGTTTCACTATCTCTGTCCCTTTTGTCCCTGTCCCTGTCTCTTCCATCTGTGATGGCAGTCCACAGTGCTTTGTCACCCAGTTCCCTTTTCCGCTCCCCTTCCTCTGCTTGCCAATCCCTGCCCAATCCCCCCACGGTCCCCCTGGTCCCTGGGGCACCGAGCACCCCCTCCCCCACCCCCAGGAGCCAAGAAACTCAGCTTCGGGCCCAGCAGTGGATGCAGCGTCTCTGTGATCATCTGGAGCTGCAGCATTTTCTAAGAGACTGTCAGGAGGTAAGGGGGAGGAAAGGAAGGGACACTCTGGGTGACAGCCTTGGATGGCTCCTTCCCTGAGGGAGCCTCAGCTGAAAAAAAAAAGGCGGGGGGTGAGAGGGCGCAGCTGGGATGAGATGAACCAGAGGGGGAAAATTCCAAACTGCTTCAGGAAAAATCAAGATTAGACTCTCCTGGAATAGGCTGGAGAGAGCCAGAGGAGTTCTGGCGATCGAGTCCCCTGGTTTCGGTAGGAAAGTCAACCTTGCCCCCCAACACACCACACACACACACGCACGCACGCACGCACGCACACACTTCTCCCCAGATTTCCTTTGCAGGACTGGGGGAGGAGGAGGGATGGGGGATGGGGGGGGTAGAGAATTGACTGGAGCCGCCAGACGGCGCCCTCATCCCATGCTTCTTCCAGAATGCTGCGAGGCGAGGCTAGGAGGTTGCCCCGACAACCTCGTTTCCTTAGCAACGCAGACCCCGCCTGCGCGTGTCGCTGCGGAGGCACGTGGACCTGCGGGGAGGGGGAGCGCTGTCCCGGGGAGCGGGAGCAGGCGCCCCGCGGCTGGAGGGTGGGAGGTGGGATGCCCTGGGAGACGGGCGCGGGGAGATGCCCCCGCCTCCTCGTGCCTCCCCCGGTCTCCCCGGGCAAGCTCTCCGCCTGCCCAGCCCCCTCCAGGTCTGAAGTCAGAGGGCCTGGGTTCAGATGCTCCCCGTGGCCTATTCCCCGCGTGACCTTGGACAAGCCGGCTCTCCTCTCTGGGCCTCAGTTTCCTCGTCTGTACAAGGGGCGGGTGGGACGAGAGGAACCCGAAGGCCCCTTCCACCCCACCCCCAGTTCCCTGCCCCCCGCTTCTCCCCAGCCCTTAGCTCGGTGACCTTGGATAAGTGCCTTGACCCTGACAGCCCGTTTCCTCTCCGTACAGTGGGGGCGCCCCCAGGGGACGCCCCGTGCCCTCCTCACCCTCGGGCGCCCCGTCCCGCCTCAGCCCCGCTCCGGACCCCCCGTTTATCCCCTCCCGCTCCGGGGCTCCCCCGTGCGCGCACCCGCAGAGACCTGAAGCGGGAGGGGGACCAGCCGGCGCACTTGCGGGACCGCGGCTGGGGGTGGGGAGGGGAGGGGCGGGCGGGCACGCGCGCGCCGCGGCTGCCGGTGCCCAGTGCTGCAGTGGCCCAGGGAGCGCCGCCCGCCGCAGGTACCGCGCGCCGCCTCTGGGCTGGGGGCGCGTAGAGGAGGGGGCTGGAGCGCGCCCCCGGGAAGGAGCTGGGGTGGGGGAGGAGAGAGCGCGTGCGCCCCGAGAGGGCGGGAAGGGGCCCCCCGCGAGGATGCTGTCCTTGGTGCTGAACCTGCGGGGTGGGGGTGGGGGAGGGACGCGTGACTGCCCTGGTCCCTAGAGGCGGGGGGGGGGGGCAGTTCTTGCTGGGACAGGCCTTTGGGGAGGGGGCAGCTTCTTATTCAGTTAGCCCCGGAGGGGGGCAGTTGGTCATCTGATTGCCCCCTGGGAACTATCCGTGGTTCTGAAGCTGCCCGGGGGTGGGGAGAATGCCGGGTCCGCGAATCTATTCCTGGGGGAGGTGTTGTGGGATTTGGGGGGGGGGGGGTGGCTGCGAAGTCTTTGGTGCGTATGACGTTCATAACTGGTCCAGAATGGGGAGAGAGCTGGGCCTGGCCTTGGCGGTGGTAGTGTTTGGGGTGGGGAGAGGGAGAGGGGGAGCTGTGACTTATTTTCCCCAAGTGATGAACTAGACTTGTTTCTGGGCAGTGGTTGGCTTTTTGGTGGGGGTGGGGGGGTGTCTGACTATCTTGGCCTGTTGGATGTGGCTCTTGGTGAGGGGTTGTGATGAACTTGGGTGGGGAGTGGGTGACAAGAACTGAATCTTTCCTTGATTTTTTTTTCTAAGTGGAGATACATTATGACTTGGGGAGGGGGTGAAGGAGGACTGACCTAAATTTGGCCATAGGTTAGCAAAAGGTTAATGACTGACTTTCCTGGACTGTTAACCTAAGTGTGGCTGTGATTGAGGAGAGGTTTGCTTAGGGGTCCTGGATCTGGACTTAGCTTGGGTGGGACCTGTAACTAATTCTGCCTTGGAAGGGATGGACTATATCTACCTCTATATTTTTGAGGGGTATCTATGATTAGAGAGGGCTTATGGCCAATTTGTCTAGTAAGAAGCCTGGATCACACTGCTCTGCTTCAATGGGGGGGGGGGGCTGGTTTGAGACCTAGATCCCTTTTTGCTCTAGGTTTTTTGAGGGAGAAGAGTATAACTGATTTTGTCCAGGTGGCAGATCTGGATCTGAGAGTTGTTTTTTATTTTTACTTTTATTTTTTTGAGGGAGGGACTTGTAGTTGGCTTTGATCCTAGGGCATCTGAGGGAGAGCTGCTAACTCTGGTACCAAATTTACCTAGAGACTCAGGGTTTTTTCTTGCTGGAGAGATGGGCTTGGATTCAGGCTGAGGGAATATGTATACAGGAAGGAATGAGGGGTGGGGTGGGTGCTGGAGTTGGTTTGTTCTTGGAAGGGCAGTCTTCTGCCACCTGCCTCCCATCAGGGTTAAGGAGAATGGAGGCACCTCTACCACTACCCTCCCCCCTCTAAGAAGGAGAAAATGGGCCCAGAGAATCTCCTCAAATTTGTTCTCAAAATCAGCCTTGCAAATCCTGCAACTTGTCTCCCTTGAGCCAGAAAGGAGGAGGCAGAGCAAAAAAATTGGTGGGGGGCAGGGTGAGGGGGAACACAAAAGAAAAAACCAAAAGATTCTTAGGGGCTCTGGAAACCTAAGTACTAAAAGGTCTCAGTGCAGGCTCTGGTTTGGAGGATGGGTAATAAGGAGGGCCAGAGGCTTTGGGTCAGATGGATAAGGAATGGGGAGCCATGGGTCCCTCACCAAGGACTCCCCATCCCCCACCCCATGTACAGCTGGATGGCTGGATTCATGAAAAAATGCTGATGGCTCGGGACAGCACTCGGGAGGAGGGTCACAAACTTCGGAAGCGATGGCTCCGGCACCAGGCCTTCATGGCCGAACTGGCCCAGAATAAGGAATGGCTGGAGAAGATTGAGAAGGTGAGTGGAGGGAGGGCATCCTCACTCTCACAGAACCTCCCTTTCCTCACAGAGCTCCTGGGGTTAGAGGATGCTTTGTAAACCTTAAGGAGAGAAATATGAGGAGTTGTTATCGAAAGCTGTAGGGCAGTCATGTACACTAGAGTCAAACTGTACATGGTGACCTTGGACAAGTCACTCTTTCTTTCTGGGCCTCATTTAGCTCATTTGTAAAATGATCCATGATCTCTAAGCTCCCTTTCAGTTCCAAATCTGAAAAATCCTTCCCAGCCTGAGCTTTGGGATGAAATCCACCAGCAGAGGGCCTAGGGGAACAGCCTTAGTGGAGCTGGTTTCAACTTGTTTCTCCTTTCCTCTCTCCCTGGAGGGCCCTAGGCATGAGGGAGGGTGGCACATATCTCCCAGATGTAGGGCTCATGGATGAGAAGACCTGGGCTCTGCAGAACTCTCCCCAGTCCCCCCTTCTCTAGCTCTAGAGATGTAGGTGGGAAAGGCCTCCTTTTTGCCCTCTCTCCTCAACTCCTGGTTAAGCCCCTCCCCTGATCTAGGGGTTCAGGATGCTTCCAGAAGACATGCTGAGTTCTAGGGTTTCCTTCAAAATTTGGCTTCAAGCCTCGTGAGGCCCAAACAGAATCCTTGGATTCAGACCTCAGACCCTACTCTCATGGGGTCAGCCCCAAATTGAGCTGGTATCTAGTGGATTTAGGAAACCACAAAGCAGGCCTCTGGTCTTCCTGAAGAAGTCATTTAACCAACCCTAATGACAACCCATTTATTATCTCTTTATCTTTGTGTCCTTGCTTTTTCCCCATATTATTTGTTCTCTTTCCTTGTGTATCTCCCTGGGTGCGTGACTCTATTATGGGATTGTCTTTCTGTGTGGATACCTCTCCCTGTGTCTGTCTTTTCCCTCATGTGTCTCTGCCTTTTTACCTGTGTGTTTCTGATCCTTTTTTTTCCTGTGACTCTCTCCCCTCTATCTCTTCTGCTGTGTTCCATGTTTTTCTTCCCTGAGTGTGTCTTCTGTTGTGCATGTGTCACTGTCTCTTTCATTTCCCGAGTGTCTCTCTGGGTGTCTGGGACTGTGTGTATCTCTGATTACATGTATCCTCCTTTCATTATATGTCTCTCTCTCTTCTCCAATTTTGTGTATCTGCCCTCATTATTGTTTCTTGTGGTGTGAGTGTTCCTGACTCTGGCTTTGATTCCTCCTCTCCCCCTTCCCCCCATCCCTTCCCATCCCCAATGTGTACATGTCTCTTGTGGGTCTCTCTCCCTCACCCCTGTCTTCTTTGACAGGAGGGCCAGCAGCTGATGCAGGAGAAGCCTGAACTGGCAAGCTCTGTTCAGAAGAAACTGGGGGAGATTCGGCAGTGCTGGGCTGAACTGGAGAGCACCACCCAGGCCAAAGCTCGGCAGCTGTTTGAAGCCAGCCAGGCAGACCAACTGGTTCAGAGTTTTGCTGAGTTGGACAAGCGACTCATGCATATGGAGAGCCAGTTGCAGGGGGTCGACCCCGGGGGAGACCTGGCCACTGTCACCAGCCAGTTGAAGAAGCTGCAGGTAGGTGGGGATTTGTGGGCATGACCAGGGGCGGGTGGAAGGTGACATTTCTCAGTTTGGAGGGATTTCTTTGTAAGTGGTGGAAACAACACCCTTTTCTTTGAAGAAGTGGGGAACTATAGTGTGGAAACATATATCAAATTTTTCTGATTTGTGGTTTGGTTTTGCTGAGGGTTTTTTCCCTTGATCATACTTCCTTCTTTATGGGATGGCTTTTTAGTAAGGAGAGAGGGAGAGAGCACATTGGGAAGCATAAGAGATATAAAATCAAAGATATCCATAACCTTTTTTTTGAATAATAATAGCTAGTATTTCTCTGACGCTTTAAAGTTAGTAAAGCATTTCATATATATTATCTCATTTGATCTTCATAATAACTTTGTGAGGTTGGCCCTGTGATTGTTTCTGGTTCACAGGTGCAAAAACTGAGGCTAAGAGAGAGTCAGTGCAATCTGTTCAGGATCAAATAGCTCATCTATGTCTGAGGCAGGATTCAACTCAGGTCTTCATTTCAATCCAATAGTCTATCCTAGCTAACTTTAAAAATGGGGCATGATGGGACAAATGCAGCTTCTTTTGGACCCTATTACCTTCCCATGAGAGAAACAAGGGCATGAGCCTATTAGAGGACTAGGGCTCCTGGCAGGTGATGGGGATTGGGAAGTCATGGCTGGCTGTTCCCTTCTACATATAGGGTGGTGTGGGGATTGTGGAAGGGGATGCGAGAGAGAAAGGAGGACAGGGAGTCAGAGGGGAGAGAATAGGAGATAAGTCTGGGGGAACTTTGCTATTTTATTTATTCATACATCAATATAACTGTTTATTCACTGTTTATTTAGTAACTATGTACTTATGTATTTAATGGTATACTTACTGCTGGGAATACAGAGATGAAAATCAAGTAGTCCCTGTCCACAAGGGCTTTGCATCTTACTGGGGTGAGGCAGCATAGAAGCATACAAGTTAGTGTGAGAGAAAGGAGAGAGAGAGAGAGAGAGAGAGACCCACACACATTCATATAATCTCCTATATGTGTGTATATATATACTATATACGGTATATGAGAGAAAGACCCATACACATACATACGGTCTCCTATATGTGTATATATACTATATACAGTATATAATATATAGTATAATTGTATATATACATATATTATATAGTCTATATAATATGTATATTGTATATAATATATGATAGATGTTAAATATATAAATTATTAAACATGTAAATCTATTAAAACATTAAATAGATGTAAATAGATGATATATATATATATATATATAGAGAGAGAGAGAGAGAGAGAGAGAGATCTTCATAGAGAAGATTATTATTAAAGCTATGGGATCTGATGAGTTCATGAAATAAGAGTACAGATTGAGAGGAGAGCCCTGAATCTTGGGGGACATCCATCATTAGGTACAGAATATGGATATGAATTGATCAAGACTGAAAGGAATTAGACACATGGCAGAATCATCTCATATAAGAAAGAGGGAAAGATGGTCAACAATGTCAAATGTCAATGTGTGCTAATGTGTGTGTGTGTGTGTGTGTGTGTGTGTGTGTGTGTGAGAGAGAGAGAGAGAGAGAGAGAGAGAGAGAGAGAGAGAGAGAGAGAGGAGATGCTCTGTCCCCTTAATCAAGGGGCTAAGACAGAGATCATGACTGGCATTGAGTCATGGCTTTCTGATGCTGGGGCTATCTCTCCATAGCACTATCTTTGTCTCTATGGTATCCCTCTCTAACATTCCAACTCAGAATTAGGCAATCAATAAAGATTTATTAAGCATCTTATAATAAGCTAGGTTCTATGATCAGCAGAAAGTACATGAAAACAAAAGTGAAGCCCTCAAAGAACACATGCTTTATGGAAGGGGACAGCAAGTCAATCTGTAGTTATATCCCAAATAGATCTAAGGCAATGGGTGAGGATAGATCATGAGCAGTTGATGAGATCAGAAAAGGTTCTATGAAGTCGCTGGTGTGTAATTTGAGTCTCTAAGAAAAGGAAGGATTCTGAGAACAGATAAGGAGGGGCATTCCAGAAATGAGGGACAGCTTAGGCAAAAATCAATGATGGGCAATGGATTGTTTTATGTGGGAACACTAAGGAGACCATCTTAGTTCAACCATAGGGTATGTGAGGAAAGACCCCAAAACATAGATTATGTGAAAGGGGAAGGCATGTAATAAAGTCAGAAAAGTAGCATGACTGGGGTTTTAAAGTGTTTTAAATACCAAACACAGAATTTTATTTTATTCTAAAGGCAATAGAGAGACATTGGAATTTAATGAGAAGGGGCCTAATGTAGTCAGATTTGTGCTCCGGGAAAATGTCTTTGACAGCTATATGGAAGATGGATTAGAGGGGAGCTACTTGAAGGAGGGAGGATAATTTAAGGGACTAGTGTAATCATTTAGGCCAGAAGGGATGAGAATCTAAATTAGAGTGTTGGTTCTGTGGGTGGATTTGGGAACAGATGTGAGATGCTGCTAAGATGGTGGATTGTGAGGTGAGAGATGGAAAAGAGTTAAGAATTATGCTGAGATGGTGAATCTGAGTGAGTGCAGAAAATTTCATAAGAGGGGAGAATTTAAGGGAAAAGACAGAGAGTTCTATTTTGGAAAAATTGATTTTGACATGCCTGAAGATCATCCAGTTCAAAACGTCTAACAGATAGTTGGTGATGCATAGATCTGGAAGAAATCTGCATAGGGATGTTCATTAACCCCATGGGAGCTGTTGAAAAGAGAGAGAAGAGAAGAGGGTCCAGGAAAGAACTATGGGGAACATTCAAAGTTGGGGGCATGATCTAATTAGTAATCCATCACAGGAGATTAAGTACATTAATCACACAGAAAGGAGAGGAATGGAGAGAGGAGCACCACAACTTTCCAGAGCAAAACGAGAAAACTTAGTAGCAATGGGTGGTGTCCAATACTGTAGAAATGATTCCTTTCTGCCTCATTCCTTATGACGCTATGTCCATCTTTTCTTCTTTCTTGTTTCTTGGCCTCATTGTCTGTCTCTCTCTATGATACTGTGTCCTTCATTTCATAACTGTCTGCTTCTCTCTGTATGATATACCCCTCGTTTTTTCTTTATCTGTTTCTCTGTTTCAGTAGGGGTCCTAGATTACAAAGGGTGACATTATATTCCTTCACAACCTGGGCAATCATCACTTATGTATTTATTTCAATGGCTGTTTCAGACCTTTTTTTTTTATTCAGGGATGCAAGGGAGAGACAGATGGATAAGCTCCCTTCAAGGAGCTCCCAATCTAAGGGAGGAAAGAAATGAGAGGAGTACCATGAGTTAACTGCTTTCTACACAAGTGAGAAATCAAGGACTGGAGAAAATAAGAAATGGAATGGCCGAGAGGCTGCTTGGTTCAAGTGGGGGTCTCTGGGGCAGAATCCTGGGATGAGTGAGGGTGAAGCATCTGGATGGCCCTTGATGTCACTGTGCCTAGCTTGTGTATGTTTTGGTGTGTCCATTTTCCTCTTTTTTCCTTGTCTCTCTGCAACACTCAATGGAACTCAGCCCATTTCTCTTGCCTCTGGGTTTCACTGTGTGATTCTACATCCTTTGTCTCTCTAGGATGGCGCCTCTGCCTCTCTCTGTGTGTTTCTCACTGTGCTTCTAATGCATCCCCCCCCCCTTCTTTTTTGTGTACCAATATGAATGCCAATGTCTTGGCTGCTTTGTCAATATTTCTTTGTCTCTAGGACATTATCCAAAATGGAGTTTAAGAGAAAAATGATTGAATAACTCAGAATGATACCTTCTGAAATGAAAAGGGGGTGATTCTACCCCCACCCCAGACTAAAATGTATGTAGCACCTTTCAGTCAACTTATAAAACTTTTCCATACTTACTCTGGCTCCACCATTTCGAACCCCTCTCCCCTCCCCTGCTCTCTGTGCCTCCTCATCAAGAAGAAACTACAACCCCCCCACCAGCTCAGAGAGCCTAGAGGAGAGGGACCCCCCCTCCCTACCTCCTCTATAATTATAGAGCTGTTGAGGACCAGGGGTCCAGGGCTGCAGGGTACCAAAGACCATTTCTTTAGCCTTCTAGGCACCTCCTCTTGTCTCCAGATGGGCCCTAGGTCACCACAAAGAGACTGTAGTTTCTGGGTAAGCCTGGAGCCTGTTGGTCTACTACCCCCAGCAGAGCTGACTGGCAACTCAACCAGTCTGAGAGCTAGAGCCCCACCTTAGCTACCCCCCAGCAAGGTGCCACTGGCTTGACTCTCCAGCTCCAACGGTGAGCCAACTCTGGGTGAGGCTATTTCTGAGAATCCTTCCAGAAGGCTGAGTCATGGGGTTCAGTCCTTGGGTGAGGGGACTCCAGTGTGGGAGAAATATGTTAAACCACGTTTGGTTCCTGAGGTCCAGGTACCTATTGGCCTGTCTACTTGTATTGTCTTTTCTCCCTTAGCTCTGCCATGTTCCTATTGCCTTTCAGCTTCATTTACCATCCCAGAGTCAGCTTGAAGAGATGCACTGCCTCTGGCTGGCCCTTGATGTCATTGTGCCTAGCTATGTGTGTTTTGGTGTGTCCATTTTCCTCTTTTCCCCAGTCTCTTTGCAATACTCTATGGAACTCAGCCAGTTTTTCTTGCCTCTGGGTTTCACTGTGTGATTCTACATCCTTTGTCTCTCTAGGATGGCACCTCTGCCTCTCTCTGTATGCTTCTTGCTGTGTTTCTGATGCATCCCCACCCCTATCCCCCTCTCCCTGTCTTTGTCTCCTTCTTTCTATGTACCAATATGAATGCCAATGTCTTGGCTTGCTTTGTCAATGTATCTTTGTCTCTATGGCATTATCCATCTGAAAAATGAGAGACCTCAAACTAGATGTCCTCTGAGGTCTAGATTTTTGTGATCCTGTCACTTAACCTTCCTGGCCTCGGTTGCCTCATCTGTAAAATGTGACAAAACTGTCTGTTGATGGTTATCTCTTTAACAGATTTATTTTATCTCTATCTTCATGTCTTTTGGTCTATCCTGTCAGAAGAAAAGGAGTTCTAATCCAGCTCAGACACTTGATATTCACTAGCTATGTGACCTCGGGCAAGTCACTTGACCCTGATTGCCTCTCATCTGGGGCCGTCTCCAGTTGTCCCGATTCATATCTAGCCACTGCACCCAGATGGCTCTGGTGACTTTGCACAGCCCCCCTCACTCAAATCCATTTCTTGTGCTTGTCATGGCATCACCTTCCTGATGTCATGGTCTTCTTTGAGAATGAAGGACGAACATCAGATACTCAGAAAAATAAGTGGTGTAAAGCAGAATGAGCACTGTACTTGAGGTCAGAGTTGCAGGGAAGGGAATTGGCATTGCTAATGACAATTACTATGATCCAGACACTGTGCTTTTAATCTCATTTGATCCTCTTAACAACCTTGGGAGGGAGGTGCTATCATGTCCCCATTTTACAAAAGAGGAAACTGAGGCAAACAGGGGTTCAATAACTTACCCAAGGTCACACAGCTAGGAGGTGACCATGGTCGATTTTGAACAAAAGTCTTCCTGCCTACAGGCCCAGGGCTCTGCCCACCATGTCACCAGATGCCTGTCATTACTTCTTTGGCCCTCTGAGTCCTCACCTGATCAGGGACCCTGCTGTTTTGTCAGCCTATTCTTTTCCCCTCTTTGTTGCCGGCACCCTAAGACTCAAGAACATGAATGGGGGTGGGGTGGGGAATGAGGTTCAGAGGACTACCACCAGCCTTAGAGGACCAGAAATGAGTCATCTAGACCCTCTAGGACCTTGGCTGTCCCTGCCTCTCCCCCACCCCTCAGCACTACTAGTGGCCCCTTCCTGGAGGTAGAGAGGAGTGAGGAAGCCATATGGTAGAGACAGGCCCAGAATCCAGGTCTTCTGCCTCCCCTACGGGACCCAGCCAGCTGGTCTGGCGGTTACTGCTGCCTGTTTTCCTGCTTTGGAGGAGACTAGTGGGAGGTGGGGGGTGGGGGGTGGGGGGAGGGAGCTGAAGGGCAGAGACAATGGAAAATGCTTTGGAGAATCTGCAGCTGGTAGGAATTCTTTCCTGGTCTGAATCCTTCCACCCCCACCCCCATCCCCAATAGTTTAGCTCTGTATATATCCCCTCTCGTCTCCCATCCCCCCACGCTCACCCCCCACCATGCTCAGCTTGGCTTCTCTCTCTCTTTCTGTCTCTGTTCTTTCCATTCCCACCTTTCCAAGTGGCTGACGTTTCCCCTTGGCTCCTGCTGCTCAGACCTCACTTAACACACCTTCCTTCTGGCTCTCCTCTTCCCTGGTCACAGTCTCTCTGTCTGAGGAAGGAAAATAAAAATCCCAGCCATGGGATTGCAAGGGGTGGGGGAGAGGAAAGGGACTGATATGGCTGAGTCAATCCTCTCTCCTTAAGGGACTAGACAATAGGAAAGCTCTGACTAGAATCACCAAATCAGTATACATTCTTTAAGGACCTTCTATGAGGGGGCAGCTAGGAGATGCAGTGGATAGAGCACTGACCCTGCAGTGAGAAGGATCTGAGTTCAAATTCTGCTTCAGCCACTTAATGCTTACTTAGCCATGTGACCTTGGGCAAGTCACTTAACTCCATTGCCTGGCAAAAACAAAACAGAACCAAAAAAAAGACTACTATATGCTAGGGATTGGGGATACAGAAACAGAAATGAAATATCCTCTGCTCTCAAGGAGTTTTCATTCTAATGGGAGCTGTGTGCATATGCATATATAGATCCCAAATATTTTTTGTTTTTTTGCAGAGCAATGGGATTAAGTGACTTGCCCAAGGTCACACAGCTACATAATTATTATGTGCCTGAAGCCAAATTTGAATTTAGGTCCTCCTGACTCCAGGGCTGGTGCTCTATCCACTGTGCCACCCAGCTGCCCAGGTCCTGAATATCTTTAAAGCAAATATGAGGTAATTTCAGGAATTAAGGCATCAGTAACTGGGGGAGGCTAGTTTGGATTCTGCCACTAAAATTAGTTTTGTGACCTTGGGCACACCTGGGCCTGATGTAAAGAAGACTCATCTTTGGGGCACTTCCTAGCTGTGTGACCCTGGGCAAGTCAATTAACCTTGTTGGCCTCAGTTTCCTCACCTGTAGAATGAGCTGAAGGAGGATGTGTCAAAGCACTCCAATATTTTTACACTCTCAAATGAAATGAAGTCACAAAGTGTCAGATATGACTGAAAGTAACTGAAGATCACCTTGAGCAGGTCACTTCCCTCTCTGAGTTTCCCTTTCCTCCTCTAAAATGGTGGTGAGAAACAGAGGAAAGTCTACTGGTATTGGAACCAGTGGTCTGAGGCTTAACCCCAGGATTGCAGTTTTCTAGATTTTGTGAGCCTTAATGTACCTCAGTTTCCTCATCTGTAAAAAACAGGATTGCTACATGGAGTAGTGGACAGATAAAGAATAGAATATTAATAGAAAATAGTGGCCTTGGAGTCAAAAGACTCCGGTCTAGGTTCTCCTTCCGACAGGACTTGGTTGTGAGACCCTGGGAAAGTCACTTCACTTTTAAGTGTACCCACAATTGTCTGAAGCAGTAGGTTACATAGGGATTGCCCACCTGCATGGTGTGTGGGAGAACCCAGGTATTCCAAACATTGATGAAGTCACAGGTCTGGATCTCCTCTGTCTTCCCCTCCTTCCCAACAGCTTGGAAAGCCTAAAGGTTTCTCAAAATGAGGGTTATGGCTATTAACAATGAAGACGACAAGCTTATAGGTCATTGAGTCCAACTCCTTCTTTCAGTAGGTCACCCAACATTTACAAAGCATCGACTTTGTGCTGGACACTGTACCAAGCATGCGGTGGGGGCAATCCTTGCTATCAAGTAGCAGCCATTTTACAGAGGAGGAAACAGAGGTGAAAGAACTTGGCCAAATCCATATAGCTGGTAGAATTCTAACCCAGGTCTTCCTGACTGCAGGTCCCACACTCTCTCCACTACACCATACTGCCCCGTGTGGTTTTCTGGAGGGGGTGGTATTTAAGATTGCTGAAGATCAAAGGGGAGGATGTTCCAGGAATAGAGAATGACGTGATCAAAGGCCCTGAAGTGAGAAAGTGTGAAGCTCCTGAGGGATTGCTAGTCTTCATTCCAAAGAATGTAACTCTCAGGAGAAGAGTAGAAAGCCAGAGGGAGAGGCAAAGGTAGTTACCAGCTCAGACATTAACAAATATGAGACCTTGTTAGATGGTTTGGGGCAGGATGATGGATTTGGACCTGGGTTTGAATCTAACCTTGATACTAATTTCTCGGATAGCTTTGGACACTGTGCTTTAACTTCTTCAAGTCTCAGTTTCTTCATCTGGACAAGGTGGGATATCATACTGGATAATCTCTAAATCCATCCTCTGTGATCCCTACCTGAGGATATCAGACTGACCTGGATCCTATCTGGTAGGGTCCTAGAAGCAAAGGGATATGGTCTGAAAGAGGCAGCCTGGACCAGTGGAAAGAGCGTGGGCTTTGGGGAGGGGGGCAGAGGACATATTTTCTAATCTCGCCTAAAACTCTATGGCCTCTCTGGTACTTTGATGCTGTGAATCTAAGAGTTATTGATGAATCTCTCCTCTCCTATATCTGTCCACAGACCATGGAATCCCAGGTGGAGGAGTGGTGTCGGGAAGTGGGGGAGCTTCAGGCCCAGACTGCAGCCCTACCTCTGGAACCTGCAAGCAAAGAGCTGGTAGGGGAGCGGCAGACAGCTGTGGGTACCCGCATCGTACGTCTCATCGAACCCTTGAAGGAACGGCGGCGCCTCTTGCTGGCCTCCAAGGAGCTACATCAAGTAGCCCATGACTTGGAGGATGAGATTGTAAGTGGCCTGAGGTGGGGATGGGGGTGGGGTGGTCCCCAGGGAGGAAAGTAGTGGCATTGCCATAGGCTCCAAACTCAGTGTATGTCAAAAAGTGATCTAGAAGCCAAAAATAGGCTCAACACTATTTTATGCCTCACTAAGGGAGGCGTTGCATCAAATGGGAGAAAAGCCTCCTAACCCACCACATTCAGACCACATCAAGATTCAGTTGTGGGCAAATCATTTTAGAAAGAACATGGGCATGGTAGCTCTATCATGTGGAAAAAGCATCAGACTTGTTCTCCTTGGCCCCAGTGAATAAAGCTTGGAAGGAAGCTTGAGGCAGAGAGACAGATTCCAAGTTGATGTAAGGTGGTTGAAGTGCCTGTCCCAAACTGGGACTAGATTGCCTCAGGAGGTAGTGTGCTCTCTTTCCCTGGAAGTCTTCAAGCAAAGACTGGATCATCAGCCATTGGGGAAAGTCTTGGGTGGACTAATTGACCTGGGAGGCTCCTTCCAGCTTGGAGAGTCATGAAGGGTGGAGTTGGGGAGTTGGGCTGTTTCCTGCCTTCCTTACCCTGTTTCCCTCCCCCATACCAGGCATGGGTCCAGGAACGATTGCCTTTGGCGACTCAGACGGATAAGGGGAACAGTTTGCAATCTGTGCAGCAGCTGATTAAGAAAAACCAGGTGGGAGCGAGGTCTTGGAAGAGGGAAGGAAAGACTAAGGGAACTGCTGGAATGGAGTGATGATTGATGGGGGGCGCCAGGAGTGCTGTTGGACTCAAATAGGCCTGTACATGGGGATCCCTAACATTGACTTAGAAAACCAAATCTCGACATTATCTCTGTTCTATTTGACTATTACTTATTCTGTTAAATATCTCCCCCAAACCTGTATTTGCATTCAGGAACTTTGTAATGCTGCCTGTTGGCTGGGTGATTTGAAGCCTCTGTGAGGACAAGACAGGGGAAGGGGCGACAACACAACCAAACTCCTAATTGACATTCCAGCCTCAATTCATTCTTCAATGTCCCCTTTTATAGACTAGAGGAGTAATCGTAGACAACTGTCCCGGATTTGGAATCAGAAGAACTGGTAGAATCCCAGTTTTGACCCTGGGCAAATTTGCTTAACCTCTTGGTCCCTCAGTTTCCCCTTTGGAAAAATAGAATAGGCATCAGGATTTAAGGGAAAGTCTGTTGTCCTGGACTTGGAACCAGAACAGCTGTTAAAATCTCAACTTTGACCTTGGAAATTCTCTGGGCCTATTTTCTCAACTGCAAAATAGGGAAGCTGGGCCAGATGATTCTCATTTCTTTCTTTTTTTTTTTTTTTTTAGGTTTTTGCAAGGCAAATGGGGTTAAGTGGCTTGCCCAAGGCCACACAGCTAGGTAATTATTAAGTGTCTGAGACCAGATTTGAACCCAGGTACTCCTGACTCCAAGGCCAGTGCTTTATCCACTGCACCACCTAGCCCCTGATTCTCATTTCTAAACCTATACTCCTCGTCTCTGGATGCACCTAGGACCTGGAGGTCTAGCTGCATAGTCTTGCGGGGCTCCCCTCTCCCTGGCTCCAGGAAAGCCTCCCCCCTTACTTTATTAACCTAGAGGACTAAGTGGGCTGGGGGAGTTCTCTTGTGTTAAATCATGTCCAAGGCTATCATCTTAAAACTGATTCACACTGACTTTTAACCAGTCCATCCTGCCTCAAAATGTGCTCTTAGCAACAACAGCAATAATAACAAAAATCCATCCTGTTTATGCAGCAAATTACACTAGGAGATAATTGTTGCAGGTCATCATTACGAGAACTTTACCCCATCTTTCCCATTTTACAGAGGAGAAAAACTGAGGCACAGGGAAATGAAGTCTCTTGACAAAGAGCTTTGGAGAGGTGCAGAATGGAGTGACGTGATGTCCCGGGGGAGGCTTCCTTTGAAGTGGGCTGAGTTGAAAGTGAGAAGGCCTAGGTTTGAATACAAAGTTCATCTCTTGCTAGCTGTGTAGCCTTGGGCAAAAATCTCTTCCCCTTTCTAGACCTCAACTTCACTTTCTGTAAAAGAGAGAGCAGAACTTGATAATAAACTGAAGGTCTCTACCGATTCCCCCACCCCCATGGGGTAAGAAGCAATTAAGGTTAAGTGACTTGCCTAGAAGTCATCCAAGCTGCCTGAGGTTGGATTTGAACTCAAGTCCTGCTGATGCTCCATCCACTGTGCCATCTGGTTGCTCTTTGCAACAATAGCAAGAATAACAAAAGTCTTTGTGCTTATGTAGCATTGTAAATCACACTAGAAAATAATTATTGGAGGTCATCATTGTAGGAACTTTACCCCACCTTCCACATTTTACAGAAGAGAAAACTGAGGTTCAGGGAAATGAAGTCTTTTGACATAGGAGCTCTTTTCTGTTTTTTAATCCTCTCGTGATCTGTTCCCTTTCTGAGGCTCAATTTCTTCATCTATAAAGACTAAAGGACCTTGAGCTAGCTCCAGGTCTGTGCCAGAAGCTGTGCCACAAGTTTCCACTTGACCTTCTTCTTTCCCCATGCCAGAGCCTCCGCCGGGAGATCCAGGGGCACCGAGGCCGGGTGGAGGAGGTACTCGAGCGAGCGGGGGCCCTGGCCTCCCTGCGCAGCCCAGAGGCCGAGGTGGTGAGCCAAGGCCTGGAGCGCCTTCAGGGCCTGTGGAGCTCCCTGCAGGAGGAGGCTGAGCGGAGGCAGCAGGTCCTGGACGCTGCCTTCCAGGTGGAGCAGTATTACTTTGATATGTCAGAGGTGGAATCCTGGCTGGGAGAGCAGGAGCTGTTGTTGATGAGCGAAGAGACGGGCAAGGTTCGCCTGGGCCTGGACAGAGGGCAGGGACCCATGGGGACCTGGAGAAGGGCAGAGATTGGGGGATCCAGCAAGTCCCCCCATGCTGGCCCCTTTCACAGCCTCAGAAAGGAAGAGAGAAAACTCTGGATAGCAGAGGGGGTCAGAGGAGTCAGGAAGACCTGGGTTCAAATTCTGCCTTTGCCACTTCCTAGTTTCACGTCTGGACAAGATCCTTGTCCTCTCTGACTCTAAGGGCCCCTCCAACTTTAGACCTCTGATCCTGTGAATCTCTGTGGGTCTCAGTTTCCTCACTTGTCAAATGAGGTCCTCTAAGGTCCTTTCCCTGATCCCAGGAGGTCCCAGTGGGACAGTGGTCTGGTCCCCACCCACCTCACTGTCCCCTCCGGGCCCACAGGATGAGCAGAGCACACTTCAACTCCTGAAGAAACACTTGCTGCTAGAACAAAGCGTGGAAAACTACGAGGAAAGCATCGCCCAACTCTCCCGTCAATGCCGCTCCCTGTTGGAGATGGGGCACCCGGACAGGTGGGTTGGAGGTGGGGCACCCGGACAGGTGGGTTGGAGGTGGGGCACCCGGACAGGTGGGTTGGAGGTGGGGCACTCGGACAGGTGGGTTGGAGGTGGGGCACTCGGACAGGTGGGTTGGAGATGGGGCACCCGGACAGGTGGGTTGGAGGTGGGGCACCTGGACAGGTGGGTTGGAGGTGGGGCACTCGGACAGGTGGGTTGGAGATGGGGCACCCGGACAGGTGGGTTGGAGATGGGGCACCCAGGCAGGTGGGTTGGAGGTGGGGCACTCGGACAGGTGGGTTGGAGGTGGGGCACTCGGACAGGTGGGTTGGAGGTGGGGCATCCAGACAGGTGGGTTAGAGATGGGGGGCACCCGGACAGGTGGGTTGGAGATGGGGCACCCAGACAGGTGGGTTGGAGATGGGGGGCACCCGGACAGGTGGGTTAGAGATGGGGGGCACCCGGACAGGTGGGTTGGAGATGGGGCACCCGGACAGGTGGGTTGGAGGTGGGCCACCAGGACAGCTGGCCCCCACACCCTGTCCCCCAACACACAGAGCCAAGGAGCGGGTCAGGTTCCCTGGTCTAGTGGTAAGTATACTCGAGTCATGAAGAAGAGAGACCTTGGCAAGTCTGGTAACCTCTGCTCCTGGTCAGATCAGGGTCACTGACCAGCTCTCAGAGAGCTTGTATTTAGGGCGAAGATGCCACCCTGTCTCCTGAGATGAAAGACATAGCCCAGTCCTAGGGAAGGAGACAAAGCTCAGAGCAGGATGGGCCAGTGAATAGGGCACAGTAGCTGGAGTCAGGGAAACCTGGATCCAAAATCCAAAGTTTCCTCCTCAGGCCTTTGGGGATCCCTCCTAGGTCTAGGTCCCATTATTTCTTGTCTCCCCCCCCCCCCCAGTGAGCAGATCAGTCGGCGCCAGTCTCAGGTGGACCGATTGTACGTGGCCCTGAAGGAGCTGGGAGAGGAACGGCGGGCACGCCTAGAACAACAGTACTGGCTGTACCAGCTCAGCCGCCAGGTGGACGAGCTGGAGCATTGGATTGCAGAGAAGGAGGTGGTGGCCGGCTCCCCCGAGCTGGGCCAGGACTTCGAGCATGTTACGGTGAGTCAGACTGAGGACCCCCAGGAGGAAGCTGGAGAGGGAGAGTGAAGGACCTGGCCATAATCACCCAAGAGGTAGAGGATGGGAATGAGCAGGGTCTGGAGTCTTGTGTCTAGTGGGCCCTTGGGTAACCAGGACTCAGAGCTGACCCAGTAACCAAGGCACCAGGGCTTATCCCTTGGGAGCCCAGAATATTTGACAAGTTATTCAATCTCACCTGGAAGACAATGACTATGGGAGAACATTCTCCTGAGAGGGTTCCAGGCTTCCTATCATGTATTCTCTTAGCTCTGGACACAATCCTTGTCCTCTCTGACCCCAAGGGCCCCTCCAACTCTGGACCGCTGATCCCGTGAATCTCTCCGGCTGTTTCCTCATCTGTCAAGGTCCTTTCCCTGCACCCACTCTCAAGGAACCCCTGCCTCTGTCCGGACAATGGGAAATGGGGGAGCTCAGGGTTTCATAGGATTTAGAGTTGGAAAAGACTTTAGAGATGACAGTCCGAGCTCACTCCCCACCCCGCTCTCCCCACTTAGGTCCTGCAAGAAAAATTCACCGAGTTTGCCAGCGAGACGGGTAATGCGGGCCGGGAGAGGCTGGCTGCCGTGAACCAGATGGTGGATGAGCTAATCGAGTGTGGCCACACGGCGGCGGCCACCATGGCCGAGTGGAAGGATGGGCTCAACGAGGCCTGGGCCGAGCTGCTGGAGCTCATGGGCACCCGGGCCCAGCTGTTGGCTGCCTCTCGGGAGCTGCACAAGTTCTTCAGCGACTCTCGGGAGCTACAAAGCCAGATCGAGGAGAAGCGGAGGAGGCTGCCCCGGCTGACCGCCCCACCAGAACCAAGGTCCAACGCGGGCAGCGTGCAGCGGGCACTGAGGGCCTTCGAGCATGACCTGCAGCTGCTTGTGTCTCAGGTGAGTGTGGGGCTCGGTTTCTTCTTCTGGTCCCCGTATTACCTCCCTTCCAGTGTCAGCATGCTGAAGTCTTTTTTTTTTTTTTTTGCAAGGCAATGGGGTTGAGTGACTTGCCCAAGGTCACACAACTAGGTAATTATTAAGTATCTGAGGCCAGATTTGAAGTCAGGCCCTCCTGACTCCAGGGCCAATACTCTATTCACTGTGCCACTTAGCTGGCCCAGGTTTTTGAAGCCTTAAAACACCAGAGAAAAGGACTTAGTGTCAGTGATATTAAAGAAGCCTTAGACAAGTCACTCCCTAAAATTTCTCTCTATAATGGAGGTACAGGGGAGAAGAGAGGGACATAGATCAGCTCATCTCTAAGGAGCCTTCCAGCTCTCCAGACTATTACCTCAGCTGTATAACCCTGGACATATTACTCTCCTCATTGGAAACTCACTTTCTTCGCTTATAAAATAGGAAGGATAATTTCCTGCAGAAATGTGATTTTTGGTGTTGTTGGGGCAATCAGGCTTAAGTGATTATTCCAGGGTTACATAGCTAGTAAGTGTCTGAGACTGGATTTGAACTCATGTCCTCCAGGCCCCGTGTTCTATTCCCTGCATCACCAAATTGTCCCTTGATTAGTTGTTGCTATATTTGGGTAGCTAGGTGGCAAAGTGGATAGGGCACTGACCTTGGAGTCAGGAGGACAGAAGTTTGAATCTACCATCAGACATTTGACTCTTACTAGCTGTGTGACCTTGGGCAAGTCATTTAGCTCTGATCACCATCTCCCATTGTCCTGATTCATATCTGGTCATTGGAGGAGAAAGTGAGACTGGTGACTTAAATAGGCCCCCTCACTCAAATCCAATGCATGTGCTTGTTATGGCATCATCTCCCTGATGTGGTCTTCTTCGAAAATGAAGGACAAACATTATTATGTTATTCTCTAAGAAACCTTGAATAAGAGAGACCTGAGTTCAAATCCTAACCCTGCTTGATTGTGTACAAATCATTTCCATTCTCTGGCCTCCTCCTTTATAAAATAAGGGAGGCGGGACTAGTTATTCTCCAAGGTCCCTCCAAGCTCTCCATACTATAGTCCCATAAGAAGCTATCCAGGTAGCCTGATCAGTTGACTGGTAAACAGGTCCCAGAGAACCCCAAACCTGGACAGAAATTCCTCAGGGCTAAAGGCAGGACTCAGAGCTTTGGAGACTCCCAAGCCAGGACCAGCAGCTGCCATACCTGTCCAGATTGGCTGCTGCCCAAGGGAGGTGGTTTTGGTGGCTAAGTTGAGGCTGCAGAGGAGGGATCTCCCCAGGAAACCTCCTGACTTGTTCACAGTGAGCTCCTCCCTGGTCAGGTTGGGGAGCTCCCCAGGGGAGCCTGCCAAGGGATGTCTGGGGATTTTGCCACGTCACTGTCTCCCCGAGTAACCAAGTCAAGCTCCTTATGAAGGGAGTCTCATTTTGGCCAAAAGAAGGGGAGAAGGAGGCATTTGAATCTGTCTCCTAGGATGCCGAGTTCTGCCACGGTGCCCGGTCCCCAGGGGAGGTGCCCTTGCCCTGTCTGGCCACTGGATGATCATGAACAGGGGTCACTGGAATATCCAGAGGGCTACAGACCAGGAGACTGCATAACAGCATGTTATTAACCTGCAGCCCAGCAAGAAAGACTAATGATGATGATGGTGATGGTGGTGATGATAATATAGTAACAGCTTGCATTGATTTAAGACTTTATAAATATTATCACTCTTAATCCTCACAGCAACAGCAGGTGATATTATTTGCATTTTACAAAACTGAGGCAGATAGGTTCAGTCAATCAATAAACATTTATTAAGTGCCTATTATGTGCCAGGCCCTGTGTTAAGATCTGGGAGATTCAAAAGGAAGGAAAAGACAATCTTTACCTTCAAAAAACTTGCCAAACAACACGTCAACCAATAATTACAAAGTAAATTATATATATAGGATAAATAAGAGAGAATTAATGGAGGGAAGACACTAGAATTTTTAAAAAATAAAATTTTATTTTTTCTTCAGTTACATGTGAATGTTTGACATTCTTTTTTTTTTAAATTTTGAGTTTGAGATCTTTTTTTCCCTACCTCACCGCCAACATTTCTGAGACAGTAAGCAATTTGGTACAGGTTATAATATTCAATCATGCAAAACATATACCCTTCTCAGTCATTTGTGAAAGAAGACACAGATCCATAGAAAAAAATACATGAAAAAATTATGGAAAGTGAAAAATTATTATGCTTTGATCTGCATTCAGATTTCTTCTTTTTTCTGGAGGTGGAGAGTATTTTTTCATCATGGTTTCTTTGGAATTGTCTTGGATCATTGTATTGGTGAGAAGAGTTAAGTCATCCACAGATGCTCATGATTAACATTATTATTACTGTACACAGTGTTCTGGTTCTGATCATTTTGTTTTGCATCAGTTCATATAAGTTTTCTCAGGTTTTTCTGAAATCCGCCTGCTCATTATTTCTTTTTGTTTTCTCTTAAAGATTTTATTTATTTTGAGTTTTACAATGTCCCCCTTCATTATTTCTTATAGCACAGTGATAATTCATTACAATTACATACCAGCTACTCCCCAATTGATGGGTATTCTTTTGATTTCCAGTTCTTTGAAGGCACTTAGAATTAAGAGGAAGAAGGCTTCCATTAAATAAAGGAATTTAAAAGAAGTTAGGGAGGTCAGTGCTCAAAAGGGGTGAGGGAGAGGATGCCAGACCTTGGAGACAACCAAAGAAAATGCTTTGAATTGAGAGAGAGAAAGCATCTTGTGTATGAATAAGATGTAAGAAAACCAGAAAGGTAGGTTAAGTGACTTGCCCAGGATCACACAACTAGTAAATGGTTGGTGCAAGATTTGAATTCAGGTCTTTATGACTCCAGATCTAATGCTATATCCATCAAGACTTCAGGAAAACACTTGCATTTATGGACTTTAAGCGATGGAGAGAGAAAAAATTCCAGAAATAAGAAATGATAATAACAATGATATCTCATTTATGTAATACTCTATATATGCTGATTTGTTGATCCTCACCATAGCATTTCTGAGGCTCAGAGATGATTCAGCCAGAGTCCCATAGCTGGTAAAAATGCACTGCTACATGGGCAGGGATGTGCCCAGGTCCATCAGCAGGGCAGGGTCAGCTCACTGGACAATCAGTCCAGGACTTTGTCAGAGGAGGGTCCCTGTCCTAAGCAAGGACTTTCCCCCTCCTTCCTCTCATCAGGTGCGGCAGCTTCAGGAGGGGGCGGCCCAGCTGCGGACTGTATACGCAGGAGAGCATGCAGAGGCCATTGCGGGACGCGAGCAAGAAGTTCTGCAGGGATGGCGGGAGCTGTTGGCCGCCTGTGAGGATGCCAGGTTACATGTCAGCTCGACGGCGGATGCTCTGCGTTTCCATAGTCAGGCCAGAGACCTGCTCACCTGGATGGAAGGCATCGTGGGCCAGATTGGGGCCACTGACAAACCCAGGTGGGGGCCTCCCATCCCGCCCCTGCTGACTAACAGCCAAACCTAGGCAGGGACTCCAGGGCCAGAGGGCCGGCCTGAGGTCAGCCCACCCCTCACCCACAATGAATCAGACTCTCAGGACTGGACAGCTCCTTAAGTCACCAGCTGATCCAACCCGAATAGGAATCCCCTAGCCGTCTGGGATCGACAGTCATCCCGCCTAAGACAGAACTTCCTTCCTATCTACTGAAGCAGCCCATTTTACAGCAGAACATCTCTGATGATCAGCATGTTTTCCTTACACCAATTGGGAATTGGATTCTCTTTCCTGAATCCCTCTCTCCTCCCCATCCTCCAGAGATGTGTCATCGGTGGAGGTGCTAATGAACTATCACCAGGGCTTGAAGACTGAAATTGAGGCCCGGGGCCCAGAGCTGGCTTCCTGTCTGGAGCTGGGCCGTTCCCTTCTGCTTAGCAAGAGTCCTATGTCAGATGAGGTGGGGAGGGGCCGGGGGGGTGAGGGGGACCCCCCACTGTTGCACCAGGGATTGGGACACATTGGGAGAATGGGGAGTTCCTGGGGACCTTGCTCCCTCCTCTTACTCTTCCCCCCAACCGATCCCCTTCTCTGACAGATCCAGGCCCAGTTGGACAAATTAGTGTCTCGGAAGGAGGCAATGACGGAGAAATGGGACCAGCACTGGGAGTGGCTGCAGCAGAGTGAGTGGACCTCTGAAGCCTCCTCTGTGTGCCAGCTCCCTCTTGGGAGGGCTGGTGAAGCCAGGGATAGTCAGAATGATGGGGGCGGGGGGAGGAGGGATTCCATGGTAGGTAGAAAGGGGGTCACAACACATACTGAACAGGAAGAACATATATTGAACAGGGGTTGTTCATAATGAACAGGGGGATCCTGACTTGGGGGAAACAGAGCCCTGAGGCTTTCTGTGGGTGGTATCATCTCAGGGGCCACAGGTCAAGGTGAGTGGGTTAGGACCAAGTGTCAGAGTTGGGAGATACCAACCTCAATCACATGCACCTACCTACAGGGCAGGTCCTTGACCTCATCTGCCCACTGGCAGACCCTGGTTTCCAGTGGATACCAGATGAGGGGAACTAGAATGAGTCAGGCCCCAGACCCCATCTCACCCCTCTGGGGTGGGGTGGAGGAGGGGTGGAAGTGAGCCCCCCATCCCTCCCTCTCTCCTGCCTGCCCCATACCCCACTCAGTGCTGGAGGTACACCAGTTTGCGCAGGAGGCCGTGGTGGCCGACGCCTGGCTGAACGCTCAGGAGCCTCTGCTACAGAGCCGAGAGCTGGGCAGCAGCGTGGACGAGGTGGAGCAGCTGATTCGGCGCCATGAGGCCTTCCGCAAGGCAGCTGCGGCCTGGGAAGAACGCTTCAGTTCCCTTCGACGCCTCACCACGGTCAGTCCCGCCCCACCCCTTCCTTCCCCTGCCTCCACATGGTCCTGGGGGAGGACAGCATGATAGCCTCCCTCTTGCTTCTCTAGATTGAGAAACTGAAGGCTGAGCAGAGCAAGCAGCCCCCCACGCCCCTTTTGGGTCGCAAGATCTTTGGGGATCCTTCAGAGCTGGCGGCCAAGGCGGCACCCCTGCTGCGGCCTGGGCCCTATGAGCGGACCCTGGATCCACTGGGCAGGCGGAGCCCAGAGCCCCTGGCGGTTCCCAGTCGGCTGGACTCTCCCCTGGTTGAAGGCCGAACCAGGGTGGGCTACGTTCGGCAAGAACTCAAGCCGGAGAGGTTACAACCGAGGCTTGATCGGCTCCATGAAAGCGCAGGAGAAGCTGTGCTTGGTCTTGGGGTTGGGGTTGTGGCTGGGGCTGGGGCTGCGGCCAGCACTGGGGCTGCGGCCAGCACTGGGGCTGGGCCAGAGGAGGCCATTGGACCTCGGCGGGAGAGGCTCGAGTCCCGAGGGGCAGCCCCAGTGGAAGTCACCGTGGAGCGGAGCCGACCGGAGCGGCAAGTGTCCACTGATCTGGAGGTGGGACGGATAGAGGAGCTGCCCCGGCGGAGAGCAGAGAGGCACCCAGAAAGGCAAGAGTCCATCGAACCGGAGCCCAAGCCTGCTGCCAGCCTCACCCTGGGCCGCTATGAGCAGCAGGAAAGACGGAGAGAACGCAGAGAGAGGAGGCTGGAGCGACAAGAGTCCAGTGAGCAGGAGACCCCCCGCTCAGACCCTGCCAGAGGGTGAGTTGGACCCCTGTGGGAGGGAAGACCACAGCTTTCTAGTATGTCCCACCACTGCCCCTCCCCAGAAGATGAATTGTGCCTGTTGGAACTAGCAACCACTTCCTAACTGGGCAACCTTCTCCTTGGGCCTCAGCTCCATCTGAAGAACAAGTTTCTAAGCTCCCTAGGAGCTCTGATCCTCTAGGATTCCATAGGTAAATGGAAAACACTGGTCAGTCTGAGAGGCTTGAGGTTTCCCTGGGACTATTCTTTGTCCCCAGCTTTCCCTCACTTGGCCTCACTGGGGCCTTCCTTTGCAGCCCGGCTCATCCTCAGTGTCTCCCCATCCACTCAGGTCAGGGAATGAGGCTTCAAAATAAACGGAGACTAGAATAATAAGCCATCTCCTGACCAGGTGACTTTGGGTTGAACTGGCTGTTTGAGGGACCCATGCCTAATGTTAGGATGTCTGAAACCTGGGCAGCCAGGCATTGCTGCTGGGTGAGGTCCGGATGGGCTGTGGCCCCCATCCATCTTGCTGGCAATCCACAAGCATTCATTAAAAGCCTACCCTTAATAGGCAGGCACTGGCAGTTAAATAGATCAAAGATGAGGTAGAAACCATTTATCTAGTGCTTGTGATAGGCCGAGCTTTAAGGACCAAAGATCCAAAGACAAGTCTGACAACTGAATACTGGTTTATTTAGGAGGGGCGATGCTAGCAGCTGGGGGAAGGGGGGCAGAAGCGGAAAAGAAGAAGCTTTGAAGGAGCCTGGGGTCCATCTCCTGGCTAGGGGGCTATAGCCCTGTCTCCTTGTCCATCCCGAATCCTCTCCTATAGGAAGGCCACCCTGGCTGACATCGTTGAACAGCTACAAGAGAAGGAATCGGGCACGGGACCTTCAGCCAATGTCACTGTCACTGCCACTGTGGGGGTAAATGGGTGCAGGGATGCCTCAGTATTCACCAACTAATGCTGTCCCTACCCACAATGCTTGATCTGGCCAAAGCAGCTGTGCCTTGGTCAACCTGAGCAGACAGGCTTCAATTTGTAGGCTAGCTATTTTTCCTCCACAGCCTACCCTTTTTCTCTCCACTCCACCCCCAGGTGGGTAGGAAGTCCCCCAGAACACTTGGTTTTGGTCCAACTGCCTCCACCCATCACCCCACCTCAGCCTTTTCCTCTTCCCTATCCCCAGTTTCCTCAGCAGGGAAACATTGCATGACCAAAAGGCCCAGACAATTCTGATTAGGGAATGGGGAGAGGGCACCCTGGAGAACCACAAAACCAATGAGGCTTCTTTTGCTCCTCCAGCCATCTCTCCCCCAATCCCGGGAACTCCCACCCTCATTCCCTGAACGGATGACCCGGCCTGATCGACCCCGTGCTCGTGACCGGCCCAAACCCCGACGACGTCCTCGGCCCCGGGATCCTAGTGGTGAAGGTGGTGGCGCTGGGCGGAGGTCCCGCTCAGCCCCAGCCCAGGGCACCAGTGCCCCACCCCCTCCGCCACCCAGCCACACCATCCAGCGAGAGGGCTTCTTGCTCCGCAAGAGAGAACTGGAGGGGCCCAACCGCAAGGCCTCCAACAGGTGAGCCGGGCCAGAGGCAGGCAGGCAGAACTGAACAGGTCCTTTGGACCTGGCATCCTGCATCGAGTGGAGCAAGTGGGAAAAGGGGTTCCCAAGAGGGGAGTGAAGCCTAAGTCAGGGATTGGTATTTCTCCTCACCCCCAATGCTCCCAGTTTGGTAGTTTCTAAGGTGTGAATCATGGGTAGGACCAACTTAGTCCAAGTTCTCATAGTTTCATCATCCTGCCCTGTCCCCACCAATACTGGTTCCCCAAGTTTCCTTTCCTTTAATCTCCTCAGTGTTCAGTTAGTCTGTCAGTCCTTGTTGGTGTCTCATGAATCTGAGAGGGCAGGCTAAGTAAGGATGACCCTGAATCCTGAGCTTTGACACCCCTTGACCTCATCCCCCCAGGAAGCTGCCAGGAGACAGGTTTCCAACCTTGTCTTGAGGAAATACTTTCTAATGAGGGGTGTTTCAAAGGTTGAGCTCTTTACTACTTATTGCCTGATTGTTCATCTTCCTTTGAGAGGGCAACCTGTTCTAGGGGAACGGGATCCCCCAAATAACCTACCTTACTCCTATACTTTTCATTATTGCTCATCTTCTTATGGAGGCTTAGGTAGTTTAGGGATCATTGATTTCCTGCCTTTACTTTTTCTCTCTCTTAGCTTCTGCTAACTATAGCAATACTTAAATAAATAAACCGTTTTATCCCTTAAAAAAATGGTTGGGTGGGGGATGTAGCAGGTTCTTCCTCCCTGGAGGGTAGCAGAGCCTAAGTGAGCCCTACTTCCAGTAGGTAATCATGGAACTAATTTTTTGAATGCTGCTGGGGTCCCTTCCATTTCTAAAATTCTATGATTCCTAGCAGCCTGGAAAGGCAATGAGCTGTCCATCCCTACAGGTATTCCCAAGATGGTGCTGGTGGGGTGCTCAAATGTTACAGAATGGTTCCTTAAGGTCCCATCTAATCCTTTTATCTGTGCTTCTGTAAAGGAGATTGGGATTTCCATTCTAACAGGGGAGATGGGACTCACCACTACTCTTCCCCTTCCCCCAATCTTGGAGTCCTTTAATCTAGAATACTCTAGGCAAAAATGTAGAACTAGAACCCCAGGCTTAGATTAGGGGAAGATGTAGCTGGTGATGTGTCAGATTGATGGGAAGTAGGGAAGCTAGTTTAGGAGGCTGAACTACCAACTGAGGCAGTAGGGAATAACTCAAACTGGGGACTGCTGAGATCAGGGATTCTGCCAACCTAAGCTTTCTCTTTACCCTCCCTTCCCAGGTCTTGGATGAATTTGTATTGTGTACTCAACAAAGGTGACCTGGGCTTCTACAAAGATGCCAAGGGCCCATCATCGGGTGGCACTCATGGAGGAGAGCCCCTACTCAGCCTACACAATGCCATTTGTGAGGTGGCCAGTGACTACAAAAAGAAAAAGAATGTCTTCAAACTCAAGTAAGTTTGCCAGCCCAGCCCAGAGGTAGCAGCCGGGAGACTGGGGTTCATTCCATTATTCCACAAGCATTTCTTAAATGTCTGCCACATAGAGACTATGGGGCAGGAGTAAGGGGGTGTGTGGGAGATACAGGGTTGGACTCAAAGCTAACCCCTTCCCTAAAGAAGCTTAGTGTAAGAAATGGATGATGTACAACTAGGGTTATCATGATGTGTGATGGGTCCAGAGGATACTGTGAGATCTATTATATGGAGGAAGTCACCATAGAAATGTGGTTCTTCAGTTTGAATTTAAAGACTGGGTAGAGTGATAGGTTTGAATGGGATGGTCTTCCATGCTCTGGTTTGGTGGTGGGTGACCAGCCAAGGGGACAGCCCTGGCATCCCTAAACTTCTGCCTCCTGATCCCTCTTCTTACAGGACCCATGATGGCAGCGAATTCCTTCTCCAGGCCAAAGATGAGGTAAGAGATGACCTTCGTTTAAGAATTGGATGCTGTTGATTGTGTTAAAAACCAGTCCTCTCACCTGAATCGAGGGTCAGTAGCTTATGTTCAATTCAACCATTTGACTGAAGAATGATTCCCATTAGGGCCCTTTCTACTTGGTGATGGGAATACAAAATGATAACAATATAGGATGTACCTTAAGGAGCTTACTGATGTTCTAAGGGCGACTTTTATACAGTTGCATTTAATAAGTGCTGTGTGAAGGAATGAAGATCTAAAATGTGCCCAAATACGATAGAAAATGATAGGGGAGGTGGGAGAAGGCCTTTTTAGCTATGTTGATGAGGAAAGGAGACAGATCAAGAACAGAGCTTGAAAGAAAAGGATTCTGGGAGGGGAGAATGCATTTAAGAATGCATAGGTGCTGGATGGGGCCTAAAGCAAAGAGGGCAGCAGAGGCCAAGATTGGACAGGAAGGTTTTATTCAGATTATGAAGAACCTTGAACACCAACCTAGGGGATTAGTATTTTATCCTTCAAGTGGGAGAGATCGACTAAAGTTGTTTGAGAAGAGTGACACAGTAGGACTTGTGCTCTAGGAAAAGGATATTGTCATTAAGTTGGAGACCAGAATGGAGGCAGGGAGGCCAGTTAGAGGTTTGTGGGTACTGGGTTCCGGGACAATGCCTAGCCACTCTTCTCAGCTCTTTAGGAAGCGTCTGTGAGGGGAGGTTGGGGCAGAACAACTCAGCCCACCCCCTTTTTGCCATACCCCACTGATCCCGTGCCACCTTGTTCCTCAATCCAACACAATGGCCCCAAATTGGGACCACGTGTCTAGAAGGGGTATGGGAAGTGAGAGCCAGACTCAGGCCAGGCCCCTTCCCCAGCCCGATAGCACAGTCACCAACACCAACCTTCCGCCTTCCCAGGAGGAAATGAAGGGCTGGCTCCAGGCTGTGGAGGGCTCGGTGGCCGAGCACGCAGAGATCTCCCGTTGGAGCCAGACGCTGCCCACCACATCTTCCACTGATGAGGCTAACCCGAGGCCGGAGGGCCCAGCCCCGAGAAGAGCTAGCGGCCGCCGGAAGTGACCTGCCCTAGGGTCTCCACGCTCCCACGGACCCAGGCCTTACCCCAATGGGCATGCCCATCCAGAGGGCCCTGACAACCACAGAGATGTCTTCCCCTCCACCTTCCCCACCGCCACCTGCCTGGGCTTGGAGACACTTCACCCTTCTCCCTCTGTGATGTGGAGAGATCCCCCCTCGCCTGCCCAGTGGACCTCGAGAGACCCGGACACTGAGACAAGGGGACTCTTAGGGAGAAGGGTTGTGGTGCCCTCTCCTCGGATGGGGGGCTGCCCCATGCCATCGGCCCCTTGCTGGAGGCCCACCCTCACAAGCCATATCGCTGTTCCTGCCCCCTTCCCCAGGATCTTGGGCTTCTTTTTTTTTATGCAATAAATGAGGTGGGGGGGGAGGGGAAGGGGGGGTAGATCGGGACAGAGCTGGGGGTGGGGGGGAGCACAAAAGGAGCCGCGTCTCCCTGCCCCTCACTCTTCTGACCCTCCGGGGGCCCCGGCCCAGAGGAGGGGGCAGGAGGACCCCCAGATCTGTGGGAGCAATAAATCCCGCTTCCGGGCGCACCATGTTGTAATGAGGCCCGGGCGGGTGGGCAGAGCCTGTGGGGGGCTAGTGGGGGCCACTCTCTCCCAGGGAATCCAGGGACCCCCCGTGGGGCAGCCGGCCCAGGGTGCTGGGGGGTGCGGGGGTTCCCTCCTCTGCCTTTACCTCACTTCCAAAGCTGCCTTGTTCTGGGGGGGAGGAGAGGGACCCCCGAGCCTGAGCCCCCCGCCCCGCCGCCCCGCCCGCAAGCCTCCCCCTTCATCTACCTGCAGACCCCAGCCGCTCCCCATAGGATGTGGGGGGCCGCCAGCCCCGCGGCCCTGCATGATTCGGGCTGGAGCCCCGCCCACCGGGCCACGCCCACACCGGGCCCCGCCCCCAGCCTCGGGATGGGGGGCCCGGACTTGGGGGGCGGGGGCGGGGCCGGCACTGTACGCACCTTGAATAAACCCTTGCTCTGTCCACTCTGCGCCCTTCTCTTCGGACCGGGGGCGCCGGGGGTCCCAGCGTGGTGGGGGCGGCGGCTGGGGGCGCGGAGGGGCCTGGCAGCCCCCCCCCCCAGGGGCAGCCCAGGAGGCGCGGCGGGGGCGGAGCCCGGCGGGGGCGGAGCCCGGCGGGGGCGGAGCCCGGCGGGGGCGGAGCCCGGCGGGGGCGGAGCCCGGCGGGGGCGGAGCCCGGCGGGGGCGGAGAGGCCCCGGGCCGGGAGCGGGGTTCTTCCGGCCCTTTAAAGGGCGGGAGCTGCGGGCGGACGGGCGGGGTCACTCACCAATCACCGGCGTGCTGGGGAGGCGCGGGGCCAATGGGCGGGGGCGGGGGCGGGGCCTCGGCGGGACCCGGAAGCTGGCCCGGCTCGGCCCGAGCCATGGCGGCGGCGGCCGCGCCGGGGGTCCCGGGAGCCGCGGGGGACCCGGGCCGGGCCCGGAGCGCGCCCGGGGAGGTCATCCACCTGAACGTGGGGGGCAAGAGGCGAGTGCCGGGGAGCCTGCCCGCGCCCCTGTCTGGAAGGGGAAAACTGAGGCGGGGGGGGTGCCTGGTCCGGGGCCCCGGCCCCCCTCACGCCCCTTCTCCTCCCCAGGTTCAGCACCTCCCGCCAGACGCTCACCTGGATCCCCGACTCCTTCTTCTCCAGGTGACGGGGGCTCCCCCCGGGCCCCCTCCCCCACCTCTCCCCCCAGGGACCCCCACCCCATTTATCTAGTCGGGCCCCTCCCCCCGGGGCCCCCTTCTCCAGGCGGCGCCTCACCTTCTCCCCGCTTCTCCGCAGCCTCCTGAGCGGAAGGATCTCCACCCTGAAGGACGACGCGGGAGCAGTGAGTTTGTGGGGATCCGGGCTGGGGTTGGGGGGGCTGGGACGGAGATGGGGGGCCCACTCCAACGCCGTCTCCCCCAGATCTTCATCGACAGGGACCCCACGGTCTTTGCCCCCATCCTCAACTTCCTGCGCACCAAGGAGCTGGACCCCAGGTAGGATCCCCCAGGGCAGAGGTCTGGGGGTGGGGCCGGCTGAACCCCACAGAGCGGGGGGGGAGGGGCCCCGGCCTTGCCCTGACCCGGCCCTGCCTCATCAGGGGTGTCAACGGCTCCCTCCTCCTGCATGAAGCCCAGTTCTACGGCATCACCCCTTTGGGTACGTCCATGCCCCTCCCCATCCTTTTCCCCCTCCCCATTCCCACTCCCCAACAGGCAATTATTAAGCACCCCCTGTTTGTGGGGCAAAGTCAGGCATAAACAGGCTGCCCTCGGGGAGCTTCCGGTCTAATGGGGCCAGGAAAGGACCATCCAGGGCTTCCTGGGGGAGTGGGGAGCTCTCCTTTGGACTCCCTGGGCTGAGGGAGAACTTGGGGTCCCAGTGGGGTATTGGAGGGAGAGGGAGAGGGCGGCTGGAGGAACTCGGCAAGAAAAGAATCCGGTGGGCCAGAGTGAACCAGATCCCTTTGTGGAGAGAGACACCTTCCCCCATCCTGCCATCCCTCCTCAGTCCGGCGTTTGCAGCTCCGGGAGGAACTGGACCGGTCATCCTGCGGGAATGTCCTTTTCAACGGATACTTGCCCCCGCCAGGTGGGGCCTGTGGGGGGCTTCTCTTCCCAGGCTAGGAGGGAGCCATCGATGGCCCTAGGGAGGACTTGATGAACGGGCCGTTCCCAGTGACCCAGCCCCTTACTCCTTGTACCCAGGGACGTGATGGGAGTTGTGGTCCTGGGTGGGTTGAGGGGGTGTGGGAGAGGAGGGATAGCCTAGCTCCGGGGAGGCCCACCGTCCTCAGGCGTGATCCGGAGCTAGGCTCTGAGGGTCTTTCAGTGAGAATCAAGGTGGCGTATTTGACCCAGAGGTAATAGGGAACGAGTTGGGATTCCTGAGCAGGTGCAGGCAAGAAACTCCCACCCATCCTACCCTCTACCCTACCCTCCTTTTCTAGTGTTTCCAGCAAAACGGAGAAACCGGCACAGCCTTGTGGGTCCCCAGCTGTCCGCCGGTCGGCCGGCTCCCGTACGCCGCAGCCACACCATGCCCCCCAATCTGGGTAATGCAGGTCTGCTTGGGCGGTTGCTAGAAGACAAGGCACCCGCTCCCCCCTCAGGTACCTCTCTGAACATTGATGGGGTCCCCGTGCCCATCACCAAGGCCCCCAGCCCACCCCTGAGGTCCCCCTGGCCCTGTTTCTAAGCCCCTCAGTCATAAAGGGTGGAGCCACTGCCAAAGACCCAGACCTCGGGACCTCCCTCAGGGACTCCGGATGAGCCAGGCATGGTGCGGCTCGTCTGTGGACACCACAACTGGATTGCTGTGGCCTACACGCAGTTTCTGGTGTGCTACAGGTACGACTGCAGGGGCCCTGGGGCAGGTCAGAAGGGATGGCGGGGCCTGGAGGTCAGAGATCAGGGGCTGGTGACATAGGGAGTCTGGGGGTGGAGATGGGAATCTGGAGGAGGCCAGGGAAGAGCTCATGGTGGGGGTGAGAGGGCAGTGATGGGGTCGGGGAGCTCAGGGCCTGTGGGGGGGGGGGGAGTCCTGATGATGGAACATCCCAGGAAGTAAAGAGGTCAAAGAGAAGGAGAGGGGTCTAGGGGACCTGAGACAGCCAAAGGTCTAGGTTCTGGGCACATGGAAGAGAGAGCGAGACTGTGGGGTGAGGAGAGGCGGGCCAGAACACACTTGTGCAAATGAGTCTGGGTGTGAATGCTGACCCTCACTGCTTACCAGGCTAAAGGAGACATCAGGTTGGCAGCTAGTGTTCTCAAGTCCGAGGCTAGACTGGCCCATTGAGCGCTTGGCACTGACCGCCCGTGTCCCTGGCGGCGCCCTTGGTGAACATGACAAAATGGTGGCCGCAGCTGCTGGCAGTGAGATCCTGCTCTGGGCCCTGCAGGCTGATGGCAATGGCAGTGAGATCGGTGGGGGCCCTCCCACCACATGTGACCCTTTCTCCAGCCCTGACCCCTCTCTTCCCTTGGCCTCAATCTCTCCTGATTCTGTATCCCTTCACCATCTATCTGTCTTCCCTAGGATGCCCTTTCCCAGCTCCTGAAATTCGTGGTCCCCTCCCAAGTTCCATCATCCTTCCCAGTCCAGGTCTCCTCCTACCCTTTAGATTCCCAAGTTGGGGGTTTCCTTGACCCCCTTCCTTGTGAACTTGAGGGGCCCCTACTCCCAGCCCTGCCTCTTTCCCATCTCTGCCACATCCCTTCCTCCTCTAACCCTTAAGCCCCCTCTTGCTTTTCTCTGAGCTGTTCCATATAAGGAATAACCCCAGACCAATGGGTCCTATGCCCTCATGCTTTCCTCCATCTGCCCCTGGAGCAGGCATCTTCCAACTGGGTGTTCCTGTTGAGTCTCTATTCTTTGTGGGAAACCAACTCATCGCCACCAGCTCCACAGGTCGTATTGGTGTCTGGAACGCCGTCACCAAGCATTGGCAGGTTCGGGCAGAGGAAGCAACTCAGAGCCTTTTGACCCCTCTTCCAGGGTGCCCAGACCATACCAGGCCCAGGGCAGGGGTGGGGTAAAGAGGTTGGAGCCTCTCAGAGAAGGGTCCAAACCAGGAGGGGACCAGAGTGTAGGGCTCACCCTGGGCTATTGGAGGAGGATTGGCAAGGTGAGCAGACAGAAGGCCAAGAGGCCCGAGAAAAGGGGAGGAAGTACCTGCAGGGACTCTCAGCTTCCTCTTGTGGCCTTGGCAGTCCTCAAGAACATTCTTTTCTCTGAAACTTCTTGGAAAGAGGAAAGGGAGGGAGGGAGAGAGGGAGGGAGGAAGGAGGGAAGGGAGGGAGGTAGGACAAGGAAGGGGAAAGGAGGAGGGAGGAAGGGAGGGAAAGAAGGAGAGAGGGAGGAAGGAAAGAGGAAAGGAAGGAAGAGGAAGGAAGGAGGGAAGGGAAGGAGGAAGGACAAAGGGGAAAGAAAGAAGGAAGGAAGAAAGGGAGGGAAAGCAGGAGAAAGGGAAGGAGGAAGAAAGGGAGGGAGGGAAAGGATTATTAAGAACCTACTGTTGCCAGATGGAGCCTCCATCTGTGCCCCTCACCCCATGCCCACCCCATTCTTCTCTTACCCAGGTCCAGGAAGTCCAGCCCATCACCAGCTATGATGCAGCTGGCTCCTTCTTGCTGCTTGGCTGTAATAATGGAGCCATCTACTACTTAGGTAAGGCCCAAAGAACCTGATCTCTCCCTGGCCCCTTCCATACCTTTCTCTGGGGTTCCCCTCACTTGTCTGCCCGATGTTGGGGTTGAATGAGATGGTCTCTGGACACCCCCCCACACACACACACCTCACTTGCCTGGGTTTCTTTTGGGGCCAGGAGGGAGGATCCCTTTTGGGTGAGCTCCTCCCTGACCCCCCAGATGTACAGAAATTCCCGCTACGGATGAAGGACAATGACCTGCTAGTGAGTGAGCTGTACCGGGACCCAGCCCAAGATGGAGTCACCGCGCTGAGTGTCTATCTCACACCCAAGACCAGTGAGCTTCTCTACAACCCCAGCTGCTGTCTGGGTCCACTCTGACCCCACTTGTCTCCCCTCTTTCTGTGTTTTCCCCCCTCCCTATCTCCCCCCCACTCTCTTTCCCCTTGTCCCCCTTCCTCCACAGACTGTCTCTGACACTCTCTGTACCCCCCCCCCCCGACTCCAGGTGATAGTGGTAACTGGCTGGAGATAGCCTATGGCACCAGCTCAGGGGGGGTCCGTGTCATCGTGCAACACCCAGAGACTGTGGGCTCAGGTCCCCAGCTTTTCCAGACTTTCACCGTGCATCGCAGTCCAGTTATCAAGATCATGCTGTCTGAGAAGCACCTCATCTCTGGTATGTGGGGCTTGGTTCCTGTCACTAGACTTGAGAAGCCTTAGACATCCTCAGTCAGTTTGTTCCATCTGAAGCCCACAGACTCCTGGGTGGGGGGCTCAAGGAAGGAGTTGAACAACAGGGGAGCTCAAGAAAGGGGATAAAACCCCTGGGCAGGGTGCTGAGGGAAGGGGATTGGGCTCCCAAATGGTAGAGGGAAAGGACTCTCAAGTCTTCACTCTTACCCCTACCATTGGCCTGTCTTCTCTCTCCAGTCTGTGCTGATAACAATCATGTGAGGACGTGGTCAGTGACCCGTTTTCGAGGCATGATCTCCACCCAGCCAGGCTCTACCCCACTGGCCTCCTTCAAAATCCTTGCACTAGAGGCGGCTGACAACCACGGGGGCTGCAGTGCAGGCAACGACATTGGTGATGCTCATGCTTGGCCATCAAGCCCCCATCCCTTCCTCTTTGCACTCACTGTGCCTTTACCTCTCCACCCTTCCTCTTCCTCTCCACCTCCTCTGTCCCTATCTATTATCCTTTCCCCTTAGGATTGGGGGGGTGGGAATATTGTAATGAAGGATCTTCCCTCTCCTTCTCTCTCTCTTTCCCCTCATCCTACCGTGTCTCCATTTTCCCATTTATTTGAACTTCTTCCATTAGTTGAGGTGGGAGGCGATCTCTTCAGCAGGTACCATCCCCCAGCCATCCCCCTTCTCCTGTCCATGGTTCTGGGGAGGGACTGGTTCTTCTAACCCGTAAGGGGAGTTTAGAAGTAAGGATGGGCATTGGAAGGGCCCTGAAAAGCTCAGCCAGGGAGCATGTTGTGACCATTCAGGTCCTTTGCAGGCCCATATGGGGAGCGGGATGACCAGCAGGTTTTCATCCAGAAGGTGGTGCCCAACTCCAACCAGCTCTTTGTGCGCCTGTCATCCACGGGCCAGCGGTGAGGAGCTCTTGTCCTCTTCTCCCTCTCCCCTCCTCCTCTTTTTAGGTCACAGGGAGTCTGGGAACATGGGCAGGAATTAAAAGGGAGAGCTTGGGAGATGGGGGCCAAGAAGAGGCAGAGTCTGGCCCCAGGGTCCTAGGGACAGTGATCCCTCACTTCTCTGCCTGGACTAGGGTGTGTTCGGTGCGTTCTGTGGACGGCTCTCCCACCACAGCCTTCACAGTCCACGAGTGTGAGGGTTCCCGGAGACTGGGCTCCCGGCCCCGACGTTACCTCCTGACGGGCCATGCCAATGGCAGCCTTGCCATGTGGGACCTCACCACAGCCATGGATCGGCTGGGCCAGGCTCCAGGTAGATACGCTGCCCCTGTCCCCCTGAACCTCTAGCTCTTTCTTCCTCTGGATTGCCAGACCCAGTGTTAGAAGATCTGGATTCATATTTTGCCTCTTGGTTCTTGGACACATCTCTCCTTGTCAGAACCTTGATGTCCTCATCTATAGAACAAAAGAGTTGGCCCATATGATTGTCAGGCTCTAAATCTAGACTCCTGTGGTCCCCCAACCCCTGATCTCCCCTTTACTCTGCCCCTGGGAGCCCTGACCCAGTCCCTGTTCCTGCAGCCGGAGGCCTAACGGAGGAGGAGTTGTTGGAACAGCTGGAACAATGTGAACTAGCTCCTCCTGGGCCAACAGTTCGGAGCCTTGCCCCCAGCCCCTCACCCCGGGCCTCCATTTGCAGGTATTTGGGAGAGGCTGTGAGGGGCCCAGTTAGGGTAGTAATGGAGAAGTATATGGAGGACCCCCTAAGGGAATGGGGGTTTCTCTGGAGCTGGGGTGGGTGAGGTGTGACTACTTGGGTCACTGATCCCAGGGGAACAGAGGGAAGATCTCTACTGATCTGCAATTTTGCTTCCACTTGCCCCCAATCCCACAGCTTCCAGTCAGAGGCTAGCATAGACTCCAGTCCAAGTCGTCAGGGGAGCCCAGGCCCCCTACAACCGGAGGCCCGGAGACGGGGGGCTGGTAGCTTTGTGGAACGATGTCAGGAGCTAGCCCGGAGTGGATCAGAACCCCGCCGACCCCCCACACCAGCCCCCCGGCCTCATCCAGGCTCTCGGGGTCCCCTGTTACCCCCAAAGGCTCCACTCAGTGAGACGTCCTTCTGAACACCTGATCTTCCTAAGGGAGGAGCTTGTGAGGTGCCTTCGGACATCAGTTCCCGTCTGTGATGTCCATTCTCTTCCTTCTCCATCACCCTGGGGTCAGGACTGGGGTTCCCATGGAGCTTGCCACTGTTACAATCCTGCTACAAGAAGCCAAAGTCACCCTGCATTCTGCCCACTGCACACCAATAAAGTGTCCTGCGATTGCCTCCAATGTCCTCATCTCTCATTTCTCCTTGGGTACTTCATGCCACAGCTTGAAAGTCTTGTATCCCTGCTTTCCCCACCACCGCTTCTGGGGAAGGAAGGAAGGAAGGAAGGAAGGAAGGAAGGAAGGAAGGAAGGAAGGAAGGAAGGAAGGAAGGAAGGAAGGAAGGAAGGAAGGAAGGAAAGAGAGGTCTGCTTTGGTCTGTGGGAACTTCAGACCCCAGGTCCAGGAATCCAGCTTGGGTTTGTGGGGGAAGAGAGGCCTGGAAGAATGGGTGTCTGGGATTGCTGAGAGTGGGGAGGAGCCACAGGTCCCAATTTTCCCAAAAAGAGAAGGGAGCCCAGCCTGCAGATCATAGGTAGGTCAGGACATTTGACCTTGACACTCGGGTGTGTTCAGAATGGTTGGTAAATGCCTAGAAAAGGAAGTGGTGACAGACATTTCAAGACCGGGTCGTGCCGCTAACCTCATTTCCTTTTTTGCTGGGAGGTGAGCTTGTAGATGAGGCAAATGCCTTAGACAGAGTTTACCTAGCTTTATTTGTAGAAATGAGGAGAGATGCAGGCTCTAGGGGAGCATCGCAGGGATCTACAATGTTGGCACAGTGCTGCAACCCGCCATAGTTGAAGACTGAGTCAGAATCAACAGGCTTAGTTGCTGGGATGAATTTAATAAGATGAAATTAAGGGTGGCAGTTTTGTCTGAAGATCTGGAGAGGGACGGCTAGGTGACTCGATACATAGAGCATCAATCCTGATGTGAGAAGGACCCGAGTTCAAATTCAGCCTTAGACACTTATTACGTGATCCTGGGCAAATCAATTCACCTGTTTGCCTCCCCCCCCCCAAAAAAAAACCCCAGAAAGAAAAAGATCAGGGCTTTCAGTAGACCCTAAGCTCAATATGTCAATACAATCAATCTTAAATTACAAATGAGAAAACTGAAGCACAGAGAGTATAAGTGTCTTGCCCAGGGACCTGAAGTTAAGAATCTAAGGTGGGATTTGAACTTAGTTCCTGCTCTCAATTCCTATGCTTTATCCATCTGCCTCTTAAAGCTATATCCAGTGGAATAAAGTATCTTTTTCTCCCAGCATAGAAATTTTGTACATTTTTTTTCAGTTCCAAATTCTCTTCCTCCTATCCCCCCCTTCCCATGCCATTAAGAAGACAAGAAAAATAAAACCAATTCTACAGCTTTATAGTCACACAAGATAAATTCGCACAGAAACCATATTCCAAGAAAAAGGAAGAAAATATATTTCAATCTGCCCTCGGAGTCTATCAGCTATCAGGAGAGTGAACACTAGAACATGACTCCTTTGGGATTGTGGTTTGTTTATGTGTTGATCCGAGTAGCAAAGTCACAACCAATTATAATTTTGTCCATTGTTCTCCTGCTTCTTCCTTTCCTGTGTATCAGTTCATTTAAGTCTGTGCAGGTTTCTTTGTGGCCATCCCCTGCATCGTTTCTTATTAAGAGCATGTTTTCCCAGATATAGACTGAAATTTAATTGGCCTTTTCAGTGAATTAGGTGATCATCAGTCCTGGGGTAATTTGCTCTCCTTATACCATCCTGGCCAGGCTTGATTCAAATTCACAACAAATGAAATGAAGTGCTCTTAGGTCACTGAACATTTCACTCGGGGATCCCTACCATGGAAAAGATAGTAAGGATAAGCATGGTTTCAGGGCAGTGTGTATGGGAGAAACATCAGGTCAGAAGGGTGTGTTGAGTGCTCCCACAGTGGGACATCTGTCAAATCTGAGGGGTGTCTGGGGCTGTTTGATGTTCCCAGCCTTGTCAGTGACTTGAACTCTGTTCCCTGGATAAGTCCAATTCAGAGATGGCCTCCTTTTTAGGGAAAAATAATGGCCTTTTTTTGCAAGGTCCCTCAGGAATGTTGCTCCTGGATCAAGCTACATCTGAAGGCTTGTATTTGGTTCTAGAGTTCATTTTTAAAAAGTCATTATAAAAAGCAAGATTAAAAGAATTAAAAATAAGACAATATATACATTTAATTGGGAAAAATAAAATAAAATTTAAAAAATGCAACATAAGTCTATTACAAGTAATCAGATGGAAATGGACTCGTGGCTACATACAACATTAAAGAAGTCCCAATCACATGGAAGCTATGACTTCTTAATCCTGATCCTGCCCTTCCATTTCCCCTTGCAGTCTTTTCTCACTCATTCCAAGGGCCACTTTTATGGAAAATATCAGTAAGTTGGAAACTTCCAGAGGAGACTGAGCAAGTTGGCCCAGAGTCTCCACATGATGCCAGTATGGGGATCCATCGAAGGAACCAGGAATGGTTCCCACAGAGAGAAACCCCAAGGAGTCCCTGAAATCTATGTCTGAAGGGATACCATTTAGAAGAAGGATCAGCCCCCTCGAGCAGAGTTAGGAGCAATGAATTGGAGTTTCTGAAAGACACCTTTAGGGTGGATGAAAGAAAAAAATCCTAGTGATTGGAGCCATCCAGAAGAGAAATGGGCTAATGAGACGCCGTAGGTTCAATTTGCTAAGTCTTTTTTAGTTGACTATGAGGTCTGGCATCTCCCTCTTTAAACCAAGCTGGATAAGAGAAGGGAATGGTGAAGGAGGGAAGGGAATAAACATTACTAATCACCTACTGGGTGCCAGATACTATGCTAAGCACTCTGTAACTATCTCATTTGATCCTCAACCCTGGGAGGTGGGTGATATCATCATCCCCATTTAACAGTTGAAGAAAATTAACAGAGGTGAAGGGACTTGCCTGCTGTCATCCAGCTAGTAAGTGTCTGTGTGTGAATTTGAACTCAAGTTTTTCTGATTTTAGACCTAGCACTCTAGCAACTGAATCCCCAGCTGCCTTCCTGAAAAGCATATGTCAAGTACATTATAGGCAAAATTCTGCTTCAGGTATGGAGAGGATCCTCCCAGGACTGGGTTCTGTATTAGGGACACATAGGGAAAATGAATCCATTCCTGATAGCTTGTCAAGAATTCACTGGGATTGGAAATTTGAGAGCTGAGATGAGAGGTTGGGTCAGTCTCACTGGCACCCAAAGGGAACTGAAGAATATCTCCTGCCCACTGAGGCATGTGGAGCTAAGAGAAAGCCCAACTCCCTTGCTGCTCATTCTTTTCCCCTTCCTGGAGCCCAGATATATAGTGAGTTCCCTAATACTAAAAGGTGTTCAAGAAGAGAATGCCTGTTCCAACAGGTGTTTTCCATTGTTTTGTGGAGAGAGAGAGAGAGAGAGAGAGAGAGAGAGGCAATTTCCCATAATTCTTCAGAGTAGCAGTCTCTGGTCTGACCATAGCTCTGTGCTAGCATATCAAGTTCTGAAGCCTGGAAAGACATATAAATTGATGCAAAGTGAAATGAGCAGAACCAGAAAACCATTGTACACAGTAACAGCACCACAGTGATGATCAACTTAACCCTTCTCAGCAATACAATGTTCTAAGACAATTCAGAGAACTTATGATAGAAAATGCTATCCACATCCAGATAAAGAACTCTGAAAGTAGATTGAAGCATACTATTTTCACCTTATTTTTTAAATGATGTTTTGCTTTTGGTCCATTTCTTCTTCCATAACTAATATGGAAATGTTTTACATGATTGCACATGTATAACATATCAGATGGCTTACATTTTAGAAAAAGGAAAGGGGAGAGAAAAAGGGAGAAAAATTTGGAACTCAAATTTTTAAAAAAATGAATGCTAAAATTGTCTTTATATATAATTAGAAAAAATGTCTTTACATATAATTGGAAAAAATGAAATACTATGTAAGCGAAATATAATAAAATGAGACCTCCAGAAAACCAGAGTGTCAAGTTCTGGTACAAAAGAAAAAGATAGACCTGGAACCCCATTTCCACCTATTTAAGGGTCAGTTGAAGGGACTGGAAATTCCTCCTAGATAATTGGTTCTTAATAAATGCTGTTTAATCTATTGAAGAAAGTCTGAACCAGGCCAAGTTGCACACTAAGGAATTTCAAAATGAAAGAAACAAAATCTTTTCAAATATTGAAACATAAATTTATATATCTCAGGGCAGGGAAGGTACCAAACATCAATAAAAATATTCGTGATGACTTCAAATCTCATGCATAACCACTCATTCCCATGTTTACTTTCCCCTTCTTATAAAATCTTCACTTGATTCTAGTCAAAAGACCAGGAAACAATTTCTTTTTCCAGTCTTTATGAAAATTGCTTCTATACATATTGAAAGCATCCATGAAGAAAATATGAGAAGGAAACAGGCAGGCTTCCTTGAATTATTTTCTTTTGTTGTTCAGTCATATCCGACTCTCTGTGACCTAGTTTGGAATTTTCTTGGCAAAGATACTGGAGTGTCTTGCCATTGCCTTCTCCAGATGATTTTACAGAGGAGCCGAGGTAAACAGAGTTAAGTGACTTGCCCAAGTTCACACAGCTCATGTTTCTAAAGTCAGATTTGAATACAGGTCTTCCTAACTTCACCACCCAACTGCCCATTATTTTCTACATTAGACCATATCTTATACTACCAGTTCAAATGGGAAGAAAATCCCTGTGTTTTTGACCACTACCACCACCGACTTGTCTTGAAAAGGTTCAGGCTTCAGTGCAACCTGGAAGGGTCCAATGAAGAGCTGCTTGTAGGCATGAAGCTCCTATCACCATCCTTGGTAAAAGAAACCACAGTAATTACTCCAGTAACTATTACCGTTAACCAATGCATGTAAAACAGATGTCTACTTATGAAAAGCATTCATCAAGAGCTCATGCAAAGTATTCACAGCATCCTGAAGAATGTCCTCTAAAAGGTTGGAATGGAAGAGAAATTCCCTCAATTACACCTGCTAGGACACTGTCTCAAAATTGCATGAACTTTGTGGGGAGGGAAAAATTGTCTCAGTATTTCAATTATGTGGCGGGGTGGAAGGACATACCAGTATGGGGCAGACTGGATCCCCTTGGAGGCCCCTCCCTGTTCTGAGAATATGAAGTCTAGAGAATTAAATTCAGTTAAACAATCAGTAAAGGATTATTGTGTTCAGATCATAGGATGTACTTGTGTTAGAAATGGAGCAGGCATATTGAAACTCCTCAGAGCACGGTAAAGACCCTCCCCCCCAGTTTTCAGTGGATTTGAAACAAATCTACGAGCTAGAGCTCAGAGGTTCTAGGTCACTAGGGCACCCTGAATTCCAAGATGAGGGCGAATTTAGCAGAATCATAGCTACGAAGGACTCTGGAGTTAGAAGGTCCATCTGGCTATCAGTCATCTAGTCACAGTGGATAGAGCACTGGCCTTTAGGTCGAGAGGATAGCTATGTGACCTTGGGCAAGTCACTTAACCCTGATTGCCTCGCATCCAGGGCCATCTCCAGTTGTCCTGTTTCATTTCTGGCCACTGGAATCAGATGGCTTTGGAGGACAAAGTGAGGTTGGTGACTAAGCACAGCAGCCCCTCCCTCAAATCCAATTCACTTGCTTGTCATGGCATCACCTGCCTGATATCATGATCCTCTTCAAAAATGAAGGATGAAACATTATTATTAGTTCAAGCCATTCCTGACAAAGAATTTCTACTACAGCATACCCTAAAAATTATCATCCAGTCTCTTCATGAAGACCTCCAAGGGTCTTCCTCCCTGTCCCTTCCATTTATCTCCTTCTCAGAGGGTCCTTTCTAACTTTGGATAGCTCCAGGTGTTAGGAAGATTTTGGTGGTTTTCATCTGACTTGCACCTAAACTTGCTTTTCCATTCTCCTAGTTCTGTCTTCTGGCATCAAAGAGAACACGTCTAATTCCTCTCGCACATGTTAGTCCTTTAAATAGTTGAAAAGAGCTCTCTTGTTCTCCACCCCCAACCCTCCCCCTCCTGCACTCAGACCAGTCTTCTCTTTCCCAGTCCTACTATTCCCAGTTCCTTCCACCCAATCTTCACACAGAATGAACTCAACCTTTCACCATCCTCATTGGGTTCCTCTGGGCACTCTCCAATTTAACAATGTCCTTCCTAATTGTGGCATTCGGCTGTGGTCTGACCAGAGCAAAGGATGGCAGGGCTATCCCCTCTTTATTCCTTTTCTTCATTCCTGGAAGGCATGCCTTTTGATGCATTCTAAGATTACCCTAGTTTTCAGGGTTGCCAAATCACAGGCAGGCTACTTAGAACCTAGGAAATGGTGACCCAGCTCCCAAAGGAGTCTAGAATACATCCAGGAATCCCAGAATAAGAATTCAAGAAGATAGGGGTGACCCAGAAGGGTCCAGGAACTGCCCCGCTCCATTTTTCTCCCTTCTCCTTCCCATGGACCAGGATGAAGATGCAGTTGCTTAGCAACCAGAGGGTGCACTTGTGATGACTCAAAGGAGGAGGAGCCAGGGGTACAGAATCCTCCTGTGCTAAGGGCCTGGGGTGGGGGTGGGGGTTGGAAATAGAACCCTCCCAGAGTTGGGGGTGGGATTGAGTTGGACTCCTCCCTCTTTTAAGAGGCGGGGCCGACGAGGGGCGGGGCTTCCAGGCCGGGAGGTGGAGGGTTTTGGCCAAGCCTGAACAGGCTGACCTGCCTCCCCCTCCCCACCACCAGGCAAGAGGAGGCGGTGGTCAGGAGTGGCAGGGCAGACTGGGGCAGGGTCGAGAAGGCCCAGTTGAGGGTAGGGGACTCCGGAGTCCTGGCCTGGAAACGGCAGGTACGGGGGTGGGGGTGGGGGGGCTAGGACCATACACACACAACCCCATTCTATCCACCTCCCCAGTTGTGGAATCAGCCGCACACTCACTGGGCCTCCCTTCCACAGGCTCCGGGGAGCCTTGGCGGTGGCTGCATCTGGGGACCGAGGAGGAAGAAGAGGCACCAGCTAATGCTGCGAGGAGGAGCAGGGGCCGATGCTGCGCCTGGTGAGGGCCCAGAGACCCGCCCCCTCCCTCTCCTCCCTTCCCTTTCCTTCCCTTCCTCTTTCTTCTCCTTCTAAGGCAAGTCCCATTCTCCAATGTGGATACTTGTATATGGGTGTGCATGTCTGGATCTCTGTGTGTCTGTGTAAGCCTGGGAGTAATTGGGTCCATGTCTGTGTTACCTCTCTATGTGTAGCTTTTCTGTGTTTGCATGCTGCTCTCGGCATGTTTTTATGTAGCTGCAATCTGAAACATGCCTGTCTGTCTTTGAGCATCCCTGTAGGTGTAGCTTCCTCTCTGCCTCTGCCTCTGTGTATGTGTGTATGTGTGTGTGTGTGTGTCTCTCTCTCTCTCACCCCCCATTCTATGTCCATTGGCGCCTGGAAGTAATTGTGTGTGTTTGCAGACCTCTAGCTCCCTGTACATGTGTGTGACATATTTGCCATTAGTTTTGTGTCTCTATCTTTGGGTATTTGGTTTCCTGTATGTGCATTTCTTCATTTCTTTGCTTACCTTGAGAAATTGTGTGTGTGTCCTCTCTAGGGGCATCTGATGTAATTTGTGTGTGTGTGTGTGTGTGTGTGTGTGTGTGTGTGTGTATTTGGAAGGGACCATTTGTTCATATCTGCATCTCTATTCTTTTGTTTCTAAATCTCCGTGGGATTCTTCATGGGCATAGCAGTCTCCAGATAGTTCTGTTATCTTTATGCTCTTTATTTCTCTGTCTCTGTATCAGTGGGCAACACTGTGGGTTGGGTCCAAGAACACTAAATCCTCATTCATGCCACAAACATTTTCTCAAGGGCAGAGAGGGCCCTAGGAGAGATGAAGTCCAGGCATGGCTCAGATAACTCAGAGACTTTCCATCCTACTAAAACCCTGGGAATGAGAGAAGGCAAGGATGATGATGGTCCCTTTTACAGAAACTTAGAGGAGAGGAGAGTTAGCCATTGGTCCAAGGAGCTCGAATTCAAATTCAGATGTCTTGACTCTCCTACTCCAGGACTAGTCTGGATAAGGTGAGGCAGGGGAGAGGAAGAGTGCCATAGAAATCCAGGTGATGGAAGAGACATGGAGGGAAGGACAGAACAGAGGTGAAGAGGAGAGAAGGTGAAGGAAAAGGGAGGGTGAAGAGGAGAGGGCACTCTCATGGCTCTCTGGAGGTTGAACCTCGGGTGGCAGGGGGTTGCCTGTGTATAGAGGTGGATTCCCAATGAAGAGCTTCGATGGGTCTTCGCTACCATACCTACCCTCAGGCTTTCAGTGAACCCCAGTGGAGGAGCCATGTGGCGGAAGTTCTGGGATCCAGGGAGGGAGAAGCTTCCTCTCTGTCTTTCCGGCTCTCCTTCTGGGTTATGTCCAAAGTCTTTCTTCGTCGCTCTCTCGGGTTCTTTCTCGGTATCTTCTATCTCACAGACCACCTGTCTCTATTTCTAGTGTCTGTCCTTCAGTCTCCTCTCTCTCTCTAGGTGTCCCTGCTCTTCTTTTGTCTTTCCCTATAGCTGACTCTTGGGGGGATAGGGCGGGGGCGGGGGGCGGGGCAGGAACATGGAGCCTGGTCCTGAGCTGATGGGGAAGGATCTAGGGTTGGGCAACGATAGAGCTTCTTTCCTGGCCCCGCCCTCTTGCAGACCCCTCCCCAACTCCTTCTGTTACTTCTTCAGGAGGAGGGGAGGCTGCGGATGGACGAGCCCCCAGAACCGGAGAGGGAAGAGAGGCTGCTGGCGCTGCTGGGCCTGGTGGGCACCGCACTGAACCTACTGGTCCTCGTCTGTGTCTACGTCTACACCACCCTCTGAGCTGATGTCACCTACTGGGGGCGGGGCCCGGGAAAACCCTCTCAGGTTTTCCTTAGAGTCTACGGAGCTGGAGGCGGGGCCTTTACATCTCCTTCTGAAGACTGGGTCTGCATGGAGGGGGCGGGGCCGGGGAACTGGGGTGGGACTTGGAACCCCCTTTTGAGGGCAGGGCCATTAGTGGCGGGAGGCGGGTCCTGCAAAAATGGGGAAGGGGCCTTCAGGAGAGAGTGGAACCTAGACCCATCTAGGCAGGGCGGAGCCCTCGATTCCGGGGGCCGGGACTAACTTTAGTCCCAGAAGGTGGGGTCCAGTGGAGGGAGGTGAAACAGGTAAGGAGGGAGCTAGGCCCTTAGGTGCTAGCCCAAACGTTTGACTCTCTTGGGGGGGGGCAGAATAGAAGGGGTGCGACGGGCTCTAGCCTTGATCCCCCGCACCTCTCACGTGGAGACTCAGTAAGCAGAGTCTACACCAGCGTGGAAGCGGATTCAGAAGGGCTGCCCCTCTGGATCCCTGTGGATCCTGGAGTCCCGTGTGGGGTCCCCAGGATTCTAAACCAGCGGCCGGAGGGGTCAGCCTCTCTCCAGAATCTGAGGTTGGAATTGGGGCGGATGGAGTCTTTCTTCCCAAGAATCCCTTTGGAGGTCTGGGGTGGGTGGGATCAGATGGCATTCTCTTTGGTTTTACCGAATTTGCAATAAACCCGCCCTTGGCCATGGTACCGGACCTGGGAGAGCCAGCCTCCTCATTGAGTAGGATTTCTTAGCCCCCCCCCCCTTTACTCAGGCCGGCTGCCCATGGGGGTCCGAGTGGGACCCCCTAGGCATCCACGTGAGATGTTCTCTGCCACCCACCCGTGGGCACCTCCCCCTCACACCCCAAGTCCTCAAGGGCACCTGTCTCAGACACCCCGCCCCCGTGGCACCCTCATTGGCCTTTTCCGAGCACCCCCCCCCCCCAGCCGGCACTGTACTCTTATTGGTCAAACCTAGGCTCCCCCGGCCGGCGCCGCACCCCCATTGGTCCAAAGTTGGAGCCCCGGCAGCGGGAGGGGGGTAGTTGGTCTGGTGGAGCTGGCGGGGAGGGGAGGGCGGGGTAAGAGGAGGGAGTCCGGGGCGCGGGAGCCAGAGGGGCCAGAGCCAGGGACCGGACCGGCCAGGGACAAGGGCAGGGGCAGGGGCAGGGACACGGAGCAGGACGAGATGCTGCCCCCCGGCCCCAGCAGCTGCCTCCGCCACCGCCCCCTCCTGCTGCTCCTCCTCCTCGTCCTGCTGCTACTGCTCCACCAACCGCGCCCAGGCCAGGCCGTCGGGGCTGCAGGGACACAGGGGAGTAGAGGCCGGGGCCGCCCGGGGGGCCAGGCCCGGTAAGTTCGCTCCCTTCCCTGATTCGCTCCCTTTCCTCTCTCTCAAACTGTACCCCCACACCCCCACCCCGGGAGGGGAGGGTCTCACATGGACTGAAGTGGGTGGGGGGGATACCCAAGGGGGAGGGAGGGAGCTCAGAACTCAGGCCCCGCCCCTGCGTCCCAGGTGGTACCAGCCCAGACCCCCCCCAGTCCCAGTCTGCATTCGGCGCCCCCAGAATTAGTATAAAGGGAAGAAGAAAGGAAGGGGCTAGGAAGGACGGCGGAACGCCCAGAGGGTGGACAGAGAGCCCCTTGCCCCCCTCCCGTTCCAGCCTGCCTGCTGCCGGTGCCCCCCGTGGTTCTCGCAAAACCAGGGAGGGAGGGACCTGGACACCCCCACAGTGTGTGGTCAGGGAGCCCCGCTCCCCCGTGATCTGCTGTCCGCGCCCCCCAGTCCCATTAAAAAGAAGGGAGAGAGGGAGAAGGGAGGAGAGTCCTCACCTGTCTCCCTCTCCCCTCGGTCCCGGACAGCCCAGGCCCCCTCCCCGGGTTCTGGGTGGAGAGGGAGCCCTGCCTGGTCCCCCCCTCGCCCCCCCCCCCACAGATCGGCCCCCGCGCTCCGCTACAAAGAGCCAGGGCTCCCGCTCCCGCCTCTGCGAATCCGCTTAGTAACCCGAGCCCAGCCGCGCCGCGCCGGGGGCGGGGCCGGGAAGGGGTTAACTGGAAGCCCGGGGGGAGGGGGCTTCTCCAAGGCCCTTTCTCCGACGCTCCTTGTCCATGGGGCGCCAGGGGCCTGGGACCCGCACCCGAAGGCCGGGCCGCACGCCCCCCCACGTCGCCCTCCTTTCCTATCCCCTTCCCATCCTAGGGGTCTGAACACCCGTGGGTCCCGCCACCCCCTCCAGGGGAGAATGGAGCGGTCTTGGAGGGGTGCGGAGGAGGGGTGCGCCTGCGCAAGGGTGGAGGTGGAAGGGGAGGAGGGACGCAGGGGGTTTGGGGGACCCGAGAGCCTGGCCCCTAGCGCGGAGCCCGGGCCTCCGGGAGGGCGGCGCCACCGCGTGGAGACAGGAGGGAGTGCGTCCTGGGGTGGGGGGGCGCGGGGAGCTGGTGGAGGCTGGCAGCCCAAGCGCTGGGTGGTGATGCCCGGCTGACCCCGGCCTCTCCTCTTTCTGGCACCCCCTCTGCTTCCAGCCCTGCCGCTGCCTGTCGCCGCTGCTGCGCCGGGCGCCCTCCGCGCCCGGGCCCCTGTCTGAGAGGTGAGTGAGTGCCCGCCAGGGCCGGAGGTCGGACGGGGCCACCGGGGACCGCGTGGGCAGGGGCGAAGCGCTTGGGGGGACCCTGCCGCCGCCTCTTGGGTGACACTGGCTGAGGTGTGGGGCGGATGGAGGCTGGGTCGACGGCGTTCCCACCTCCGGTCTCACCAAGCCCGAGGGGAAGGGGTCCTGGCTCACATCGCCCTGGTCTCTCCCCCGCAGCTCCCTGTTCGTCTCCGCAGTGCCCACCAGGGGGGCAGTGTGGAGCTCCTCAGCCGTGCCCCTGTCGGCCGGGCTGTCGGGCCGTTCGGGTTCCCCGGGCCACAGCGGCGCCCGCCCCCAGCCCCGTGTCAGTCACCCGTAGAGAGGCCTCCCTCACCTGGCAGCCGCTGACGTGAGTGGGGGCGGTGTTGGGGGCTCCCCTGACCCCAGTCGGTGCTGTCCCTGCCCCTGACTGCCCCTCTGCTTTCGTTTTCCACTCCTGGTTGGACTCGCTGGACGGGCTGCCCCCCCCAGTTCTCTCCGTTTCCCTGGGTCTCTGTTGACTAGATTCACGGATTAGAGATGTTATATCTCTGGGTCTCTACCTCCCTTTTGCTTTTCTCTGTCTCATCTTCAAGAGATCTCATGGTGCTTGGGAAAAGAGACTAGACTGAAAGTAGAGAGCCTGAGGGCAAACAAGTCCCAGCCCTTCTATTCTGGAAAGTACTTAACCTCCCTGGTCCTCGGTTTCCTCGCCTGTAAAATGAGGGGGAGACTAAATGACCTCTAAGCTGCTTTAGAATGTTGCCTTGTGACTCTATCTCCTGTGGAAGGCCTGGAATCAGTAGCCCCCCCACCCAAGGGTGACGTCTGCCTTCTCACCTGGCCTCTCCTCTTTCTCTCTGAAAGCTATCCCTCTGTCTGCTCTCTTCCATCTGTCTGTCTCTGCCGCTCTTCCCAGTTCATCTTTTACCTTGACACTGTTCTCTCTCTCTCTCTGCTTCATCCTTCCATGTCTCTGACTCAGAATCTCCCTAAATGACTCCATACCCCCCTTTTCCCTCTCCCTCTCTCAACCCCCTCTCCCTCCTTCTTACCACATGTTGGTCTCTAATCTCTTCCCAGTGGGTGGGCTCCTTTCTGTGAGTCTCATCTCTTTGTGGGTGTCTTTGCCCCCCCTTTCTCCGTGGTTCTGCTCGTGCATCCCTATCTCATTTGAGTATCTCTGTCTTGTTCTCCTTCCTGCCAACCCTCTTTCTCCTCTTACTCCCTTTCCACTTTTGCTCTCTCTCCCTGGTTCTATCTGTTTGCCATCTGTGGCTCATGTCTCTGCTTCTAATTTCTCTCAATCACACTGTCTGGCCCTTGTCTCTCATCTCTTCCACTGTCCAGGTTTCTCTGTTCCCAGCTCTCTCTCTCTCTCTCTCTCTCTCTCTCTCTCTCTCTCTCTCTCTCTCTCTCTCTCTCAGTGATAGTTTCTCTCCATCCTCTTTGGATATCTCTTCTCTGTCTTAGATGGATGTCTCCAGCTTTGGGGTCAACGCTGCTCTTCCTCCCTCCACTCCCCAAGTCTCTACCCCTCAGGTTCTCTCTCTTTTCTGTGTCTGCTGTAGCTCCCAGTCTCACTTTGAACATCTCCACACATCTCTGGTTCCTCCTTCCTCTCCTTGAGATTCTGGCTCTCTCCATCTTCCTGTCTTGGGGGTGAGAATACTGTACCTCGATTTTTCTGAGTCTCCCGCACCCCTCCCAGCCCCTGGGGCCCCTCCCCTACTTTAGCTCCCTTTCTTTCTTCCCGACTGCGTGTCTCTGACTCTGTCTTCTCTGTGCTGTTTCCCGAAGGTCTAGGTTCTCTCCCTTTCCAAGTCTCTACTGCCAGGGTTCTGTGCCATCTACCCTTCCACCGACCGATTGCATCTCTCTCGGGGTTACTACATCGCTGTCTCTGGCTCAGGCTTTCGGGGTACCCTCATCTTTTGGGCAGTGCCTGCAGGGGGCGCCTGCCTCAGCCTTCTAGGTGGGGTGGGGGAAGCTGCTTCTTGGTTTGGGCCGGGGAGGTGCCAGGGGGCGCCCTCCCCGACCCGGACTGACCACCTTCTCTCCCCTCCCGCAGGCTGCAGGAGGCCCGGTCACTGCTGCAGCGCCGCCGACCCCGAGGGCCCGGCCACAGGGGCCTTCTGCGGCTGAGCCGCCAGCTGGAGAAAGCGGCCGCTGCTCCTGCCCGGGCCCCCGGTAAGCGCTTCGGCCCCCCCCTTTCTCCTCCCCCGAGGCTGATAAGGCAGTCTGGTTCCCACGCCCTGCATTGTCCAAGGGGAAACCCCAAGGGGTCAGGCGTGCCGGTGGCGCCGCTGCCCCGGGCCTGGGGTGCCCTCTCACGAGGCCCTGGTAACCCTTTCCCCCAAGCCTGAGGAGAGCCAGGCTGGGGAGAGGGGGTCGAGGGTGCCCCCTCTTCACACCCCTCTCCTAACTCCACCTCCCACCCCCCGAGCCGAGGGACCCAGGCATCCCGCCCCTCTCTCAAGGTGGCTCCGGGACAGCGGGCGTGGGGGAGGGAGGTAAAGTTGGGGGGGGGGACTGTCAGGGAAGACGTAGTGCAGAGCGCTGACCTAAGGGGCGGCCGGCCCAAGGAGCGCACCCCACCCCCACCCATTTAACCCTTTCCTGGTCGCCAGCGGGAGGAGCTCGGAGCCCGAACCCCGCTCCAGCTCCCAAGGGGAAAGGCAAGCGGGAAAGAAAGAGGGGTTCCGAAGTGGTCCCGCTGCCTAGGGAGGCAGGGGCGTCTGGCGGAGCCCCCAACCCAGACAACAAAGGGGATTGTGAAGCGGCGGCGCCGGTGGAAGGGTCTGGTCCCACATTGCGGGACTGGGGGGGGGGGAGTGAAAGAGGAAGTGTGGGGGGGGTGTGACGGAGGGACCCAATGGTTCAGCCAGGAAAACTGGGAACCCTGCCTCTACCTCCGGGCTGCTCCACCTTCTTTCACCAATGCCCCTGCCCTGCAGCCCCTTAGAACCTCCTCCAGCTGTGCCTCCCGCTGCCAGCTTCTTCCCTCCCGGTCCCCAGATGTGCCCTCCTCACGGCGCCGGCCCGCTCCCCCACCCCGGTCCTGTCCCCTAGACCCCCAATGTGGCCCTCGCCCCACTCTCCGACTTCGCCGGATTTGGGCCTCTAACTCTACCTAGCCGTCTCTCCAGCTGTGTGGGCCCGCTCCCCGCCGAATGGGGGCGGAGCTTCCAGGTGTGCGCCCCGGGTCAGCCGCCCGGCTACAAGGGAGCCCCGGGAAGCGCCCGCGGGGTGCCTGGCGCCCCCACCTGTTCCCCACCCTCCCAACCACTTGTCGCAGCTGGGCCGGGCTGAGCTTGGCCTGGGCCGGGGGTGGGAAGGAGGGAGGAAGGGGAGGGAATGAATTGGGGAAAGCGGGGAGGGGGGCGGTGATCAGGCCCGCGCTCTCCCCCGCGTCGCGCCCAAACATTGGTGTTGGCGCGGAGCCCGGCCCCACGCGCCCCCGCGCGGTTGCCAAAGAGCTAGGAGGGGGTTGGCCCGGCTGGGCTGGGCTGGGCCGGGCCGGGCCGGGCCCGACTGGGCCGGGTTGGGCGGGGGCGCGTGGGGCCGCCCCCTCCCCTCTGCTCCTCTGCTCCCCTCCCTCCCCTCCCCTCCCGCACTGCGCGGCGCTGGCTGCTGTCTGGGCTTGGGCCCCTCGGGCGGGCGGCAAGGCAGCTCAGTGCGCAGCTATGGCGGGCGCCCGGCGGCCCCGGCGCCTCGTGCTCCTAGTGCTGTCGCTGCTGCCGCTGCTGCCCGGCCCGGCCGCCCGGCCTCGCGAGCGGCTCAGGGTCCACTTCACCCCGGCCGTGTGCCGCCTGCGCTGCGCCGGGAATCGCTGCGTACCCTTCTGCCAGCGCGCCAACACCACGAGCGTGGAGAGCGGCGCCCCTGGCGGGGCACCGCCCGCGGGCCCAGGCTTCCGAGTCTGTGAGTGCCAGTCCGAGGACGGGGCCGGGCCTGGGGGACGGGGAAGGGAGCCGGGAGCCCCAAGGGGAGGGGACAGCCTGCGCCTGCAGGGATCGTGGAGAGGAGCCCCGGAGGAAGGGCGCAGACGCCCTTTGCCAGGGCCAGGGAAGCTTCACAGGAGAGGAAGCAGGATGCCCGTGGAGGGGGCCGGGAGCCATGTAGTAGAGGGGCACCAGGGAGAGCCCGCTTCTCTGCTCAAGGGCGGTCCTGCGCCTCCACGAAGGTAGGGAGCCTTCCCGAGCCAAGAGGAGGGCAAAGGGTGCTTTCTACGTGAGAACCTAAAGCGCCTAGAAGACCGGGGGGGGGGGAGGGGAGGGAGGAAGTTCAGGGCGCCCCTTCGAGTTGCAGATCTGGGTCCCTGGGGGACATGGGGACGCACACCTCAGCGTGGACCCTGGAGGAGGAGTACACGAGGTGCTCCTTCGAAGCAGCCGTCGAGGCGGGGGCGGGGGGAGGTCCTCCCGGCTGGGAGATGGAATAATGTGGCCCCTTCAGGTGCCAGCTAGGCGTGGGGAGGAAGCCTTGGTGGTCGGCTGGGGTGGGGAGTGACGACGGTTCAGTTTCTGGGAGACTGCAGGGGTCCTTTAAAGGAAGAGGAAATCCAACCATCTATAGCTCCCCACCCCACCTGTTCCTCTCAGTGGAGGGCAGGGGAGGGAACGAGCCAGGACTGACCCAGGCTGGACCCTGGACACCTGCCCTTGCTGGGCCACCCTTTCTCCCCTAGGCTTCAATTCCCCTCCGCGGGACGTCACCCAATCTAGCTGTGCCTCGGGTTGCCGACTGAGCTGAGAGGGGGAGCCTAGCTCCCCTATCCTAAACCTCGACCTCTACCCCAACTTTGCGCCTCTCCCCATTTTCTCACTTGCCCCCGGGGGCGGCCTCCAGCCTCAGAGACTGCGGCAGCCGGCGAGGAGGGAGCTGGGGGCCCCCCGGGCGCCGGGAACAGGCCAGGCCTGGCCCTGCTCCAGACCCGGCCGGCGTGAGCTCATCTCCCGCTCGGCCCCCGCCCCTTTCCCCCGCCCCTGCCTCCCAGACCCAGCCCGGGGGGCCCCGGGGGAGCCAGGCATTCAGGCCCATGGTGCCAGCTCTCGTGCCAGGGGCTGAGACCTGAGAGGGCGCCAGGATCCTCTGGCCTCTTGCCTGGGGAGGCAGGAGCAGTCGAGCTGCTTGCAAGGCCAGGCCTGACCTTACCAAGACCCCGGCATCCTCGGCCCCCAGCCCCTCCTCTCCCCCTCCTCCCAAAGGGGCGGGAGGAATTGGCACTACCCCCGAGGAGCGCCCCGCCCATGGCGTGGGCCTGGCCCGTGGGAGCGGGGCTTTGCTGGCGCCAAGAACAACGGGGAAGAATTTCCACCGGACCCCTCCCGCCCCTGCGCCCGCCTCTCCCCCTCCCCTTCCCCGTGAGACCCCCAGCTCCCAACGCCACCACCACCTCGGACCCCCCCCCCCCAAACTGAGAACTCTGTCCGCCAGACCTTGGCTGGAGTCCTGTCCCACCTCTTGCCCAGAGAACCCCCGACTTCCCTTCCCCCCTCTTCACTAGGAGGGTCCCCCCTCCTCTCCACCAGCAGTCAAACTCCTAGTTCTGGCGCCTCCTCCACTCCCGGAGACCTAGGACCCCAGTGTTCCGCCCCCACTCCGGGCTTGGCTGGCCCCCGCCCGGCCCCACCCCACAGCTGTCTCCAGCTGTTGCCGCTGGCGGCTTCGGGGGCTCCCGTGGGGGAAGAGGCCGGCGGGGGAGAAAGGGGAGAGAGAGGGGGAGAGAGAGGGGGAGAGAGAGAGAGAGAGAGAGAGAGAGAGAGAGAGAGAGAGAGAGAGAGAGAGAGGACTTCAGGGCAGAATCGGGCCCTGGTCTCCCGGAGCGCCAAACAGCTGCCCACATCTGGGCACAGCTGGGCATGGGACTCCAGAAGGCGGAGGCAGAAACGGCCGCTGTTTGGTGGGGGGAGAAGGCTGCACCCCTCATGGCCCCCACGCTGAGCCACGGGAATGCGGAGCCGCCCTCCTTCCCCCCACCGCGGTGGTTTACCCAGCCTCACCACTGGCGGCACCGCGCCCAGATGTCCCTGCGTGCGGGAGCTGGGCCCGATGTCCCATATGGGGACCAAGTGCTCCCCCTCCCGGGATGCAGCTAAGCTCTTGAGTGAGATGGGGGGAGGAGCAGCTGATGGATTATCTGGACGTGGGACTGAGGAAGGGGACGCTCAGCTTCTTCCAAAGGCTAAAGGACAGGCACGCCTGAGCCCTCGAAGAACAGCGGGGAGACCTGGGCGAAAGGAAAAAGAGGGGTTCTTGGACGAAAAGAGGGGCGACTAAGAGAGGGAGGCTTCTGTGAGCTGGAGGGAGGGGGGCTGATTTCTGGCAGAGGGAGGCGGGGGAGGAGCAGACGGGTGACCCGCCCCTGCCCCTTCCATCCTTTTCCAGTCTTGTGTCCACTCTTGTGCCACAACGGGGGTGTGTGTGTGAAGAAAGATCGCTGCCTTTGCCCCCCGGACTTCGCGGGCAAGTTCTGTCAGCTGCCTGCCTCCCGCACACGTCACGAGGCCCCTCCGCCTCCCCCACCGGGGGTCACCAAGTCGGTGTACACGCTGCCCCTGGCCAACCACCGGGAGGAAGAGGATGGTGAGGGGAGGGAAGAACAACCAAGCCACCAAGGAGGCAGTCCTCCTTGGGAATGGGGAGGGGAAGCGGCAGGGCTGGCGGAGGGGGATGGGGACCAGGCCCAGGCAGTGAGTCAGAAGGTCTGGAGTTGACTGGACTTGGCCAAGTGTGTTCTCTGGGCCCAAGTTGCCCTATGTGGAGGGCCAGATAAAAAGCATCACTTGTATGATGGTAGTGCGGAAAGATCTGTTTTCGAATATTGGATGATTCTCTAGGTCTCAGTTTCCTTAACTATAGAAGGGCTTGGACTAATGACTTCCCAAGGACCTTCCTGATTTAAATGCGCTTTCCAGCTTTCACTTGGGTGATTTCAAAGCCAGAATGATGCGTTTTAGGGTGGCCTCTTCCCAATCCACTGTCCTCAATTTTCCCACCTGTGAAATGTCAAAGTTTTTCCTAGGGATGATTAGAATCATCATCCCTCCCATTCTGTTGTGGGTCCCCGCAGACCTACTCTTCGAATAGTAGGAGCTTCCCCTCCCCTGGGTTGTCTCCCTTGGGACCCCCCACCACCACCACCACCACCGGGGGCTGGGTTATTGCCTCATCCTCGCGCAGCACCAGAGTCCTCTCTGCATCCCTGCTCCCCCTCCCTTCAGGCGTGGCGTCCCTGGTGAGCGTGCATGTGGAACACCCACAGGAAGCTTCAGTCATCATCCATCAAGTAGAACGTGTGAGCGGCCCGGGGCCCAGTGTGGGCCCTGGAGAATCAAGGGCCACGGGTCAGGGTCAGACCCGGGCCTCGGGGGTGCCGTCGGACCGCGCCGCTTTGTACACGGTGCTGGCCCAGAGCAGCCCCCGGGGTGAGGAGGAAGAGGGCGGCGGCTACACGGACGCCTCCGGTTTCGGCTATTGCTTCCGACAGCTCCGGGATGGCGAGGTGAGTCCTGGACTTGGAATTAAGCGCTGAGACCCGAGCAGGAGAGAAGAGAAGGGTAGGCGGACGCTAGCTAGCTCCTGGGCGCGCTCAGCCTCTCCCTTTGTCCTCTGCAGTGCGCCTCCCCTCTCCCAGGGCTGCGAACTCAGGAGGTCTGCTGTCGGGGGGCTGGATTAGCCTGGGGAGTCCACGACTGCCAGCCGTGCTCTGAGCATCTAAGTAAGCAGAGATCTGGCCTCGTTTAGGGAAGAGCCCTTTCTGTCCTTTCTGTCCTCCTACCCTTCTATCATTTTCCAAGAAGGCGCGAGCACAATGGAGAGCTCCGGGTGTCTTTCTAAGCGTTCCTACCCCCTTCTAGGGGCCTTAGCTGTACTTTCACTTTTCATCCCCTCAGGACTGGGGAGGTGGGTTCACCCCAAACCCCGCCTCCACTCCTATCTCGGTTTCTCTGAGCAGGGGAGGAACTAAACCCCACCTTCTGTTTCCTCAGGCAGCCTAGGCCGCGTAGGATCCTCCGACGCCGCCTGCCCCACAGGCTTTCAGAGGGTCAACGGCTCCTGTGCCGGTGAGGGAGCGCCTGAGGGAGGCGGGGTGGGGAAAAGTATCCGGGATTGGGAGGACGGGGAAGGGCACAAGGACACCAGAGCCAGACCGGCCTGCCCCCATTTCCCTGTCCCTTCTTCCTAGATGTGGATGAGTGTGCTGAACCAGGGAGATGCCAACACGGGGAGTGCGCAAACACTCGCGGTGGCTACACGTGCGTGTGCCCCGATGGTTACCTGCTGGATTCATCCAGGAGCAGCTGCATCTGTGAGAGGCCTCGCCTTGGAATCCTCTGCTCTGCCAGGCCTTTGGACCTCCCCCTAACCCAGCCCTTGGCTCAGAAGCTCTGCCCACTCCTTTCCAAAGCCCTTCCCTGCCCCCTCTTAACCTCTCCCGGGTCAGACCAGAGCCCACCCC